>NW_023500986.1:0-1200000 GCF_013461495.1 Botrytis fragariae
AACCCTAACCCTAACCCTAACCCTAACCCTAACCCTAACCCTAACCCTAACCCTAACCCTAACCCTAACCCTAACCCTATTTCCTAATAGAATAATATAATTAGCCCACCCTTTTTAAACTATTTTGTTTGAACTAATAAGAATGGAGACTATATGAGGAATATAATACACCCCCTGCAATAACACCTCAGATTTATTATTAATTAGAATAGGAATATCTCCTATACCATTAATACAAAGCTTTTCCCCATTTGCTATAGTGATAGAATGATTATTTAATGATTTATAATTTATAAACCATTCTCTATTAAGTGAATAATGCTCTATAACATTAGAATCTAATATAAATTTATATTTAGATTTAAGAGATTAATTAGCCGAGCCTATATAATGGTTTATAGCTATTAGTTGCTTACTAAAAATAAATTCATTCAAATTTTTATTCGAATTAGTATTAGTATTCGAATTAAAATGCTTTTTATTGTTTCCCTTATTAGTTTTTAATTTAGGGTATTTTATAAAGCATTTAAACTCTAAATACCTCTTTTTAGAGCAATATTTGTAATAAAAAGCTTTATTAAAACTAATTTTATTAGTATTTAGGTTGATATTAGATTGTATTTTAGTCTTTTTGGATATCAGCTTGGAAAAGAGTATATCCAGATTAATATTAACCGGATTTTTAGCTAATTCTTCATATTTTCGAAAAGCAAAACTGTTGAATGAGCTTAATAGACCTCTAAAAAGGAATTATACTATAAAAGCATCAGGAATATCGAATTTTATTGATTTTAGGTAGTTATAAAATGATTAGATTGAATTAATATATTTATCCATTTCCTCAAAGTTAGTATAATTAAATTCTATTAGTTTATTTAGGTATTTTCTTATTAATTTGATGGAAGACTCTCCAAAAATCTTATTAATAGAGTTCTATAAACTTTTAGTCATAATTTTATCCTTGAATCTCTCAACTAATTCAAAGCTAATTATAGATTTAATAGTTTCTAATACTTTTCTTTCATTTCTTTGATATTTAGAAACCTTTTCATTGTATTTAATGACTAATTCAGATGAAATAGCCTTTCCTGATTCGTTTATATATAAACTTTTATTAAATAGTATCTCTATATCATCAATATATGACATAAAGCCATTTAATTCTAGAAAAAGCTTAGCCCTATTGATCCATTCTATATAATTAGATCTGCCTTTTAAAAAGTTAGATTTAAAGCTAATGCCGGAAGCCATTTTAAGCCCTTTTATTATAGGCTTATTGGTTTTATATATTGGATTAGTACTAGTCTATATATATATATAGCTAGTTTCGAAATTGAATGGATTTAGTAAATAAATCGATTTAAAATCGATTTTTATTCCTATTGATTTAATAGACCAGCCACCTTTTAAATTAGATCTTTATTTTATTTGATATAGAATAAAGATTAAATAAACTAGAGCACCTTGGTATAAAGAAAATTGATATATCACCTGCTTTGGGTAGTAATATAGCATAAATATATCGTCTAGAAACCTAATTTTATATGCTCAATTAGGTTTAGCTTTAGGGACACAGACCTCAGAGTCTATATATAATGTTTTTCAATATAAATTCAATTGAATTGATTCGAAAATTTGATATTCAACAGTTTAATAGCTGTGTATATATGATACATAGCCTTAAATTAAGTTAATTCCCTTTTTAAGCTAATTTAAACTAACCGGGCTTATAATCTTTTGAAAATAAGATTTTATATTATAATAAAATAATATTATTATAATATTTAATGAAAGATTTAGTCAGATTTAGCTTAGGGATAAATCGAATATATAATATAATAGTAGAACTGAAGTCAAATTATAGAAATGGATTGAATTGAATTTAATTTGCTTATTTCTTCTAGGTTTTCTTTAAAAAATATCCTAGGTTTATATAGTTTATAATGAAATCCTAAGGCTTTAATGCTTATAAATAAGATCGATTTAAATCGAATCTTATAGAATCATTTTATATAATAAAAGGAAAGTATAACCAATCAGATTCAATCAATTTAATAATAATCTTCTATATCCTTCCATTTGATTTTATTCCATTCTAAATCAATTTGATAAGAGATACTAATATATAACTATATGATAATATGATTTTATAATATAGAATCATATTACAAATATATTAGTCATCAAGATATCTCTTAATTAGTAAGGTATTAATAAGTGATTTAATAGGCTTATTATGGATTTTCACAATATTTACTTTCAAAAGCTTGCTTTTTTGTAGCAAATTTAATTTCAAATTGTAATAAATCAAATTATCTTTTTTTCTCAACAAGCTTATCACTAGAATCAATTATATTCTTATCACCAATAGTATAGTATTCATTATCCAAATTATTATCATCCTTTGATTTCAAATATAATCTTTTTATTTTTACCTATAGAAATTATTAATCCTTTAATATCCCTAACAGATTAAAACTTTATCTTTATAATAAAAAGAGTTTTTATATCAATCTTTATACACTTTATAATCAAAAATTGAGAAAAAAAAATAGATCTTTATTTCTTAGTCGAAGAAAGAGATAATAACCTTTTGATTGAAGAAGAATATATAAATAATTGGAATAATCTAGTAATAGAAGAGGAAACACTTTATATTGATGATGAGAGCGAGTCAAAATTAAGGAATTCACTATCCTCTTTTTCTATTACTAATATAATCAATATTGTAATATAAGCAGATTTCTTGTTTAGAATTGTTTTTTAAAAACCTATATTAATTTAGTATAATAAGTAATCAAGGCTTTTATAAATATTTATTCTCTCAGATAGTGTTATATAATCAGGGTTCCAAAGCTCTATTAAGTAGATGACTAAAGGTTATAAAAATATTAGAAGAAATGAATATTAATATATTTAATACTTCTAATATTTGGAAGAAAAACTTCGCTTCCTTTTAAAACACTTTTTATAATCTTTATAACAATCAGATAAAAAGAATTAAATATATTCTATATAAGATATATAATTCTTATTACCTTTATTTCTTGTATTCCGTATAATAGTTTTTGATTAACCTTTACAAATTAGTATTTTTTTGGAGATGGATCTAGGCTTAGGGGTTGAAAACTTAGAATAGAAAAAAGAAAATAAAGTTTCAGAACTCTCATTATGTAAGAAAAGTTTATTGAAACCAAAGATACAAATAAAAAAAACAAATGGATTCTTATGATTTATAAATATGATAATGGTATGGTTGATTTTATTATTAAACAAATGAAACATTTTCTGTTTATTATTATGTACTTTTTTTAAAGAATCTTTAATATATTTAAACATATTAAAATTAGATGGTTTTTATGTAAATAATCTTTTCTCAGATTAATTCAGACAAATAGTGATAAGAGAACATAATCTAATATTATCATATAACTTATTCAATGGATTAGAGAATCTATCACTTCCGGATAGAATAATAAGAAACTCCAAAAAAGGAAAACTATAAAGAGATTGTATATAATTATCTGTGTATACTAATTAGAATCTAAAAGGATTATTAAATAATAAGAAACTTATGAAATAATAAAAGTATAATCCTTTTAGAAAGCGATTTTCGAATTAGGAAAGGTATAACGAAAACTAAATAAAAATAATTCAAAACTAAATTTAAGAAACAGGAAATATTCTTATTTTATGTTTATATTAATTAGTTATCATATCTAAAAGTTTTTATAACCCTCAAATTCTATTAATTTCTATTAACACTACAAAAATATTATACAAAATCATTTTTCGAATCAAATCCTAGAAATATTTGTTTGATTTAAGTAAACAATAATGTAGAATTAATCTATATATAAGAAACCGATTCATTAAATCATTTATTTGAGGATCTATATTTATTTTAGTAGTTACCTATGTTTATACACCAGTTTTATGTTTATTTTGTTATAAAACTCATGTATTTTATACACTTTAATCTCCTTTATTTATAAATATACCTATCCGACAGATTAAATTTATAGTAATTACCCAGAAAATATATTTATTAATATTTATAATACTTATTGCCTATTAATTTTCTTTTATTTATTTTATAAATTATTTGGTACAACCATCAAAATACTAACCAATTTAGGGGGTATATTATGGAAATCACCATTTTGTATAATATCATGTAATTGAGTATAGTATTTCTCTAAAATGTTTATTTATATAATTACAAAACACTTTTTTATTTTTAATATTAATAAGCCCTATTAATCTAATTAAACAATTCCATTGTTCAATTTAAATATATAAGATAGGTATAATCCTTATAATCATATCTCAAGTCAATCTAGTTTATTATTATTATATATATTTACTTTCTAATTAAGGTGATCAAATGATATAGCTATCCTCCGTGATATTTTTAAATTTGAAATAAGAAATATTTTTAAAATATAAAAAATGAAATATTTTTCGAATTCAAAATAGGAAATATTTTTTTCTTATTTTGAATAAAAGATATATAACAAAATATTTTTCGAGTTTGGAATAGGAAATATTTTGAAGTGTAAGGAATTAAATATTTTTTGAGTTTAGATTAGAAAATATTTTGAAATATAAAGAATTAAATATTTTTTAAGTCCAAATTAGAAAATATTTCTAAAATATAGGGAATTAAATATTTTTCAAATCTAAATTAAGAAATATTTTTAAAGTATAAAAAATTAAATATTTTTTGAGCTCAAATTAAGAAATATTTTTAAATATAAGGAATTAAATATTTTTTGAGTTCGAATTAAGAAATATTTTTAAAATATAAGAAGTTAAATATATTTTTAGTTTAGATTAGAAAATATTTTGAAATATAAAAAATTAAATATTTTTTGAATCCAAACTAGGAAATATTTTTAAAATATAAGGAATTAAATATTTTTCGAATTTAGATTATAAAATATTTTTGAAGTATAAAAATTAAATATTTTTTGAGTTCAGACTAAGAAATATTTTAAAGTATAAAAAATTAAATATTTTTCAAATCTAAAATAGAAAATATTCTTTAAGTATAAAAAATGAAATTCTTATTTTTATTATTTTTCAAAATGTTAAAGCGATTTTTGATAGGATAAATTAATATTAAAGTTTAAGAAAGCTTTTAATTGATTATATATATAGATTATTAAATGATTTAAGTAATCAAAAGAGTGTTAAGGATTTCTAATTCTAATTCTGAGTTTATTGTAATATTTAAAATTAAATCTTTTATTTCAATTAATAATTTATTATTTGAATTATTAATCTCAATAAAATTTTTAATAATAATATTAGAATTTAATTTTAAGAAATCGAATTTAGATAATTGAAATGATTTAAATAAATTAAATAAATAGGATAATATATTTGAATTATTCGAATTATCAGAATTATTTAATTTATTTAATTTATTTAGATTATTTAAATCATTTGAATTAAATTCCTCAGAATTATTTAAATTATTAAAAACAACTAAAGTATTATCTTCTTAATTTAAATTTAAACTATTAAATTTAATTTTATTAGCTTTTTTAATAAAAGACTTTTTACTATTTTTAATAATAAATTCTAAAATCCTTTTATAATCTAAAATTTCATTAAAATTAATAGTTTTTTTTAAATAATTCTTTTATTTTAGCTTTTTAAATTATTAAAATTAAAATAAAAAAGATTAGAATTAAAAAAAGAAATATATAAAACAAAATTAAAAAATATTTTAAAAAAATTAAAGTATTTAATATAATTATTAAAATTATAAAAAGATTTAAATCCTTTATTTCTGATTTTATCTTTTTCAAAACTATTTAGAATATTTAAATAAAATTTATTTAAAAATACTACTTTTTCTAAACTCAAATATAAAAGGATTTCTAAATTAAAAAAAATTATATTAAAACTAAATTAAATTATATAACTTTTAAAAATAATATAAAAATTAGAATATAATTTTAAATTATTAATATTAAATTTTTAAATATATTCAATATATCTAATATATTCTTAAAATAAAATAAGATTTTCTTTATCAATTTTAATAAAATTAACTTTCTTTTTAATATTCTTTAATTTAAAATCAAAATTATTCTTTTGATTTTTTTTAATTAAATTTAAATTGAAAAAAGAAAATAATAAATTATTATTTAATTTATTATTTATTTCAATAATATTATTTTGAATTAAATTAGAATTTTTATTAGAATAATTCTTTTCTTTAATTTAAACTTAAAAAAAAAAGCAATTTGAAAATAACTTTTATTCAAAAATATTTTGAATTAAATTAAAATATAAATCTATAATAATATCTTTATAATTAGAATTAAAATATTTTTTTAAATTTTATAAATTAGATTTTATTATATTACAAATAGAATATTGAAAATAGGATTTAATAAATAATTCAAAAAAAAGACTTAAAGAAAATTAGAATTTAAATAAATAAATTAAATAAAGATTTTAATTAATTGATTTAATACTTAATAAATTATAAATATTATAAGCTTTTTATATTACCTTTTTTTTATAAATAGAAATTAAATCAAAAAGATATTTATTTTATAAATAAATTTTGAAACTTTAAATATAAATTTGATAAATATTATAAAAAATAAATTGAAATACTAAATAATAAAAAAGAAATAATATTTCATCAATTTCTTAAAAAACCAATTTAATTTTAAAATCCCTAAAATCTCTAAAATCATTAAATAATTTATTAATTTCAGATTCAAAAGAATTAAAGAAAAAAAGAGAAATTTAATAATTAGTTATTTTTATTAATATTAATTTAAAAGAATTAAAAGAATCTTTTGAATTTGGATTTGAATTTAAATTAAATTAAAAGATTTAAAGATTTTGAAAGATTTAAAAAAATTAAAAGATTTAAGAGAATTAAAAGATTTAAAGACTTTAAAAGATTTAAGGGTTTTGAAAATTTAAGAATTATAAAGATTTAAGAACTATAAAAATTTAAGAATTTTGAAGATTTAAAGACTATAAAGATTTAAGGATTTTAAAGATTCAATTTAGAATTGAATTCTAAAAAATTGAAATAAAAAGAAAACTTTAATATAAATAAATCTCACTATTTATTATTAATTATTATAATAATAACTTTAAAAAATTCTTACAAAAAAATTTAAACTTTAAATAAATTTTATATTAAATCTCAAAATAAAATTATATCTAAAAAAAAGTATTTATTAATCAATTTGAAAAATAATTTAATTCAAACTTCAAAAAAATATAATTCAATTGAATTTCTATTTATTCTTCTTTTCAGATTTTCGAAAAAATCCAAATTATGTTTTATAAGATTAATAACTAATTAATAATTTTTTATTAATTACTAATTTTATTTTTATAAAATTATCCAAATATCTTCTAATATTATTCAAATTCAATCTTTAAAATTAATAATATAAATCAATTAATTTAAAAAATAATCTAATTCAGTTTTCATATTAATATAATTCAATTAATTTCTAATTTATTCTCTTTTTTAGATTTTCAAAAAGATTTAAATTATATTTTATAAAATTAATAACTAATTGATAACTTTTTGCTAATTATTATTTTTATTTTTACAAAATTATTTAATTGTTTTCTAATATTATTCAGATTTGATTTTTAGAATTAATATTATAAATCAATCAATTTAGAAGATAATTTAATTTAGTTTTTGAATAAATATAATTCAATTAAATCTTTATCTATTCCTCTTTTCAAATTTTTGAAAAGATTTAAATTATATTTTATAGAGTTAATAACCAATTAAAAACTTTTTAACTAATTATTAGCCCTTTATCAAAAATGATTATTAAGATTAATAATCAGCAAAAAATTCCTTAGAATAATAGTTAGAACAAATATAGAATATTAGGATTATTTTCCTATATAAAAGATGTCCGAGCTTACGTTTTACTAGGTAAAACATATCTTATATAAAAGATAGGTAAAAGTAATATACATACTAATATAATACGTATACTAATAAACTATATTAATTAAATCTCAAATAAATTATTATTAATTAAGCTTTTTTATATTTTTATTTGAAATTATATTAGTTTTAGCTAAAGATATAAAGAAACTAATATATAAAAATATATTTTCGAATATAGAGATTTATATATTTCAAAAGATAAATAAAATATTAAATAAATATTAATATATAAAAAAAACTTAATTATATTAAAGAAAAGTATTTATTAAATAGAAAGCTATAGATATATTATTTTAATAAAAGATCAATATTCAAATTCAATATAATAAATATCAAAATAAAAAGAATTTTAATAAGAAAGTATTTTTTAATTAATATTATAGTAAATATAAAAAAATAGATTATAATATAAGAATCTATCAAATTAATATAATAAATCCTAGATTATTAAATTCTTAATAGTTTTAATCAATTAAATCAATAGTCATTAAATAATATAAATTCAAAAGTATTAATTGAGGTAAAAGTGGTGTATGTATTAATATAGTATATGTACTGATAAACCATGTTAAGGATTTATATTGAATTTCTCTTTGTTCGGAATATTAACTTTGCCACCACAGGGTAACAGGCTTATTATGGATTTTCACAATAGCATTGCATATATAATGTACAGCTTCAACAGATTGCATGAATATATAATTTGGCAATGGAAAGGAGTACTAAGACAAGCATACTTCTATACTAGAAGACAGTAGAATACTAAACGACCATCACTTCGTTCCTATCGCGATCCAACACCATGAAGTCAATCTCGCTTTCCCATTTTCTAACAGCTCTACCCCGGGTTGTTTCCTTATCTCATCCCCAAAAAGCTGCACCGCTCTATCCCAATTTGCCTCATCACTTTCAATCCACCCACTTTCCATCCTACCTAACAAGCTCCACATGTATTCTATGAAAGCCCCCAGATCTTCCACTTCACTCACACTTTTCACCTTCACCATCTGCACATCCACGAATCCCCCTCCTCCATACTGCGGCGCAATAATTTTCCATCCACCCAGCGAATGGCTCCCCCGACAAGGGCTTCTGAACCATGCGGCCTAGTCTCCAGATGCGCTTTCAGCATTGCTTCTCGATGAGGTACATCCGCCCATCCACTAACAGCCCCCACACCACCTGATTTCAACGTTCGATAAACCTCACTGCATGCTTTGATAGCATCTGTGTCTGAGAGGCGCAGAATCACACAGTTTGTGATACTATGCGAGAAAGTGTTGTCAGGGAACGATAGTTCCTGCGCAGGCATCAATGCAGTAGTGACCGGCCATTTCTGTTTCTCCACGTCATCATAGAGGACAGAAAGCAATCCCGATGCGATATCAGTGGCATGAATTCGCGTGGGGTAATCAGAAGGCTTAAGATCTGATAGGATATTGCGCGTGACATTGCCATCACCACAGCCGTTATCGTGGATAATTGACAAGGAGGTAATCGGTGGCATTTTTTGAATGCATGCTTGAGCTATCTGGAGGGGCCCTTTGCCTGCATCGGCTTTCATCCATGCAGGTTGAGTAATCGATGCTTTGGGAGGCGTGAAAGCTGACTTAGAAAATCTTAGAGCAGTCATTGACCTTACGAACGATGATTCGTTTTCGGTTTTTGTATTGGAGACCTACTATAAAGTTGATTTAGATGTTTCTAGGTGGAGAATCCTTTGATCTTATAACATTGGTTTCTGCCTAGTGTATACCATTGGTTAAGGGCTGCCTTATAAATAGCCAATCGGAATGCATTGTTTTAGACAGACCCAAAAAATAAATCGCCAATCTATCTACCAAGGAGTAGTTACATATCCTAACACAAAACACATTCTTGTAATCCCAGTTCATACGCTCCATTCACATTCCCTTGTCTCAACACCCTCCAAGTTTTCCCTTACAAGTCTCATACCTCACTCTGCATCATTGCTCCAAACTCCTATCACGGTGTACAGACTCGATATCCTGTAATGGCACCTCGTCACTCTCAGCTCTGAAGCTTCCTTTGCCATTGCTTGAAAAGCCACTTGGATTTTTGATCTCCTTGAACTTTGAGTTCTTACCGCTTTCAGAGATATCGTTACTTCCAGTTGATCGACTCTTGCTTTCAAACAATGATTTAATACTTGTCCCAAAAGCAGAGGCATATATGTGCTTCAGAATAGGTGATAGGTTTGGTACGCAAATAGCAAAGATTTCGATAGGGGCTTCGATAACTTGGTAAATCATATATAACCATGAACCGGTTTTATCTTGGGGATTATCGCCGAGGTTAATGAGACAAGCCATACGAAGGATCGAGCAGACACTCGCACTGTAATTTATATTAGTTAAAGCTTGGGAGTGGGCAGTGGAAGGTGGGAATAGCTTACAAAACTCCAACTGACAAAACAAGGCTAACAATAACTCGACTCCAAGTTGGCACCTGAAGTCTCCAGATGATAGGAATAGGAAGTAGCAAGTTCAAAAAGTCGAAGACTACATGCATCATACCGACAGCGGTACACATTTGTTTGTCGTTGATGCAAGTTCCTTTCAACCCCGGAGTCCATGCTGCCGCCAAAGGAATACAAGCTGTGACTTCACTAATAGAAGCCGAGATCCATCATCCCGATATGATGGCAATAGCGACGTAAAGGGTATTGCGAAACCATCTTTTCACTCCGAATATCCGAATATAGAAGAACAGAATCGATAGTTGTGTTGCAGCAGTGGCGCTGACCCCCAGAAGACATAATTGGAAACCAAGCCCTAGACCAAACCGGCATTAGCTATTTGAATGTTCACACTTAGATGGTGTGTGTAACTGACCTTGAACCAAATGATCAATCGTGGATGTGTAAAATGTTTCATCGGAGTAGCACTTCCGCTCGCAAGTACTATGACCAAGTTAGCAATATAGCCTCCATAGGTAAGAATCTACCAGCAGTTATTAATAACTTCAAACTTTTGAAATACAGAAAACTCACTAAAGCCAAGGCACATGGCCAATCATTAATGAAAGCCTTTGATCTATTTAATTGTTTTGATTGAAATCTGAGGATAACAATGACTATTAATATGGATAACAAAATGGCAGGAACAATGGCTAAGGTCCTTTACTCATTATTGGTTACCGTAATAAAACATTTCTCGAGTTCAACCATAATTTATGATACCAAGTTCCTTTGACGGTCACGACAGTATTCGTAAGTAGTTGAATATACAGAAAGGTAATGAATGATCTTGAAGAAGGGCAAATGGTACGAAGAGTGTCCAGTGTGCGAGGATATATCTTGTTTATATACTTTATCTCCTTATATTCGATCAAGATTGGAAACTTCATCGTAGGATTGGAATGGTGGTAGGAAATGTGTAGTATTAGGGTAGTATTCATTCAGTTGGTGTGGTAGAAGTATGGTATTTCAATATTCACCAGCTCTACTTTTACAACCGACTTTTCTAGTTCAGAAAGCAAAGAAAGTATATTTAAATGATGGATGTGTTGGCAAAGTTTTTTAAGATACCCCCTTTTCGATCAGTCATTGAAATCCTCTTCCGCTACCCCCGAGTTCCTTGTACATTGTGTATATTATTCTTTCCCCCAGTACACACTTCTCATCCACTGTGTAATGAACAGGGTTATCGCATACTGAAGTCGAATATACTCACGCCTCTTGATACTCTTTAATAAAACATATCTGATTAAGATTTGATAATCAGATACTCTTTTAGCCTTAGGTACCTAGAATTTATAGGATAGTTAATTATCAATTGATTTCGAGCACACCTTATATCCTTATCTCTCTGTGCCTCCTGCTACTTAAACTAACTTGTTATGAGAACAAGCCTTTCTTTGTACTTCCGTATGATGATTGCAGTACGGCAGCCAAGAATACGGGGAAGCTGCCCGGATGAAGTACATAATACAGATGGCGCGGGGAAATCGCCAAGTAAAGATCTTAGCCCCACTTGATGCTACACTATCACGGCTAAATCATGAATATGAACCTCCATAATCTAATTGTCGGCTGTCCAGGGATCAACAGCCTCGTTCCGAGTCGGGGAAAGCTAGTGTCCCTTCTCCCAGCCAAATGAAAAACTTCTACCTAGAATAATGAGATTTGTTTTATTTTTATTAGCTTAATCTTAAGAATTCAATCATAAAAAATATTAATCAACTGACCCAAAAGCTAATAAAGTATAGACTAAGGGACACTCGCTTTTCTCAACTCGGAATAAGGTTGCTGACCTATAGAAAGCAGACTATTATATCTACACATTTTCTGTTCAAGTTTTGATATTATGAAAGGAACCATTAGGTTTTCAATAGATACCTCCTGATTTCTAAAGTTTCATCCTAAACACCAGGGATTAATACAAGGCAAGCCTCTGAAGGTTTATATGAAATTCTATAATAGATATAGTAAATTAATTACTAATATCTTATTAATAAGCTATATTATAATTATATAACATATGAATAATGTAATTTTATTGTGAAATTATATCATTATATTATAATATAGTTATGTTTCTTATTAAAATAGAATAGAATTACATAGAATTGTATAGAAATTATTAATAATTTAATTTAATTTGTTTTAATACACTTTCCTTTTATAATATAAATTGATTTTATAAGATTCAATTTTAATCGATCTTATTTATAAGTATAGAATCTACTAGAAATTTTTTATATGCTATATAAACCTAGGATATTCTTTAAAGAAAATCTAGAAAAAGTAAGCAAGTTAGATTCAATTCATTTCATTTCTATAATTTGACTTTAATTCTATTATTATATATTTGATTTATTCCTAAGCTAAATTTATCTAAGTCTTCTACTAATATTATTATAATAATAAGATTATTATAATATAAGAATCAACCTCTAAGAGATTGCTTAATAAGAGCTTTTGTTATAATTCAGTATAGCTTTATCGAATCCCTATAGTAACAAAGTTAATATTCTAAACAAAAAGAAATTCAATATAAATCCTTATATGAATTTCTATTTCGAATATTATAATATTGATATGTATATTTGTTACTAATGAATAAAGCTTTTTATTATTAATAAATTAAATTGAATCTTTTTATAACTTATTTATTATTGAATTTTAATTAAAAAAATAGAAAGTAAGGTCTCTATAAAGCCTTATTACTTTTGAAGATTAAAATTGAAAATAAGATAAACAAAAATATATAAGTATAAAAGCCAGAAAAAGAAAAAAAGCAAGTATAAAAACTAAAAAATAAATAGAAAATATTAATCGAATATTACGTGATTGAATATAATAGAAGTTATAAGCTTTACTGTTATACTATATATATAATCTATTTAAAAAGTATAGTATTAGGAATTAGTTTCTAATAGCTTACTATTATATATATATACTTGTATAACAAAGCTCCCCTCTTTTAATCTTTTTATCCCAAAAAGATTAATCAAGAGATTATTATATTTATAATATATAGTTAATCAAATGATTTGTAATAACAAAAGATTCAATTATTATCTAATACTCTTATTATTAATAATCTATTATTAATAAATTCAGAATATCTAATTATTGAGCAAATATATCCTCGCCTTTAATTGATTCATTTTTCAATTGATTATTAATCTAATTCCAATTATAATAGCTTTAATTAGAGATCCCAGAATAATATCCATAAGGTAAAATCCTTAATACTTTATTATATAATTGAATATAATAGAAATTGTGAGCTTTATTATTATATTATATATATAATCTGTTTAAAAGATATAGTATTAGAGATCGATTCCTAATAGCTTATTACTATATATATATACTTATATAATATCGAAAGTTTAAAGAGAAATAAACTTTTTCAGAAAGTATACTACTTTTAATTTATTTTTTAATTACGAGTTTTATTATTATATTATAAACGGTAAAAACCCCGAATGTCATTATTCCATATATTGATATCTCAACTAGTATGTAACAAAACGAAATATTATCATTTCGTTATACTATTACTAAATTTATAGACTAGCAAATTTCGAATCTAGTATACAACCTTTTAGGAATTAATGAAATGAAAAAAAAGAGATATAATTATTAATTAGAATTCAAGGAATACAATTATATAATTTTTTCGGAATTATTTTTAAAATAAGAATTAAAATCTAATATAATAATATCTTAGTAATAGGGGGGTTAGCGCTAAAACTTGATTACTGTAATAAAACTAGTTAGAAAATTATTAAATTGAAATTTAATTCCAGTTTTTGAGATAATTCAAAATAAATTATTTTGCTAAATTCTTTAAACTCTAATTAATAATTATATATTTTTTTCTTTTATTTCATTAATCCCTAAAAGGTTTTGTATTAGATTGAAAGATTGATAAGTATTACAAAATACTAGTTGAGGTTACTTTAGTTATAAATCTGATATTTGAGATATCAATATATAGAATAATGATATTCGGGGTTTTTATTGTATTATAAATATAATATGTATTAAATGAAAAAGAATCAAACTCATTTCTAACATATATATAAATAAACTCGAATTCAATAAAAATTTAAGTTGGAAATTTAATAAAAAGAAAAGATTTCTAAAAGAAAATCAATATAGAAGAAAAAGAAAAGGAAAAAAGATCAAAAAACAAATAAAACTTAGAAACTTTTTACTTAACGAATAATTATTACCTTAAGCCGAAACTTTCAATCAACTTTTTAAAATTCAAGGAATTCACTAAGATCTTATTAATAAGAATAAACTCTATAAAATATAAAGATTTAAATTAATTATATTAGTACTTTAAAAACAATTTATTCAATATACAATAAAGATATTATAGAATTTATAGTAATTACAAAAGGATTACTTCATTAACCACGGATTCTACTACTACAGGGAATATATACCCTTTAGAGCCTTTCACGCTCTTGTCCAAGCCTATTTGGGAAACATGGACATAATTTCCTTCGGACAACATTGCCTTGAGACTGCTTACATACCATCAACAATGCAGTCATAATAATTATCAATCTATTCCTTCTGTTATCCTGCAAAAAAAACACGAACACCTTCTACAACGGGGGACCAACGTTAATCTTCAAATCATCTTAGTCAAACAAGGGATTCGGATTCACACTTGCGTGGATATGAGTTTTGGCAAGGGGGTATCGATGCTCACATTTAAAAGCATTTCGAAGGCTCTACCATCTAAAACATCACTCGCATTTGTTACTTCGAAGACTTCCCAAGGAAGACAAACAGTCTACTACAAGCCCAGCATCCATACTCATTCCCGAACTTATTTCAAGATGGCCACTCAATCCATTCAACTCTACTCCCACGTCAAGGGACCCAATCCGTGGAAAGTCGCCACGATTCTCGAAGAGCTTGGTCTCCCCTATGAAACGGAATTTGTGAATCCAGCCGAGCTTCACACTCCTGTCTATGAAAAGGTTAGATGATCCTATCTCTCTTGGCCTTGGTCAGCTCAGAGCACTTGCTAACCTTGCACTTACTAGATCAATCCCAATGGAAGGTAAGACTTATTCTAGACGTACTCTTGGACAATTTTAGAGTGCTACGTTTTTACTTGATCTTTGTAACTGCGTTTCGATGTCCATTTCTTGCTTATCGATGGGCCTACGGAGTCCATTGGAATAAGCCTCGGAGCACCCTCTTATTTGAGTTGTGTGTACGCACCAATTACATCCACTAACAGCCTCTGCAGGGTACCGGCTATCCATGACCCTAACACCGATATCACTCTATGGGAGTCGGGAGCTATCATCAACTACCTAATGGCGACATATGACAAAGATAACAAACTTCAACCAACCGGCATCAAGGAGAAATTCGAGGCACAGCAATGGCTTTTCTTCCAAGTATCCGGACAAGGTCCTTACTTCGGGCAGTACACCTTGTTCTCGTTTTTCCACCCCGAAAAGATTTCCTCTGCCGTCGACCGTTACGCCAATGAGATCAAACGCGTCACAAAAGTCCTCGATACCGCCTTGGAGGGCAAAGAATATCTCGTCGAAAGCAAGCTTACCTATGCTGATCTTTCATTCGTATCCTGGTATCAAGTTATAACTCAATTCCCAGGATTAAGACTGGAGGATTTCAAAGAAACATGTCCCAACTTTGTCAATTGGATGGGGAAGATGTTTGACAGGCCAGCGATCAAGAAAGTCTTCGAGTTCAAGGCTTCTTTGGCCGCTCCAAAGTGACTTCACAATGAGTGAGAAGTACAAGGGTCAACTCATACCTTCTCAATCAAGTATCTCGCAAATGAAAGGGTGAGATTGAATTTTGGAAGAAGGAACGGAGATTCGGATGAACATCAAGCCGACAAGTTTAGTGAGATCGGCAGTGCTTCTTTTAGAACACGCAAATAGAATGCACAGATCATTGATTCATGATTGAACCACATTCTGGGCGAACTTCGTTCTTTGTCTAATAGATAAGCGTGTGTCATACTATGCGGATGTATATTTCCGATCACAATTACCGCATCGGCGCTTAAGGGAAACAACGGTACTAAATTAGTCTGTGCCTCAGCCCTGCGCTATCACTGTTGTATTAGACCTTCATATGACTTGATACAACGACTGAGTGCCCTGCAATGACTGCAGTTTCTGAGCCGTTCCGTTTAGCCGGCAAATTTAATAGATATATACGCACTAGGGGACGGTGTCGTTGCAGAGTGGCGGGGATAGCCCACCGGGGAAGGCCTGCCCAGAAACGACTTATTTAGTGCTTATGAATGACGACGCCCGCAACTACGCATTACTGCATGCATAAATATTCAGAATACGCCACGAATGTAACATGCGGAGAATATCATATCTCGTAATACGTCGCATATCTTGATGGGTTGATTAGGGGAAGCTTCATTACCAGAACGGTATGATGTTGCAGTACATGCGGCGTACGCAATTATACGTAACACTCCGATGTACCTTCATTCCTTAATTGTTGGCCTTGCAAGAAAAGGGGTTTCAAGGGTGGAAGAGATATGGTGTCATCAAAATTGTAATGTTGTTGGTTATGTGAGGTTCGATGTTGAAGGTGGAAGAGTATGACAAATAACTGAACGAATGAGATAGCAATATACAGTTAGCAACAACTGCTATGTATGACGTTCGAGAAAGCCTCCATTTGTACAGTGAAAAAAAAAGAAATCGGAATGAATTCTACGATCAAACCGTTTTCTTATTTTGGAAGAGGACGTGAATCTCACGTCCTTGGTCCTCGAGAATACCCGAGGTGTAATTTTGAACGCATATGATATTGGCGAGATGATTCAAGATCCTGAAGGACGTAAACAGTAAACTTTCCGAACCTCACGGCCAAATGTAACCACACTTCAATGATAGGAGGAAACCTGTTGAAGTAAAGATGGGTGTGCTGACTGACTATGAACATCGCCGCCGGAAAAACATCAAAGGAAGCTGCCTTATATTTCATGAACCACGACCAAAAGAAAAAGCATCTATACTGCCTGATGTACCAATAATTCAGAGTCTTAAACAATATCAATAACCTTACACTTGTATTCCTGATCGTTGAATACCATCAAGATGCAGCTCCAAAATTTGTATCTTTTGTTGAAGGAGAAAGCAGAAAGCTATCCGGATAAAGGAATCACTTTCTACAGCCTTGGAAAGATCAATACCGCTGGATATGAACTCAAGTATCCAGCGTTGCTCTATCTAGCCAAAGAGAACTCCTACCGTATCCACCAGATGTGCTTGGAGTCAAACACAATCATTCTTCTTCACTTCAATACACATCTGGATAATCTTGTTTGGTTTTGGTCGGTCGTCTGCGTAGGATACATACCTGCATTATCAACCCCTTTCAAGAGCAACGTTGAACAGCGTCAAAAACACATTCTCCATCTTCACTCTGTTTTAGACAAGCCACTGTGCCTTACGAGAAGAACCTTGCTTCCAGAATTCGCCAGTCAGGATGTCCTCAGAATTCAAACGATCGATGATCTTCCACCGGTGCCCAAAGATTTTGATGGCTACAGCATGCGAGGTGGAATTTTCTGCCCTCTTGACCAAGTTACCCTCAAAAAATCGGGATCTTTAGCCCTGCTCATGCTCACCTCCGGGAGCACTGGTAATGCTAAAGCCGTTCGCTTAACTCATGGTCAAATTCTGGCTTCAGTTGAAGGCAAGAGCAAAGCACATTCAACAAGGGGACAGCTTCCGTTTCTCAACTGGATTGCTTTCGATCATGTAGCTTGTGTGAGTGAAAATCACCTCCATGCACTCTGGGTGGGAGCAGCCCAAATCATGGTCCAAGCTGAAGATATTGTACCGAATCCGCTGTCGTTTCTCAGTTTGATTAACAGACATCAAGTTGCTATTTCTTTCGCACCGAACTTCTTCCCAGCTAGTCTGAGGCGGGCATTGGAGAATGTTGATAGACCCACGCTAAGAAATATCATCGACATCTCATGTTTACAGACCATTGTGTCTGGAAGCGAGGCTAATTTGATGGAAACTGCCGTTGCTCTGACGAAGCTTCTGAAAGACTACGGAGCGTCAGATCCAGTGGTAAGTCGTGCCTTCGGCATGACGGAGACATGTGGCGGTTCAGTCTACAGTTGAGAGTGTCCTCGCCATGATGTAAAACATAATCAAGAATTTGCATCTGTGGGATACAGCATTGACAGCATGTATATGAGAATTACGAACACAGACGGTCAAGATATTGGACGAAATATCGTGGGGAATCTGGAAGTTCGTGGTGCCGTAGTTTTCTCGGGATACCACAACGATCCAGAGGCAACCAAGGATTCTTTTAATGGCGACTGATTTATAACAGGCGACTGCGGAATTAATGATGAAAGGGGACGCCTTCTACTCACAGGACGATCGAAAGAAACTGTTGTTATAAACGGTGTGAATTACTTCCCACATGAGATTGAGGCCATGCTTGAAAACATATCGGGAGCTAAACCCAGCTATACAATCCTCTTTCCACATCGATCTCAAGGGTCACAGACTGAAAGCTTATGTGTTCCATATCTACCTACATACAATCCCGAAGATATCGAAGCCATTGTCGAAACGAATGACACGATTCTGAAAACTGTAATGCAACAGACAGGTTTCAGGCCCTAACTACTATACACCTGGTATTAACGTTTTACTTGGTATTAAGCAGTATTTTAGGGCTTTAGGGATATATATATATATATATATATATTTATACATTTTTGAAGTTTATAGAAGATATCTGATTTAATAGAGATTTTACTTTTTGGCTAGCGTACTTCCTTATTAAGTTCTATTTTTATATTTTTACTTCTTATTAACTAATATCTCGCTTAATATTTGAGTTAGCTTATTAAAAATAGTATTATATAAGATAGTGATTTCCGTAACACTTTTTGTTGGTTTGAGAAGGATACGAAAGACGTAGCACCTACGAACTATAGGTCCTAATTGTCTATATTGTATTCTATCTAAAGAGCTAGCTATATATAGGAAGTAGTAGGTCTTATATAGACCTACTGAAAGAGCTAGTCTCTTTCGCTTTCGCTTAGGGCTTATAATTCAGTAGCTAATAAATTGAAGCTATTTACTATATGATTAACGTTTATATACTTTTTTAATTAGAAAACTATTTATTAAAAGAATTATATTTATATTATTTTGTAAATTTCTTATTATTAAATAATCTTTTTCATTTCTAATTAATATATATAAATAATTGTGTATAATTCTTTTATAGTTTTCCTTTTTTTGTAGTTTTTCTTCTTTAAAGTTTCCTATTATTTCATTTAGAAATAGTAGATTTTCTGACTTATTAGATAATTTATATAATAATACTAAATTATATTCTCCTTTTAATATTTATTTAGATCAACTTATAAAATGATTATCTATATAAAAATCATTTAGTTTTCATATATTAAATTATATTAAGAATTCTTTATAAAAAAATTTATGTTTTATTTATTTAATAATGAAATCAATTATATTAGTATTACTTTTATAAATTAAAAGGATTTATTTATTTCTTCTCTTTACATTTCTGGTTTTAGTAAACTTTCCTTATATAATGAAAGTTCTAAAACTTTTTTTTCTTTTTTTTCTCTCTAAGTTTCCGATAGTTAAACCTAAATCTATTCTTGAAAAAATATTAAATTAAAAAAATCAATCAAAAACTATTATATGGAATATAAGGAATAAAAAAATAAGAATTATATACCTTATATACCTTATATAGAATATATATAATTCCTTTTGTTTAATCACTATGAAGATTACAGAAAATGTTAATAGAAAACAAAATTCTTCTATCAAATATTGAAAGTGTTAGATATATTAATATTTATTTTTTCTAATATTTTTAAAATCTTTAATCATCTGTTTAATAGAGTTTTAGGAATTTGATTATATAATACTATTTAAAAGAATAAACTTCTATAAAAGTTTTAATCATTTGTTATATTAAGTTGATATAGGTTTTTAGAAAACAATTCTAAATAAAAAGTTTGTTTATATTGTAATATTGTAATAATAATAAAAAAGGATAGTAAATTTCTTAATCTTGATTTGCTTTTATTATTAATATAGAGTATTTCTTCTTCTATTTTTAAATTATTTCTATTATCTATATATCCTTTTTTAATCAAATAGTTATTATTTCTTTTTATAATTAAAAAATAAAGATTTGTTTTTGTTTTTCTTTAATTTCGAATTGTAAAGTATGTAAAGATTATTATAAAACTTTTTTTAGTATAAAAATAAAATCTCAATTTATTGAAGAATTAATAATTTCGATAGATAATGTGACGACAACAGGTTCAAGGCATGGTAGAAAAGAATCAATTATCGTAACTAGAGAATAACAAACTACTGTACAAAGAATGAACCTGTAAGAGGCTTTTATAGGCCTGGAGGGGACCAGGAGGGGACCAAGAGGGGACCAAAGCGAAGCGAGATTTGCCCTGCCAGGTGGGGCAAATGGATGACTAATCTAGGCCTGAGGCCGGATCGTCACAGATAAGAATAAAAAGATTATATTTAAGATTAAAAATAATAATTATTTGAATAATAAGTATTATATTATTAATAGGTTTATTGAAAAAAAAAGATAATTTAATTTACTATAATTTGAGATTGAGTTTATTACAAAAGAGTAAGTTTTTGAAAATAAATATATTATAATTATTATTAATTTATCAAAAATTGATAAAATTATATTTATTATAATTTATTTGATTTTTTGATTTTTGTACTTATATCTTATGAATTCAATAAAAATATAAAATAATTAAACTTTTATTATAATAAATTTTTATAATAAATAAATAAATAAAATAAAAGCTATTTTTGATATATTCTTAACATAATTATATATTTTATATATTAATGTGTTTTAGCTTAGTAATAACTCTTTTATTTTTATTAATAATTAATCTAATAGTTTATTAATTATTATCAAAGATTATAACTAATCATTTAATTACAAAATTAATTTTTTTAAGGAAATTGTTACAACGGATTAGTAACAGGCTGTAGAATCACCAACTTATAGGCTATAATGGTATTATAGGCCTCAGTAATTCAGCTGCAGTATATCAGGGGACACTAGGTACCTAAGGAAAGCCTTAGATATGTATATAATATTAATTATAGAATACCCTAGAAATCTAGAATATAATTTTTAGGATAATAGATTCTAGGAAAAACAGAATATAATAAACAAAAAGGCTTTACTAGGATTAGTAATGTTTTAGGGAATTAGCTCTAGAATAAAAGAATAAATTAGAATATTAAGAGTTACAGAATTAGTGTTCTATAATAAACAGCTTAGGAATAATAATATTCTAGGAGTAATCAGTTATTCTAATTATTTAAATAAAATAAAGATCTATATAAGGGAATGGGTTTCATTATAATATAAAGCTTTATACTCAAGAATAATTATTAGTTTTATTATTATAGTTATAAGAATTATAATTAGTTATAATCTTATTAAATTCCTATTTGAAGTTTAGTTTAAATTATCTTAAAAGATCTCTAAATACTTTCATATAACCCTAGAGGTAGCTCCCGTAATAGAAATAAAGTATTATTTATATAATTAAATACTTATACTTTTAAATAAATTTCAATAATTTGATTATTTATTTACATTTTATATTTTTATTTATTCTAAGATCATATATACTAAAATGATTATATAAGCTTGATAAGCATAAAAAAAGAAAAAACTACTATATAATTAAACCTAGTACTCCTTTGAAGTATCTATTTATATAATTATAAAACACTCTTTTTATTATTAATATTAATAAGCTTTATTAATCTAATTAAATAACTTTATTACTCGATTTAGATATATAAAGTAGATATAATTCTTATAATTATATCTCAAGTTAATTTGGTTTATTATTATTATATATATTTATTTTCTGATTAAAATAACTAAATAATATAGCTT
Organism: Botrytis fragariae; assembly: GCF_013461495.1. Classification (NCBI taxonomy): domain Eukaryota; kingdom Fungi; phylum Ascomycota; class Leotiomycetes; order Helotiales; family Sclerotiniaceae; genus Botrytis; species Botrytis fragariae. The sequence continues at coordinate 22,458 of NW_023500986.1, forward strand.
TTCTCCGTGATAAATAATTATTAGTTTTATATTATAATTATAAGAATTGTAATCAGTTATAATTATATTGAATTCCTACTTAAAGTTCAGTCTAAATCATTTCGAGAGATCTCTAGCTATTTCCACATAACCCTAGAGGCAGCTCCTATACTAAATACCTCGCTTAACCTTTGGGCTGCTCTAATACCGCTGATTATACAGCCGCTAGCCTTTTATTCTCATATGCTTTTGTATAAATTCAACGCTGTTTTCCACACTCCTCGTTGTTCTAATCTTTCTCGAAATTATTCTTTCAACTCTTCATCTTTTTGTCTCTACTCATTATTCCAGGCATCTGTTGGTGCTAATATGCTGCAGCCGCACCTCCCCAGTTTCATTGCCAGTCTCGCAACCCTCAAATTTCCTCTAGAACTTCGGCTGGGCTTTTGATTCGCCTTCAGTTTTAGTCTTTCCTTAATTCTCCATCTGCAAACATGCAGTCGTAGCTTCTTGCTGATCATCGATATTCAATTGAACTCAGCGTTGCCAATATTGCTTGAAATCTAGTTATCAATGTTGTACTATTCATCATTCTTATTATTATTATCTAGTATTCAATCGATTTTGCTTTGTGAGCGCTCTCCCTTGTTTCTATGTATAAAGCTTCAGTATTCCGATATAGCCGATATCCTGGTTATATCAATATAGGATATTCTTGTTAGGCTATCTTCTAAACATCGCTGTCCTAGGAAAGTATTGGGAACTATACTATAGTAAAAGTAAATGACATAGATCTCCAGGATTTTTATGACCACAATAACAGTAGTTCTGTGATTGATATGTTATTACAAGCAAATGATAGCTACAGTACATTGGTTCTGCTTGTACGGGTAATAGCGCTTTTACTCCAGAGGTTTGGATTTTCGTCCACTTTTATCTTTTGGTTTGCTGTTATCATTATCTAACAATTATGTACTCTCGAAAGCTACAGTTTTCTGGATTAAAGGTATAGCAAAATAGATTAATCTAGTGTAATTAGAGTTAGATTGAGTTTCCAACAGAAACACCGAGTCCTTAATCAGCTAATCACCTATATCCAACTGAAATTGGTATTACGAATATAATTCGAAATCTAATCACCAATATTACATTACTTATCGTTTTTATTCTAATTCTTTTATATAAAGTAAATATAATTATAGCTATCATATTTCTGTTTATTTAACATAAAGGATAGCTATATTGTTTAATTATTTTGATTAGGAAATAGGTATACATAATAATAATAATAGTAAATTAAATTGATTTGAGATATGATCATAAGAATTATATCTATCTTATATATTTAAATCAAGCAATAAAATTGCTTAATTAGGTTAATAGGATTTACTAATATTAATAATAAAAGAGTGTTTTGTAATCATATAAATAAACACTTTAGAGAAGTACTATATTTAATTATATGATATTATATAAGACAGTGATTTCCATGACATTATTTATTAAAAGATATCTTCTTTTATTTGATTTGTTCTTGTCATTTTATAATTAAATCTATATAATTATTAATTAGTATTTATCGTAGGTCATAGGCTAATAATATGTAATATGGAAGCTGACTCTGATTAACGACTAAAATGAATTATATAAGCAGTATGACACGTAATATTAATGAATCTATATTTAATAATAATCTCTCTTATTTTATATTCAAAAGGAAAAAGATCTCTTTTTATGCTTTTTCCTATTAATTTAGCTTTTCCGCTTTTGTTAATTTCTTATAGATCTCTTTTTAATCTATTTATTCTTTCGAAATAAAGCTTTTTTTTATTTTTTTTATTTTATAGTTGTTTTTGTATTTAATGGTCGTTTTTGGATTAATGGTTGTTTTCGGATTAATAATTGCTTTTATAAGCTTATAAGCGATGATCATATAATCTGATTATATAATAGGCTAATATTAGATTAAATGCCTTTAAAAAGATATATATATTATATTATTTTTTAATTAAAATAATAGTTCCCTTTAATATGTATCATCTTTTTATATATATATATATATATATTAGTTTTATTAAAAACCTTCTTATTTTTAAAGAAAAAAAGAATATTAATTTCTTATATATATATTTTATTTTAATAATAATAATTATTAAAATTTTGAATTATATTAATAAATCTTAATAATTTGATTCTTTCTAATAACTTAGTTAATCTATTAGCTAATTGATTTTCTATAGAAATTCATATTAGATTTAAATATCCTTTATTTATAAGATCTCTTATATAATAATATTTAGTATTAATATACTTACTCCTATTATAATATATAGAATTATTCGATATAGCTTTTGCCAACGTATTATCCATATATAATAAGAATTTATTTTGTTTAAATTGATTTAATTCCTATAGTATATATTTTAAATATATAGTTTCTCTAACAACTAAATTTATAGCAATTAGCTCGGATTCTGCTGTATTTTGTACTACAATAAATTGCAATTTAGTTCTCCAGCTGATTAAACCATTAGCATATATAAATATATAACTATTAATAAATTTAATAAAACTTTTATTTTCTGTATAATCTGTATTGCAAAATCCTTTAATATATTTATTATTATTCTTTTTATATATAGTTTTAAATGTTTTAATTCCTTTTAAATACCGAAATATTCTTTTTATAGCTATTATATAGTCTTTACTAGAATTAGATATATATCTTATTAATTTTAATACAGAATAAACAATATCCCATTTAATTCCTAATACTAAATATAGTAATTTCCCTATTGCTTTTTGAGCCCATTTTATTTTATTTAAATTAACTTTATTAAGATTTATTTTTATATTATTTTTAGTAATCATAGGTGTAGCTAAAAAGATACAATCTTCTAGTTTTAGATTTTTTAGATATTTATTTATATATTCTTCTTGATATAATTCAATATAATCTTTATTTAAATTGATTTGAATACCTAAATAATCTTTTATTAGATCTAAATCCTTTAGATCTAAATGGTTTTTAAGATTTTTAATAAAATCTTTGATTAGAATCTTGCTAAAGCTTACAATAACAATATTATCAACAAATATATTCAATATTAATTCTGAATATTTATTTATAAATATATACTCATCTGATTTTATATTAATAAAATTTAATTTATTTAATATACTTTTTAATATAGTATACCAGATTCTAGCGGATTGTTTTAATCCATATAAAGCTTTATTTAGCTTTAATATTATATTATTATTATAATATATTTCAGGGGCTTTGATATATATATTTTTATTAATATTTCTCTATATAAAAGCTAAAATTATATCTATTTTGTATATATACTACCCTTTATTTATTACTAGTATAAATATTAATTTCTAGGCTATTTGCTTTATTATACTAGCAAAAGTGTTTAAATAATCTAATTCATATAATTATTTAAACCCTTTAGCTATGTATCTAGCTTTAAATTCAATATTATTATCAAATAAATATTTAATTTTATAAACCCATTTTGTCTTTAGGACATTTAGTTCTTTTATATTATTATTATTCTTTTTAATAATAATATTCTAGGTTTTATTTTTTTCAAGGGTTTTTATTTTATATTCCATAGCTTTTCTTAATATTCTTTTTGATTAGAATTTATAGTTTATGAATATATTTCAGAAATTATTAGATTTTTATTATAAGGTCTTTTTATTATTACTTTTCGTTAGTTTTTATATTGAAATATAATAATAATATATTCTTTTTATATTAATTATTATTAATATTATTTAATTTAAATTTATAATTTTGATTCTTTAATTCAATATATAATATATAAGTGAGATTATATATATCTAATTACGGTTCTATTTCTTGCGTATACTTAGATTGCTTAATAGGGATAGGCAAATTAGAATTAAATAATATTTCAATTATTAATCTGCTTTTATTAATATTAGAATCTTTAGATTTAATATTTTTATTTAAATTTTTATATATATTATTATATATATCTATCTTTTCTTTTTGATTATTAATATCAGAGTTTTCTTTTAATTTTTCTAATAAATCTTTTTTAGTAAGATTATTTTAATATTATTATTATAATATAGTATATCTTCTTTAATAATAAAATCACTAGAACTCATTATCTTATTTCTATTTGGAATATAAAATAATAAATTCTTTAAAGATTCAAATCCTACTAAAATTCCTTTTTCTGATTTATAATCAAATTTATTATTTCTTTTTTCTTTATGTTTTAATATATATACAAGAAATTCTAAAATCCTAATATATTTTATATTAGATTTTTTATTATATAATAACTTAAAGAATAAGCTTTTTATAGTTTTATTATAATATTTATTCTTATTAAAAGATTGAGTAGAAGAGGCCTCTATATTGACTATATTATTACGCGTATAAACATCTTAATCCCATCTTGCTCCTTTTTGAGGGGACTAATATACTTATCTATAATTCGTCTAATCTAGCCTATTTAAGTAATTATATTACTAATCATAGTATATAATTAATATTAATAACTTTTATTCTTTTTAATATTTTTCTATAGAAATTACTATCTTCGATCTCCTTAATCCTTTATATCTCTATTATCTCAATCCTAATATCTCTTTGAACCTTTTAAATACTACTTTTGCTAAAGGTTTAATTATCCTGTTTATTATTATATTTGATATATTAATATAACTGATCACTACCTTTTCTTTTTTAATAAGATTTTTAATAAAATAATAACATATATTAATATACTTTAATCGTTTATATAGGTGTAAATTTTTGATTAAAGTTATTACTTTTTAATTATTATCTAATAATTAAATAATATCTTTGTATATAGATATATATTTCGTTTTTCTAAAATCTTTAAATATTTAAGCTAACTATCTCCTTTACTTAATGAATATTACTATTGATATGTATTTAGACTTAGCACTTAATATTATTATTGAATTCTATTTCTTATTAGCTTATAATATTAATTTTTTATAAAATATAGTAATTTCTTTAAAAATATTTTTCTAATTATATTAATTACTTATTTAATTTGTATTAATAAAGATTTTTATAATATTTATTAATAGATTATACTCTTTTATAATTTGATATTATACTTCCTTAGATTTGTATTTGAGTTTTTAAATGATTATAACCCTTAGATATTATATTAAATTCTTTATTCCTATTCCATAGCATTTTGCTAGTTTTGCTATATATTATAATAATTAGTCTAATACAAAGGAAATGTTTAGTTTTGTATATACTATTAAATAAATAAAACTATTTATAATTTATTAATATTCAATAATATTAATTAGTTTATTATTTTTTATAATAGGTTATAGATATAAATAATTAGTAGCAAATATTTTCTTAATATAATACTAAGTATATAAGATTCCGAATTTGATAAATATAACTTTTAGATATTTTTCTTAATTTAATATAAATAATTTATTTATTTAATCTTTTATAATTTTAATACCTAGAATTTTATTAATTTCCCCTAAATTTTTGATATTAAAGTATAAGAAGAATATTATAGAAAATCAATTAAATTAATTTTTTGAAATTAAGAAAACAATTATATTATTAATATAAACTAATAAATTAAATTATTAAATAATATATATATATAAATATAGATTAATGAGATTTTGAATAAAGCCCCAATTAATTAATTTAGATTTTAAAAGTTGACTCCAATCTCATTTAATTTGTTTAAAATTATACAAATTTTGTAATACATATAAAACACATTTATTTGATATATTAACTCTCTAAAATAATATAAAATATATTTTTTTTTGAAATAAGATTCTATAAAAGTATTTTTTATATCAAAATATTAATATTCTAAATTTTCTTTTACAATAATTACTAAAAATAAGTGGAGTATATTAAGCCACATTATAAAAACAAATATTTCATTATAATCTTTTCCAAAAATTTAACTAAAACCTTTTATTATTAATTATATTTTAAATCTTTTAATCTTATTATTCTTTATCTTTATTATAAATACTTATTTAATTAAAATAAGATTCCCTTCTTTTAATAAAATATATTCTTTCTAAATATCATTTATAATCAATAAACTGATTTCCTTTTTAATAACTTATTTCAATTTTTTTTTTATATTCAGGATTTAAGATTATCTAATTATATATAATAGAAATGAGAATATCTAGAATTTATTTTATAAAGAAAACTATATCCTTATTTATTGAACTTTCCAAGATTAATTAAAGATTTTTAAATAATTTTGTTTTAATATTTAAATTAATCTTTAATATAAAAAATATAAAAATTATAGTATATTTGATAATATTTTTATTTGGATTTATTAAAAGTATTACTATTATTATTTTTATTAGTTTTTGGATATACTTATTTGATTCATTATTGTTTTGCTTATATTTTTGAAAAGAATATCTTTCAAGAGAATCTACATTTATATATATAATTAAAACCTCAATCAAAGATTTATTAATTATAAGTACTACATCTAGTATCTCTATCTCTTTCATTCCTGGAAATAAAGTTAATTCTATAAAAGAATTGATTTCAATAATATTCTCTTTACTATTTTTATTAAATTATTGAATATTATTGATTTTGGATATACTAAAGATTATAACTTTCAGGTATTCAAAATAGTAGTATCTTATAATAACTCAAATAAGAATTTTTGTATTTTTTATATCTTATAAGATCTATCTTTTAATTTCCTATCAAAAACGATATTCTCTATATTTTAAAATTCTAATATAAAGTTTTTTATTTTCAGGTTTAGATTTCTCCTTTTTTTGGATTTGTTTATAGTTACTCGACTTGCTTATATAATGTAGTCTAACTCTAATGAATATATTCTAATATATTTATTAGTTGTGTATAAGTATCCTATAAAAATACCTACTCAGATTATATCTTATAATTTGTTGTGCTATTAATTCTTTGAGATTATCTTTGGATTAATATATATATAGTATTTACTTCCTTATATTTTATAATAACTAATATTCAAAGTTAATTTTATAAATGTTTTAATAGGACTAATAATATTATTGTTAATAATCGGTTCAGTATTTGTTTTATTTTTATAGTATATATTATATTCAATAGCTTTATCCCAGAATTCTAATAACAATTTAATCTCTTTTAATATAGTTCTTATATCAGCTTCAATAGTACCAATATTTCTCTTAGTAATTTTATTCTAATAAAATAATACTATAATAATTAGTTTCAATTAAATCCTAAAATTCTATTTTTTAATAACTTAAATTAATTCTAATATATTATTAATTTAAGTAATTAATATTTTATTGTTTATACTTAATTTCAATTTAGTTTTCTATTTCTTTAGTCTTGGTATAGCTTTATCTTTTGTTTTTAGGGTTAAAATTCAGTTTACTTTTATTCAACTATCTATAATTAATAGAAAATAATAATTTCTTTATAAAAACTTTAGGAATAGATTAATAATATCAAAATAAATGAATTCTAATCTTTTTGTTTTGTAAAAACTAAGTTATTTTGGGATTAGATTTTTTATCTTGATAAGTATATAAACTTTGTATATAAGGATTTTAAATAGGATTTTAATTAGCTTTTCTAATATAATGACTTTATAAAGGTTTCATATCTTTTCTAAATTAAAATAATTAAATTATTTATATTATAATAAATAGTTTTCTAAATCCTTAGATTTATTTAAAAAGATTCTACTATAATCTTATCCGATTCTATATTATTAATAATCTTTATATTTTGAAAAGCAATATTTTTATATCCTTTTATAATATTTGAAATTATATAAATTCCTTTGTTCATTTTTGTTTTAATAATATTTATTTCATTTTTTCGAAAATATATATGATCTAAATTGAATTTGTTCTTAAATCCAGCTTTACAAATTTTCTTATTAAAGAAAAGATTGATTTCTAATCCTAATATATATAATGTTTTTGAAAATAAAATTATACCTTCATTTTCTAGCTTTATTATAGTAATATTTATTTAATTATAATACATAATTTCTTTATTAACTTTTATTATTTTTCTTTTTATTTTTTTAATATCTCTAAAAAGAAAAAATTGATTAAATATATATGAGGAAGTATTAATATTTATATACCAGCAAAAAGGGGTGGTCTTATAAATAAATTCTTTAGAAATATAATACTTTTTATTGTCAAACTCTTCTTTGCTTTTTAATGAATTGAAATCAATTAGAAGATTTTTATTATCTACAAAATGAGTATAATTATTTCTTTTCTTAATAAATAATACTTTAATTATCTTTTTAAATATTGCTTTTTGTTGCTTAGCTTTATAGTAATTATGAATTAAAGTTTATATAAATATGAAATCTTTATAATTATATAGAAAGTGCTCTTTTTGTTTATAGAAATAGTAAATATAGGTTTTGACTTTATTGTTTTGATTTTACTTTATAGATAAACTTGATTCTTTATATTCTTTTTATTATTTTGGGATTATATACTTTTTATTAATAATATAGCTTTATTTTATCTCCTAAATATTAAGCTTTTTAATTATAAGATATTTAATCTTATTTTCTATTACTAATATATTTTGAATATTTATAATATTAATTATTATTTAGTATTTGTTTGAAAGATTTTTAATTAAAACTAAAAATAGAGCTTTATCTCTATATAAATTCTTGAATATAAAGTTAGTAGTACTAAACTTGTATTAATATTTTTTTAATTTATCCCAGATTTTAATAATAGTTATCTCTAAATAGCTAATAGATTTAAAAATAAATATTTAGATTATTATTAAGTATGAATTAGCTATAATATTATTAGTTCTTAAGTATTTTGATTTCAAATAGTTCTATAATATTTGTACTATATCATACTCATCAATAAACACTTTATCATTATTACTAAGTAATCTATATATATACAATAATATACTAGTTTCATTTTTCAAATATTTAGCCTTTTTATTTAAATTAAATTTGATATTCACAACTTTGCTTTCTTTGAGAATTAGAAAAACTTTGATATTATTGATTTCCATTTTAACTCTTCCAATCTTAACATATTCTTATAATATAAATTCAATTATATAAAACCAATCCTTTCCTTTCAATTATATTTTTATTTATTGAAACTATTGATTATAGATTTTTTAAATAAAATTCAAAATACTTTTCGTTTGCTTTTTGATTTCGTCCATTTTGATATCTATATAAAAAATTTATAAGATTTTTTTTCCTCTTTTTTTATATAAATAAATCCATATAGATTATAAATATAAATATAATTAATACTATATACCTTTTTGTTATACTATATATGTTTTATTTGTAAATAATATTATATACTTTTTCAACTCTGTGAATTAATAATAGTAATAATTATAGTATTGTATACTAATTATAAAATAATGCTATACACTTTTCAACTCTATAAATTGAATTATAATAATAACTATATCAATTATATTTAAAAACTATATTAATTAGGCTTATAATTTATTAAAAAATTGAATGGAAAAGGTCTTTATATTGATTATATTACTATGTGTATAGATATTTTGGTCCCATTTTACTTTCCTCCAAGGGAATTAATATGCTTATCTATAATTTATTTAATCTAGCCTATTTAAATAATTATATTATTAATTACAGCATGTAATTAATACCAGTAACTTCTATTCCTTTTAATAAGAAAGATATATAAATAATTTATATCACTTTATTATATATTCAATAAAAATTAAATACTATTTAATAGCTTAAGAAACCAAAAGCTAAGCCTAATTAGATTTATTAGATATATCAGATTCTAATTATAATTTAACTATATATTATAATATTAATTCAAAAGCTATTAATAGGAATTCCAATTTTACTTCTAAAAAAGCCTGGAATCCGATTTATATTCAAAGTGTTATTATAGAGAAAGAACTAAATACAAATCTAAATCTAATTCAAATCAAAGATCAAAATATCGATTTAATATTTAGATTAGCGAGAAGAGAAGCTAATTGACTAAAATCATATCAAATCCCTATATATAAAAGTATATCGCATATTACAATATAAATTATATATCATATAAATCTTATAGACCAGGATATACTAATAAGAATCATTAAAAGATTCAAAAAGAAATTAAATAATAGGGAATACAAAGCGATTCAATATGAAAGTAAAAAAGAAACCTATAATAATAATAATCTTATTATTAAAATAGAATTTCGAATAATAGTTAAATACTATCCAAAAGTATAAGAAAACGAAACTCAAGCTGAATTAAATCAATTAGACATTAAAGATTCAATATATAATATTTCTATATTATATAATTATAATATAGAAACTATTATATCAAACTCTATACAATAAAATACTTAATCCCCTATTTATATAAGGAACACTATTATATATTTACAAATAAACGCGAATATTAATCTCTTCAATCTTGAATTCGAAAATATTGATTTTATAAATAATATAATTAATAAGGAATTGGATCATCTAGACGAATATCAAATTCCTTATAATTGTATGTTTACATCAAGAGATATAAATCAATAAATCTATATCTCTATCTCTTTATATTAATATATATATATAAATATATTATTTAATAAAGATATTAAGCTCTTTTAACCTATTATTAGTTTATATCCCTAAAACTAAATCTAGTTGAAGAATAAAACTAGGTCTCTAGAAGCTATACATATACATGTACATCATCCATAGTGGATCGTATAGTATTATATCTTATATGAAGGTGCCCTAGCTTAAATAGATTTATATATAAGGATTTATATAGATTTATATTAAGAGATAACAACTAAAATCTAAATCACTTCCCGAAATAAAGTTTTATAAAAGCTATATTAAGATTCTGATTATATAGTACTTACCATATTATAATAAAATATTTATATATATCAAATAAAAATATATAAAAATGAATATAAATCAAGAAATCAAGTTTATAGATCCTAAACTGAATAATTGTTCTAATTATATAGAATGATATAATAAATCTAAGCTCTTTTTAGAGGCTAATAGTTTTATACCCTATATAGACGATTCAGAAAAAGGCCCTAATCGATCCCTATATTTTAAAGAAAATAATATATCTATTTCAAAAGAAATTCATTTCAAATATAGCGAAAAAGTAAAGGAATATGAAGATAAATCCAAAAGAGCTCTAGTAACACTAAAATCAATAATATCAATAGATTTAATAGAAAGATTTAAGGAAAAAACAAATCCAAAAGAGCTTTGGGATATTATAAATAAGATTTATAATGAAACTTCACTTGATATAATAAGCTAATATTTTAATAAATTAATAGAATCAAATTATAATGATTTTAATAATATAGATGAATATACGAATTATATATTGTTATTATACATATATTTAAAAGAATTAAAATTTGAATTATAAAAATCTTATATAATATGGATTATATTTAATAATCTAAATGACTCATTTGATTTATTTAAATCACAAAAAACAGAAGAATTATTAAAAGATTTAAATAATAATAATAATATTGATTTGAATAAGCTTATATTCAAATTAATATTCGAAGAATCAAGAATAAAAGGCTCTATAAAGTCTAATAAGGTTATAAAACCATTAAATACTATTCCAAATTATATATTTTACAATAAAAAGGGGTATTTAGAAGAAAAGTGTTTCAAAAAACATCTAGAACTATATAATAAGAATTATAAAAAATCTAAAAACTCTAATAATAAGAGTAATTCCAAAAAACAATTTCATAAAGTTATTAAAAAATTAAATAACCTTAAAAAATCCAATAGTGTAACGATTCGGCCTTAAGCCTTGATTAGTCACTCATTTACCCCATCAGGCAGAGCAAATCACTTCGCCTAATCTTAATCCTATTTTAATTCTATTTTGATTCTATTCTGGCTTTATCTAATAAAATCTATAAAAACCTTCTTCAGATTTACTTTTTATATAGAAGTTTATTATTCTTTAGTTATAATAATTGATTTATTCTATTATTATAACTTAACTCTATTATTATTATATTATAATAAACTCTTAATATTTCTGAAAAGGATAGAATATTCCTTAAGAAAATTATAATATCTAATTAGTTATATTCCTCTAGGATTACTAAACTAATAATTTACTTAAATAATATTATTCAATTATTATTAGTTAATAATATCTTTCTATTAGATATTAATCTATTAATAATATAATAAAAGCTATAATCTAGAATAATAGCTTTAGTAAGAATAGAAAGCTAATATAAGAAATGTATTATATGAAGAAAACGAAAAGATGGAATCTAATTAATTCAATTTTTCTTTTTTAGATTTATTAAAATAGGATTTTTTGAATCTTTTTAATATTAATATAATAATAATAGTTAGACTTTAAGAGCTACTTTCGAAATAGCTATTAGAATAAGGAATATATAGTAAAAGTTGTTATTATTTAAAAGTAGTTAGATAAATTATAATATTGAATTTATTGAAACCTTATCTATAATATAGAAATGCCTCTAAAAATCCTATAGGAATTTTTTCTTTAATTGAAATATATAATAACTTTATAATCTCCCTTGTTTTTAAAATAAGGTTGAATATTAAAATAAAAAATCTAGAATTCTTAAATAATAAATTAACTCTATATTCGAAGTATAGAGATTATTTATTAAAAGAAAATTTCTTAATAATATCAATTATTATTTGAATAAAAATATCAAAGTAAAAGCTATCTTTTAATAGATTATAAAGAAAGTTTAGAAATACTTTAAATTTAAAATGATATATAAAGATTTCAAAATGTTTATAAAATCTTTAAACTATTTTAAAGATATATATTTAATTTTTAATTAATTGGAATTAGTTATTAAGAAATTTCGAGTTTTAAAAATAAATAATAATATATTCTATTAATTCTATATTTAATTTTTAGAATTAGTTATAAAATCAAATTAATTAAAGGAAAACCTTTATAAAAAACTAATTATAAAGATATTTTTATTATTAAAGAATATAATTATTATTATTATAAATAGCTATTTCAATTTTAAAAATATATTTCTTATTTAATTAATATAAATATAAGAATATATACTAACTATTTAAAAAGCTCAATAATATTAAAATAGATATTCCAATATTTAGAAAAATTATTTTTAAATTCTTTATAATCTAATGGGGTACTAAACTAAGAAAAATCCGCTTTTATTGGGTTTATTAAAAAAGTTCTGTAATTCCCAGAGTTTTATTTAATTAGAAATCTTATTTCTTTGAAACCCTAGAAAAGTATTTTATATATAATACTTCTAATTAAAATAAAGATTATAAATATTTAATGAAAATTAATAAGATTAACAAAATAGAAGAAAATTTCCTTATTATAGATAACTAATTATATTTAGAATTAATCTTTGATTTTAATTTATACAAATTGGGAAAAGATTAGTTCTTAGAAAAATCTTTATTTAAGGATTTCAATATATTAGAAATATTAATCTTAAAAATCTCATAAAAAGAAATAGTTTTACTATTTTTTATTAATTATAAATTAATAATTTTCAAATTTATTATTATATATTAATAAATATTAATATTAATATTTACCTTCTTATTAATACTTAATTTACTTAATAAATCTTTAAATATATAAGTATCTTAATATAAGTTTTGAATCACTATATAGATATTTAGGGCTATAATAAACGACTAGGGGCCTCTATTATTTATACTATCCATCTTATTTTACACCTAAATAATAAAACTTTTTTTAGAGTATTCTTCTTATTAATCAATATGAAAAGAGATCTAATTCTAGGAAATAAATAATTAAAATCCTATGATATTATTCTATAATCTTATAACTATATATTAATATAGCTTATTAGTTTTCTTATAATATTTAATTTCTTAAATAGTTTTAATATTTCTATAATTCTTTAAACTAATTAGAGCTATTCAATAATACTAAGTATTAAGTAAATCTTTATTATTACAAAACTCTTTTTGATATCATTCTATTAACTCTTTTAATTATTCTAACCTAAATTTATTATATAATATAATTAAATTATTAAAAATAATCTCAAATTTATAAATAAACTAATTGTAAAACAAAAAGTTCAAAAATCTTAATCCCCTTCAAAAATTCGAATAAAATTAAAACCTTTATTTTTAATTATCTATTCTCTGAAAATGAATTATTAAATTCTTTATCAAATTATTCTATAAATATTATAACTATTATTATTAAAACTTTTAAATTATATATTTATTATCATAATAATACTATGTTTATTATTTATATATATAAAATTAATAATATATTAAAAAATTATTTATATAATATGAAATCTATAAAATTGAAAGAATTACATTTACAAATATTTATAATATATCATTTATAATTAAATATTTTTTCAAAAAACAAATTAAACAAATTTTCTAAATATACTTTTTATAATTATTAAATTGAGATCCCTAATAATATATATTTCAAAATAAGCTTTATTTATAATATATTTATAAAAAATTATTAATAGTAAAAGAATATATTATAGAAAATCTAAAAAAGGGATTTATTAAACTAAACTTATTTTCTTTTATAACTTCTATATTATTTATATTTAAACTAAATAATAACTTATAATTCTATATAGATTTTTAATATCTTAATACTATTATTAAATGAAATAAATATCCCTACTATTAATTAATAAGACTTTAGCTTACATATCTAAAATAAAAATATTTATAAAGTTTAATATTTATTAAGCTTTTTATTAAATAAAAATATATTTGATTCAAAAATCTAATTATATTTTATATTTATTATAATATATATAAATATAAAGTTTTATTATTTGATCTTATAAATAATCTTATTATATATTAGAGATATATAAATAATATATTATTCAATCTTTTCAACATTATTTATATTATTTATCTAAATAATATTCTTATATACTCTAAGAATATATAGAAATATAAATAATATATTATTTAAATTCTTAATTAACTATAAAAAGCCGGATTATAAATTGATATAAATAAATATAAATTTAGAATTATAAAAACTAAATACTTAGGATTTATTATTAATACTAATAAAATCAAAGTTAACCTAAAAAAGATTAATATAATTAAAGAATGAAAATTATTAATTAATATTTAAGAATATAATCCTTTTTAGGATTTTATAATTTCTATTAATAATTTATTCAAAACTTTGAAAGAATAATCAAATCTTTTATTTAATTAATAAAGAAAGATATTCAATTTATTTAAAACTTAAAATATAAGAAAAGCTTTAAAGAATTAAAATATAAATTAATATAGATATTTATTCTTTAATATTATTATATTAAGAAATAAATTATAATTGAAATAAATATATTTAATGGTATAATAAACAGAATTCTTTTCTAATTATAGGAGAACAGCTAATAGTACTCTATAGTATTCTTTATTAAAATAATACTTTTAGTAGAAATGAATTATATAATATTTAATAAAGAAATATTAATTATTATAAAAACTTTCAAAACTTGATATACTGAATATATAGTAACTCCTTATTATATTAAAGTTTACATTAATTATAAAATATTAGAATATTTTATAACCAAAAAACTCTCAATTAATACTAAACTAAATAAACTAAAATTCTATTAAATTTCTAATTCAAGATTATATATTAATCAAAAGTAAATAATACTATAATAAATGCTCTAAGCCATTGAGAATAAGAAACTATTAAGCAAAAGATTAAATACTTAAAATAATAAATTTAAACCCTTTTACTAAATATAATTCTTAATCAATAGATTATCAACAAACTTAATATAAAAGGAAAGAAAGTAGTAAAGCTATTATCTATTAATACTAATAACATAAATTTAATAAATAAAATTCTATATATTAATTAGAATTATATATCTATTCAATTTAAGTATAATCTAATAATCAAATTTAAAAAGGATTATTTAATAAAGAATAGATTTCTTCTTTATAAAAATTGTTTAATAATTCTAGATAAAAATAATTTATATATCAAAATTGTAAAAAAAGCCTATACTCAAATCTCTTTAATTTATTTTAATAAAACAAAAATTAAATTAATCTTAAGAAAAAGATATTTTTGAAAGAATATATCAGATTTTATTAATTAATATATCAATAATTATATTATCTATTATAACTTTTATATTCTTAGAAATAAAATACTAAAATTCCTTTAGTCTTTGTTTATACTCTTTTAACTATAAACAAATATATCTATAAACTTTAAATCCTTTTTTATTAATAAATTGGGATATAATAATATCTTTATAGTAGTAGATAAACTATTAAAACAATCAATATCTATATTATACTATAAAACAATTATAGCTAAAGATATAACAATTATATATCTTAATTATATATATCAATGAAAAGATACTTTGTTAATAATAACTTTTGATTAAAGTCCTCAATTTATCTTAAATTTCTGGAAAGAGTTTATTTATATTTTGAAAGTCAAATTGAAGTTATTTATAGTTTATTATCTTTAAATAAATAGATAAATAGAAATTATGAATTAATATTTAAATTAATATTTATATCTTTATATCAATTATTATCAAAATAATTAGTTTGATTTATTATATATTATAGACTATGCTCAACTTACTTTTTTTTATAAAAGTTTAGGAATATCTTTATTCGAATTCCAAAATGGATACTTTTTTATTATTTCTTTTAATTAGAATAGATTTATAATATCTTCTATTTTTATAATGTAAGAAAAGCTTTTTCAAAAAGATATATAAGTTTTTGTAATTAGGATGTATAAAGTCTGGAAAATAATAAAAAGGATTATTCTTAAATCTCAAGAAAAGAAAAGAAGAGATATGGATAGATATAGATAATCTATTAATTTTATTATAGAGAATAAAGTCTATATTATTATTAGGAATTTTGTTATTAAAAGATTTAGTAGAAAATTGGATTTATAAATGGTAGGATTTTATATTATTTTGATAAAAGAAGAATATTTATATTATTTAGATTTATTTGAAAGTATGAAAGTTTATAAGGTTTTTTCTTTTGATAAGTTGTGTTTAATCTTTAATAATCCTGTTTTTGATTAAAAGATAGATTTCTTATTCTTTATTGTAATATTTGTAGATATCGAATTCGAAGTATAAGATATATTAGTTTTTAAGATTATTTGAAATAAGGTTCAATATAAGGTCAAATAGATAGGCTATAATAATAATTCTGTATAGTATTATTATAGTAATATTATGTATGCCTTGTATAAGGTAAGAAGTTTTCATTTATAATACTTTTATGTTATTAGATTATTAGAGAATCTATTCAATTGGATAGTAAGCTGGGAAGAGAATATTAATAGCTATAATAAGCTTTTGAATAGAAAACCTATGAGTTTATATTAGAAACAAATCTATTTAATAAGCTTACTTTTTATTGAAAAGAAGTAAAGTATAGATTACCTTATAAATCTCATCAAAAGTTGTTTACTTTATTTTGCTTTTTATTAAAAATTTTCCTATACTTATTTTACTCTTTTTCCCTTTTGAAATTTATTTCGTAAATCAATTTTACTTAAATCAAATCAACTCTTCGATTTAACTTAGAAATAAAAATATTTATAATATTTCAAGCTATTTATAATATATTTAGCTCCCCAAACTATATATCTCAAATCTCTTTATAATCTTTATCTCTTTCTTCTTCTATAATTCTATACCTTACTTTAAAACTAGATAATAATATACAAAACCTGTTTGACTAGTAGCTCTATACTATCAATTTCTTTGTAGCAAATACTAATATTATTAGTCTTTATATAGATGAGATTATTACATTTATAGATATCTTCGATTATTTCACTGCAAACCCTGAATTATTAAAACAAATACAAACTGAAATAATAAATATAGCTAAAATACAAATAGTATAATTGAAAAAATTCATAAACAATTTTGTAGTAAAAATAAACATTTACAATAAAAAAAAAAAGCTTTATAAATATTTGAATATAATAAAAAAGAATACAAATACTAAATATTTTTAATTTGCTATTATAATTAACTGAGGAATTTATTCTATAAAAGAATTCAGATTTGTAATTAAATATTTGAAGAGATTTGTGAATTCAAGAAGTTGAGTTGTAATAGAAATCATTAAACATAACGAAAGATAAAGGAATAATATTACTAACTTTAAAAATTTCGTTTGTTTTCTTAATTCAATATCTAATAACTTGAATACTTATTATGTATTAAATATAGTTATTATAGAGTGGCTTAAAAGAATTGAAAATAATTAATATAATAGAATTAGATTTCTAAGTATTATTACTACAGATTTCAAAAGAGCTCACAAATTCATACTCAAATTCTCTGTTTCCTATCCCTCCTGCAAACTTTTGTTATTATAGAAGTATAATATGTATATACTACTCTTCAGCTTTTATAATAAATAGAAAGCCCTTAAACTATACTCCTTTATCAACTCCCAATTCCAGGGAGAAGGAAAAAGACATAATAATTAATATATATTATAAATTATTAATAATATTTCAAATCATAATCAAAAAACTCGAGTTATAGTAATAATATTATTATATCAAGTATATAAAACTCTAATCGAAATTCTTAATAGTAATAATAAAGAACCCCTTATTACTCTCTCTAAGAAAAGAAAATCGACTAAATAAGAAATAGGAAATATAATAATAATAAAGAAAGAACCAGATTTGTTACAAATAAAAAGAATAAAGTAAATTTGAAAGTAAATTAATTCTTGAAGAGAAAATAATATAATAATTCAGCTTTAAGTTTTGATTAATTATTTATTTATTCTACCAAACAGAGTAAATCATTTTGCCTAATCTTGATCCTATTTTGGTTTTATCTTGGTTCTATCCTGGCCCTATCCGATAGAATCTATAAAAGCCCTCTTTAGGCTTACTCTTTGTACAGGAGTTTGTTATTCTCTAGTTACAATAATTGATTCATTCTATCACTATAACTTGACTCTATTGTTGTCACAAATAGGACCTATAAAAACAATAAAAATAATAAAAATTCCAATTAAAAACAAAAGAAAAATAATAAAAATTATAAAGAAAGCTTTAATAATGAGATAAATCAAGTCTTTCAAATAAACTATAATTTAGTATTTAGCTCTGAATAGGAAAATAATATTATAACTATATCCATACTAGCCAATTATACTAATAAATCTAAAAATAATATTATAATAAATTCAGGAGCTATAGAGTACTATTACCCAAATAAAAATTGATTTATAAATTATAAAGAATATAAAGTTTCAAAATATACAAATATAGTTAATAAAGAATCTATATTAGTATTAGAACAAGGGGATATTCCTATTATTATAAATAATAAGAAAATATTTATTCGAATAATAAAGTATATTCTATTATTAAAATTAATTCTAATTAGTATCAAATAAACTGCTAAAAAGGGTTGGGCTAGTGAAATACTATCCCCCAGTAATATTTATAAATTTTCGAATAAATTTTTAAATATAAAGGCGAATGCTAAATAGATTAATAATACTTTCTATCTAAAATACAATATAAATTATGATTTATTAAATCAAAATAAGAATATTATTTATAATAATAATAAAGATTCTAAAATAGATCAAATAAATAAATCTAAAGAAGAATCAGAATCTAAAAAAGAATCTAATAATATAAATCTAAAAGATTTAAATCTATAGCATAAGTATTTAAATTATATAAATAAAGATTATATTATAAAAACACTAAATCTAAAAAATTCTAAAATGGATTTAAGTCATTATAAAGCCTGTATATACAATAAAATGACTCAAAATATTAGTAAATTCCTATCAAATTTAGAATTAAACAAATTTGATAAAATTAGTACTAATATTTGTAAACCATTTAAAACATTAGAATTAAAAGAAGAAAAATATTTTATTACTTTTACAGATTAGGCTATACAAGACATATAGATATATTCTATAAAATTTAAATTAAATACTTTTAATATATTAAAAGAAATATTTTATTTAATATATAATCAATTTAATATTAAAATAAAGACAATCAGATTAAATAATACTAAAAAATTTAATTCTAATTAATAGAATTTATTTATTAAATCTAAAGGAATTATACTAAAATATATTAGTTCTTACTATTATTCCTAAAATAAAATAACTAAAAAATTAAATAGATATTTAATAAAAAGAATACTAATATTTATAAGAAATAAAAATCTACCTATATTCTTATAGCTTAATATACTAAAAGGAATAATTTATATTAAGAATTATTAAAAGGAATAGAAGTTACTAGTATTAATCATATACTATAATTAATAATATAATTATCTAAACAGATTAGATTAAATGAACCATAAATAGATATATTAATTCTCTTGAAAAGGAGCAAAATGGGACTAAGATATCTATATATATAGTAATATAATTAATATAAAAACCTTTTTTATTCAATTTTTTAATAAATTATAAGCCTGGTTAATATAACCTCTGAATATAATTAATATAATTATTATTATAATTTAATTTACAGAGTTGAAGAGTGTACGGTACTACTCTATAATTAATATATAATACTATAATTATTATTACTATTAATTTGCAAAATTAAAAGAATATATAATATTATTTATAAATAAAATGTATATAATACAACAAAAAGATATATAATGTTAATTATATTTATATTTATAATTTATATGGATTTATTTATATAGAAAAAAAGAAAGAAAAATCTTGTAAATTCTTTATATAGATATCAAAATGAACAAAATCAAAGAGCAAACAAAAAGCATTCTGAATTTTATTTAAGAGATCTATAATTAATAGTTTTAACAAATAAAAATATAATTGAAAAAAAAGAATTGATTTTATATAATTAAATTTATATTACAAAAATATACTAAAATTAAAAGAATTAAAATGGAAATCAATAATACTAAAATTTTTCTGATTTTTAAAGAAAATAAAATTATAAATATCAAATTTAATTTAAATAAAAAGATTAAATATTTAAAAAATAAAGTTAATATATTATTATATATATACAAATCATTTAATAATAATAATAAAGTGTTTATTAACAAATATAATATAATATAAATATTATAAAACTATTTAAAATCAAAATACTCAAGAATTAATAATATTATAATTAATTTGTATTTGATAATAATTTAAATATTCATTTTCAAGTCTATTAACTATTCAGAAATAATTATTATTAAAATCTAGAATAAATTAAAAGAATATTGATATAAGCTTAATACTATCAACCCTATATTTAAGGATTTATATAGAAATGAAATTCTATTTTTAGTTTTAACTAAAAATCTTCTAAGCGAATATTAAATAATAATTAATATTATGAATATTCAAAATATATTAATAATAAAAAATAAGATTAAGTATTTTATAATTAAGAAATTTAATATTCAGGAGATAGAATAAAACCATATTACTAATAGAAAATATATAATTCCAAAATAATAAAAAGAATATAAAAAATCAAATCTATTTATAAAACAAGATTAAAATAATAAAGCCAAAACTTATACTTACTACTTTTATAAGCAAAAAAAGCACTTTCTATATAATTACAAAGATTTCATATTTATATAAACTCTAATCCATAATCACTATAAAGCTAAACAACAAAAAGCAATATTCAAAAAGACAATTAAAGTATTATTTACTAAGAAAAAAAGCAATCACATTTATCTTATAAACAACAAGAATTTTCCAATCGATTTTGATTTATCAAAAAACAAAGAAAAATCCAATAATAAAAAGTATCATATTTCTAAAAAACTTATTTATAAAACTACCCCTTTTTGTTAATATATAAATACTAATACTTTTTTATATATATCTAACCAACTTTCTTTTTTTAGAAATATTAAGAAAATAAAGAAAAAAATAATAAAAGTTAATAAAAAAATTATATATTATAATTGGATAAATATTATTGTAATAAAACTAGGAAATGGAGGTATAATTTTATTTTTAAAGATGTTATATATACTAGGATTAGGAGTTAATTTCCTTTTTGACAAAAAGATTTATAAAACTAAACTCAAAAACAAATTCAATTCAGATTATATATACTTTTAAAAAAATGGAATAAATATTATTAAAACAAAAATAAATAAAGGAATTTATATGATTTTGGATATTATAAAAGGATATAAAAACATTACTCTTCAAAGTATAAAGATTATTAATGATATAAAATCAGATAAGATCATAATAAAAATCTTTTCAAATAAATTCAAGGATCTAAAAAACTATTTACTATAATATAAATGATTTAATTACTTCAGCCTAGAAAAGATATAAAACCTTTATAAAATCATTATATTAGAAAAGTTAATTAAAATCCTATTTAAAATCCTTATATACAAAGTTTATATACTTATTGTGACGATCCGGCCTCAGGCCTAGATTAGTCATCCATTTGCCCCACCTGGCAGGGCAAATCTCGCTTCGTCTTGGTCCCCTCTTGGTCCCCTCCTGGTCCCCTCCAGGCCTATAAAAGCCTCTTACAGGTTCATTCTTTGTACAGTAGTTTGTTATTCTCTAGTTACGATAATTGATTCATCCTATCACTATGACTTGACTCCGTTGCCGTCACATTATAACAAACTCTTAACACCCCTGAGAAGGACAGAATATCCCCTGAGAAGGCCACAATATCTAGCTAGTTATACTCCCCTGGGGTCACTGAACTAACGACCTACTTAAACAATATTATTCAACCGTTACCAGCCAACGATGCCTCCCCGTCGGATACCAACACGCCAACAACATGACGAAAGCCATGATCCAGAACAACAGCTTCAGCAAGAACAGGAAGCTGGCACGGGAAATGCGCCGTACGAAGGAAACGAAGAGATGGAACCCAATCAACCCGACCCTCCTCTTTCAGACTTGTCGAGACAGGACCTCTTGAATCTCCTCAGTGCCAACACAACAGTGATGGCCAGGCTTCAAGAGCTACTTTCGGAACAGCTATTGGAACAAGGAACGCGCAGCAGAAGCCGCCATCGCTCAAGAGCAGTTGGACGGGCCACGGTGTCGAACCCATTGGAACCCCATCTACAGCACAGGAATGCCTCCGAAAATCCTGCAGGAATTTTTCCTTCAGTCGAGATACGTGACGGCTCCGTAGCCTCCCTTGCTTCCAGAACGAGGTTGAGTGCTAGGGTGAAAGACCCGGAACCCCTGAATGATGGGATTAACCCTACATTCGAAGCATGGAGATTGCTTGTTGAAGGAAAACTCCTTGACAATGCCGATCATTACCCGGACGAAGGCGCCAAAGTAAGAGCTATCTTCCGGTGGACTACAGGGGAAGCTCAGAGACACCTTAAGCCCAAAATGATGCGCAAAGACTTCGAAACGTCTACAGAACCTTTAGACTACCTCGAAGGCATATATTTAGTCTCTAACCGGTTGGAATTAGCCATTGAGGAGTTTCGAGCTTTGAGAATGGGCAGCAACACATTCCATCAATTCTATACCCAATTCCTAGAGTTAGCTGCGGAATCGGATCAACCAGAGGAAAACCTCCGTAGAGAACTAGCTGCGAAGATATCCCTATCATTGAAGAATGCAACCATTGCTACTATGGATAGCTACCCCGATTTTCAAAGATACGTTTCTCACCTAACCAATGTAGATGCGAGAATGCGCGCCAGCTACCTAAAGAGCTCGACAATGTTAAAGCAGACATACCGACACTCAGAAAGATTACCTTCAAATTCTTCACAATCTGGTGGGGCGCCAAACCGAGAAAAATCCGCTCTTATCGGGCCCACTAGAGAGAGTTCTGCAATTCCCGGAGTTTTACCCAATCGGAAATCTCATCCCCCTGAAACCCCAGGAAAGTGCTTCACGTGCGGCGCTCCTAATTGGAGTAAAGATCACAAGTGCCCAATGAAGATCCAAGAAATTGATGAGATGCAAGAAGACGCCCCCACTAATCTGGACCAATCAGAAGTGGATCCAATCTCCGACACCGATTCATGCGAATCGGGAAAAGACTAATCCTTGGCAAAGTCTCCCACCAAGGATTTCAATATACGAAGAATATTGATCTTAGGAGCCTCATGGGAGGTGACAGCTTTGCTGTCACTTGCTACCTACGAACCCACGGCTTCCAAGTCCATTGCCACGCACTGACGGATACCGGCGCTAGCGCCTATCTTCTTATCAACGCTCGGTTTGCACGACAAATCTCCAAACGCACGAGCACCCCCATACTTACCTTGGACCGCCATATTGACGTTCAAGGCTACGACGGACGGCCGGGGGCCTCTGTCACTCAAGCTATACGTCTAACCCTACGACTAGACGGTAGAACTTTTATCCAAGCACCATTCTTACTGATTGATATGAAAAGAGACGTAATCCTGGGCAATGGATGGCTTCGATCTCACGATATTATCCCTCGATCCTACAACCACACCCTTATCTGGCCTGCCAACCTGCCAGCTATACCCAGTTTCTCTGGTGGAATCAATGTCCCTCGCAATTCTCTGAGAAACCTCGAAGTCTGTGGCCATGAAGAGCATCAAGCGGACGCCGATCGAAGAGATCAATTCTTCGATATCAATTCCATTGACCTCTCTTTCATACCCCGAGCCAAGTTCACTAATCGACACAACTGGGATATTAGAGACAATCTTAGGAAGATGGAAAGATTGATCGAACAATATAAGAATGAAGAAATTTTGGTCCCCTCCGAGGGCACCAAAAAGGACATCTTGGTCCCCTCCGCAGGCACCAAGACTGCTATCCTCAACCATATTCTTACCAACTCCGATCCTTTTGAATCTCCTCTACATAACTCAATGGACATCACCGCTATCACTGCCGAAGCTTTTAAAATATATACTCGTCGTCGCGATAATACGGTTTTTGGCACTAGCATACATGAAGTCGATAGCATTCTTAAAGATCGCATAGGAAATATGGAACCTGCCGAATTCGAAGAACTCCGTTCTCGGATTCCCACTGTCTACCATGACTGGATTGATGTCTTCTCCAAAACCAGGTCTAATGAGCTGCCTGAACACACTTCCTACGATCACCGTATTGAAATACCAAAAGATACAATCTTAAAAACAAGTCCAATCTATAATATGTCGACTGAAGAACTCTTAGTTGTTAAAGAATACATTATGGATAACTTAAAAAAAGGTTTCATAGAAGCCAGTTCCTCTCCATTCGCTGCGCCAGTTCTATTCGTAGCGAAGCCTAATGGAGGGCTACGATTCTGTATAGATTACCGACGTCTCAACGCTATCACCAAAAGAGACGAATACCCTTTACCACTTATTGACGAGACATTAGCTCGTATCTCTAAAGCTAAAATCTTCACCAAACTCGATATCCGCCAAGCTTTTCATCGAATCCGAATGCACCCTGATTCCGAAGATCTTACTACATTTCGCACACGATACGGAACATACAAGTGTAAAGTCTTACCGTTCGGTTTGACAAATGGTCCGGCCACTTATCAAAGATACATGAATGACGTCCTGTTCGATCTCCTCGATGTTACTTGTACCGCTTACTTAGACGACATCCTCATTTACTCGGAGAACGAAGAAGAACATGAGCGACACGTCATTCAAGTCCTCGATCGCTTACGAAAAGCTGGCCTTCAGGCTGATATAAATAAGTGCGAATTTGGAGTCACCAGGACCAAATACCTAGGTTTCATTATCAGTATCAACGGTGTAGAAGTCGACCCTGAAAAGGTTGAGGTCATTAGAGAATGGAAGCCACCAACCAATGTTCGAGGGGTGCAGTCCTTCCTCGGGTTCTGCAACTTCTACCGTCGGTTCATTCAAGATTTCGGTAGGATTGCCAAACCTCTCGTTCAGTTGACAAAAAAGGACGTCAAGTTTTTATGGGATGATAACTGCAAGGCTAGTTTCGAGGAATTGAAAAGACGTCTGATGGATGCCCCTGTGCTGAGACACTATTGCGCTGAGAAGCAGACCATGATCGAAACTGATGCCTCTGATGGAGTGGTCGGTGGAGTCCTCTCCCAGCTTCAAGAAGACAGCCAATGGCACCCTGTGGCCTTCTTCACCAAGACTATGCTTCCGGCCGAGATGAACTACGCTATCTTTGACAAAGAAATGCTTGCCATTGTGAAAGCATTCAAGACATGGCGTGCTGAATGTACCGCTTCGCCCCATTGCATTAAAGTTTACACCGACCACAAGGCACTAGAATACTTCATGACAAAAAGGACTTTGAATCAGAGACAAGCGGGATGGGCTGAAACCCTATCGAATTTCTGGTTCGAGATTGCGTATCGGTCAGGGGTTAGCAATGCTGCTGCGGACGCCTTGAGTCGCAGAGAACAAGATACTGCAGATCAAGACCTTAAACGATCGGAACAACGCACTCAAACCCTCCTGCCAGACACAGTTCTCGATAAAAGGATTGTCGATGAACTCAGCACGGAGGGGGAGGAGGTGTCAGAATTGTTAGCTATCGATGCCGAAGACATGGATTTGATAGACAAAATTCTGACAGTCAACCGAAACCACCCTTCTCTACAAGCAGAACGTGATTTGGCAACCCGCTTGAAGAAAGGATACTCTATGAGAAACGGTCTCGTCCTACACAAAGACCGTCTTGTTGTTCCCGATGTAGACCATCTGCGTACTAGTCTCATAGAAGAAGCCCACACTCAAATCTCTTCAGCACATCCTGGAAAAACTAAGACCAAGCTGATCCTTAGGAAAAGATATTTCTGGAAGGGTATGTCAGAATTCATTGACCAGTATGTCGACAACTGTACCACCTGTCATAACTTCCATACTCCCAGAGATAAGACGCCAGGATTTCTACAACCATTGCCTGTACCCTCAAGACCCTGGGCAGACGTATCCATGGATTTCAAAACATTTCCTATTGACAAGTTTGGTTACGACAATGTCTTTGTGGTAGTAGATAGATTATCGAAACAGTCCATCTCCATACCATGCTATAAGACTACCAACGCCAGGGATATGGCAATGATGTATTTAAACAACATCTATCGATGGAAAGGTGCTCCAAAGACCATAACCTCCGATAGAGGCCCCCAATTCATATCTCTTTTTTGGAAAGAATTCACCCGGATCTTGGGCGTCAAGTTGAAACTTTCCACAGCATACCACCCTCAAACAGATGGTCAAACGGAGATCATGAATCAGTATCTAGACCAGCGCCTACGTCCTTACATCAATTACTACCAGGACAACTGGTCAGAGCTCTTGTGTATCATGGATTATGCCCAGCTCACCCTTCCGCACGAAAGTCTGGGAATGTCCCCCTTCGAGCTTCAGAATGGGTACGGACCTGTCACCTCTTTTGATTGGGATAGGTCCCTCTCCGCTTCTACGGTTCAAGAGAAACTTTCTCAAGAAGAAGCGCAAGCTTTTGCATCTAGGATGCACAAAGCCTGGGAAGTAGCCAAAGAAATTATCCTCAAGTCCCAAGACAAAAAAAGAAGGGACATCGACAAGCACAGACGAGCTATCAATTTCGAGGTTGGCGACAAAGTCTTCGTTACTACAAAAAACTTTGCCACTGAGAGACCTAGCCGAAAGCTCGATCTGCAGATGGCCGGTCCTTACACCATTCTTTCCAAAGAGGGCCATTCTTATCGCCTTGACCTGCCCGACAGCATGAAAGTGCACAAAGTCTTCTCTCCAGACAAGCTTCGAAAAGCACCCGACAATCCTGTGCCTGGTCAAAAAGTCGGCCCCCCACCTCCAATCGTAGTCGCAGCAGACGCTGAATTCGAGGTCCAAGACATACTAGCCTCGAAGATTGTCCGAAAAGAGGTTCGTTACAAGGTAAGGTGGGTAGGCTATGACGACGACCCTGTATGGTACCACTGCAGAGATGTGATGTATGCACCTCACAAAGTTAGAAGCTTCCATGCGCAATACCCGCATGCCGCAGGTCCTCCGGAGAACTTACCAAAGTGGATAAAGAGTTGGGAAGACGGCATCGATGACTACGATAATCTGGCAAGTGGAAAACCCATGGACATAGGTATGAGACAGACTTACCTAGCCAGTTTACCTCGAGAAGAGTAGGCTTGCGCACGGGCCTTTTCCCATCATCACGAGAATTTGTTTGCTTTATATTTACTTTTTGTTTGCATTTTTTACGTTTTTTTCATTTGTATTTTACTTTCGTGAATCAACTTCACCTAAACCAAATTAACTCTTCGATTCAACTCGGAAGTAATAAAAAATTAGCGATGTTTCAAGCTTTACGCAACGTCTTTAGCTCCCCAACACGCCCCGCCGAGCAGCGAGCTCAGGCAACACCATCCAGATCTCCCGCGCTCTCCCCCTCGCGACCAATACCAGATGGTGAGGAGCAAGATCTGCTAGACCAGCAGTTGCGAGCTGCAACACCCACTCCACCGCCTGCAGACTCATCTGCCCTTACTCTTACCTCCGGCGAGTCCATCCATTTCACCGACATCCTCGCGTACATTGACTCACATCCAACCCTCCCAAAGCTCCAGCAAGCCGAAATGATCGAATTCGGCAAAACACAATCTGTAAAGCTCGGCACCGGCTTAGACAGCTTCGCTGCCAGATTATGGGCCTACGAGATGAAGGAGGAACTTTACAAATGTTGGAATATGACGAAGGAGGACTCGGAAGCTAAGCATGCGGTTTTCACGGCTATGGCCACCCGCGGCAAACGTTCACAGAAAGACATTGAACTCGCCACCAAGCGACTAAATGGCCTTGTGGACGAGAGAAGCAAATGCCTGGGTCAGCTCGTTCGAAGCAACGCCAGATGGAAGGACAATGTGACTGGAACCACGGCCTTCGCCCGATTCCTTAAAGCCGCCCCAGACGGCCTCACCGCTTGCTGTGCATTGAACACAGTAGTCATCGAACGATTTGAGAAGATCGAAAATCATCAACAAGGTGGCGTTCGCTTCCCCGGACCGACCACCGCCGACATCAAGAGAGCTCAAGCCCTCTTAAGAAACGCCCCTCATCGTGCCTCCCTCCGCCCCTCCTGTAAACTCTCCTTGCTACGAAAGTATGGTATGCATATGCTGCCCGAAGGCATTTGCGACGAATGGCAAAACAACGAACCACACCGAATAACCAGCTCCTGGTTCGACGGAGAAGAAGAAAGAGAAGATGAGCAGTACACCTTGAAGGTGATAAACGATGTCCCGCTCCACAATCGAACAACTCGCGCGACTGCAGCTAGCCCCCTGCGACAAGCGTATGATGCTCCGATCGACATCTCTGATGATGAAGATGGCAGTGGCGAGGAAGACGAACCGCCGGCTACACCATCGAGAAAAAGAAAGGCGACAAGGAAGGTGGAGGAAGAAGTGGTGGTGAAAAAGGAGCCTAGGTCTCCGGAGACAAAGAAGCAAAGGAAGGGATAAGAACGGACTTGAGGGCAAGCCGTTTCTCAAAGGGGGGGTGATGTGACGATCCGGCCTCAGGCCTAGATTAGTCATCCATTTGCCCCACCTGGCAGGGCAAATCTCGCTTCGTCTTGGTCCCCTCTTGGTCCCCTCCTGGTCCCCTCCAGGCCTATAAAAGCCTCTTACAGGTTCATTCTTTGTACAGTAGTTTGTTATTCTCTAGTTACGATAATTGATTCATCCTATCACTATGACTTGACTCCGTTGCCGTCACACTTATCAAGATAAAAAATCTAATCCCGAAATAATTTAATTTTTATAAAACAAAAAGATTAAAATTTATTTATTTCAATATTATTAGTCTATTCCTAAAGTCTTTATAAAAAAACTATTATTTCTTATTAATTATAAATAGCTAAATAAAAGTGAACTGGATTTTGACCCTAAAAACAAAAAATAAAGCTACATTGAGATTAAAGAAATAAAAAACTAAATTGAAATTGGATATAAACAATAAGATATTAGTTATTTAAATTAATAATATATTAAAATTAATTCAAGTTATTAAAAAATAAAACTTTGGGATTTGATTGAAACTAACTATTATAACATTATTTTATTAAAATAGAATTATTAAAAGAAATATTGGTATTATTAAAACTAATATAAAAGTTATATTAAAAGAAACTAAATTATTATTAGAATTCTGGAATAAAGCTATTAAATATAATATATATTATAAAAATAGAATAAATATTAGATTAATTATTAATAATAATATTATTAGTTTTATCAAAACATTTATAAAATCAATTTTGAATATTAATTATTATAGAATATAAGAAAATAAGTACTATATATACATTAATCTAAAGATAATCCTAAAGGATTAATAGTATAACAAATTATGAGATATAACCCAAATAGATATCTTTATAAGATATTTATATACAATTAATAAACATATCAAAATATACTCATCAAAACTAAACTATACTATACAAACAAGTCAAATAACTATAAACAAATCCAAAAAAAGAGAAAATCTAAACCTAAAAATAAAAAACTTTACATTAGAACTTTAAGATACAGAGAATATTATTTCTAATAAAAAATCGAAAAACAAACCTTACAAAATATAAAAGATATAAGAATCTTTATTTGAATTATTATAAGATATTACTATTTTTGAATATTCGAAAATTATAATTCCTAATATATTTAAAATTAATAATATTCAATAATTCAATAAAAACAATAAAAAAAATATTATTGAAATTAATTCTTCTACAAAATTAATTTTATTTTTAGAAATAAAAAAGATAGAGATACTAAATATAGCATTTACAATTAACAAATCTTTAATCAAGGCTTTAATTATATATATAAATATAGATTCTCTTGAAAAATACTTTTTTCAAAAATACAAACGAAATGATAATAAATTAAATAAGTATATCCAAAAACTAATAAAAGTAATAATAGTAATACTTTTAACAAACCCAAATAAAAATATTATTGAATATATTATAATCTTTATACTTTTTATATTAAAAATTGATTCGAGTATTAAAACAAAATTATTCAAAAATCTTTAATTAATTTTAAAAAGTTTGATAAATAAGGATATAGTTTTCCTTGTAGAACAAATTCTAGATATTCTTATTTCTATTATATATAATTAGGTAGTCTCGAATCCTGAATATAGAAAAAAATGAAAATAAATTATTAAAAAGGAAATCAGTTTATTGGTTACAAATAGTACTTGAAAAGAATATATTCTATTAAAAGAAGAAAATCTTATTTTAATTAAATAGGTATTTATAATAAAAACAAAAAATAATAAGATTAAAAGATTCAAAGTATAATTAGTAGTAAAAGGTTTTAGTTAAATTCTTAGAAAAAATTATAATAAAATATTTGTTTTTATAATACAGCTTAATATATTTTATTTATTCTTAATAATTACTATAAAAGAAAACTTAGAATACTAACACTTTAATATAAAGAATACTTTTATAAAATCCTATTTCAAAAAAAAAATATACCTTACATTATCTTAAGAAATTAATATATTAGATGAATATATTTTATATATACTACAAAGTTTGTATAGCCTCAAACAAGCTGGATGAGATTAAAATCAACTTTTAAAATCCAAATTGATTAATTGAGACTTTACTCAAAGTCTTATTGATTTATATTTATATATATATACTACTTAACAATTTAATCTATTAATTTATATTGATAATATAATTATTTTTTTGATCTCAAAAAATTAACTCAATTAATTCTCTATAATATTTTCCTTATATTTCAATATTAAGAATTTGAGGGAAATTAATAAAATTTTAAATATTAGGATTATAAAAAATCAAGTAAATAGATTATTTACATTAAATTAAGAAGAATATCTGAAAATTATACTTATCAAATTCGGAATCTTATATACTTAGTATTATACTAAAAAAATATCTACCACTAATTATTTATATCTATAATCTACTATAAAAAACAATGAATTAATTAATATTATTGAATATCAATAAATCATAGATAGTTTTATTTATTTAATAGTATACATAAAACCAGACATCTCCTTTGTACTAGGTTGGCTATCACAATATATAACAAAACCAGTGAAATGTTATAAAATAGGAATAAAGAACTTAATATAATACCTAAAAGCTACAATTATTTAGAAACTCAAATATAAACCTAAAAAAATATAATACCAAATTGCAAAGGAGTATAATCTATTAGTAAATATTATAAAAGTTTTTATTAATATAAACTAAATAAGTAATTAATATAATCAAAAAAATATTTTTGGGGGAGTTATTATATTTTATAAAGAATCAATATTGTAAACTAATAAAAAATAGAATTCAATAATAATATTAAATATTAAGTTTGAATATATATTAATAATAATATTCATTAAGTAAAGAAAATAGTTAGCTCAAATATTCAAAAATCTTAAAAAGATAGAATATATATCTGTATATAGAAATATTATTTAATTATTAGATAATAATCAAAAAATAATAGTTTTAATTAAAAATTTGTATTTATATAAATAATCAAAGTATATTAATATATATTATTATTTTATTAGGAATTTTATTAAAAAAGAAAAGGTAATAATTAGTTATATTAATATATTAGATATAATAGTAGATAAAATAACCAAACCTTTAATAAGAGTAGTATTCGAAAGGTTTAAAGAAATATTAAAATTGAGATAATAAAAATATAGAGGATTAAAGAGATTGAAAATAATAACTCCTATAGGAAAATATTAAAAGAAATAAAAATTACTAATATTAATTATGTACTATAATTAATAATATAATTACCTAAATAGGCTAGATTAAACAAATTATAGACAGATATATTGGTCCCCTCAAAGAAAAGCAAGATGGGATTAAGATGTCTATACACATAGTAATATAGTCAATATAGAGGCCTCTTCCACCCAATCTTTTAATATTTCTCTTCTTTTTTCGTATTGAATTATATTATATTTCTTATTATTTAATATTCTTTTATATTCTTTTATTATTTAATCAGGAAAGTCTTTAACTAATTTTATATATATTATAGGATTAATAGTATATATATAATTTGTAGATATATATAAAGATTAATAAGGATTTGTATATAAGTAATAACTAGCTTTATACCTCCGGTGAGATATAATATTTAATTTTATTATACCCAGTAATATATAATAAAAGAATTATTATATATCTGGTGATGTGTAATATTGATATTATATGTGTTTAGTGATATATAATGAAAGAGCTTATTTATATTTAGTAATATATAATGAGAGGGTTTATTTATATTTAATAATATATAATATTAATGATATATATATTCAGTAATATGTGTACTTCTTTTTATATTATCTAATAGTACGATAAGAGTATTATATATATATATGGGTGTATATATATATTTTTAGAATTTGAATAAAGATTTAAGATTGATGTAAATTTGTATTAGTATGTAGAATCGTTTATATAATGTATAAGATATCTTGATTAAATGAATTTCTTTATATTCTTTGCTTTTAGATGCGAAGTCGATTGTCTTTCGGCTTTTTCACTCTTTTCTTGCTTTTTCGATGTATATTTCAATATGTATTTCGATGTGCATATGCTTCTTTTTAATTGTATATATAAGTTACCGGGCTTATAACCTATTGTAGATTATAGGCTAATAATATGTAATATGAAAACTAGCTCTGATTAACGACTAAAATGGATTATATAAGCAGTGTGATATATAATATTAATAAATCTGTATTTAATAATAATCTCTCTTATTTTATATTCAAAAGGAAAAAGACCTCTTTTTATGCTTTTTCCTACTAATTTAGCTTTTCCGCTTTTATTAATCTCTTATAAATCTCTTTCTAATCTGTTCATTCTTTCGAAATAAAGCTCTTTTTTGTTTTCTTTATTTTACAGCTGTTTTCGTATTTAATGGTCGTTTTCGGATTGATAGTCGTTTTCGGATTGATAGTCGTTTTCGGATTAATGGTTGCTTTCGTAAGCTTATAAGCAATGATCATATGATCTGATTATATAATAGGCTAATATCAGATTGAATGCCTTTAAAAAGATATATATATTATATTATTTTTTAATTAAAACAATAGTATTAAATAGACTTAGTAAGATATATATACAAAGTATATAGAATAAAAAGATATTATAATTTTGTTTACGCTCTTTATATAAAGAGGGATTACTAATCTATATATCTATCTGTATATAGTTGAAGTAAATTTTAAAACCCCCTAATCAATCAATTTTAGCGCCGAGTACAAAGTTGAATAAATACTAAACTCTAGGTGTTTCAGAGACAGCCAAATCTGCCTAATACTCTCCCCTCCCTGGGTTTGAAGGCAAAAAGGTGGCTGTGACAGAAGGAAAGTGGAGACTGAAGGGAGTGCTTTCCTGTATGTTAGTAATTAAGTGGAGTATAAAAAGATCATCTCCTCTAGTACCCCTTTATCCACCCACGTAAGCAATGTATCTTCTGTGGCACCTGCTTAATTCTCTGTGTTAAACCCGGGGGGGAACCAATTGAAAAAAGCGGACCACTAAACTTTATTTCAATAACCTTACCACTTTTAATCCGAACAATCCGGGCTTTATAATTGGGACTGATGTTGTATGGTAAAGGATTCGAATTGCTTGATAATGTAGTAATACAGTGAAGATTACACAGCTACAGATTTGTGAAGAATTGAGTACAGTCGATTACCACCGGCAATGCTTAGGGCACCAGACGTATATCATAGGAATAAATTTGATCATAACAAGCAAGCTTTAATCTTTTTGAAGCTAAAGACTTGTTTTATAGGGATTTTAAAAACACTTATGTATATAATTTAATATTATTGAGGTATAAGGGATAATCAGATTAACTTTCTTCTTCTTGTAATACTCTGTAATTCACCGCAAGATTGATAGCGTCTCCCTCCTGTAGGTACTAAGATTCAGGCTGTTAGGCTGCACAATCGGTTTACCAAGCACTATTATCCTAAAAACCTTTACTTGCAAGGCTGAGAAGTCCAGAGGGTATCTATCCATTACGACAACGGCAATGCTGTTCCTATTCCTTTTCAAACTAGGGCGGTAAAGATCAAGATTCAGGGCAGTGAACAAGGATGCAAGACAATCGCATGAGCTGCGTTATTACGAGCTGTCGGTGAGGTACTAGTGACATGATTTTCGGTCGTATTCGGTGCGAATGCGAACTCTATATCGAGATACAAACCGATGCACTACAGTCGTCTTAATCTCCTTTTTACAAGAATTCCTAGTATATAACAGAGAAAAGGCGGCTCATCCTCAAAACCCATAGTTCTCCTTTACAAGATCGACTGCGTTCTTTAGAATAATCTTAACCATGAGAAACTATTGCCTAACTACTACAGCACTCCTTGCCACTCAGGTGCTCGCCTCAATCAATGGAGGGTTAACAAATGAGACAACTTGCGTATGATTCTCAGCTCCATAGTCCAACTGCCTTTTTATTACGCCGCAGTTTACACCACAGTTCTCATCGGAAATTTCGCTGACAAACATTAGTGCAACATTCTCCAGAGTCAACTTGGCGGGAAAGTTTTCATCCGTGACAATATCAATCTCACCACCGTCATAGAGAATTACTGGTCAGCCCAGCCACAAGAGCAGAATCCGGCCTGTGTCGTTCTGCCCACGACTTCAGCAGACGTCTCAACAGCTGTGCAGATCTTGAGCATGGGACTAAAACACGGCCTGAGCAATTGCCACTTTGCTATTCGCAGCGGAGGGTTAGTTAGACATCAACTAAAAGACTCTGAAGCTGACCAAACACCGGTAGACATACACCCGATGCAAATATCAATAATATTGATGATGGGGTCACCTTGGACCTCCAGAATCTGAATGTTGTGCAGCCAAATGCCGCGAAGACCCTAGTGGCCGTTGGCCCTGGGAACCGGTGGTCTGATGTTTACACAGTCCTGGATCCTTTGAACCTAACTGTTGCTGGCGGTCGCTCTGAAACTGTAGGTGTTGGCGGACTATTGCTAAGTGGTAAGATTTTTGCTGTTCAGACTTGCCTTGTGAAATTTTCTAAAAATGTGAAATAGGCGGCATGTCGTTCTGGTCAGCTCAACATGGTATGGCTTGGTAAGTCGTTCACTTGTATAATCTCTTTTTCGATACTGATAATTCGAGTAGTGATAATGTCTATAACTACGAGGTATATAACACGCTTGCTAAACATTCACGATACCGCCAAGATATGTTCTAACGTGGGTCTAGATTGTGCTAGCCAATGGCTCAATCGTTAATGCTAATGCGACTTCCCACCCGAGTCTATATCGAGCGTTAAAGGGAGGCTCAAATAACTTTGGAGTCGTCACTCGCTTTGATCTACGAGCCATCGAAACCGGGCTCTTCTGGGGAGGCCTCGCATCATATAATAGTTCGTCACTTCCCGCGCTCGTCAAGGCATATACAGAGTTTAGCAAAAGCGAGAACTACGATCCAGCTTCTCAAATTACACTTCTTCACGGAATTTATCATAATACAAGCATCGTTATGATGCATCAACATTACACGAAGTCGATCGTCTCACCACCCGAGGCTGTCTTTGCCAAATTCGGCGGAGACACGACGAACACTTTTCGAGTTGACAGCCTTCTGAACTTCACTATTGAGTTGGCCGCACCAACAGACAACGGCACTGTTAGAAAGGCTTTTGCCACCACGACATTCAAGAACAACGCCAAAAACTTACAAGGGTTTGTAGACATGTGCAACGCTACCATAGCCAGCCTTATATCTATTCCCGAGCTACAGTTCACCTCAAGCTACCAGCCCTTTGGACAGTACATCAGCTCTCATGCAAAAGATACTGGAGGCAATCTTCTCGGTCTAGATGCAAGCGATGGTGATAGAGTGTTGGTTGGCCTAACAGTACAGTGGCAAGGCGCTGAAAATGACGACATAATGACTAGCGCTATACAGCAGCTCATCAAGGATGGAAACGAGCTAGCAGTCAGTTTGGGCGCTGATGATGATTATATATTCATGAATTATGCATCCAAATGGCAGGATGTATATGGTGGGGTTGGTTCGGCTAATTTAGAGGAGCTCAGGAGGGTCAGCCTGAAATACGACCCGATGCAAGTGTTTCAAAAAGGAGTTCCGGGAGGGTTCAAATTATTTAACTGAGGAGTCCGCGTAAAACCAGTATAAACTGGATCCCGGGGCTTATGGGTTAGATTATAAGTAGAGAGTTTCACTATCAGAGTTCGGCATTCAAATTGTAATAGTGATCTCCCCTTTATTGTCTTCATTTCTCACTTCTCACTCTATACATATACACAAATCATGACGTTCGGGTTCGGGCTCGGGTTCGGCTGGCTGGAACAACTTGTGACACTTTGCCTTAAGAGAACTACATTAGCAGGGTACATTTTATCCTTGAAATCTACAACTATAGAATAGGAAGCGTAGCGCTCGTAGAGCGCTCATTTACACTAGCTATGTGCACGTGAGCGATTGAATTACAATTGAGTCCAATCCGCGATAGAAACGACTACGCGTAGCTATTCATAAATTCTATCAATCTTAAATTCCCCAAAATAACGAATCAATAATACTCCCTACAAAGACATAAACTTAACCCCCCTCAATAAGATATCACTCCTTACTATTACTCTATTATCGATATCAACAATATTGTGTTCGATATCTTTTACAAATCTTCTAAAAATATTTTCATTATATTAATGTCCAATTCTCGATTTAAATATATCATAAGTAGGTGATATAGAAATCTAATAATAAAAAAGTAAGATTTTTAAAGTCTATATAATTATAAAGAATCGAGTACAACTAGTTACCACTATAATGCCCCACGTGCCTCGCCTAATTTCCGTTTCTTCGAGACTATTAAGGCTAATAACAATTATTTTATTAATACACTAAAATTAAAATTCTGCCTAAATGTTACGGAGGTACCCGCACTGTAACATAAATTATAAGATAAACCTAAGAATATAGTATCAAAATCTATTAAAATAGTATTAAAGAAATAATAGAATTAAAAAGTAATTAAAGATAATAATAACCAAATAAATAAACAATGATTAAAAAATATATATTTATCTTTTGTTAATATTTATTTTATAATAAGTATAGGAAGTATAGTAACTATAAATTAGCTAGTAAATCTAGATTAAATAATAAATATTAGTTATTTAGTAGTACGCTAAGACTAGCGCACCTGCGTACACAGATACATATATAGCCTCTCTATAGTATGAATGAGAACTTCGTCCTTCTTTCATACTATTCCCGTACTAAATAGGTTTCATTATAATATAGAGCTTCATATTTAAAACAATTATTAGTTTTATACTATGATTACAAGAATTACAATTGAATATAACCTTATTAAATTCCTATTTGAAGTTTAGTTTAAATCATTTTAAGAGATTTCTAAATACTTTTACATGACTCTAGAGGCAGCTCCCGTAATATTAAGTTAAAAGCATATATAGTAAAAGGATATATATTTCTAGTTAAATAGGTTATTTATTGTTATATCATTTTGTAACTCCTGTTTTATAATAAAATATTTCTTTTTTCAAATTATTAGTAAGCTAATATCTCTTTTTTCAATAAGTATTAGAATTTCTTTAATTCTTTTTAGTTTTTATATTTTATTCTTATTTATACAATTGCTATAAGTAAGTTTTAAAGTTTATTATTTTTATATAAAAACTTAATTAAGCAATAATATATAGATGGTTATAATACTCTTATAATATGAGTTGAAGTATAATAATATTACTATTATTACTGTTTTATTTAATAAAAAAAAGTAAGATATACTATAAATGATTTCTATAATAATACATAACGAGATTATACTTTGTATAATACAAACTTTTTCTTCAGGATTTGTATGAGCATATTATACAAATTATAGACTATTCTTTTGCGTCAGGCAGAATTCTAATTTTAGTGTATTGGCAAAATGGTTGTTATCGGCCTTGGTAGAGACTCAATTTCATGATTGCCTAAAGCTTGATTCATCAGAACTTCAATTTTTACTTCACCTTGCAAAAGATAGGAAAAGTTGTAGATAAGCAATCTTCCTACGGCATTCAGAATGCAAGATACTGAATTTCAATTTCAGCCTCTCAGCGAGGGCGGCGCAATAAGACTCGACAGGCTTTACTCATCTTCTGATCATGACTCAGATATTCACAGCGAGATTCTTATTATAATACTCT
Source organism: Botrytis fragariae (assembly GCF_013461495.1). Classification (NCBI taxonomy): domain Eukaryota; kingdom Fungi; phylum Ascomycota; class Leotiomycetes; order Helotiales; family Sclerotiniaceae; genus Botrytis; species Botrytis fragariae. Next base: position 61,819 of record NW_023500986.1, read on the forward strand.
CTGAGCAGTCACTTTGATGCTGCATTTGTGATCCATTGATTGAAACGAAACCGGGGATTATGAAGTGCAGTTTAGTTGACCGGAAATAGAGTAGCTTGCCAGATTTTCCATAAGTGAAAGTACTTAATTTCAGGAAAATAAATTATGGTTAAAATTGCAAAAGTTCAGGTGGACTCAATGCTTGCATTAGTGCTGCGATGTATAGTGCTATTCCACTGTATAGAATATGTATTTCTAAAATGTTCATATAACTACACTATTGAACCCGCGATAGTCGTTTCGTTGTAGTTAGCTCCTGCTCTTCATCATGTAATGTGTTGTTGTCAGTCTTGCTTGCATCTTTCTGTATCTTTCCTAGTGCAATCAGCTCTGCTTCTGCGTGTCGATTCCTGTAAGATGAATCTCAGACTGCTAACTTTAATCCTACTACCTCCCGGGAAAAGAGAATGGGAAGCACTCTATACAACACATCTCCACATCCACTCTCGACTCGAATAACCAATGAGTAGAATTCGTGAGCAGGGAGAGCGTAAGCCCAGCGGTAGAAGCCTAGAATCAGCTCGAATGGATAAATTGTTGCTTCTACATTTATAATCGCCCACGGGAGGACAAAAAACGTAAGAAAGGATACAGGAATAAGAGCAGTAGCTGGATCCAGAATAAGGAAGTTGATATGCATATAAATCCAATATGACATCTATACAAGTGCGAGCTGACTCCCACTGACATCCCAGGACTCTCGGAAGGCCCAAATATAACCGGTCGTTGCAAGGGAGGCGATTAACGTGTACATAATCGAAATAACACGCCTCATCAAGCCAATTCGTGTAGAATTGGAACGGCCATAAATACAAAACTGATTCTTGATGCCATTCAATGCCATGAGGAAGAAAAACTGTTGAATAATAGGTAAGACTACGCTCACGGTATTAGACAAAACACGGGTGCCTTGTTCTGTTGGCTTGATGTTGATGTTAGATGCTTTTATAGGGTTTAAGAAGGGAAGAACTGCGTTTTCGTTGCTTGCGTTGAGTGACGAAATAGCTTGTGATCCGTTGAGAGTATGGTAAACTGAAGATACAGCATCAATAAGATTTCCAGATTTCCAGAGACATCGCCTAGCTGTACAGCCGGATATCGAGCGCCATTGTGAATATAGGTCAAGGTGTCACTCGAGTTGTGTGTACTCGCCGCAGAGCCACCACCCAGAGCCTGAGACAAACGACTCGAGGCTCCCGGTTGAGCAATGATAGCTCCCCAATAATCACCACGGCATACAGCTTTTTAACCTCAATTAGAAAGGGATATTTGGCAGTGGTATGGAATTGAAGGTCGGGAAATTCATCTCCATGGAACTGTTCGTATGCCACTGATAATGCTTCGCCAATGATACCTCCGTCATAGTCAACAGCCAAAATATTCAAGCTATGCGCCCGATAACCGCTTTTGAAAAGGATGCCGTACATGTACGACATCGTTGTGAAAAAGAGGAGGGTGATCATAATTCCAGACATGAGAATGCCTATGCCAAACGGCTTCCTCTTGCCGTTCCAGAATGGATCGCACCATAAAAGTCGCGATGCCATGCTGAGAAGAAGCGGTCTTGGTTTTAAATGAAACGCAATAGGATGCGTAGAGATGGAATGTAGAGATCAATGAGTCAAGAATTTTGAGTCAAGTAAACAGAGTATTTAACAACAAGAGAATCGCGGTTTAATCACACTTATATTCTTTCGACTCGAGGTCTGACATGACATATATAATTTGTACCTGGAATGCGGACATTGTAAGAATGATTGAATGTGGAGAATCTGTCTTTGTAAAGCATGGATGAATTGATTTCAGGGCGGCCTTGAATTCGGCTTTCTCTAGATGATCTGCTCTCGAGCTGCTCTGCTCTGGAAAATGGATAATAAATCTACGGAGCTTTGATTTAATAGTCCCTGATCAATTTTCTAGAACGCTAGAATAATCATGTCAAGCATTATGAACAAATTCTTAGCGTTCCTTGATTGTGTTGGTTACTTAGAGGGAACTAGCGGCCGCCCCCGCTCCGGCTACCCTGGCCTCTTTAATTGCTAACCTTACACCCTGAGCTCGGATATTCCCACTCTTGTGCATAGCATAGGCCGATATACCGATCATAGTGCCCGGAGAAACGACTTTGCCATCCACGACTGACCCATTATGACCTTCACCTAGTACGATGCACGGAAATCTAGTGGTTACTGGTATAGTCACTCGAAGAGCCTCGTGAACGGAAGCTGATTGATAGGGGATTGATTCCAGCTGGGCCAAGCCTAACATTGCATCAGGATCTCACAAGGCTTCCGCTAGAGCCTCCATAAATCCGCTCCACGCGGAGATTACATGCGATGTGCCAAATGCCAAAAGTCAACGTGAAAGCGGTAATCTCCGAATCGGCAATGAGAATGTCCATTACCTCTACAGCAACTTGTTTATCGTCCAACACGGCCTTCTCGTCGTCAAATATGACAAGTAGCTCGCGTTTCTCAGCCTTCTTGTAAGCCTAGTTGTTCGCCTTAGCCACGTGTATCACACTAAACAACCTTAGAGCTGCAAGCTCTTTACTCATTGTAGCGACCGCAGCCTTCGGAGTGCGGTCCCCAACTTTGCACATGATGAGCTGGTAGATCAAGTCCCACAGTCCCAGAGCAGCAGCACCGAGGGGCCACTAGGATTGGTGGTTCAAAATTATCATCACTTTTCTCGGTGAACATCGTGCTCCCGACGAAGGCATACTCAGTGATTGAGTCAACGGTGAGGCAGCTAAAAGCAGAACCAGCCTAAGTGCGATAATCTCTACCAGGTGCACTCAAGATTTCTAATTTCCTTCACAGTGGATCTACTTTGTCAGTTATCATACATTCCACCTTGCAATCAGTTGAAGTATAGTACATCGTACAATTGCTTCATTTGATCTGTTGTGCTCATGAGATTCGATCAATCAATAATACCATTAGCCGAAACAGAGCTGGCTGCCATGTCTTGAATCTTTATACGTAACAAAAAACATTAACTTATTGCTTTTTGTATTATGTAGTCCTACCACGGCTGAATGTTCCAATCAATATGATTCAAGGTAAGCGCCCCTCCCCCCCGAAAAACTGAGTCAGGTAAGAAGTACAATCAATTCAGTTGTCAATTGTCTCTCATTTATATCTCTTCACCATCCCAAAATTGATTTTGCACATTTTTGTCTTCATATTTAAGTGAGGTACCTTGTCATTTTTCGTGGTGTATAGCTTTTGCTTTGGCACAATTGATCGTAAAGTCTCGCAATTTTCGAAATTTAATATTTTCACAGTCATGGCTACAGGGACGTACTCATTGGCAGAAGTGCTGGCTGTTGCGGAAAATCATCCTTTCTACAATGAGAATATACTGTACCCAGCCGATTCAAAATCAGTCACGAAACTTCAGGAGTCCGCTTTCAGTAAAGAGAAGAAAGCAGATCTCGAAGAACAGCCATTGCTTGATAAAAAAACACTGTGTGTCATTTTTCCACCCGTTAATTGCATTTGGGAACTAATTTGGATTAGGTATAAATCAATTAAAAGACTCACTCATGATGTGGACCCGAGAAATACGTATCGTCATGGCTCATACATGAGTATTACTGGCGGTGGATCTGGCTCAATTCCAATGATGTTCGCCGTAGACGCGCATGAGAATCGTCGACAGCGGGCTCGGATGGGAGATTTGCTTAGAGTCTGTGGTGTTATTGAATCGAAAGACTTCGTGTTGTCTACTCACCTCGCTGGAGGATTTTATAGGTACCTCATTCTAGTCAATAAAGAGCTTTTTCTTACATATCCTTGAGAAACTGACAAATGCAAGATCACTGGATCTGGTAACAGAAATGATAGAAAATGCAGGAGGGACTATGCTTAGCGCCGGTGCTTACATGCCACCCGCCGAAGTTGCAAAATCTCTAGCTAACTACCATGTCAACGCTCTTACTGGCGACGGTAGCCAAGTTGTTCAGACTGTCCAACACATCTCCTTGATGGCGAAAGAGGATCGTGATCGTATCGTACTGAATAAGATCATCTACACCTCGGAGCCATTGACCGGTCCTCAACGCGTGTTTATAAAGTCTGTACTGGGTGATGTTGAGATTTTTTCTATAATGGGTAGTGCTGAAGCGGGTCCCTGGGCAATCAGCAGTCCAAAGTTGACTGGAGAGCAAGATGTCAAAGAAATTGCCACCGATTTTATCTTTGACACGAGAAGTATGTTACTCGAGATCTTCCACCCCTCCGTCAGTGATGGTATAGCTCCACTCGTTTGCCTTCCACAGGGAGAGAAAGGTCTCATGGTACAAACTTCGTTCCAAAGATTGCGCAACCCACTAGTACGCTATATCACCGGCGATATCGGCTCCGTTCATCCACTTCCGGATACTGCTTCTGCTGTAGTACCTGAGCTTGATCGGAAGTTCCTACGTATTATACGTATGCGAGGGCGTGATAATCGGTTCAGCTTTAAGTGGTATGGTTGTTATTTTGAGTTTCAGAGAATCGAAGCTTTCATGCAGAAAAAAGATAACGGTGTCCTGCAATGGCAAATCATATTGGATCGACTGGATGATACCCCACAGGCGACCCTGGAAATTCGCTTACTTCGATCACCTCCAAGAGATGGAGTTCTCTCCGCCCAATCTATAACGGAACGATTGCAGACCTTCTTTCTCATTACACCTGAAAATGAACATCTGGTACAAATTGTGTTTTTGGACAGTTTGGACGGGTTTGAGCGAAGCATTACCGCAGGAAAAGTAATCAAATTTGTGGACCGTTGGCACTGAACTATATTTCGCTATTGCGATAATGAGCTCATTTAACAATTGAGGTCACGAAGTTGCGAGTAGCTGGTAAACTTTGAATTCAGGATCTCGTATAGCAAAAATAATCCAAACCGATGATACCGTTGTTACTTGATGTGAGCTTGGATGATATGTTCTGATTCTTGAAGCCCTCTCTTTCCGATCATATTTACACGCGTACGATCATCATTAAGGGCTCTAAAATTGAGGTTGTTAGTACAAAGTATGAGATCAACCCATATGACAATGCTAATGTTTTACAAGATCCAGTCAAACCCGACAAAGACAGAAAGCGATCTGTTGTCCTGAGTTGGCGTGGGGTACACAAACAGGCTCATAATTATACCAAATTGGAGAGCATAATTAACATGATAGAAGTCGAGCAAAAGGTCTGGAACCTGTATTATATTGTATTGATTCAGATTGCATGTGTCAACCCAGACAGCAGTGTATTAAAGTACGTTTTGGTTAGGAAGCTTCCTCTCGCTTCATACTTAACTCTAGCTACTTTCGACTAGAATAGAGTGAACACAAAATTCGCGCAATTTCTTTATCATGCAAATAATTATTTCACCTCTTGTTCAAGCACATGTGTGCTTTTACTAATTTCTTCGTCAGACTCAAGTGGTTCGTATGTCTCTTTAGGCTCAAGAAATGTCAGAGCAAGAACGGCGATGATGAGATAAGAAAGACCTAACACCATTTTTCAGCGACTAAGAAAAGGCAAGTGAGTATAAGTATATCTTACTCCAGATCCAGTTCATATATGTGTATCCAATCAACGTCCTCAATGAACCACCTATAATAGGGCCAATCATCATCCCCAGAGTAGCACCAGCGTCAAGCATGGAAAATACACGCGATAAACTGCCTTGAGATCCAAAGGCGTCGGGTTCTGCTTCTGGAGTGCTTTTCCGGCAGCTAAAAAGCCTTTGTTATCATGATAGCCACATTATACAAGGACGTAACCGACGTACCAACCAACTCAACAGGTGCATTTCCGGATACAAATGGTCGCATGGTACCTATAACTATCATAGACGCTATGTAGATCATGCCACCTCCGCTTTTGCTCCCAGAAATACCTAAAATACCTAAAAATAATGCCTGAATAATAGAACAAACAACAGCGGGATTTCGGGCTCCAAGCCTGTCACGGGCCCAGCCGGCAATGGACCAATGAGAAGACCCGGAACGACAAGACCGATGAAAAGAAGACCAGCAATAGTCGGGCCCCATCCATATATTTCTTGAACTGCAGTGGCAAAGTGGCATTAAAACTCGTGGTAACGGTCGTACTGGTGATGGTAATTAGCAGACAGGTAAGAGCACGACCATCAGTTAGCATTATTCTCCAGAAACCCTTATCGTTACTGAATTTTCGTTCGCTCCCACGTGTAGAAACTGAACCTGTTCTCCGTGAATTGTCATCCAGAGATAAAGGAGCATTTGTATCCACAAGTTCGATCATGATTACACGTGCTAGAAGGTCGATGGTTAAAATCACAAGTGGATGGACCATGTCACCCAATAACCTGCAGCCTCTAGAAGTAAACCAGATACAGCAGGTCCAATAATTGTCCCCGTGTTAGCCAATGATGTCATCATGCCCAGCCCAAAACCTCGCTCGTTCTCCTCAAAGATGCTTGCGACTGTTGAAAAGCCAATGATCCACACGGCGGAGCCCGCAACTCCTTGCATTGCGCGGCCTATGATTAAAATTCCGACTGAATGAGCGACAGCAACCAGGCAAGTGCCGATGATGCACAATATAAGAGAAGATAACAACCAAGATTTGCGGTTTGGGCTCTTATCGGCAAAATGGCCAATTATAGGGCTAGAAAGCATAGCAAGCGCGCCGTGGAGGGCAAGCACGGCAGATGTGAACATCTGAGTTTGAGAGGGTCTATATGGAGACGCTCCCGAAGCATATAGCCCAAGATTGGGACTAGGAATCCATACAGAAAATTTTCTATTCAATATTAATATTTCCTTGAATGTGACAACAACAGGTCGGATAAACAAACCGGCGAACAACGCAATTGCGATAGTCAAGAGGATGAACCAATTAGACGAACGCCATTTATAACCCTTGGGTAAAGACATTTCGAAGTAACTGTTCGAAATCTATTTGAAAATAATCAGATAACGCATAGGGGATAACGGAAGTTGATGTTCTTGACAATAGACCAGTTCCATTGACCAGAACGCTACATACTTGTCGAACATCAAAGTCGGGTGCATTGTGGGTTACTACTTATAAATAAGACTCGATAATTGATAGTGCCCGGATATCACATTTCACAGCCGAAGAATGTATTGATGATGCATTGTGGTTGAAACAGATTCTGTACAACGTCAAAGCATATTGTACTCCAGATGAGTAAGTTGATTCACATGTGGATGAAAAACACAGGGCACAATAAGTATCGAGCAAGACATTACTGACGATACATGTGCTCACCACTTCCCGCTGTTTCTACTTACTGCATTAGTGGCTTCATTATTACTACCCTGACTCATATGTCTGAGTCATGCAAATTTCTTCGTTGGAACCATGCTGTCACGTGCCTGTTCAATATTAAGCTTAGGCTTGGAGGATTTGTACAAGCCTCGAGCTACTAATACATCATGTTAACAGCTGAAAACAGTGCATGTATCTTTCTGATGGACCGGAACAACCATTATGTCTTGGTGATTAATGGAGACCATGCTATTCCTTCCAAAAAGAAATTTTGAGTCATGAAGTGGATAGTATCATGTAACAAGATCTTCTAAATGATGGCTGGCTATATTCAATCCTAGCAACATCTCATTCACTTGACAACCTTTGTTGTGAAACGTTCAATAATTTGCAATTGATAATAAAATTGAGTTGGCAAATCGTCAGCATTAAAGATGATGAGTCGGTCCGTCTTTAAACATAATCAAAATGTGAACTATTCTCCCAGTGGCTACCTCGTATACTTAAACTTGTTGACGCAGTAGTTCTTGTTTTCACATCATGCACCGACTTCTTCGTGTTGGTCATACAGCAACACAGGCAACAGACAGCCATTTTGCCCGAGCCTCACCTATCAGTATGAATTGAATTTTCCCTCTTGATTCGCTTTTCATTTCGCAATACTAACTTGAGGAAGGACACCATGAAGTTTCGAGCCTCATCCCTTGGATTGAAGTTCCCCAGCCGGATTCAGCTTTTCAACCATCTCATTTGAGAGCCGTCCACGATGTTTTGGAAACGAGAGGGGTACTGCAATTGCAGTTAGGATTTCAGGATGAAAAAAGTACTTACCTCCAGAGCCTAATTCACAACCTCAACAAAAACCATAATCATGGTCTTCCGATCACCCATAGTGCCGAGCGGGGATGGTTTTGGGATGTTCGGCCCTCTGTAGGCAGTCTCCAAAATCATGGACATCAAGCCCGTTCAGAGACGATGTCTTGCTTTGACTGGCATACGGATTGCAGTTATGAAAGTCATCCACCTCGATATTTTGCGCTTCAAGTCCTTCAACCAGATCGCTACGGGGGTGGAACGTTATCGCTATTGGGCGTTGATCGGCTCCTCGCCTTACTTTCACCTCGCACACAGACGTGGCTCTCTAGCCCCAATTACATGATTGCCGTTCCTCCTGAATTCAATAAGAAAACCGGTGAACAGTGCATCGTGGGAAACTTACTGATGAGATCAGGAGGTGGTGGGAGTCAAATACGATTTCGGGAAGATATCACAACACCGTTGACTTTAGAGGCTGCTGCGGCATTGGAGGAACTGAAAAAGACACTTTTGGATAAACGAGTCCAAGAATGGACTCTTCATTTGACCCCCCAAAGTCTCCCCAGGGGATCGATCATTATGATGGATAATCGGCGCTGGCTACATTCACGAAATGAGGTTAAAGACCCCAATCGTCATCTCCGGCGAGTTCGATGGGATGCAAGTCCGTTTGGATCCTTGAAACCATAATGTTCTTGCTGTATTATTAATCCACTATTCTATCCTGGAATCTAAACTATTGAAGACAATTTGACAAGTTTCTCAACACTATTCATGTCTTCCTCGGACCCTTGAATCATGCTTCAGATTCACCAGTCCTTTCGTTTTCTTCAAACTCTCACTTGTCAAATTTAAATACCTCCAAAATATAACAATTAACATGTTTTTCTGCCTCGGTAGAGATTTTATAATAAAAAAATTGTAGCCCATCTTACTTCGTATATAATGATACGGTATAACAATAAGAGCAGTGATTAATAATAATATAATACAAAAATCGTATAAGAAAATATACAAAGAACGATGTACCGTTTCAAGGATGGCTCTCTATAGGGCAAGGCAAGAAAGTACAAACTAGAATATGAAGATATAGGGAGATCGATTGAATTAAGTATAGTGGCTGACTATAAGAAGAAGAACTCTGACCTATATCAGAGCTTCTGCTAGAGCGGATCTAAACCAAACCCCTCTGTTTTAGTACTACACGAACTATATCCTTTAATATATACCTCAAATATTAAGTATATAAAGTCCTGTATCCGGATCTTCAATAATTTAATTAGAATTTCTTATGAACTTTATACCTCTATCAATGTATTGAGGTGAAATGTATATATTTCAGTATAAAGGTGGGGTCCTCCAAGTATAAGTGGCCTAGTACTGTATTAAATTATATATCTTAAAGTAAGTTTGTAACAATTTGAAAGCCTTTTTATGAATTTGATGCCTTTGATTGTTATCGGCTGTATTGGTTCGAAAGATCGATAAAAAGCGGAAGAGGATAGGAAAGTAAAGCTCTGTTTATCTCAGCTATCTTACTACTACTTATTAATTCAAATAAAACCACTCATACTACTATGATATTATGAATAGCATTATATTCATCCAAGAGAAGTTTGAAATTCGAAATATATATAGTTCTCGGAATTTCAATATACTCTTAGGAAGCGGTTGATTGTTCTGTTTCGTACGCGTGTTTTGTCTTTAAACTTTTAATATCAAGTTTTACTAGCAGTAATCTAATTAAACCACTGGTGATCTGCTGCTTGTTTATCCTCAGCAGATTACGCAAGTAACAACTTAGCTACTCAAGATGGGTAGTTTATGTCATCACACTCTCCATAGCCTGTCTGCGACTAAACGGTAGTGACGTGGATTACAGTTATCTCTTGTGATTCCAAGGCTCAGCCGTGGAAAATTGTCAACGCGACTTCTGATGTTTCTCTCCTCGGAGCTGATTTCAATAAATCGACAATGCCATCAAATGGTTATGACTGGCGTATGAATTCAAATAGTCGCACCTTATCCCACACAGCAGAGTCTGGATTGAATGGAAGGTTGGCATTCATTCTTCCTATCTATATTTAATTCGCAGAGTCTTTTTGTTTATGAGGAGTTGGAATTTGTGCGAATAGTAGACAGTTTCTAGAACAAGCCGAACAGATTTCAGCGCTTTTATTGCTCCAATAATTGAGATATTGCATATATACAGGTGCTAAATGTCATCTTGAGAAATAACTGAGCTAATCCAAGATCCTCCAGTACTAATAGCACAGACTTTATCAGGACTGCTCCGCCATATCCCGAAACCGAGCAATTTTCCGTGTATGACAAAATATGTTCCGACAAGGGGATGCTGAACAAAAGTGCCAGATGATTCTAAAGCAAGGTTATACAGTCTTGGGTTGATGCGACGCTGTACTACACAGGTAACTCCAGAGACAATCTGACTGCTTCTTAGAAGCTGCAGTGCAGAAACCCATTCTTCAGGTGTAAATTCTTCACCAAACACGATTCCTGCTCCTTTGCCACTACGAATGGGCTTCAAGATAAAATCTGTCCGAAGGCTCGGAAATTCTTGTGCGAGACAAAAGATTCGTTCTAGTTCTTTTGATCCGGGAAGGAATGTATCCGCAATCCCTTGATCAAGAATCTGTGCCTGGGTCTGGGTTATTACACTGCGTGAAACCAGAGAACTTAATTCCTGCTTCAATATACCGAGCATTCGTTTGTCATGTGTAAGAAAGATTGATCTGAAATCATTGAAACAACGAAGACTGATTTGACACAACATTTCCGGCTCTAGGAGTAGTAGCTCCGATTGATGTAACTCAAGGCCGACTTGGTAAATTTCTTCCACGACTTCGCCCACATCGGTCCGCCAGGCCAAAGGTGAGGGCTCTTCATTCTTTCCCAACAGACAGCAAAGCTTGTATCCACTACCATCAGCGAGAGGGAAAAGCCTGAGCTGTGCTGGGGTGATGATCCTGGGTTTGAGGCCGAGCCGCTGTTGAACAACATGAAGGAACATATTAATATCCATCCCTAATTCTTTGCCCTTGAGAAGATGCAATGGAACTCCTGTCTGAAATAGACTGGTGATCCCATCAAGTATCTGCTTAATGTTAAAAAGCAATTCACTTGTCATTCGGTCCTTTGAGAATCTCAGAAGTCCTTACCTTTGTTGGATCTGCCGCATACCTCAATCCATTTCTTCCAATACCCATATCTTGCAAGCTTTCATATGCGATAGCTGACAGAATAAAACCATTGAAGGAGAAGCGCGCATTGATTTCCGTAATGCGATAATTTTCCACGGTCATACCATTCTCGTCAATCACATCCTCAACAAGGAAGTCTGGTCTCCACGAACCCCGACGGTCGCGGTATAACGGGATTTTATTGTCAGCAATTTGAGCTTCCATCCACTATTCAGAAGAGAGAGTAAATGTTAGAAAGCTGTGAGATGACTCAAAATCCTATTGGCTGGCATGGAAAGCTTGTCAACTCACGCGTAAAAGGTGTTCTTCTCGTGGTTCGAGTGGCATACGATCAGGAAAGTGCGCATCTTGGTCGGTCCACCATCTCTCGACAATATCCGTGATTGCTAGAACTAATGCCTGATGCAAGCCTTCTAGCTGTTTTTGGTGCTTATTGTTGATTAGAATCGGCCGGGGACACGCTTTCTGGTAGGTTTGCCCAGGCCATTTATGACTAGGACATCTCTGCAGTAAGCTGCTTTCAAACTTTGCTTGCTCTTGGACATAGGTACTTCCTTCGATGGGACACTCTTGAACAGACTGATGACTCTCAGCCTCTGGCCTGATGCGCACCTGTTGGAACAATTGAGAAGTTGGTCTCGTCATGTCAAAAGCAGGAATATGATCTGGGAAGAGAGAAAAATAAGTGTATCCTGAAGCTGTATGACTCTTTCGCAGATAATCCTTACTTTTGATTTTGATTTTGGAAAAGACTGTTACAAAACGGCGAGGAAAAGATATCATACATCAGTTAAAAAGCAGAACATAATACAACTTTTTAAGGTATTCCCATTATAAGTCATTCTAAATTAGCACCCGACCTACTAAATGAAAGACAGATGTGTGACGTTCAGCTACAAAGATTTCGCAAGCTTGAGACAATTCTTTCACAGAATAGAAGCTTGATGAGAACAGATCTAAGACAATGTTTTGAGACCTGTGTGCAGAGACATGATTCTCATCTCCGGCTATTATCAACTGTTGAAATTTTTGTTGAAATTTTCAATCAGACTTGTCGTTGAGGAATCGCGTTGCTGAAAATGCCGTCAACTATGCACATGTTTATACTTGTGAAATATTCCCTAGGGTTGGGCATTGTGGTATGGGGTGCGAAACGCTAATATCAAGTCAAGACTCATGGTCTGATCACGAACTGAAAGAAGTAACAACTGTCTAAAAAGAAACTGATGGAGAAGCAAATGGGATGATTAATTCTTGTTAAAGATTTGATGTTTCTTCTCATTCTCCACTAACATTCAATATCATGATTCACGCTTGCGGGTGTCGGGTGTCGGGTTCGGTCATACACTAGGCAACCTGATCAAGACAGCGCATGAACTAAAAACACAATTGACGTCCAAGCTGTCACTAGGTTATGATATCTCCAGTGTAAAATGGGCCAGGAACAAACCTATACAGTCTCAGGATACTTGACAGAAGGTTGGCGTACCTCAAGCGAAGCATTGCTTACAAAAAGCGAGACAGATCAACACAGAGACAGCGGCAGGGATAACAGAGCAAAGGGGTCCCAAAATTGAACCAACAACAACGGAACCCAGATACAAAAGAATGAGTAAAATTGAGAGACGAGATGCAAAACGATCATCAAGAGTCGCCGGTAGCTGATTCATACCGAGGTGATTGACGTTGGATGTGTCCATACCACTTGGTATGTTTTTTTGTTATTGAATAGTGCTGTCACTACCTATGTTTCATGGGCAATATTCTCAACATGACATAAAATCTGGACAAGTTACTGAGTAATAAGTATGCGATGTAGGCAAGGATAATAAAAGAGGCAGAAAAGTGAAGCGAATGGTATGGATAGATAAATTGATTGCATTGCTGTTGAAAATGCCAATGTTGACGCCTAAGGTTTAAGGTTCGCATTTGAGGCTGGCTGCGAGAGGCGCGTTCTTCCACCCTCCACCCCACCACGCTTGAAGGAAAGTGGGAAGGCTACCCGGTACCCTTTACCTATCGACAATTCACACTCAGATATCTCCCAGAATATTTTCCACAACATTACAACCGCAAACATGCAACGCCGTATGGTAATATTTCCTCATCATAAATTGTTTCCATGAGCACATCTTCTGACTTTATAGCTCAGTTATCAAAAGAAGACGAAGCAGCAGTTGGCGCAGATGAGGTCGAAGTAAGAAGAGAGGATCAAGACAAAATCAATCGGTTCAGTCGTTTACATCAACGGGAAATTGGACTGGAAGATGAGTTGAAGTCAAAACATGTCAGTACAGTCGAGTCTCGCGCGACCGCGACCAAAATACTGCGATTAGTAATCTGCGATGAATGCTTTTCTAATTCTCCTGTTATACAGAAAGAAAAGGAAGACCTCGACGACGTATCGGGGGAACTTGAGTTGGCAGATGAAGATGACATGATACCGTATGAAATGCCACCTCCCTTATTGACAGAATTACCATGCGTCGAAGCATACTGACTTGATATCTTGAAGTTACAAAATCGGAGATTCATTTATTTCATTACCACTACCCGAAGTCCAAGACCTCCTCACGAAGTCAACTGAGAACATTGAGGAGGAAGTAACAATGGTCGAAGAAAAGCTTAGCATAATTAGGGAGGAGATGACACAACTGAAGGTGGAATTATATGCTAGATTTGGTCGAAGTATCAATCTGGAAACATAGAGTATCGAAATAATCTTCATAGGAACATCCAAAGGATCCATCAAAGCTCCATCTACATATTCCACGCGGTGACCCAATTACAACAAATGGCTCGGGAGAGTTGAATGGCATATGTCATATCACATAGACTCCTTACTCGATCAGCTCATCCGACAACATCTACCGACAAGAACCAGCTTCCACATTTTTCAGAACCACCCTTATCTACCGAATGATCCTGGTCAGTCCGTCAATTTATATTAAATAACAGATGTTGAGGTTGGTTCCTCCTGCCTTGGAGTATTAAATTCACACTTGTTCGGTCTTCGTTCCCTCTTCTGGAAGCAAGACTTTACATAAGACTTGGGACATTTTCACCAGATACACCAACTTGACGAATTCCCTTAGAGATCTGCCGTTTGCCATGACATTTCTGAAAAAGGCAGTCATCCCTACGGTTGCGTCGGCACCATCGTTCCTTGCAACCAATGAATCGGACTCGATGGCATGCAGTGGACCCGCACCGAAGTTTGACAGTGGAGAGAGCTTCACACTACGTTGTAGAATTTACCATTTACAAACTAGCAATGATCCTTCGTTTTTCAAAAGGGCCATGTAATTGTGGGCACATAGAAATTTCCATGCCCAATGTATTCTTATCTCCAGGTAAGTATATCACAAGCTAAGTTTATTTCTTTTACTGCATATATTTTACTACAATTCTATTTCATTGTAATCCTATTCTGCTTTTGCCCCAGCTCTATACAAAATTCAAACCCATTCATGGGTTTCAACTTCATCCAGATTTCCTAGGACATCACAGAGAGGAGCAAGGAAGATTCAATTGCTTGTAAGGATAGCCGACAAAGTAAACATGCCCAGCGCAGATCATGGACATGCAATCGCCTCACGGGGAGTCAGCGACGACGTGATATATGGGCGTAATTCAGAAGCAGGCTCTACATCAATTGGTAGTTGCAGCATTCCATGGGTAGAGCTGCAGATATACTAATGGACATATAGAAAGGTATCAAACTAGACTTTCTCGAATGGTCTCTGAAACTGATCACGACGATGCGAAAAGACGATATGATCTTGAGGCGAGAGATAATCATGTATCTCTTCCGGATTCCTCTGCATCCAGCGTGTTGGGTACGCCGAAAACCGTAATACATTGGGAGGAGGGCGATCCAGAAAATCCATATAATTGGTCCTCCGTACGTCATATCTCTTCCCCTGGGTAATGTTTAGATGGGTATTCAATTGATCGTAACGAAGGATGAGTCTAATTTGGAACCATAGAGGTGGAAATGTTACATTGTTCTCATTGGAATGCTTGTGGTGATCAACAGTACCATGGGTTCTTCTCTGCCTTCGAACGCGATGCCATTCATCGCTCCGCATTTCCACATAACATCAGAATCCGCGGAAATTCTACCAATATCGATGTATCTCCTTGGATATGTGCTTGGACCTTTAGTATTTTGTCCACTATCGGAACAATTTGGACGAAGAACGATCATGCTGGCAACCTTTTTCTGCTATACCGCCTTTACATTAGGTTGTGCCTTAACACCAACGTGGGGTGGACTCTTAGCATTTCGAATCCTGGCAGGTATCAACGCAAGTAGTCCTATATCCGTCAGTGGAGGTATCTATGCAGATATATACAAGGATCCAGTAACAAGAGGAAGAGCAATGGCGGTCTTCACTGCAGGCACTTGTGTAGGTCCTCTAGTGGCTCCAATAATTTCGGGCTTTATATCTCCCGTTCTTGGCTGGCGTTGGTCTTTCTGGATTGGCTTGATTGTTGCTGGTGCATCTTGGGCCCCTCTTATATTTCTTCCAGAAACCTACGGTCCAGTTCTACTTCTCAAACGCGCAAAACATTTGCGAAAAGAAACAGGCGATTCCGAAATAATCGCGCCGATCGAATTGGAAAAGCAAGATTTAAAACAAATGATGACTGTGACACTTACTCGACCTATCCGCATGTTCTTCTTCGAGCTCATCGTCTTGGCCGCTTGCACCTACCTCGCCTTCGCATATGGGATATTCTATATGTACTTTGAAGCTTATCCGATTATATTCGAAGGAATATATGGTCAATCGCCTGGCGTGTCTGGACTTATGTTCCTCCCCATTGGTGGTGGTGCAATTCTAGCTATCATCGTATTTCTCTGGTGGGATACGTTTTTACGCAAAGCTCAAGCATCTAAGAAAGCTTGGGCGCAAAAAGAAGAATCTCGGCGGCTACCACTTGCTATTTTGGGGGGCCACTCTACGTTATTTCGCTTTTCTGGTTAGGCTGGACATCCCGCGCCTCTATTCCTTTTTATGTTCCCATGTTGGCCGGTATACCATTTGGAATGGGCTTTATATTAATCTTCATTGCTCTACTCAACTATTTGACGGATGCTTATGAGGTCTTCGCCGCTAGCGCCATGGCTGCATCGAGCTGTTGTAGAAGCTTAGCTGGGGCGGTGTTGCCGTTTGCAGCGAAACCCATGTATACAAAACTGGGCGTGCCATGGGCAAGTAGCCTGCTTGCACTCTTGAGCCTATTAATGTGCGGTATTCCGGTATTATTCACATGGAAAGGCGATCGTATCAGGGAAGGGAGCGTATTCTGTCGGGAGCTTAAAGAACGAAAAATCAAAGAGTTGGAGAACTTGCAAAGAGACAAATTGGTGGAAGAGCATCGCCCAAATGCGGGAATCGCGGAGAAAGTTTAAGAGTAAAAAAGCTTATATTCTTTCTGTAGAGTTTTTGGTATAAGAGATGCCTTAATGAACGATCATAATGAGTACATATGACAGCTGATTCAAGCTTGAACGCGAAAAATGTGTAGCATACGGCGTTACAATACTATGTTGTTTGATTTCTTTCTGGATACCATCATTGGGGGCTCTTTCAATAGCTTGTTCATTTCTCTTATTTTAATGTTATTAGTCACTTCACAGATAATTCTTTCAGTAAGTTGGTAGATCCAACCATCCCTGTTCTCCATCGTTACTTCTGCCACATCAAGAACGCATTTCACGAGTAGTATATATCTGGCTAATTGAAGCATCTATCAATCTACGATGCCACCGATTGTTGATAACATTGAACATTTTTGCGATTGAAAGCACGCACAAATCACTTGAAATGAATTTTGTACACTACGCTCGAGCTCAAGGGCCTTGACACAATATCTGATCAACAATTTCAGAGATGGGCTTTTCTGCTATGAGATGGAGTATGGTCTTTGCTGATTGTTCCCGCTGTTATATGTCAGCTCATATCCTAACTCCAGGCTGCGCAATTTACTCGTGCTTTCGGTCTTTTCTACATATCTTTTAGAGCGTCTCCAGGATCGAATTTCTGATTCAAGATACACAAGCCAGGTAATACAATAACAATGAAGTTGATCAGAATAATTTTCTTAAAGGATACTTCAGCTATGCACGGTAGAGCTCTTTCATAAAAGTAAGATCTTACCTTTCTTTCATCTTAATCCGTTGTGTGGCTTGGTACATTCCAATGGGTGTTGTTATTAGCCAACTAGCCTCAATGGTTCATTCAAAACAACATTCAATATTCATTTCTCTATCTTTCTCAATCTAAAGCATCATGGCGAGCAGACTTCGTGATCAATGGGTATGTGCCGCCTCTTTCGATGCGGATCCGGACATCGCAGGTCCTGGGGTAAGTAGCTCAATGAATTTCCATGACAATCCCCCCTTCCTAACAAATTCCAAAGGTTATGACAAGTTTCCTGATTACCGCGTGGGTCACATGTTTTGTTGCATGTATCCAACTATATTGTGTCGTGTCATCTCGATTCCGTCTCCAACTTCTTTCTTCTGTGTCGGGAACC
Organism: Botrytis fragariae; assembly: GCF_013461495.1. Classification (NCBI taxonomy): domain Eukaryota; kingdom Fungi; phylum Ascomycota; class Leotiomycetes; order Helotiales; family Sclerotiniaceae; genus Botrytis; species Botrytis fragariae. Next base: position 79,718 of record NW_023500986.1, read on the forward strand.
ACAGCTGAACATATTGGCAAATACACAGTCAAGCTAACAAGAATTTCCATCCCATCATCTATCGAACGAAACATCCCAAGACTCATAATCAAAGGCGTTCATCTCAGCTTTTATGTCATCCGATGTTCGTTAGCTATGTTTTTAAGTCTCTTTCGCAATTCCCAACCGCGACTTCAGTTATTCTCTCAAATGGCTTTAGATCGATTGTGTGATCTTCAGCTTGTTACAGGAACCGCGATCATCATTGCAGGTATAGCTGAAGTTCATGACATGTCATTCTATCACCAATCTCTCATTACAAGCTATTGGCTGCTCACACTAAATTCGTTTTGGGCTGCTAGAGCTGGATATCTCAACTCGGAACACTATGGTCATGACAGGAGCTTTTATTTCTGGACGCGCTGGGTTTTCATACTTATCAGTGATCTGCTCTCAATCTATTACCAGATTGTTACCACACTGGAGGCTGAAAACCACTGGGACTCTGAAGGAAGTGGTCAATGTTATCTTTCCCACGAACCATCACCAACCAATGCGCAATATTTCTGGATTGTGGGAATTTCCTTTGAAGTTGTATATATGTTATTGTATTCCATGCAACAATTTGTACAGTCATTGTCTTGCAAATGGCGATGGTTGAAGGGCTTAGTGAACTTCATTGCAGATACGTCAAACGATGTATCCAATGGGGGCCAGCAACGCGCTTTAAATTTATGGTCGGCGGTGAAACTGCGCACCTGTCGTTGGCCAGTTCTCTTACGTATCTTATTACAAGTTGTAGAAACCATAATCTACATGATCTGGCATGTACTTTGGCGGATTCTGGCACTATGGGCTTGGGGAGACAACGGATCGGTACTGATAGTTATTGGATATATTGGACTAGCAGCATGGAATACTTTCGACGTTATTGACACGAAATTGTCTAATCGAAGCTTGATAATTGGAGATGAGGACACTTGGGGGTTTGGGCAAATTCTGCCACTTGGTTTGCTCGCTCTTATATGTTTAGATTTGCTTGACATCCTCAACAGTGAGTAGTCTTTGTTCTATTCAATATTTTTGTCGAGGATTTGACCAGCGGTAGAAGCGTATAAGCATCAAATCACAACTACGATACCGCATTTTCAGGCTCAAAAAGGAGAATTATCTCTTGTGGGCACGAGAAACGAGTATTCGACTTGACTTTATTTCCAGAAGCTCAAACGTACTCCCTTTGATCATATCTTCTGTTCACAAAATCCTACGCGACGTTTAGCATCCGTGAAGCATTTCCATAGGTTAATGAATGCCTTAAGGTGTCCAAAGTTGCACTTAGATAAGCCTAGAGAGTCCTTGAGTGATTTTTCTTTGCAATACTTGTCTAGAAGTTTCTTCCCGCCTTTAGATTTGTAGATCCTCGTGGTTTGAGCTATTGATTATTCTTTCAGGATCCAAATATATTGATTTGGCATTGCATCAATCCTGGATGATAAACGGATGTAAGAACCCACCCATACTTGTGTGATCAGTGTTAATTGGCAGTGCAACGACATTAGTATACTAATTAGTACTTTAAAAAATTCGATTGCTGTCAAGGAAACCCTCTTCACAAAAGTGCCTCACAAATCATCTAAAATGCGTAATCAGTAGTGGGTAGTGCTTTTTTAAAGTCATGTGGAATGATGAAGTACTCTCTGAGGTCAACCCGGGGTTTTCATCTGTTGATTTAATATACAGCTTTATTTGATAGAATAGACTTAATACTCTAAAAGCTTTAAGAACCAAAGCAGGACGGGGTATGAACGCCCAATTCTGATACTAATTCTAGTCGTTAGATGGCTGGTGCCAAAGAAAGGCCGGAATCTCCTGGGCACAGTAAAAACCCGAAACAGAGATTTTGGTGGCGAGAAGAGAGGATATGGAAAACCTGAATGGCCTCGGAAATCGAAGAGAGGCAGCTTGCTGAGCTGAGCAGGGAAGAACGCGTGATTTTTTCCTATACTGGGATACTTGTAGTGAGGTAAGGAGATAGCTTGTGGACGAAATGGTGCACTTTTTGATCTGGAAGTGTCGAGTGCTTGACTTTTGATTTGATCAATCACAAATTTGCCATTAAGACTTAGAAGCAGTGCTGAAATTAGTATACGGTGGTAATACTGTGGCTGATATTGCAGTTAGGATACGCACTGTAGTACGTATCATAATCAACGATATCTACGGCCGTAGGTATTTCCAAAAGGTGTAATACTGAAGATGTACTGAAATACAGGAATTCACATATTTTCAATGAATTTAAACCTAATGAAAAAAGAGATTATTTAAAATATGTAAATTCCCATATTTCGGAATGTTACTAGTGATATTCAATATTTTAACAATATTGAATACTATTAGTGATATTCAATTTGATAATAATTATTGAAATATATTTCAAAAATTCGATACGCACCACTGAAGTGAGGGGTATCCAAAATACGGAAAATGTCAATTACAGCACTGCTTAGAAGGCTAATGATTCAACAATTTTTTGAGCATTGGGCTTTACCAAAAGAGCAGTTTCACTCACGCATTTCGCGAATACAGTATCCTCATCTTTCACATAGGATCGAGTAAAAAAGACTCCTCACACCAGCAATAATAGGGTTCAATCCAATTACTTCTGATGGTGCCAAAACCGAAGATACATGCAAAAACTTTTCGGGTGCTGAGCGGCAAAGTGGAGACGGAGACAAGTAACAGGTGAAATAAAACTCTATGTCCATTGACGATTCCAAAATTGGATACAATATAAAATCTTCAAATCTCAAATACAGGAACCAATACTTCAAACCGCATCAACAATAGCGGGGAACAAATCATTTAAATTTCTCTTCGGCTCAAATGGTTTACCACCTAAGCTTCCCCCTATATTACCCGCCTTAACCGAGGAAAGTTTATGCCACTCCCAGTCTCTCGCGTTCATATCATTTTCAGAGTTCTCTCCTTCCTCGACTGGTGGTATGAGGGAAGAAGGATACTGGGGAGGTGCTAGTCGTTTCATGAGGGAATCACCAGCAGGGCGGGCGAAGTAACCAACTACATAGCGGGTCATAGATGACTGATCGCCGGGGGGAGAGGTGACACGATGCATAGCTGAGCGAAGGATCCCACCAGTCCATTCAACCATTGCGTCGCCAAGGTTGACTATACAGGTGGATGGCCGAGGTTTAATGTGAGTCCAAGAAGACTCGAGATGAGGATCTAAATGATGAAAATTAATTAATTATTAAGACGAAACTTTGGAATTATAGATTGGAGTTGCGTACCTGCGTCATCGTTAAGAATTTGGAGACCTCCAGTTGTACTAAAAAGAAGGGTTAGTGCAGTGATATCGGTATGTCCCATCATGGAAGTACGGCGATCATCAGCTGGCTATCAATAATTAGGATAGTTTCGAGATGCAATTCTATGATGACACACGTGGAATAATGGGAAACACAGGAGATTTCGAGCTCACCTGAGGCTCATACTTTAACATCCGTAAAACACTACCGCTTGGCTCCGTCATCGGTTGCAACTGTGCGAAAGTACCCAGGGGAAGTTTCAGATGTTTTTCTAAATGCCCGAGAATGACATTAACAATTCTGTTGGCCTGTTCAATATATGTCTTCAATTGCGGGCGAGAACGTTCGATACAGCTCGGGTTAGCAAGGGGCTCAGAAGCCCCAGTTATATCATCGCGGCTGATTCCGTAGAGCTCGACTCGATCTCCGACTTTGCCAATCTTGTGATAACCTAAGGGCTTGTAGCTAAAAATGATAAGAGACCAAGTTAGTCGAGACTTTCGAAAGGTCGTACAAATTTGGAATAAGAAGTGATGAATTATGAAGGCGGGGGTACCGAAAGAGAGAAATTGGGGGATTGTAGGCGTATTCATTAAGCTCAAATTTAGGGAGTGCATATAATTCTGCATTCAAGTCGAACATTTTCTCGGTATTCTTGAGAAATTGATCACCAAACAAACACCCAGTGAAGTCAAGCTGGAAGCTACGGTATTGAGAATTAGTAATTTGCCGCGAATAATGCTTCTAAGAAAAAGCACGAATGTTGTTCGAGAAGAGTTATTGAAAGACAAATAGATGAACCACATGATCAATACGTGCAATGAACTTGGGTGCAATTAAACAGTATAATTTGCATTTCTTATCAAATCATATAATGCATTTGATTGCAAAGATTTTGCGTGGGGACAGATCGAAGGATATTCGTAGGATTGGAAGGAAGGATTTGCTGTTACTTACAAGCCTATATGACGACTGGCTTCGAAAAGAGCGCAGGACTCGTGTCCGTCATTGATTGCAAGTTTAGCGAAGGAGAAAATGGGCATATCTGCCACTGGGATATTGGAGGGAAAGGGAGGATACTTGGCAAAGTAGGTGGGAGTAGGCATTTTTAAGCAAGCAAAATGAGATGATGTGAATACAAGCAGCGAAGCGAGGAGTAGGGTTTTAAATGTTGGATATATATACCATCTTTTCAATATTCTATTCCTTGGCAAGCTTTTCAAGTACGGGAGGTTATATCTGCGAAATATATAACTCAGTGCCTATAGCATTGAGTTTTGTTGTGCTTTTCCCAAGTAATAAAGAAACTATTCATCCCTTTCATCTTCGTTTCAAGGCACGAAATGCACAACTCTTATATTTTATCCCAATGAAATAGTTATTGCACAGGTATATGGCTGTTGCATTAAGCTTACAATCAGTATTTGGCGAAGTCAAACTTTGGTAGCTGTGATGCTTGAGTCATAGTTTCTGATCAAAGTGTTACTTTATGAGGAGTTCCTTTGACAGAGATACCATTTTCCACCATGAACCTGCCGAGTCTCTTTCACGTGGAAGCGTTTTTTTCCGAGATAGATCTTTCTCGAGTCCCTTTCATGATCAGTGGTGTTCGATAGCTTCTTGGTAATTCAGCAATGAAAGGGTCCGGAAAATTCATTTTTTCTTTTCAAGTAAAAGAATTAGGCTACTGGATTGATTTGAACTGAAAATTTGAAGCTGACAGTATTATTGTTAGAATCTTGGACATGGAATCTTGCATCAGACTGCAATGCATGACTCGGAAAGTAATGCTCACGGCAAATTTTGGGCATAGTAAAGCTAGACACATTATGGCTTAACTCGACGATACGATGGAATTTCAGGTACGATCATTCCTAGGTTCTAGGTTTATTCTACCTCTGGGTTGAAAGTGATCTATCATCGTTCTTCTGTAATTCGCTAATCTCTTTGATGGCCACGCGCCTTCACTTGATCTTACTGGCTAGCTTTTGCCTTTCCCTATCGGGATTGTCAAAGACAAAATTGGTACGACACTTGCCATTTAAATTGACACGAACGAGCGTAAAATGACTTTTAGTCAGTCACACCAAACCAAAGATGGCTGTCCGCCGTGAAAGCAGAAAGAACAAAGCTGAAAATCCATCCAATTTACAGGATGTGCGCACTCGTGTAGATGTTCTTCCGTATCGATTAACTCCATCGCATAACTATTGACAATGATCTCAGATATAGATGTGGAAATTAATCGAAGAATCTTCATGGGTTTGTTGTTGTCATAAGAAAACAAAGCCATTTCTGGGAAACTCTCATGCCAAGGTGCAGTCGAATTGTGATGGCTGCCGTAGCTTGGAAGTTCTACATCCTTGGGGGACTTGCCGCTTCGATCACTGCTAGCGAATGACGGCAAGTGTTAGAAAATATCATTGCCCGACCCGAGACAGACCCCGAGAGAATATTGAATATGGTCAGAAGACGGTGATAAATTTTATTGCGTTCCTGACGTTTCTTTTTGTTGGACTCATAATGCAGATCTGGCGATTTAACGATGATTGCTAAGATCCAATGGAATGTAACTTCATCAGTGCTCCTATTGAGTGGTATGGATAAAAGTTCGAAATACTTGGATGCGTGTGGTACAGGCGGGACGAATCTTTAGTCGAATGAAAGCATGAGGAAGCCAGAACAGTAGAAGTTTGATTGATGTGGTCTAGTTAACAGTTTCTTTCCACCAAATCAAATGTAATACGACGAAATATCACTCTCAAAATTTAACAATCATGAGCAACCCCACAAAGAGATACGGAATCGCCTTTGAAAAGATACGGTGCATTTTTGCAGAAGGCACTTGCCTCTGGGCTACATGGAGACTCTTGACCTTGGGAGAAGTGTTCATCTTTTTGTTGGGCAGGACTGAGAATATAAGGAAGGGAGCTGTACTCTTCTTATCATGAAGCTACATATTCAATGTTGTTATACAAACCCAGGGTATCTTAATGACTCCTAATAACTCCCAATGTGACTACCACCAATCGTAATATAGTATTAACCAAGCGATCGCAGTACAATCAACGCAGTTCTGGCTCGGACATAAACCCAGGCTCACTCAAACCACTTAGGTCCGGCATCTTGTGTCCACCCATTTTTGCCTGCGTAAAATCCTTCCAAAATTGATCATCATTACCTACATCTCCGCGCTTCAGATCATCGTCAGGCCCTCCAAATTCGTTCGGATCGATCGAAGAGCAAGTGTCATCCTCCTCCTCATCGAGATATGATGGGGGAGGAGATTCATGACGTTCGTCATGAGAATATATCTTCAGTCCACGAACATGTGTATCCTTGCCATTCTGGTGATTCTCCAATACCTTGACTTGTATAATGAATGCGCGTAGCGTTTTTCCATCTGAACCTCCTCCTACGTGATCAAGGTTGACATCAATCCATCCTTTCGGTTGAACAAACGATAGTTCAGAAAACGGAATTAGATCGTGGTAGCCTGTACCTCCAAGCAACTGGATACGTGTTGGAGTATAAGACTCATCGGCTTCGAAGTCAAGGAATATTCGAATGGCTCGAATCTTTGCGAATTTGGCAAAATGAATGTTGAGGTAATGAGGCTGGGGTCCATCGGATCTGCAGGTGGGATATGTCAGTAAATGTGCAAGTCTATCACCGAATAGAGATGAGAAGTAGAGACGAGAAAGCATATATCTCCTTACTGCCAGAACAAATTTGTGTCATCGTCCCGGAGTGCAAGAACTCCACAACCAGGTTTACTACTAGAAACAGTCCAGCTAGCCAAATTTCCGATTTCTTTCAGCCCGAGAGCGGCAGGGTCGAATAATGGTGTATTATCCATGGTAGCTAGATGAGGTGATAAGTTAGCCGATTATACATAATGGGTGGTGAGGTTGTGCATTGATATTCGGAACGGGATGCAAAATACAATCGGATTGCTGTGCTGTAAGATGTACTGGTGCAGGTTGACCGGTTGGAGTTGAGGGAGTGAGAGTAGACATCTTTAAGTTCAAGAGGTTCTGGTTCTGATTCTAGTTACGAGTTCAGTTGCCTTCACTCTTTCCTCCCGATGTGTTGGTGATGTGTGCGGAAAGAAGGGGGAAGCGGGAAAAATAAAATTGTCAAACGAACCGTCAACTGCAACATCGTCCAAACCTATATCTTCGTCTAGGTTTTCTAAATCTTCAATAACAGGATCACCTTCAGATTCGTCTTCTTCTTCATCTTCTCCACCACTTAAGTCTTCTGTGCCTGTGGTTGAATCGAGATCATCTTGTGCATCTCCACCTAATGATAACATACCCTGAATGGGAGTAACATTGTTTTGATCAAATGGGTTGGTCGTACGTCTTCTCCTAGTATTATTATCAATTCTAAAGTGCTCCTGGTAGTTGACAGTAGGAGTATGTGATGGAGGCATCATTAACGAATTAGCAAGGTTGTCATCAATGTTGAATTGCGAAATCATTGATTCAAAGCGAGGCTCAAGCTAGCAAACAAATGAACAAATGTATATATATTTTGCGTAATTTATCTCTACACCGCTTACTATTTATGGACACCGCCCTCGTTCCTGCTGAGCAACACGAGTATTTGTTAGTAATTGTAGTATATCACGTGTCTATTTTATATTTTCCCCTCCATCCTTCTGAGTATCTCGCATTGCCACAAATCTCTATTCATTGCAAGAGTTAGCGTCCTTGTCCTTTATTTGTCATGAGCATGTGGGCATATATATTGCTTCACTATTATGGTCTCCTGGTGGCGGTCTTTAGACGGAGTCATCCTGATCGAATCCAGAATTCGAATATGAACCCGAGAAGTGCGTTATTTCACAAATTTGAAAACTAGTTGTCTCAAGAGATGCTTTTCGATTCCAATACGCGAGCTTTCAAAGAAGCCTCTCACTGCCTCCACCAAAATGAGACTATGTAACCTAATTCCTGAGCATAAAAAATATTGGCACTTTACACATGTCCCATCGGATTGCCAACAATAAATCTTTTGAATTGCAATAAGCTTCATCGTCAAAAAAACTACAAGTATTCATACCTCCCAAATATTGTCAGCTTGAACACTGCTCGTCAACCGAACCGAACCGGCGATTCCAACATAACCGAGTTCAGGAACGCATGTCGAATGGGTTTCACAATTTGTGCGTTGGGATCAGCTCAGAATATCGAATACTAGCATAAAGCGTCTAGTCAATCCTCATGCATTTGAAATATGTGATGACTTTTCAATGGACACCTCTTCCGTTGCTTCAGATGTCAAATACCCATACCTAGTCCTCCCATCCCATCTCATACAAGACATAACGTCCTACTCCAGAGAACAAGAACTAGTGTTACAATAGAGCCACTTAGTATGCTTTTATACTTCCCAAGCTCATTGCATAGCTTGAGAATCCTAAATAATCTATGTGCACCCGGAGATACAAAATCTCCATTCAAGTGCCGGAGCCAAAAATTTGTCCAGATTGTTCGTTGCCTCCCGAGCCTCCGTCCACCGGGTTCCAGATTTCAACACCCAAACTATCTTTCACTGCCTCAACATTACTCATATCGATCTAGTTAAGTTTGATAGACCAAAGAGGCAGTGATCATAGTATCCGAACAAACCCCGACAATTCATTCATTTTGTCAAATGATCATTGGATGAAGGAGTGGAAATATGGCAAGTAAAGTTTCGACTGCCGCGAAACCGGGGACCTGGAATTCTTTCAAAATGACGTTGACTTGTGTTGAAAGACGCGGTACTGGAGTAGATATTTATACCCAAGTAAAGTACTCGTTCGTGTGGTTTACAAAAGCAGATAGGAATTTTCTCCTCTTTACGTTAATAGCTTCCCCTCATTTCCATACCCACAAAACCCCACACCATTGTGAGGACTTCACAACCTTAACGTACGAAGAGCTATTCTTTCCAATCTCGGAATATTGAACTGATAATCAATTGGTAATGCCTACTATTGTATCTGGCCTTAAGAAGTAAGTATATGAATATTCTTTTATCATAGCCCATATATAAGCCTTTTTTGATTCAGTCAATTCTTCCACGTGTGAGAATATCATGCTAATTTAACTCTCAGACTCAAAGAACGTCGAGCTCACGCCAAAGAGCTTCGAGGTCAATCAAATGAATTATACAGATGCTATCAAGATATGAAAGCCGTGGACGATCGATATAACAAGCCTCAGACGTACCATGTGGACCAATTCACACACGCGAACGGAGATGCAGATAAATTACAAAACCTGCGTGCTACGATACCACGGGAAATAGAGATAAGGACTTCAAGTGATTCATCGGCACGCTCATGAAGAAAACGGAATCATAATATGGTCGTGATGGTTTCGGTGATTTTATGAGAAAATGAGTCTCGTTTGAAGCTTACAAGTCAAATTCAAGAGAAAGAAGTGTCTTTGGACTAGGAGCCACGGATCGTTAAACGAACTAGGAAAACCACAGTTCCCTCATCTGCGAGGAGGTCAGGTCGAGTTTGAAATATTTATGGTTGCGTCAAGGTGATACGATGGGCATTTATACAGCATTGTCACTCCCTTGGTGTTGGATTTGGAGTTCACAGTTATCATTGCAGCGATTGGTGGCCGGAGCAGGAGGAATTTTGACAAAGTGCAGTTTATAACTCTCTCTGTTTGTAGAACAATTTGTATATTATATCGTTATCGAGAAATCATCTTTCAAACCAAGCAAGCTGCCAGCAGCCTATGTTTATGCCTCTTTTCCTTTCCTCTCCCGATGCTATCCGACGAGTACTAAAGAATTTCCTCAAGCCATTGGTATAATACAAAGCCTCCAATCCGCAATTAAACGCCATATAATGCATTTCGATCGTCAAGTATAAAACAGACGCTTTCATCTGTGTAATATGAGTCGATGACACTCCAGTCTATTTCCCCCCAGGCGAATTCTAGCACTTCAAACCGCACACATCCAGAGGTGATTATCGCCCATTAATCCCTTCATCTTGGCGGTTGTGTCCGCCATCCCCAACACTCCGTCTTCTTGTGCTTGCTGTCGTCTCGTCTTTTCCATATCTTTATTCTTAATCTCCATCAACAACTCGCTCTGATATTGCCATCTAAGAACGTTCCACTGGGCTGGTACATTCTTGGGTATCTTGTTCTCTTTCAAAATCGCAGGTTTGCTGTAAAAAATGCCTGGTCAGTTTGACTATTTCTTTACCAATCACAGTTTTCTTTTGCTCCTCTCTCTACTTCTAGCTCAATTCATATTCGAGTATGAGGAACCAGAGGGACATTAGGGAGTATGATACTAACTTCAATTCTTCCTCATTAGCCCAACGGTTTGTGAACCTTCCAAGAGAGAACCTGGCAAACTTCGCGATATGCGGGGTGAAAGTATGTACAACCATGGCTCCGTCTGTTTCTTGATGTCTTAATGGATATGATTGGTTGCGGGAGGGGTTGGTTGATTTGTCTATGACGAGATGGACAGAGTATACCAGGCAAAGCAAGACAGCGCAGCGCGCTCCGGATGAGTGAGTTACTCTGCCAACAATTAAGTATGCAGACGAAACTATGGAATTGAAAGATACAAAAGAAACGAAAGGAATGGAATTGTAGGGACAAAGGATACATAAATACTACCTCCACAGGTCACTACCGGCCATTTACTCCACAGAAGCTATCTGCCCTACCGAGATTCATCTTAAACCGCTCAATTTCACCAACGAAGCAGTTATGCAGTTATGCAGTGGAGCAAGGAGAACGATTCACAATTTCAACCACGCTCCAACAAGCCTAAAACATAGTGGAGAAAAAGGGCTGACACTAGTCGCAATACATTCGGTAGGTCCAACCTAGAATACCAACAATTGTTCTTTGGCTCCACTCTGCCTCTGGGCGGTATTTCTGGGGCGGTTCTCAACGGGATTGGACCCGAAAAGATGTGATCCATAATTCGACCGAAGCCGCAACTCGCTCCACGCTGATAGTCAAACACGCCAAAGTCATGCTTTTCCAATCCTCCTGTTCTTTTCTGATTCGTAGCAGAGATCTGGACCACCGTGATCTTCAATTGGTAAATCGCTTCTTGTCGGCTTAGAACAATTTAGGTCACCGACCAACTAACAAGATAACAGTGCAAGGTGGCCAAGTAATATTGTGAACATTATCGTGCTCATATATGCATGCAAAACCCCTCTTGATAGATAAGTGATTTACCACATGCTTTTACATACTAAGGTATGTTGGCTCCAGCAATGAGTTTTCTTATCACATCGAGCAAATGTGAGTAATGTCGAAAAGTTGTGCTGGCGTTTCAAATGCTTACCAAGGAACATTCCCACTGGTTTGCATGTAGAAACGTGGCTGGCTTGGTTCGTGATGTACTGAGTGTGTAACTTGGTCAAATGGAAGAAGACTGCCAAGATTGATATATTTGACCATTGAAATCTTGGTTCGATATTGACATGCTCAAGTCTGTCAACCGAAAATTTCTCTGATTGAAGGATTGATGATGCCTTGATGAAAGACGTATTATCGTTGGCATAGAACGCTACTTTCTCTCAATCCTTCAATCTGCGTTGAAGATATCTTTCAAGGACAACATGTCCAGAAATCTCCTATTCACCCCCTCCCCCAAAAATGCCTTTATCTTGTGCTCTGGTATGGGCCGCAGGGTAAAAGCATGTATAATAAATTTGTTACTCTTTCCCAGTAATATTGGTAGCTTGACAGTGAAAACCATCCCTTTTGAAGTTTTCGGCGGTGGGATCAAAGATGACACTATTGACTACGAGGTAGTATGGGAACATGAATTGACCTACAATAGCCTGCAAAAGTTCCGAAATCTGGTAGGCCGACCATATTTACCAGACTAATCTTACCGGTGCAAACAGATGGTCTTTGATCTTGAACCTACGATACCGCTTCATCAACATTTGACACTTCGCTGGCTTTGCGAAGACTGCTGCCGTGGAGGCAAAATAATTGTGAAAGAGACATATCTTCAGTCAATATTTTGAGCGATTGGTAGGCAATACGAAGAAGAAGTGGTGTTAATTAGTTCTATCTGATTTCATAGTGATCATAGATTTCGAAGGTCAAGACTGTGGAAAGGGATACCAGGTGAGTAAATGAAGCATGAATATAATCAAAATTACAAAAATCAAAGAACACGAGTGGAAGTTGAAAGCGACCTCGAAACCAATATTGCCGCAAACATCATGTGATTGATTGATTGATAAAACAACAGCTTAGGTAATCACCGTCATCTTTCATCTCGCAGTTTCCGGCGTGTCTGAATAAATGCTCTATGAGCTTCAACAATTGCATCACAAAATTCGCAACCAAGATAATCTCACTACGAATACCTACTGTCTTACTTATTGACGTCTCGCCTTCGATACATCTCAATATAAAGAATCAGTATCTTTCAATTCGACACATATTACGGGCGTGTTTGATAAAATAAAACATCTGAGACTATTGTCCATCTATCTGGACTACAGTGTATTCCACGGTATTCTGACAAACCATCATGCGTCTTCACAACCTCCCAACCGAAACCGCATTTCTATCAACCCTCTTCTTTCCACTCCTTTCTTCCGCGCTCGGAAACTTAGATTGTACGAACATAGTTGTTGACAAAAAGCCGTTCAATTTGGAAGCATTAGGTGGGCCACGGTCGGCATTACACAGTGTTAAAGATTCTGTTGGTGAAGCAAAAGGATGGACAAATACAACATACACAATCGACCTTTGTAACCCTATAGTCAAGAAGGGGTTCTATGAGTGTCCAGGTGGGACAAGAGGTAATGTCTCTCCTTATTCTAGGTCTTGTTAAATTTTAGCCACTAGCCAATTCATCGTGTGTTACTCAAAGGGTCTTGGTTCACTAACATCCTTGATGGAACAGTTTGTGGCATAACACATGTTATCAATGAAGGGGAAGGATCAGATGCAACGCAAAAAATTGTTCCATTTGCAGGCGAATTACAAAATTATGGCGGAGGTCCTCTTGACGCTAAAGTGGAACGACTTAGCAACTCTAAATCTCATTCAGACGCCGACAAAGAAGGATTACGTGTAGAGCTAAACGGTGGCTTCATCGAGCAAGGGAAGAATAAGAGGCCGCAAAAAGCTATCGTGGAGTTTATTTGCGATGCGAACAGAACTGGACTGGAAAATCTGTGGGTACCACCAGAGCCGAAAAACAAGCAAAAGGATGAGGAGAAGCACAATGAGAGGGAGGAAGAAGGGAATGATGATGAAGTGATTGGAGCGCCAGGCAACGATTCGAGTCTTCAGTTTGTTAGGTTGGATAAGGATAAAGGCGATGCAGATATCCTAAGGTTGACTTGGCGCACAAAGTATGCTTGTGAGGATGGGCCGAAGGATGATGGTGATGACAAGAAAGGTTCACATTGGGGGTTTTTTACTTGGTTCATTATTATGTATGTGTTTCCGTCCCCTGGTCGTTCTATTCTGCATCACAGGTACAAAAGTGGCGAACGTAGCTAACAAATTTTTGACAGTGCATTCCTTTCAACGGCCGCATACTTAATTTTCGGTTCTTGGCTCAACTACAATAGATATGGCGCTCGTGGATGGGATCTTCTCCCTCACGGAGATACGATTCGTGACGTTCCATACTTATTGAAGGACTGGACCAGGCGAGTTTTGAGTACCGTACAAGGTGGTGGAAGTAGGGGAGGTTATGCGGCAGTATGACCGAGAGCCTTGCTCATCATCTGAGGGGCAGTAGAGGAGCGAATTTTCATATTTATAGGCATTACAATACTGGTAATTATTGGCGGAACACCATCGAGAGAGCGACAGGAGTTAGGCATTTCTAGTGGAGGGCATCAATTTTGTATATCAATTATCGTATTGCTTTCCTGTTCGGTGTCAATTTTAGTTCTCTCGCCCCTCTTGCAAGCTTTGTTCCCCTACCGCAATTGTACTATATATGTACAAATCTATCCAGATGCTAGCATACTGCTAACCGCTGACCGCTGACCGCTGACGCATTTTGAGTAAGGTTGAACAATGCCAGCACTCGCCCTGCAAAAAGCTTTCTACTGTCCCATGCCCTTCAATTGTTTGAAGCAACTTGGAATTTGAAGAGATGCCTTTCGCAGGCGTAATCATGCTTCTGTTCCAGGACGAAAATCAATGTCTCTCATAAACCACCTTGCAAGGTCGGTACCCGGGCAATTATGGTGGTTCGAGAAGTCTCGCAATCATCTGACAATATCAGTATGCTCATCATGACACACTGTATAAACCTGGGGGCCATTTGAAAGTCCAGGCATCTTTCATGAGGCTCAAACTTTGGGCGTTGCGGCTTTCTCGCTTTTAGATACCAATTCCTGGCGTTGATGACACTGGATCAAACAGATTGATCGCCCGCGCCAGGTAGTTTCCTCGGTACCTGCATTGCGGCTCTGCCTTTCAACATCTTCACGAGCCATTATTATACCATCGAGTGATAGGCTTTATGGCTTGAATACTTCAAAAAATTTGAAAACATTGTGTGCTGACACTTTAGGTGCGGTAGAGATCTTACCTTTGCGACCACCTGGTATGTCAACCTTCCTATTCATATGCACCTCCGGGCCCTCGACACGTGCTCAAAGTTGTTAAGATGTTAGGTTTCATCCACTCACTCAATGCTATGGCTTTATTTATTTATTTATTTCTCGGTTCTCCTGTAGGATTTCCCTTTGAATTTCGATTTCGTGGTTCCTATCATCCTTCCTAGCGAACTACTATTCTTCATCGCGACTTGCGGACACCCCGCGATTGCTTACTGATGGTAATTGACGAGTTTAATGCGAAAAATTTCGAAATCTTGGAGAGGGAGAAACTTGGTTTGGTTGTAATTGTATTGTTATTCCTTTCTTCGTGGTAGATCTGGGTCAAGAGCCGGCTGATGTAACAAAGATCAATGACCTTCAAGAGGAATTTCAACCCATAAGTTGACATCGTTGGCAACGTTTTTAAACATGGATTGTAAAGTTGTGATTCTCGTGTTATCCTACAGCTGAAGGCACTTTGGCAGAATAAGGAGGTACAGAAACCGAGTATATCTAGAGCAGTATATTTTCTATCGTTTCCACTAGCTCGTTGAGACCACGTCTTTTAGTTGGTTAGTCAGTTTCCAATGTAAGTTGCAGATAAATTTTAACTTATTTTCTTGGGCTTTTCCCACCTGCAGTGCCCTTGTTTGCCGCCATACTTGTTCACAATTGACTTGGTTACAGCCTAAGATCCTGCAAAAGGCCAATTACACATATATGAGGAACCAATAATCGAGGCGTCATTCTTACACAATTGTATCATGGGAGGTCCGGTAATTTTTTTCCCGGCCCCTGAGAAAGAATGCCCTAAATCAAAAAGTCCAAGAGTTACGACCTGGTAGATTAACAAACGGGGCAACTTTGTAATCTGCATATCTGCGGTCACTTTTTCCTTTTTTCGTCACAAAACGCAGTCATTGATCGAAATGGGCGAATTCACACAATTTTGAGCTGCTTGCCTGCAGCCTTGTCAATCTGACACGCGTCACTTGACAAAGAAAGCCTCAAGCATTTCGGCAACCTTCATTGGCCACCGAGTACAAATGCCCCAAATGCCCAGTTCAAATTTTTGATTATCACGAGATCGTTTCGACATTTTTCTTTCCAATTCAAATAAGTATAAGAAGTTATCAAAGAACATTGTGAAAACCCATCCAACTCATTCATTCTTGCATACCAATATAAAAGGTCTACATACATCAAGCATTTTACACACTTCACAATGCCAGAGTCAACCCAATCGTCGCTACCTCCACCTGCCTACACTAATCATGGTGATGTATCTGTAGCAAGTAATGAGACACCGCCAACGGCGCCGGTAAATCAGCCAACCACCTCAATTTCTCATGAAATAATAGTAGATGCAGCTGCGACGATTCAGGAAGTTGATGCAAGTTTAACGATAGCAGCACCTGACAATCCAGGATTTATCGCAGGCTCCAATACAGCAGAGAGTGACAAAAATCATCCCAATGGATTGCTTTCAAAACTTGAAAATGTTATTCAGCAGCTAGAGTCGTCCCAGGAAGAACGACTTATCACACGACTTGAAAATGTTCTATCACGCCAGGCAGAGGCAAATTCTAGTTTGTTAAGTGAGAAGAAAGACACTAGAAACCCAATCAAGCTTAAAGATGCAGTCGGGAGACGCTTCAGCTTCCCTTATCACCGATGTGAGACCTGGGCAGTAAGTAGAATTAAGCTCCTCCTGTTTTCTGTCAAATTAATTAACATTCTCAGGGGATCTCAGAACTCATTAAAGCAGCATTTCTCCATGTCGAAATCATCGGCCCACATGTTAGCGAAGGACATTACGATATTATGAATCCGGCTGGAGAAGTCATCCTCCCTCAACTCTGGCAAGATCATGTCCAGCCTGGATGGGAGATCTCCATGTCAATGTGGCCAATTCCTGGCCCCCCCAAGCCAAGATTTCCGGCACTAACACCGAATGCACCGGTACATGTTATTGTGGATAGGGTACTTGCACCCGCTCCAAATTGCTTTCGATCGCATCATCCACCTAGCTATTCCAGTGATTTATGTGCCCAGGGCAAAGGAGCTCGTGGGTTATGGCAAAAAATGAAAGGTATATTCACAAGGAAAAAGTAAGTTCGAGAAGAATTACCTTGACTGAAGATGTAAACTAACTTTGCCCAAGGATGACTTACGACTCGGATAGCAGCGAGTCTAGTTGTTGTGATTAATTCCCAGTTCATCATTTTCCGTCAGTTCGAGGTCGGGGGATTTTGTCTTGATACGAATGATTTTATTTCATTCTACAGGAGTCAAGTAACTGTTAGACCGTTGAAATTACCGATTATTCAACAATTCGTCATCTTTGAAAAATGCTCAAAATAAAGTTATGTCATCGATAGCCGTGCTAGTAAGTGTTTCAAAGTAGATGGATTTTAATGGAATGGCCGGCTAGGTAGGAATTGGCAATGTTGCTGGATGTTTCACAGTTCTAGATTATCACAAATGAGAATTTTATAAGTTTTTCCCTAATGGCGAGTCAGAGCATTCCTCCACAATTTTATGATCACTTTAAATGAGCTGAAAGCTCTCTAGGGCTCTTCACAACATCGCATAAGAACATTCGAGAACACCGCCCCTTGTAGGATAAGAACATGCAATGATTCGAGATAGATGCAGCAATACCATTGTTTCTCCTTCAATATGAGTTACAAAAGGACTGGGCTAGGGTGCAAATTTCATGTTTGCGAGCCATTATCTCCCGCGATATGTTGACCGGTATTTCCACCACCAACACTACCTTACCTTTCTAAATTTTCAAATTTGAAAGAGAAAAGAAGAAACAAATAAACAGAACAGCAAAAATATAGTACTCCGGGTGGGACTTGAACCCACAACTTTCGACGGTCATAATAATCTGATTTCTCAGAAGAATATAAGATCGACACGCTAACCATTCTGTATGATATTGTCAGATCAGAATCCTTATATTTCTTATAGGTAGTAGTCGGATTAACTTACGCGTCACCGGGGTTTTCATGTTTGGCATGTTTGATGGAATCGGTATTGTTTTTTGAATACTTGATCATAAACTTAAGAATCTAGGAAGGATTGAGTGAATTGCAGTGGGCTATTGTGGAACTTTGCCGAGTTTGCTGAAGGTATTATAGTTTGAGAAGGAACGATGTCTTTATCTACCTGTCGTCAAGTCTATACTTATACTTGGCACTGTCTCATTGAGATCATTGGCTATAAACAACAAATTCCTCAAACACCTATTTCTTCATCAGGCATCCAATAGTCCGAACTGTAGCTCAATGATATAAGATTTTGAATACTTAATAAAAGCAATCAAAAATTCGAAAAGATTTCTATATTCTAATCAAATTCAATATCCCAATTGATTTAAATATTCTAATTAGTTTAGGGATTTAAGAATCTTCATTCTTGAACTGCAATACGGACTATTGAACACTCTGTTCCCTAAATGATATCCTATAAGATATCTAGTATAGAAATCTAAATCCTCTATCAACAGCAACCTCTTCTCCCTCGCCCTCTTCAACACTCCTTCCTGGGGCAGCTCTACTGTTAACTCCCTCTACAATTTCCCCTCTATCTAACTTCTTATTCAACCCAATCAAATGAAATCGGAGTATTGTTGCAAAAACAATCGATACCACTGACATTGAAAGGTTGACATACATTGCTTTCGCATAACGAGGTGCATCGCTGCCTGTGAGAGGTTAGAACGATAATTTGCCAATATAAATGCAGCTCCAGGGGTAATGAGAGCTTACTAGGATAAAGGTATGGTGAATAAATTTGAGCCACGTTACTCAACGCATTGATACCGGCGAGAGCAGCTGCACGCTTAGATGGAGGTCGAGGAAGTACTATGTACCATTACGTTAGTCTTTGTAACTAACATGGAGCCATTATCCAACATACCATTTGAAATCCAACTAAGTGCAACAACGTATCCCGAATAGTTCGCTCCCACCATGAGGCACATGGCCAAGTACCTCGGTGCAAACTTAGTCGTGCCAGCTGCAATGGCAAAACTGATGAAAGCCAAAACCGGAGGTCCAGCAATGTGTAGATACCTTTCACCACTTGCATCTGCATGCCATGCATTACAAAGAATGGCAATAACAGCAATTAGATATGGGGGTGTTGTCAAGAGAAGTGTTTCAATATTGCTCCTGCCAAGCCCTTTAACAACTGATGGAACAGAGTGGTGACGGTGCCCGCTGATGTAAATCCATAGATAGTGGCGAGAAGAAGCCATGCTTTCGGATCTTTCGCAGCAAGTTTGGCGCCGTGTAAAAATGTTTGTTGCTTACTATCAACCCAGTCATCTTGTCCGATATCTTCTTCTAATCTCCAGGCTGCGAGTTCTTTCTCGTCTTCGGATAGCCAGCTTGTTGTACGTGGAAGATCGGGCAGGATGAAAAAAGCAAACAGCGCTATGAAAACCTGTATTTGTTAGTGAACATGAATTTCGAAAATTGCGGAGCCAGGTTATGAGTACGAACTGTAATCGCGCCCTCGACGATAAAAAGCCACCTCCAAGCACTGAGACCTCTGGCGCCATTCAACCCATTTGTTATACCTGCAGTAATCAACCCTGAGAATGCACCCGAAAGTAGAGATCCTGAGTATAAAAGAGCCGTTCTTTTAACAAGTTCTTTACGTGTGTACCAAGCAGAAAGGTAATACAGGCAACCGGGCTAAATAATGATTAGAAGATAGTACAATGTTAGGTGTAGTGAACAGTATGACTTACAAAGTAAGCCGCCTCAACAAAACCAAGAATGAATCGACAGGCGAGTAGACCACCATAAGTTTGACACCCGGCTGTAGCCCCCGAGATAACCCCCAAACTACCATACATCCAGGAAGATAGAGGGACGGTTTGCCAAGCTTGTTAAGAAGTAGATTAGATGGCACTAATCATGTCCTCGTCAGCAATACTTCATGATCTTGCTTGTTTCTGGGTGCTAGGAATTACCTTGCATCAGCAAATATCCCACAAACAAAATACTAACAGAAGTCTGAAACTGATCTCCTGTCAGATTTAAATCTGTTTCTAGTCCAGCCAATTTTGCAGCAGCAATATTGTTACGGTCCAGGTAGTTCATAACATAAATCAGAACAATCATAGGAAGTAATCTCGTGTCGACTTTTCGCCTCAGTGAAGTTTCAATCCTCTTACGATCTTCTGGTGTAAGATTGCGTACGTAGGCTGGAGCACGACCAGATTTCGCGGGCGTTGAGGAGACATATTCTACGAACTCGACTTCGTTAGAGTTGATCTTAGTGTCGGTGTCCGTATCAGTTGTTGAAGCGCCTAGGGGTGCCATAGCTCATATGATGTGATTCTTGCGGTATTCGCGATTGATAGGGAATGATGTTCTTGATCTAGAAATTGGCACAAGCTTTTAAAATTATATTCGAATTTGGAAAGTAACTCTTACTGGATATACAAGGTAAGATCTAAGTAAAAGATAGCTTGAGAACTCATGATATTGATGAAAGCTATTGCAGCTATAAAGAAATGATACATGGGGACATACAGCTCAAAATGCGGTATGCGGGGCCCCTCACTTCCCCCGCGTTACCCCACGGCTCACGGAAAAGGACGTTGCAACCTTGCCATCACTTATACTCGTAAATACTCGATAGCATAAACGTTCGAAAGGCACGTGGTACTGCTAAAGATCTGCATACGGGTATGCAGCCGTTCAAACATGAATCACATATACATATCCGGTCGGCTACTACAGAATGTTCAATAGTCTGGACTGCAATCCAACAATAAAGATTGCTGAATCCCCAAACCAATTATAACATTCAAAGCATCTAAGATATTGAATTTGATTGGAACGTTAAACTATTTCCAAATTCCAACTGCTTTTAGACATTCACACTCTGAAATTGTTGGACTATAGCCCGGAATATTGGATACCCTGAGCTGCTATCTTGGATCCATACAAACGGATGAAGCTGAGGATGAGAAAAGTGTGTAGCGAGTACACAGCCGGAAATGTCAACGGCATAATGCGGGGATGTGAAACAACCACTGTTGGTGATATTTCCGGATTTTAGATGAAGCTTTAGAATGGCTGGCAATGTGACGTGAACAACGCAATCCTACCCTGACATTTACCAGATTGCGCTTGGCCCTTTGATTTAATCTCAATTGATAAGCTCCTCTCATTTCAATGGTACGGTCACAGCACGAGAACAGCAAAAAGGGTGTTTCGAGAGATAACAGCGTTACACAGAGCACGAATGAGAACGGCTAATACGAGTTGCTTACAATCAAAGACATTGAGAATATTGTACTAAATAGAGCAACCCTAAAAGCGGTGAATACAACAAGCGTACATCAAAGTGATCACCACTCCTTTCTCCAGCTATCGATAAATTTCTTGACCAGCCCACTCCCCACAATGTCGCAACCATTCTTAATAGCCACGGACTTTGAACCTGTCTTGTCCGTTTTGAAGACAAGTCCCTGTCGACCAGGTTTGTCATTATCATATTTTTCAGTGAAGAAATCCAAAAGTTTTATCGTTGGGTTCTTGTCCGGATCTTGTTCGCTCTCCCTGAGTAGCTTTATCCATTCTCTTTGATTGACAATATCAAACTCTAATCCCGCTGCTTGTAAAGCAGGAAGGAGGTCATTGGTCCAGGAGAAAGTGTGTGAATTTTGTACATGGTAGACAATGTCTTTTGAGTCCGGTTCATGCATAGATACTTCTGGTGAATCGTTCTCAAGGCCAGCGATCTCCAGAACAGCTTTTGCAACAATATCAACAGGTAACCAGGAAGGTGTCTATGTATAGTTAGTACTGGCATCAAAAGTGTACACTGTGGTGATTCTCACCTCATCTAGAGCCGGCAAAGCATGAAGCGTTGTAGCACTTCTTATCATCAGTGAGATGGCCTCTGTACTATTCCACAGCCCTTCAATTGTATCTCCAACAATTTGACCAACTCTCAAAACCTTTGCCAGCATTCCAGTCTGTCTCGCAGCTTCTCCGATCAACGTTTCTGTGACTAACTTTGACCGAGCGTATCCCATATTTTGAGCATAATTCAGATTCGTAATGTATGTTTCCTCAATTGTCGCAGGCAAAGGAGTACCTGCTGCCGCTGATATGGAAGAACAGAAAAATAACTTCGCCGGAAAGGGCGTGCGGACAGTGAGGCACAAATTCAAGAGGTTCACGGTTCCTTTGATGTGATGCGACTCAAAGCTTTGGACGCCCAGATTAAAGTTTACAGCCCAGGCACAATGAATCACTGTCGTAAGGTCATCTCGCAAGGCTTGAATTACGGTGGCTTCGAGGCCAAGATTTGTGTTGCTGAGATCTGATGGAAGACAATGAATCTTTGAGAATGATTTTGGCGATAATTTCTTGGCTGAAAGTGTATTTCTGACTCTTTCCTCTGCTTGACGTCGATCCCTAGCTCGGACAAGACAATATATTGCTTTGACGAAGTTTTTCCCTACGAGCTGAGAGAGAACATGAGCCCCAAGTGAGCCGGTAGCACCAGTCAAAATCTTCGGCAAAAGGTTAGTAGGTAACAATAAACTCTTGAACTCATTACTTACAATAGTTTCCCCTTCCACGATCCTCGAGCCTGGGACATGTTGTTCAAAATGAGAGTATTTTTGAATCAATTCCTCCATTATTTTGATCTCATCCTTCTGCTCTGATACCTCGCCTTTTCGAAGAGAATCCAAGTGTTCCGCTAAGTCTTGCACACTTGGAAACTCAAAAACCACATTCTGACTCGGTACTGCAGAAGCCAGATCCAACTCGCGCAAAATGATACCTCGAACTGCAATTGCTTGCAAACTATCAACGCCTGCCTCGAAGAAATCAGCATCTCTTTCGAGGTGCTGGATCCCAATTCGTTCTGCGAAGACACCGAGTAGGAAGTCTTCTAACTGTTCTCTACTCAACTGGAGAGTACCTTTCAAAGAATCTAGTGGTGTCTCAAAGCTCTGATACATAGAATCTATGAGATCTTCGAATTTTTTGTAGAAAGCAGGTCGAATCATGGTTCCTTTATCTGTGCAGGGATAATCAACACCAACGTTTAGAATATGAACCATTTCCTTCGAAATCTGACTGAATTTCTCCACTCTTGAGTTTGCAGCAACTACCACTGGCCAAAGCTTTTCTAACAAAGCTTTTTTACCTATGCTGGTTGCTTTCTCGCTTGGAACAACGATTAAACCAGGAAATGCTCTGCCAACGCCAAACACGCACGCTTCTCTTACCAATTCGTGCTCTCTGATCTGATGCTCGTATGTGATTGGGAGGACTTTTTCGCCATTGACGAGCGTAACACGATCATCTAATCGTCCAAGATATTTCCATGCATTTGGAATTGAAGGATGAGGGGTGAACAAATCACTCGTTTTGAACGAATTTGGAGGATCTTGAGAATTTGAGGTGACTTTTGACGGTAAACCATCTAATACCACACATTCGAATGTGTTCTCTGATTGTTGCACCATTTGAATGTATGGTACACATGATGGTAAAGGTCTGACATAGTTCCATGCTGTATCTTCTCGCGGACGAAAGGAAGTCATGAGCTGCCCTATCTCGGTACTGCATGCTCGGTCAGAATTTATCGTTACTGATGAAGTTCCTGAAACTTACGCGCCGTAATGACCAACTAAATAAACTCCAGCTTGTGTCAAGCGGTCTCCAAGATCATCCGGACAGCTACTTCCCCCAAACAAGACTAATCTGCATCTTCTCAGAGCTTCGATTCCACTTTCGGACTCCGCGAGTAGCTTCAAAGCGTAAGGTACACCATGAAAACTTTCAGGTTTTACTGCAGCCATTCCTTCGATCAAATTCTTTCCCGTCAATGGAAGGTTGGCATTGAACATAGAAATCTCCTTTGCTGAGTGGATCGCTCTAAAGAATGACGATAATCCGTGGTTATGATACAGAGGCAATGTCAAAAATGCCCGGTAACCGAAACTATTGGAGTAGTTGGAGAGACAAGCCGCATGTGTTTGAAATATTGGTTTTGGAAGCCCTGTTGAACCCGATGAATGGATTATGAATGAATTACGCGTTGAATCCAAGGCAGTTCCTACAGATCGAGGAAATCGTGGGGTCAACGGAGCTTTGATATCATATTGAGACTGTCTCAGCAAGGGATACTGAGATATTTCCAGCTCAACTTGAATCAATTTGATAACGCCGTGGTGATTATCTGAAATGACAATTCGCTTACATTTTGTCTTTTCCAGAAGAGAAACGTATGCTTCTGGTGCCAATCGATTAGAAAGCAACAGAACTGCGAAACCCAGGCGTGATAAGGCAAAGATGGTAGCGACGTAATCAAGATTTGACGGTGCTAAAAGCGCAACGACTTCTGCAACCGGACTTTTTGATGACTGTGTTACTATTAGAATGAATACCTAACAGTTAAGTTGCATACTAACACTGGGAATGAGACCAAGTGAAGAGTATGTATTTGCACCATGGTCAGCAAATCGATCAAGATCCCTCGCCGTGTAATGAACATAGTCCGATCTTCCCTTCAGGCTACCGGGATATGCTAATAGAGGGACATCTGGAATAGTCTGACTTCGATTGTAAATCAAGTCGTCGACAGTGTATAGAAGCCGACTAGGTATAGTCTTTGCGGGTTGAGACGAATTTTCTAACCTCTCATGTGGTGCTGTAAATGCTCTAGTCTCGACTATGGCCGACATGGTTCTGAATTGTCTGAATTGTAAAGGGACACAAAGAATGACATGCAGACGTGTGTGTTCTCTGTTTGATGAGGCCTCCTGCCCGGATGTATCAAAGCGCTATATATGACTGGAGGAATATTTTTCCTTGGAAGGGTATTAAGCTGCACAGCATAGCCTACACAAGCATCCGTGCCCCAGGTGCATATCCGAGATCCGGAACTAGGAAAATAACAAATCACGGATTATTCTTGGAGTGGGGAAGCGAATAAGAAGCGTGATGATGAACTAATATCCGGAATTATTACCCATTCCCGTGTCCCATTGATCATTTTGATCTCCTGTAAAGATAAAGTCAAAGCCACCTACTCCACCAGTAACCTATTAAGTAAGCATAGTTTCAATTAAGACTCTATATAAGAACGTACCAAAGAATCAAATTGGCCCCAGCCAGTGAGAGGATCCATAGTCACAGAAGGACTTGACTCGACATAATCGCCATCAGCTCCGTCAATTGAACGTGCTACTGCAATTCCGCCATTCTCATATTCGTGTATCGCATTCGGTGCGGTGACAAGACTTTCACGGTTTGGATGGGAACCGCTCTCGGTCTGGGTAGCATGAGATCCGTGGTTTAATCCTTGTCCTTGGGGGTATGTGATGGCTTCTAGTCTAAGTTCTTCCAGCACTACACTATACCTTTGTGCCAACGATTCATTTTTGGCTTTTGACGAAATCTGGGAATGACAGCGAACAGCAGCTTCAAAGTATTTGATATATTCCTCTCGAGGATGATAGCGGTGTTGTATCGTGTATACGTATAGCACAACTACCGCACAGAATGCGAAATAATGAGTGAACTAGTCGAGTCAGGGTATTGCTGTATATATTTATCAGGAATGGCACTTACCCAAAATGCTTGGTACAGTTGCCCGGCTTCCGTCAAATGATTAACGATGTTAGTGATTTCCATTGCAGCCTGTAAACAATTAAAGACATTTTTGTCCACAGAGTTGCCGGTTGAAGTTTCTCTAGAATGGTACGAGTTTCTTTTATGAAGACTGGCAAAATCTCGCAATAAGAAGGGCCGATGAACTAAGATCAGTGCATGCCAATATGAGAGATTCAGGACATTTCTTTGACGTTGGAATAGAGGTATCAATAGAGACGTATCTACACCCTTAGCATCTAGAAACCCAGTAAACTTTGTCCGCCACTCTTGGAGATTTTTGCAATACTGATCTGCTAGAGAAAGACGAATAGTGGAGGATGGTGGACGAATGGAATAGAGATCGCGAAGAATATGACTGATTATCTGGGACAGCCTGTAGAGGAGTGAGCTTGTAAACACAAAATCGAGATTCTTACGCTTACATTCCATGCGCGATAGGTGCCATCATGATAGACTGGGCTCTAGACTTATTGACGTGAACATGTCTTGAAGTAAGATCAGAGTCATTTACACAACTTGGGAGTTCCTAAATTGAGGTCTTAGAATCTTATTGGGCAATCGCGATCGTTAGCCTGAAATAGGAATGGCTCACTTGATCTATATCATCATCGTGAAAGGTTCGAGGTCTTCCGAGAGCTGCACTTAGATAATTGTCCAGTGTGTATGCACACCAAAAAACTCGCTTTCTGCATTCTAGTTCAATCATATCCACATTATTGTGGGACTCTAGACGTCTCTTGCGATGGATACCAAGAGCGAGGATCAGATGAGCCGTTGTTCCGAATAAGCTCCAACAATGGTTGACCCTCGACTGTGATAAGAGATAGAAGCATTGACACAGCCGAGCTTGAACACTAGTTAAAAGCACTCCTCCAGTTTCAGATGTCAGTTGACGATCAGCGGCGTGGAAGTATCGGGAACTACAGTATTATTAGCTTCGGCAAAATAACATGATGATAATTGATTCAATTTCAAAGTATACAAGTTCTCGAAGTATCAGGCTGGATATGAAAGCTACCTATGCTCCACCATAATTTGATGACCAGAAACATCCAATATTTGAGTGCAATCGACAGTGATTTGGCCAATTAAATAGCCGGAAGTCTCTCGTGAAAAATTTAATTCTTAATCATTGGGCATCTCGCAGTATTTACCTCGTATCAATGTCATTCTGTTTGCCAACGCCTGGCATGTAATCTCTTGCTTGAGCAAAAACCATAAATAAAAGAGCCGTTCGTCCTTTGGCGCCGCTTTTCCGTTGGAAAGTTCCCAGATTATCGTAAAATTCATGTACCCAGAGTTCAATAGTTGGGCGATGTAGAAAGCGATGGGTCGGAACTGCAAAATCAAAGTATCTTGCAACAAGATTCTCGGCGTCGGATTTTGGGGGAAGCACGAAAAAGGAAGGGTCAAATTCTGGTAGGGGAGCATCCCCAAATGTGAATATTGATGAATCTTGGGAGAGTGTGATCTCTCGGTGTAACTTCTTCTGTACTCTCAATAGAAAAGAGGCCCCAGAGGAAGGACCCACGTAGTGTCCCTGGAGGTCAGTCTGCGGAGGCTCTGGTGAGTTCCGAGATGATTGCATTCTCGAAATTGGGTTCGAGTTCTCAGCGATAGTAGGCTGGAGCCGGGCCAGTGTTGATGCAGCTATAGCTACATCATGTGGGATACTGGTAAAATCTCCGCTCAATTGACTATGGAACGCACTGTGATGATCTGGGAAAGGTTTGGCAGCTTCAATCACGTGTTCATGTTCAACACTAGTAGAACTTTCGGCATTTTTAGAAATGCCTCCGAGATGTTCAAGTTGTTCTTTCTCTGTCGTTATCGGAGGTATTCTCCCACGCCTATAGGCTGCTGTAAACTCACAGATCAAACCAGCAGTTGTACAGAGATTGCAAGGTTGATTTCCGCTGCATCTTGTCTTTTTTCTTTGAAATGCATTTGTGAGATGTCTTTTCCGCAAAATGTAGGGTTTCACCATCTTACCTCTTACAACGATCGCAAGCTCGACTTACACGTATTCTCTCAGTCTCATCCCTTTTCCGTCTTTTTGCTGCGGGCGCCGGTCGAGTGCCTGTGCTCTCGTCCCTTGGATGAGCTACCTCAGCTGTTGACGGAGAATTCAACGAAGTGTGTGGTTGTCGAGCTTCCGCCATTATGATTTTCGTGGTGCCAACCTTCTCAGATCCGAAACATAGAAGAATGCTTCCGAAGGGGTCTGCAGGATAATGGTTCATAGAATTGTCCTTGGTCCGGATATTTGAAAGCTGGTGGTGCGGGGAAGTTAAGCTTTCCGGCTAAAGCAAATGACAGGGGGTTTCGGGTCTCCCACTTTTGGGCCCAAGCGGCAATTTCAGGATTAGTCGCTAGCAGATATTGCTCCTCACCTTTCCCGAGCGTACATACGGAAATGCCCATTTTTTCAATATCTGCAGAACAATGAAGAATTATTGGGTGGAGGAATTGAAATGTCATATTTTGAGCTATTTTACCATTCTCTAATCTCACCGCCTGGGCCAATGAACCCCGGGCTCACCCAAGGCTCCGCTCCTTGAGAAAGTCTACGTACTTGCTCCTCGTCAATATTTATGCCAAGTCCTGGTCCCTTCATCAAATCAATATAACCGCCGGTTACCTTCCAGACCTCTGGATTGGTTGTGTAACTCGTAAGGTCTTGCCCGCCAACGTTGTAATGGATACCCAAGCTCATTTCTTGAATGACATGATTTGAGCAAGCCGCCGCGATCTGAATATTGGCTGCGAGAGCAATAGGTCCTAAAGGGCAGTGCGGCGCGAGAGCAACGTCATAAGTCTCGGCCATAGTGGCGATACGTTTCATCTCACTGATCCCACCACAATGACTAATGTCTGGCTGTAAAATATCAATAGCACCAGCTTCAAGGAATGGTCGAATATCCCATCGACTATGGAGACGTTCACCCAGGGCAATTGGGGTACTTGTCAGTTGCGAAAGATCTTTGATGCCACCAATGTGTTCTGAAAGTAGTGGCTCTTCCAAGAACATTGGTCGATGTGGTTCCAGAGCCTTTGCTAGCTGCTTGGCCATCGGCTTATGAACTCTACCATGAAAGTCAACTCCAACATCCATTCCAAGCTCTTTGACAGCTTTCACTCGTTCTATACAGCTATCCAGGGCAGATGGCGAGTCAAACCATCCCAGATCTTCTGTACCATTCATTTTGACTGCTGTAAACCCTTGGTCTTTTCTAGCCTGACTACTCTTATTAACTTCTGTCCGTAGAGGTTGGGGATAACATACGCTTGGCCGGCAATATCAGAAGGTCTATCTCCACCAATCCAGGCGTATACTTTAATCTTGTCCCTGACTTTTCCACCAAGTAACTGATAAATGGGTACATTTAATCTTCTAGCTGGAGAAAGAATCAGCTCAGGTACTTAAGTAGATTGATGAAGCATACCTTTCAAATCCCACAAAGCAATATCGATTCCGGATAATGCGCTCATGAGAACCGGGCCTCCACGATAGAATCCACTTCTCCAAGACATTTGCCATATATGTTCAATATCACTACAACTAGTTATTAGTTGTACTAATACGACACCTTAAGTCCACATACTCAGCTTCCATGCCCGTGTATCTCGCGATATAAGCGTCTAAACAACCCTCAACGGCTTGGGTATGGCCCTCAAGAGAGGCTTCGCCCCAACCTACATTGCCACCTTTGTCTGTGATTTTTACAAAGAGCCATCGAGGTGGTACACGAAAGTATTCGATAGATGCTATCTCCGGCATAATGAAATCTGTGATAAATGTGTAACTGTGGGCGTGCAAGTCAGAACTATATGTGGTCTCAGATGAATAGCTGTCTGATTCCGAAGACCCGAAGGCCGGAAGTAGGGTGGGGTAAGGATGCAGTAGATCTGATGATCCCGGGTAAGTATTGCATCCACAAATTTGAAATCCGGTCATGAGCGAGGAGTTTTATTGCAGGGACCTGGCAAATTAAGATGTTTAATTTTACTATTCAACGATAACTAGCATAGTATTCATGTGGCGCGCAACTTCCTTTGAGATTCTTTCCAATCTTCGACACTCTTTCTCAAACTTTCTGGGCTGACCTCGCCAAAAATATCCACTCCAAGCCGTGCTGGAAAATTGTATCGATGGTTTCGGTCCAAAGAACATATCTTCTGGAATGCATCATCTGGCAGTTCAAAGTCTAGCGATGGAATCAGCTTACCAAACTTGTGGATGCTGAGTATAGAGGTATCACTAACCTTGGAAATTATCGTTTATACGCTCTGGCGTAACGGATTTTGGAAGAACAATAGTGCCTCTCTGGACAGCCCAACTGATAAGTAGTTGCGCTGGCTGCTTTCCCAAGCTTTTGGCGAGGGAAATCACAGTGGGGTCATCTACGCCTCTTGGCAAGTTGTATATATTGTTCCCAAGTGGACTGTAGGCGGCCACTGCAATATTCTGGGACTTGTGCCAATTCAACAACTCCGGTTGTTGCAAATAAGGGTGTGCTTCAATCTGATTGACAGCCGGCGGAATTTTGGCAGTTTCTAACAGAGTTTCGACTTTTTCTCTGGTGAAGTTGCTAACCCCGATACTTCTAATCTTTCCCTTTTTGACAAGGTCTTCCAAAGCTGCCCACGTGTCTTTGATTGGAACATCGACTACAATGATTTCCTCTGTTTTGGGGTCAACCGGGAATCTTTCCTTGGACTGCGGGAACGCAACTGGCCAGTGGATCAGATAAAGGTCAAGATAATCAGTCTGAAGGTCTCGTAAAGATAAATCGAGCGCGGCTTCCACATCTTCAGGCTTGTGATCTGTATTCCATAGTTTGCCCGTAACCTAAACATGTTTCAATCAGCACGTAATTAGTAAAGAAGTAACGTGTCAGTGCTCACAAATATATCTTTCCTGTCTACCCCTGATGCTTTGATTCCTTCTCCGACTTCCGTTTCGTTCCCGTATACAGCCGCTGCATCGATATGGCGATATCCTGTTTTTAGTGCATGTGCAACAGCCTTCTTTACTTCATTTGGTTTTGACTGCCACGTCCCTAAACCAACCACTGGAATGCTGTATCCTGAGTTCAACTTGACAGAGCGATTGAGGGCCATGATGAAATGAAACCGCGAGAATATCTGTCAGTATTGTTTAATGACACATTGGCAGATACTCGAGATTTTAAAGGGAAATCAGAGCTACTGTGGATGCATCAATACTGCATCAATGATGTCTTTTTGACTTATCCGTAGGCAGGTAGCCCGGGTATGCTTTTCCGTAGGCATTGGTGGATAAAGAACATGTGCACTTCCGCACCTGATCATAATCGAATGATACGATTAATAAGATGAATCAGTATGATATTGAATCTCTGATAAAATGGAGGCGCATCTCTCATACATTCAGCTCAAGTTTGTTAAGGAATTTCTTGAAGTGAAGCTCTGAGACGTGCAATCACGTAGTGATGACTAATCAAAGTGAAGTACCTCCCGAGGGAGTTTTTGTTCCCGTCCCGACCTTCTTTAAGCCATCAACAACACCTCTTTCTACAGATCAAGCAGCAGTAGATGTTTCAACCCAAGTTCAACACAGTATTCACCTTGCGAAGAATGGGATACGTGGACTTGTGCTTCTTGGAAGTACAGGAGAAGCCATTCATCTTTCACGCCTCGAACGATCCGAATTGATAGCTGGTGTTCGAAATGGACTTACCTCCGCAGGCTTCTCAAAGTACCCAATTATGGCAGGCGTTCTAACGAACTCTTTAAATGAAGCATTAGAATGGTTGGCCGATGCAAAGGAAGCTGGAGCACAGTGGGGTCTTGTGCTTGCACCTGGCTATTTCGGTCCTGCTGCGAACCAAGAAAACATTAAAGAATGGTACAAGATTGTGGCAGATGCTAGTCCTATTCCAATCTTAATGTAATATCCATCTCTCTCTCGTGTTTTCATAAAGATCTAATTGGCTACCTCCGCAGCTATCATTATCCTGGAGTTACAAACAACATCACAATAAGTCTCGAGACTTACACGGAGCTCGCTGCTCATCCCAATATCGTCGGTTGCAAGATGTCCCATGGAAATGTTTCACACCATCTGCAAGTCTCCTTGACGCCAGATATCGATCACGATAACTTCCGCGTATTCAGTGGGTTCGGCCAACAGCTTGGCCCTATTGTACAATTTGGCGCGGCCGGTGCGATTGATGGGCTTGCCGCAATTTATCCTCGAACAGTTGCACGTCTTTTTGAACTTGCGAAAAAGCGTCCTATTGAATCCGCAGAATTGCAAGAATTGCTGTCGCTTCAGTTCTCTGTGAGCCGCGCAGAGGAATTTGTCGTGAGATGGGGAATAATCGGGATCAAGGAAGGGGTTTATCGAACTTTAGGTATGGGAAATTTGGAAGGTGGAAGATTGCCCTTGAGGGGTAAACTACCTGATGGAGAATGGCAGTCCTGGCATTTTGCCACTAGTGTCATGGAAAAACTCGAAAGTTCATAAGTTTTCACGGCCTATGATGTTTTCAACAACTGTCAATCTACACATTAGCTAAATTTAATGTTGTGGATATAGAAAAGCTCAAATTAAACACATTGTTGAAGCAGTTGCCATCCCTTGGGAACAGATTCGTCCAACTCTGGGCCGAACATCCTGCCACATGATGTTCTCTCCATTTTCACTCATCTCCCCAAAATTAAGTTTTGGAGGACTATGCGCAAGTCATCTACTTCATCTGTATTTCAAGATGGTCACTTGCCTTCTGATATTCACTAAACTTTCATGAATCGACAGATCATGAAACGACTGATTGAAATGCAATATCTCTTTTCTTCACAGTATCTTCACCAAGAAGTCCCCTCCTTGCTGGGGATATATTTCACAAATCAATGCGCCTTGTGCTCATTAACTTTTACTTATAAATCCTATTTCATTTCTCAAATTATGCCACTCATCCACTTCTTACCGTCACTAAATCCGTACTTCGAGGGATGCCGCGGCGCATTCTTAACATTCTCGTATGAAGCATATTTGACATATTCAATCAGCACGCAATGATCAGAATCATACGTCCAAGTCAGGAACCAGCTACTTTATTGAAGAACAAATCTCCCGCTGAGAACACGTTCAAGCAGAATTGCCCAAAAGCTACCGGAAATTTTACATCTAGAACAAAATTCTTTAGCCTACACAAAATGCGAACAACTGGCGCTTTAATCTTCCGTTTCTTTTGCGTAAGATGCTCCGTTTATCAGGAGGTTTGAGTCTCTGGATCAAAGGTCTGGCTGCAAACCGGAACAATGATATGGATGGTGAATGTGAAAAAGTTTCTATTGTCTACATGCATACGCATTCCTCTTGTAGTATGTCATGAATTCAAGATTAAACAAGCATATCTTCAAATTTGTCAGCGATACTGACAGAATTAGGCTGTGGAGATGTTGCCTTAGCAAAGGCACTTTGCGAGTACTGCGTTAATCTTATCGGGTCTGTCCCTTTACCGACGGTTACCAACCTACTACACTTTCTTATGGCCCACAACAGCACTGGTGTCAGCCAGCTATCACCAGGCATCATGTTATGCCACGCGAGATTAGTAGTGGTTGTAAACTTGAGTGATGGAGAGATATATTGCAGATGCCCAACGCAATAAAATTCTTCGAACTCTATTATGGCTTCGTAGATCCGCATGTTATGTTCGTCAGGTGTAATTTGGATTATTTGAGTGGTGGCCCAACGTACACTGCGACAGATAGTATTGAAAAGACGAGGAGAGAAGAGCGGAAGAACGCAAATGCTAAAATTGATCAGGAGAGGTACCCGGAACAATCGAAAATCACAAGGAAAGAGTGAACGATATTGAAATGGCACTTGGTGAAACGCATGAGATGAGCACGGGGAGGAGTAAGGAGAACGGAGAGAAACCTAGGGGGAATTTTCTCTCGGTATCAACCAACGATGAAGAGGTAGTGATACTGTGTAACTTTGAACAATACCAGGCACTTGAATCCGAATACAAACAAGCTGGAAACAGTTGGTGATGACGATTCCGGTAATGTAAAGGAGGAAGATTCCTGTGAATCTGCCAAAACAACACAAAAAAGTTCGTCCAAGGAGAAAGAGTTGAGAGACAAACACAAACGTGATCGGCCATCTAAGGTTGATTTCGAGCCCTGCAGATTTTTTGACAGCTATAGTCGGGCATGCGAGGACTAGAAAGATTGACTCAAATGGGTCTACTACGACAGGACATGTAAGCGGCTATTCCTGTTCCACCGTGCAATTACCAAGCTTCTACTGATGGAAAGGGAAAATGAAAGGAGGGGAAAGCCAGAACAATTTGAATGGTGAATTGGATGGCTTTTGGGCGATATTAAGGGATGGGTGGAGAAGAACAGGTGCCAAAAGCCGGACTGGAATACTTGGGAGGAGCTGGAGTCGGAAACAGCTCACAAGATGCATTCTATATATATATATATATATATATATAGGATATGAACACATGTACTAAAGCTAAGAGTTAAATTGGATTGGGTCAGTGGATTGATGATTCACCAACACCCTATGAGGTGGTATTTGCAGTCGATTGGCGTTCCTCTCTCAAGAATATGCTGAGTATTAGCCATCCTTTATAGATGAAACCAACTCAATTCTGATACTTCGCTCATGATATCTTCTTCGTACCACACTCCCTCCGATTTCGAAATGCTCTTTCCATTCATTTCAGTTGTGATTATCAAGTTCCCCGATTTCATGCCGTAGATTCGGCAGCGATCCGACAAACAACCCCTCCCGCTAGGCCTGTGCCATGCTGACATTGTACATGAGACAGAATTTTTAAGCATAAATTCCTGGGACCCAGAACATTTGCGACCCAAAATCCGTCTTCATATCCGCTAGCTATCATAATGATATTTACCGACGCCTTATTAGCTCACATCGACTTTCAATTATGTTGCAACTTGCGATACAACTGCATTATTGAAGGCTGATAATGAAGGGGCTAGGGAGAAATGGAAAGTCCGTGCATAGTAACCTTATAGGTTGTGTTTGTCGAATGGATTCAACTGGAACAGTCACTTGTTTTCCCATCACTAGCAGAAATCTAGATGGAATTCAATTTCGATATACTTTATTTATTTATTGGGATTGTCGGTGTGCAACAAGAGTCATCTAGATATCTGTTGTGTCTCACTCACAAGCCATCTCCAATTTGAGATCATCACTGACATGTCGCTCCTTTCTACCCAATTGCCAGTTTCGAGCTTACAAAATGGACGATGGTGCTATCGACGTTTGTAGTACAATGTGAATTCGAAAGGCAGCAACTTTATTTCATCTGATTCCGGTGCATGATGTGTGTGAAACATTCATCTGTGTGGGAAGTTTTTGGCCGACAGCTACTAGTTAGTTGATAGCTCAAAAACGCACAGAGCTCCAATAAACCGTATTTTGTAGATTCATAATAACGAAGGTAGCTGTTGAAATTTTCAAATTGTTCTTCCCTCAGTTTGTCCTTGCGCTCCTGATATCGGAATCCAACGGAAAACAGAAAATTCACGTTGTTGTACGGGGTTCCCTTGTAGCCTCTAAGTCTAAACGTCATCGACGCCGAATTCAGCGAACAAAATATCAGAAGCTTACTACCTCGAAATTGTCTCAACGACAAACTCTCTCGAAAACTTGGACATTGTGGTCAGTAGGGAGGGAATTCTTGGAGAAGTTTTCAGGGAAAGCACGAGTTAGCTCAGCAACGCAACGATCTACCAACTATGACATCGACAATGGTCGGAATAGACCATCTGCTTCTTGGTATGTTTTTTCCGTCATTTCATTCCAATATGATCCCTTACTTAATAAATCTCCAGGTACGCAAGAGCTCCTCCTCGCGATTCCACACCTTATACGTCCAATTCTTCTCACGTTTGCTCTGTTCTTTGCTGTGTGTGTATTTATGTGCGCAGTCGCATATGCTTTTATCGCCGTGAAGTCGAGTTTATATACGATTGTCAAGGATTCAGATGATATCTGCTCGAAATGGATGAAGAAGATTGTCGCTAGTGATGAATTTATTGAGATAGGAGTATTGGGGTATGTGTTTGTGGTTGCGTTCGGGTAGGGAGGGGATTGGATCTGGTGCTTGGAGTTTGTTGGTGAGGAAGCGAAGGAGCGAGTGAGTGGGTAAAGGGTAGGACAGACGGGCAGGTTGCTATGAAACGAAACCATGGTCTTTAGCTGCAGAGAGTCAGTATCCTGATTTGCAGTGTTTAAGAATTACAAGAAGCATTTGAACGATCTGTTTAGCCCTCGGACATGATTATCAACATAAGAACGCGTGGAGAAAGGGTTGATGGAATAGATGATTCGAGTCTTCTGGACCACAACCATGCTTTTGGTTGCCAAAACATCATCACAAAGTAACAGTTGGCTAACAATATCAGTAGAGAGATAATATTCTCTCTGCTCTCATTTGGATTCGCGGTAGAAAGATGCCAGAAATATCCATCACCTTCATATTACTACTTCTTGGAACAGGTATTCAATAGTCACAATGTAGCTCAGCAACTTAGAACTTTGAAGGGCTGAAATTGGTTAAATCATTTAAACAAACTCAAAGGTTGAACGTGTAACCCAACAAATTGAGACTTTCAATATCTGAATGCAATTTAATCATTTGAATAGCCCCAAAGACTGAACATCTTGCGAAAGTTGAGTGGTCTTGAGCTATTGAATCCCTGTGATTGACGTACTGCAGCCCAGACCATGGGAAGCACAAATCTAACAAAAGCTTCCATAGAGAAGTCTAGGATATTTAACACCAAATGCCGAGAGATCACAGTCCATACGCGATTTTGGGTGTAGTCAAGTAGAATTTGAAAGTAACATAGTATTCTCACACTAATCAAGTTTTATAGTCACAGGAGGGAAGTTATTATGCGCAGCAATATTGAATTGAATATTTACAAGTAATCAAAAGTATATACATCTCGAAGAACTCAGCCCCAAAACATCACCCATCAAAAGTCGACGTGTGAATCTCCTCCAAATTTCCTTCCATTGCAACCTGGCAACCGAACTCCCACTAAATGATTTAGTAGGTAACTGTTCCGAAACCAGCGCTGGCGGTAACGCTGGCGACAACACCGCTGTATGCGGCGGCGGAAGCGACGTTCTTTCCGGAGAAATCGGAGAAGAAGCTGGTGGTGGAGGAACTGAAAGTACCAGAAGAACCGAAACCGTTGACTTGACAAGTGTGTCCAAGATAGGCGGTACAGGCTGCGTTGGCGGTGGTAGATGGAGCAGTGAAGAGCTCACCGTCGATTGGAGATTCAGCGACGACTGGGATGTTCTGGAAAACGTTGCCCTCAGCGACGACGTAGGCACCGGCACCGATCTCGAACGCGTGTCCGGAGTTGTCGTACCAGTAGTTGTTAACAGCATGGAGGACAGTGTTTCCTTGAACCTTGGGGGAACGTCCAGAAGTGTGGTAGATATAGTTACCCTTCATGGTGACCAAATCGTTGGAACCATCAAGGTAGATACCCCAGTAGTGGTATCCGTCACAAGTGGCAGAGTAATCAGAGACACCGTTGATGTAGTTGTTGGAGAGAGTAACACGGTTGGAAGCGAGCGTACCAAGAACGATGTGTTGACGGGCGATGTGGTAAGTGGTGACGTGATCAATCCAGATCATATCGGCATCGTTGATAGTAATAGCGTCACCTCCCCAGACGTACTTGGGGTTGATTTCTTCGATCTTGATGTTTCTAAATCCAGGGTTAGTATGAATTTAGCTAGAATGAGCTCGTACACTACTTACTGAATGATGATGTTGCTAGCACCGGAAACCATACGGAGACCCTTTCCTTGGATGATACCAGTGGAACCCTCACCGATCAAAGTCTTGTCGGAAGCAACCGTGATACCAAGGACACCAGCGTTGTCGTAAGTGACGCTGGCAGCTGGAGCATCTGGCTCATAGTTCTCACACCATCCACTGGCGCCATCGATAGCAAGTTGGCAGTTGGATGCGGTACCCCATGGTGCACATCCAGTGGCAGTGGTGGTACCCTCGGTTCCTCTGAAATCGAAGGTCTTGGTGAGGACGATGACACGAGGAGAGGAGTCTCCCAAGTAGGAAACCAGTTCGTCGGTTGTGGTTGGGTAGACAGCAGTTGCGGAACCACCACCAGTAACACCTTTGGCGAAACCTTCTGCGGCTCCGTTGACTGCGACAGCAGCAGAAACAGTTTGTGCGACTGCGGCAAGCGCTGCGCTGAAAAGAGTGAACGACTTCATGTTGAA
This sequence comes from Botrytis fragariae, assembly GCF_013461495.1. NCBI lineage: Eukaryota > Fungi > Ascomycota > Leotiomycetes > Helotiales > Sclerotiniaceae > Botrytis > Botrytis fragariae. The sequence goes on from NW_023500986.1 coordinate 117,596, forward strand.
GTCAAAGAGTGTGTAATATGTAGTGAGAAGTGAAGAGAGATCGTTGGGATGAGGAGAAAAAAAAACTTGATACAGGACTTACATTCTGTTTATATAACTTTTTGGTAACTTGCCATTTACCGTACTAACAATAAATGTTGCCCCCCCTTCCCCCCCAATTAGAGAATATAGTAAGCCAAGAACCTAGAGTGGGAATTTGATGGGACCTTAGAGGATGCTGGGTTGAGGTTCATCACAAAAGGCCCCTGTCACTGATTGAACATGGATGGCGGATTCAACTTTGAGTGGCATGCCCACCCTTTGAAGAAAGAAGTTCTTTTCATCCAAACTCTCCAGGAGATAGGTGGATACTTCTCGGAATCATCCAAAGTAGTACGCATCAGCGGAAGAACTTGTTGTCGAGTGTAGTACACGCGCAAGGTGGTCATGTTTCATTTGAATCAATGATATATCAAATAGGCTTAGTCTACGAAGTATAGACAGGTGCAAGGTTGCAATTTACATTAGCTAGGGGGTTGGTTGCCGCCTCTCGCTTTTGAAGCTCAAATCACCTTACTCTATGCACTCGCATTTTAAAGTTAGCAAATTTCCGAATAAGGAAACAGAGGTCCCTGGATTCTTCCAGGCATCCTGCTTCCATCGATGGTTCTATGAAGGCCAGATAGTCCGCTGCCGGGTTTGAAGGGAAATTATGTTCACCGTTGAATTTACATTGTGTCATGGTAACACGAAATTCCTGCAATTGCAAAGACATTTTCAAGCATTGTGCATCCCATTCTCTGAAGGGTTCCAAAGAACATTCTTCAAATTTGGAAAATATATTGCAACTGATTGTAATCATGCATCAAGGAGGTTCGTGTGCCAATTGTGGGGGTTTCATCGCGGTGAATAGGATGAGTTGGGATGCAATCTCCATTTTCTATCCCTGAATCCACACGAGGCCAGGTATCTTGATTCTTGATTGGGGCGATGGCTCAATCAGTAATTGACGACACGCCGGGACATTGTTGATGGCATGATAGTATGATGATACCGAATGTTGAATCCTCGCAAATTTCATTTCAAGAATTTTCCGTGTTCAATGCCAAGATGGAATATAGTATCATTAATATTCCGCCAAATACCGTTCAAACAATTGCCGGCAGCAATACATGCAGCCCTAGATAGAATCCTGATCAGCCAAGGTCACAAGAACTTAGGCAACGCGTGTACCCGCTGCCGCCACCATTTATCGTTGCTAAAGCTCTGGGCGATGGGAATAGCAGCAACGACATTCGAAATATTACACGTTTGTTCTTTTTTTTTGTTTCTGTCATTGTTTATGGAGTCCGTGGTAAGTTCAGGGGACGAGCTTAGACGCTTGGCCTTGTTTCACGATTTTTATCACAATAAAGTTGGCGGATCTCTTGATTTGGTTAACCGCTTTCCGCTTATATAGGAGGCAAGATACTGAGGTTACACATTATCACAAAGTTACAGAGCTTCGACGCAAACTTTCCGCTGTATCCACTACGTCGCCGAGAAGCCGAACCATATTCATGAATTGATTTTCACTGGGGCTTGAACTCAGTTTAGAAATGACTCTGATGATTAAGATAAAATAAAAACTACATTTTCATGCTCTCCTATCAATCTCCCACTCAAATAATTACTCTACATGTTTGAAGGTGTCATCATTGAGATTCAGTCTTTTTGTAATTAGCCGGAGTAGCCCCCCAGGCCAACCGTCTAGCGTGATACGAAGAGTGGGTATGCCAAGTGCGAAGGCCAAGGCAATATGATATATTTGTTAAGTGGCTCAGTAGCTTACGGAATGTTTTGCCCGCAAACTAAAAGCTAACATACATACACCTCTATCTCGGAAACAGAATGGACTGCTCGTGAATATTGCAATTACCCCCTTTCACTTCCTCTGGCACGTAGACAGAACCAAACAATACTGGGTAATCAATGAACTCCTTCTGGAAGGTGTTTGTGAGGAAACGTCTGGTGACTGTGACATTTCGGGGACTTCGGGGATTTCGGGCATATTGTTCTGGAGCAATTACCAAGTACAGATGGCCTGTGTAGATCAAATTCCCAAAAGCATCAAAAAAAAACACATGCGCTGCAACTACTCTTCCTCGAATCAGATACATCGAGAGCCTCCTAAACTCCCCATGGCTTGATTCTACTCCATAACATCGGAAGGATAGTGCCTACTACCCAGAGCCAGACTCGATAACGTCTGATCTCACTGGCAATTGAACAGATCTGGTATAGCCACTACAGAGTAAAATGCGATGGAGATGCCTCCGGACCTAAGTAAAGCCTCAATTGGTGGCTTCATTTCAGCCCTGATTTCTATCCACACCTTTGATGCTGGTGGAGCTATTTTGAATGGGGCATCAGAAATTGATTATGGGCTATAGACGACGCATGGGCCAAGTAAGAGGAACAACTGAATGGCATTCATGCAAGATCTGAGAGATGTCTGTCGGTCTAGAAAGGGGTCAAGATGATGAAGGAGGCTCAAAGCCTGGCTTGCAGGCAGATGAGAATGCGCACAACGTTACCACGCAAATTGTAAAATGTGATCAAGTTTCCACTGTCCGAATGATCAAATCCTTGTGCGAGTACGCAAGTATACATCAAGTGATACAAAGTACCATGTAGCTAGCAATTTGCTACATGCAATAGTTCAGCAAGGATAGTCTTAAGAAGGCTCTTGATGCGCTTCCTGAGGCGCAATTCTTGTCCTTGATGAAGTTTATTCGAGGGAAATTGACACACTCTTCACGACCAACGGAAAATTGAAATTCATTGTCCAAACAACGTAAGTCAGCCTGGGGCAGATATCAGTGATATGCGAATGCGATCAACCGTAGCTGAGCCGTCAAGGTTGGGGTTGGCAACCCCGGGATTATCATCATGCCACTCTGCTCGTCAGGGTGATACTTATGGCCGCGTATGGCCCGAAGTCAGCAGCTCACGAAGCTTAAAAGAATGTCGAAATTCCATAGCTCTTGGCGTTACCCGCTGCGGAGCGAGATCTTAAATTGCAAAATCTTTGGCAAGTGTAAGCTTTCGGATAATGGCTTGTACATAGCATTCCGCATGTTGTGACGAATCTCTTTACTTGGCGGATTTCTGCCGGGGGCAGAAGTAGGCAAGCTTCGAGCAAATAAGCCTTCGGAAAGCTTGCAGACTCCTCGGTCCAAGCTACAATCTACACTGGAGTACTTTGAGCATCGAAAGATTTTTCAAACTCAGAAAGATTGAATGCAACTAGGAAGTTTTGGCTTTCAATGTAAGATACTAAATTCTAAGAAAATCATCTTGTGATATGCGTTCAAGTCATGATAACCCCAGGCGAGTTGATCCAGTAGAAGACAGCAGCAGGCCTATTAGAGTGCCATCAATGAACATGTAAGCAGTTTGGAATGTGACGACTAGCTTTTTAAGAGCTTGAGTCGAATGAAAATAAATATTGGCAACGTGCAATATGTGTTATATTGAGGTGTCAGTTTAATATCTCAATTCATATTACAGTCTTGACAAAATGCGAGAATAGCTGCAGACCGTACCCAGTAGTCCGGAGCTAGATTCCATGATCGAAAGTCATCGCTGTTTGATTTGAATCAGGAGGTCCAAGCGATGCAAAGATCATATCTCCCTTGTAGGTTCATTCGTGATCGTTTGAATGATTAGAAATCCAAGGTGACTTGTTTATATCATTTTAGTGTAAGTTTTTCCTTAACTTTAAAGGCCAGTCATAGACCACTTCCTGTACAACAATAAGGAGTCTGGCTCCTCTTCTCCCTCTTATTAAGGTCAGAACTTTGCGAGGGCAATGAAAGTAATACTATCCCATTAGTCAGAACAAACGTGCCTGACTTGGTAAGCTCCCGAACCCCAAATATTATTAGACCATTTAGTATATTTATAAGAATATTAAAGAGTATTTGCCCATAAGTGGCCTCAAATGAGCAGTATTAGAGATAAATATCATGTATTCAAAGGGTGGATGACTATTAACTTAAACTTTTGGAAACTGCTAGAGATCCTGAAATAATTTACAGAACAGTGGTCCAATAATCCTAGTCAACATAGCGTAGATTCGCAAGGCTAGAAGAAGTCAACTTTCTGTGTAGTCGATGAAAATTGGAATCAACAGATTGTTGACGCCCGACATTTCAAGCAAGCACGGAAAATTTATCGTTCCGCCAATTGGATTGACTTCTTTGTTTGTCAATACAGACTCACAGGTCCAAGCCTCATTGTTGCGGATCGTAATACCAACTCTAATAGAGGCATCAGAAATGGATTTTCCAAAGAGCATTTGTTCGGAAGAAACGTCTGTTAAATTGTAAGATTATTTCTTGAATGAACTGTATCTTCCAAGCAGGCCTTGGCCCTATAGCCTCTCCTTTTGTCAATACCAATCGTTTCCCCTCCAATAAAGCTCCTAAGAATACCACTAGAAGTAGATGCATCCTGCAGGACTGAAAATCTAAGCTTAGCAAGTGTCCCTCTCTATACACGCGGTCATTAAGTATGTTCCTTTGAAATTGTGGAGAGGGATTCTGGTGAGTTCTTGACCAACGTGGATGTGGCTAGAGTGAATCATTCCGCAAAACTAGAGAAGACTTTCTCATCCGGCCTGGATTACCAAGGTTGGCCCAATCCTCATTATTCAATTTAGAATCTGGTAAAAAGGCAAGACCTTTGATGCCTCTGAATCCTTTGAACAAGCAATCAGCAAGGATTAGATCAACGCGGTTCACGAGACTGGTCTTCGAAGTTGATCGTGAAGCAAGGTGAAGAAGGAGTTGTGGCTGAAAGACTTGCAAGGCGTGTATCAATATCGCTGAAGATGACATAGTAATTTGTGGTTCATGGCCATCATCACACATACTCCCAGTGAGTCCCCTCTAGCATGGAACACTTGATCAATCAGCATTGGAACTCGAGAACTTCGAAACAGCGTTCCCAATTCGAAATTTACTCGTGTTATCTGTAGGTCAATAAAGGGCCCCTACCGATACCCCTTTTTTCTTCAAAAGGAATCGTACACCTAAGCAGACGAAGAAGGGGTGACCAGAAGTACAATCGGGTTCCCATTGTCTTCCTGCTCAAACAAGTCAGTAGTGTCCTATTTGGAAATAAGAAACATATAATTACTGATCCTATCAGTGTTAGTAGAAACCCAAATCTCGACTCATTCCATCATATTAATCATGCTGCCTATCTTGTAGAGGACATGCGCATGAAGAAATTGCATCTAAGATGTATAAAATATGATCCTGAAACTCTCTGAATGGCAAATGTAATTTCTCATGTCTAGCGGTAACCTTTGCTAGTAATTGGTCCATTAAAAAGCTGGTCTTCTCGGAATGAGAGCATGATTTTCATGGGTGATGCTATACAGGCCTTGGGCAAGTGAAGACGAGATGTATTCAATTATTCATTATTTATAAATGAACAATGTGGTCAAACACACAGCTCAAGATGCAGCCACAAGGATGGAAGATGGCGCATTCTTCCATCGTTGCATTTGAAAAGTTGTCCAGAAGCACTTCTCACTTGAAAAGGCTATCGAAGGGTGCGAGAAAGCTCGAATGCCCAAAACACATTTGAATCAACAAGCTGCACTTGTAAATGATGTGTCAATATTGCTACGAGCGACAGAGAATAAAAAGTTGATGTAAGGATATCGATTGCTGTACTCGCATCCGAAGTTCTTGTCCCCGCTGCGTTCGTTGTCTTGAATGGTTGCCGTAGACTCAGGCAGCAGGTGAGGTTAACTGACCTGAACGCTAGCTAGTGATACCGAAACAACTCCTTACGCATATTTTTGTTCCAGCCAGCACTTTTGCTTTACATCAAATTAACTACCATCATGTACAACTATCTAATAAATGAAATGCGGATTTCTCTTTGGAAGCTTCTCTGCATCATTTCATGGAATGACGGCGAGCTACACCCCATTTCTTCTCTATCTGATAAGGATGGGGAATCACCGACTTTAGATTATGCAGGCAACTTCATCAATTGCCAATCGTTAGCCCACGAGCACGTTGGAAGTGTAACTCCGCGTCGTTACTAGGTAGTTACCGGTACCAGTTCATTTTAGCTTTTAGGTAGTAGATCCCACCCAGTGCTTTCAATCCTTTCCTATTCGCTGTCTGTCTTATTTTTAACAATCAAAAATATACATTGGGTGGCTGGCAGCGAAGGCAGTTGGGTGTATATCTGTTTGAAAGTCCCTCGCTCACATTCAGTCTCCAAGTGAGAAAGCTGAAACTTCGGCCAAGGTCTAATTCTCTCGATTTGTGTGATTCCTTTATCAATCATCGGTTTCTTGTCAAGCATAGGTGTCATTTACGGGATTTTCACGTTCTACCATCTGTGGCATTAGGGAGACATGGCCAAACATTTCCTCGTCGCCTTAATTTTCGCGGGATACCTTGCTCCTCTTACCCAAGCTGGAGCCGAACTAGAAAAAGAGTCTCAATTACCAGGGGAACCATCCTTTGTTGTCCCGTCGGCATTCCCAACCTCAGTGTTTTCGAGTTACTATCTCAAACCTGCTGCAACTGCCGAACCCCAACCAGCTTTGTACGATCCGATACTAAACATCACCTTTCCTCTTAATCTTACCAACCCCACAACCGTACCAACTGCTACTGATGATCCGGTATACTATCCAGAGGCTGTCGGCAATCCGAGCAATACACCTCCAGAAACATTGCTCCAGAATGCGTTAAACGAGGTTAAGGATATCATTTACAATCAAACTGGGCTTTCAAGTAATTGTTCAAAATGTATTGCTGCATTGAGCGTAGGGAAGACTCTCGCCCAGCAAGCTCCAGAATATGTACCTGATGCTTTAATTTCGTTATGTCAAGCCACAGGCTTTGCAACAAACACCACGTGCAAAAATAACTATGCACCAGGGAGTTGGGGTGCGATATGGACACAAGTGCTAGCATTGGCTGATGTTACTGGATCAGACGGTCAATATATATGTAGTTCTCTGAGCACTACTTATTGTCCGCTCCCCAGCGCAGCGCCATTAAATACTACCGGATTGTGGAAGCCAAAGCCGGCCAACGTAACGGCTCCAAGACCAAGTGGACAACGAAAGAAAGTCCTTCATCTTTCGGATTTTCACCTTGACCCTAGATATCAAGTTGCTTCTGAGGCAAATTGCTCTTCTGGCATGTGTTGTAGATACACCGATGCACCCACTTCTCAGGCAATATTTCCGGCACCATTATATGGGTCTTACAAGTATGTTTCATGTTCCGATGTCATTGGAATGACCAAATAATGGATTATGTAGATGCGATACCCCATACTTTCTTGCGCTAGCAGCTCTTCAATCCATTGGGGCTATGACCGGTACCAACGGCTATGGATTGGAACCAGCTTTCACAATCTATACAGGTGATTAACCAGAACTTCTTCCATACCTTCTCGCTAACGTCCCACTAGGTGATCTCGTTTCCCATGATGCTCAAAACCAAATGTCACGAGAATACGTTGAGTATACAGAGACTAGTATCTACTCAATGCTGAAATCCTACATCAAGAACCCTATCTTCCCCGTACTAGGAAACCATGATTCAACCCCGGAAAACATTGATAGTCCCCACAGCTTACCTGGTCCTTTGGGTAAGCAGTTTAGTTGGAACTACGATCATGTCTCTTCCTTGTGGCAGCACGAAGGATGGCTGAGCAAAGCAGATGCCGAAGAAGCTGCTATCCACTACGCTGCTTATTCCGTGAAAACACATGTCGGACTTCGGATTATCACATTGAATACCGACTTTTGGTACAGGTCTAACTATCTTAACTTCATCAACACGACAGACCCTGATGTTTCCGGCTCATTTAAATTCATGATAGACGAGCTTCAAATGGCGGAAGATGCTGGCGAGAGGGTCTGGATTCTTGGCCACGTATTGTCAGGGTGGGATGGAACCAATCCACTCCCAAACCCAACAAATCTTTTCTATCAAATCGTCGACCGCTATTCACCCCATGTCATCGCCAACGTTTTCTGGGGTCATACGCATGAAGATCAAGTGCTTATTTACTACTCCAACAACGGAACCGTGCAAAATTCCTCAAACGCTTTAACAACCGGATGGATTGGACCCAGCGTAACTCCACTGACAAACGTGAATTCCGGCTATCGCATGTATGAAATTGACACCGGATCATTTGAAATCATGGACGCATATACATTTTATTCCGACGTAAACACCTATTCTTCCCTTAATGGGACTGGCCCTACCTACCAGTTCGAGTACTCTACAAGAGCTACCTATGGACCATCAATTTCTTGGCCAGAAGATGCGCCGCTCAATGCGACATTTTGGCATGGTGTTACGGAAGCGATGGAGAGAAACAGAACGTTAGTAGAGGTGTTTAATACGTTTCAAGGAAAAAGTTCTATCAAGAGCCCGAATTGTACAAGTGATGCTTGTGCGCAGGCAAAGGTGTGTTATATGAGGAGTGGAAGTGCGCCGATCGGGAGGGCTTGTCCGCAGGGATTTGCGAGCGTGCAGAGTCCTTATCTTGGGAAGAACTTTTGAGGGAAAGGGGAAGATGATTGGGAATTTAAAAGTCTAGATAAAACCACCATTTTACTGGCCGAGTGTCTAATGACCTAATAAAATACATTCAGCCTATGATAATATCTCATGTTTCGATCTGATAGTGTGTATGACTTTAAGGCATCGTCTGAAGATCTCAATCACAGGATTCATTCATGGTGCATGAAACGTAAAATATCATACAACATCGTATCATTAAAATTTAGTATTTGTGTTGAATTCATATACTCTAGCCCACCCTCTAGCCAGACTTCTTTTTCCTGATAGCCATAGCTTCTTGACCCAGCTCCTCCAAAGCATCCTCATAAGTTTCCTTCTTGTACTCGCCAAATTTCCTTGCATCAACAACTACTCTCTTGACCTTCTCTCCGTCTTTCCTCCTAATTCCTTCACTCTTTGCAACCTCATTAAAAAACCATCTCGCCTCAGTGTTCCCAACTAAAGTCCATGCAGAACCTTGTCTCCCTGCTCTCGCTGTTCTACCTACTCTGTGTACATAATTTGTAATGCTTGTAGGAACGTCATAATTTATAACATGCGCAAGATCAGGAAGATCGAGACCACGAGAGACGAGGTCAGAAGCGACGAGGATTTGGAGTTTACCTCGAGAGAATGAGGCGATAGAGGCCCTGCGCTCAGAGGAACGGGTGGTAGAGGTGAGAGTTCCAATGATATTGGTGTAGGAATCGTTGATCAAGGAAAGTAAACGACCGAGACGGATGGCGGATTCGTTAGATTTGGTGAATATGAGTACACCATGAGGTTCGTGATTGATTGGTAGTGGATTAGTTTTGATTTTTGATTTCGACTTGAGCGATGATCTTGAATCTGGCTTTGAGTCTGAATCGGTGTCTGATTCTGAGCTGTCGTCCGAGGACGAACTGTCTTCTGAGCTGTCTTCGTCTGAACTGGAATCAGAAGAAGAATCCGAATCCGTGTCTGTGTCGGATTTAATCTCGCTCTCATCTATCATGTCATTTCCCTTCAATATTTCAATCAAATACAAAGGCTTCAGATTCTCGTCATCGACCTTGACAGCAAATTCAGTAAGTCCAGATGGTAGAACATGCGCCTGTGATCCCTTTCCATTATCACCTGCTGATGAACCTTCTAGGACTACCAATTTTGGTCGATAGAGCTTCAAACTAGTCAATTGACCAATATCTCTGGTCATCGTAGCACTGAGAACAATTTTTCTCACTCTATCCTTATTACTTGGAAGTGATTTCTGCCCTGCCGCTAAGGAATTCATAACAATATCCAACCATTGCTGGAAACTTTGATCCAGGAGCTTATCTGCTTCGTCTATAACAAGCCATTTGACATGCTGTAGAGTAAATCCTGGGGTAGACTTTAAATGCTCTACCAATCTTCCCGGTGTGCAGATAAGAATATCAACCTTTGATACCGGCTCAATGACATGATCAGGCAAAGGAGAAGCGGTTTCATCATCGAAGAACGGTTCACCTTCATCATCTATTCCAGCATCCGAACTCTCCCATCGAGAATTTTTTCGCTCTTCTTGCTCGTGGTATAGTATCGGATCATACCGATACGTATTTTCCACAAGGTTTGCTTGTTCCACTTTGAAGGCTTCATTTCCTACTGCTGTGCCTATCTTTACACGTTTTCTACTGCCAGCAGAAAATGCACTCGAACATACCTCACATACTTCACGCGCTTGAGATACAAGTTCTCGAGTTGGCATAACGATTAATCCACGTAGACGAGTGACTGTATTACGACTGATATCTTGGGTCATGGGTAAAACGTATGATAGAGTCTTTCCGGATCCGGTGGCCGCTGACACCAATACATCTCCAGGCTTTTGCTGAGAACCAGGAAGTAGGAGAGGAAGTACTGCGGCTTGAACGGCGAATGCTTCATTAAAGCTTTTGGACCGAAGAACATTGGCAGCTTCAACCTCGACCCCTAAAACGGAAAATTGGGCAGTAGTTGTAGGCGAGACTAGAATTGGTGACGCAAGCCATGAAGGGAGAGTAGATTCGAGCGATGGAGGCGGAAGTTCGGGAATTGGTTCTGGTTGCGGCAGTGGGACTAAATCGTGGATCTCCCCAGGTTCCTCTGGCTCTTGGGCGTTCTCAACGACTACACCCTCCTCAGCAGCTTTGCGCGCACGTCTCTCAGCCTTCTTGATAGACTTCTCGCGCTTCTCTAATACCCTTTTATGTCTTGTATCATCTATATCCTCATTACTTTCTGCAGTATCCCGAGACGAAATGGTTTCGATCTTCGACTTCGACTTCTTTGATTTCTTGTCCTTCCTTGTCACTTCTTGCGCTTCTTCTGGCGAGACAGTATCATTATGTGGCTCCTCGGAAACTGATGACATGAGTGCTGTCACAGACTTCTCTTTCTTCTCTTTTCTTGCCTTCTTGGAAATGGGCTCTGGCGTGGGCTGAACGACATCTTCGTGCTTTCGTTTGGAGGCTGGAGATGGCGATTCTGGTGCAGCTATGGGGGCGTCTTGTTGCGTATTTGGTTTTGGTTTTGATTTAGAAGGTGGTACATAACGCGCATAAGTTGAGGAGGCATCTGGTCGTGTAGCAGGTGGGGCGAGAGGAGGAGAGGATGATTTGGGGGGAGATGGAGGGGCCTCGATAGAATTCTCTTGCGTTGTTACCTTCTTTTTAGAAGGAGGGACATATCTTGAATACATCTGTAAGTTTTTTAATTGATAATTCAACAATTGTCAATGTCAATTGACGATTTTCAAAACTTTCTTCAGTTGATTAAGAAAGAACTGAGAAATGGAAAATAAAATTTTACGGAGACTTTAGCGACTAAAGTGGCAGTTAATTGAGCGCGACAAAATTCCCGAAAGTCTAGGCCCCAAAGCTGCCAAAGCTTCCTACTTCAGCCCTCACTGATGATATCGATTGTCATCATCATGATGAATTTGCACCAGAAACTACAAGTGATTCCTCCCTGAACTCAAATTAACATTCTCCCCTTGATCGGTTGATCTTAGCAACAGTTGTTGTATTTGTTGTCAAGATGCCGTACAATATAGCTATGGTCAGCGACTTCTTCTTTCCACAACCAGGAGGTGTCGAAAGTCATATCTACCAACTCTCTACGAAGCTCATCGACCGAGGACACAAAGTCATAATTATTACACATGCATATGAGGATAGGACCGGTGTCAGATATCTTACAAATGGTCTCAAAGTCTACCATGTCCCATTCCTCGTTATGTTTCGTTCTTGTACCTTTCCCACGGTCTTCTCGTTCTTCCCAATCTTCCGCAATATCGTCCTACGAGAACAAATAGAGATCGTTCATGGCCATGCAAGCATGAGTAGCATGTGCCATGAAGCCATATTACATGCAAGGACGATGGGACTGCGGACTGTATTCACAGATCACTCATTATTTGGGTTCGCAGATGCCGGCAATATATTGATCAACAAGCTTCTCAAATTTACATTGAGTGATGTTGATCATGTAGTGTGTGTCAGCCATACATGGTAGGATCATCCAATTACACCCTTTCGAAACCCCTAATTCCCTAACACATTGTAGTAAAGAAAACACGGTTTTGCGCGCTTCCCTTGATCCTCTTATGGTCTCTGTCATTCCAAATGCAGTCGTGGCAGAAAACTTCCGACCTCTATCACACCCTTCATATCCATCCGACCCCCCAGGAAAGCATCCTCCACCAGCCCCGTATCCACTTGGTCCGCACGATGTGATCACAATTGTCGTGGTTTCTAGACTGTTTTACAATAAAGGGACCGACCTATTGATTGCAGCAATTCCCCGAATTCTCGCCCACCATCCCAATGTACATTTTATAATTGCAGGATCTGGTCCAAAGGCCATCGACCTTGAACAAATGCTGGAGAAGAACGTGTTACAAGATAAAGTTGAGATGCTAGGGCCTGTCAGGCATGAAGAGGTCCGAGATGTTATGGTTAGAGGGCACATATATCTACATCCGAGTTTGACCGAAGCTTTTGGAACCGTGATAGTTGAAGCTGCTAGCTGTGGGTTATATGTTGTATGCACACAGGTTGGAGGAATTCCAGAAGTGCTTCCATCACATATGACAGTTTTTGCCAAGCCAGACGAAGATGATCTGGTTGCTGCTACCGGCCGAGCAATTGCGTCTTTGAGAGCTAACAAAGTTCGTACCGAAAAGTTTCATGATCAAGTGAAGCTGATGTATTCATGGACAGATGTGGCAGAGAGAACAGAAAGGATTTATGATGGAATCTTCGGTGTTCTGAGCGAAGCGGAATTCTATGGATATGACGCAGCTGATGCAGCTAGCTGGAGCGCCACGAGAGGAAGGGCTGGTGTACAGAGCTTTGCCTTGATCGATCGTCTCAAGAGATACTATGGTTGCGGAATTTGGGCAGGTAAACTCTTTTGCCTCTGTGTGATCATCGATTATCTGTTATATTTGCTGCTCGAAGTCGTGGCCCCTAGAGATAAAATTGACATTTCGAGGAGTTGGCCGAAGAAGATACCACAAGATTCTTCTAGGAGAGATCGCGAAAGTAGGAAAGAGTTTGGATAGTATCGCGTGATTGATTATGGACCCGCGACATACACTTCTCACAGATGACAAAAAGGCCATCGCTTTCGATGTTTCTAGTCAAGGCCTGTTTGGTGAGTAGAAAAAGAGTCGAACATTGACGCTTCCATCCATGCATCGTGGAGACTTGGTCGTGAAAAGCTAGGAACCTACTATTCTATCGTACCCTACAATGAGCCGAGGGTTTGGGTAGCTCTTGTCACCTTGCCCATGAGATCCGGATCACGTCGACATTGGCAACTTTCACTTCTGCCCTGGGATGTTCTTGTTGGTAGTAGATTTCGTCCCGTGGGTATTTGCGCTAGAGGTTCTGGAGCATTGAGAGTCCAATGATCAACATGCACCTAGACACTAACTCTATACGATTCAAGATCAATCTAGACTTCGGGGTTTTACGATACTATTCAAACGCAGCAAAGGCATCGTCCTTAATTACAGTGCTTATTATGAGCTTGTTTAATAATTTAATCGAATTTTGGGATGAATGATGAGCTATGGTGGTTGATGATGCTTGGATTAAGCAAGGTCTGGTCTGGATTTGCGCGAATGGAAATGAAGTAAAGGTGCACCTCTCCAAAGACCAGATTTCGTTCGACCTATCAACTTTTCGAGCTTTATTTACCTTGTGTACGATGTGATTACTGGTATCGGCTCTATGTAACGAGCCACTTCAGTTGCCCAGAGGCCAGCCGCTATGACCTCTAGTAGACTCGCCATTGGAGGACAAGAGTAAGGCGTCAATAGGTGATCGACTTTTGGCACTCGTTGTGCAAAATATTCCAGCATGAAAGAGGTTCAGATCAACATTTCGAACTCCTACTATTGAGTACATTTTGAAAGCATTCAAAATGCTAAATGCCGAGTTTTTAGTTCCTGGATTTTCAGATACTGGCTTCTTCATAGGAGTGAGTAATAACGAGAAGTGTATGGATTGATTGCGTAGAGGTATTAGAGCCTGCTCAGAACAAGAATTTGATGGTTTCCAAGCAACACACGCGGAGTATGCAATGAGCCAGCACTCAACGCACATTTGTAATATGCAGCTGCAAGGGCACGTAAAGACCTCTTCATTGTTTTGGGTCCCCAGCCGCGGATCCTCACTCTGCACCTGTATGTTTACTTCAGCTGTGAGTGAGTTCCTCCCGCTAAACAAGATTGGATGTAAACCCAACGAAAACCCAGCCACCCATCTCAACTCAAGCTTCAAATAAGGTTTTACCCTTTCCAGATGCAACCCAGTCCAGGGCAGGATGACAATGTGTCGTTGTCACCTGGGGTGGTTGGCCATATTGTGAATAACCAATAAGTACTTAGTAAACATGTCACCTCAGACGTCCCAGAAGTGCCGAGGTGCGTATCCCCAAAAAGAAAACCTTAAATCTCTTTGCCCCGCGAATCAGTATGGGACGTGCTCCTACTCTACGTAGGGGGGAAAAGAGACCGGAATTACCCATCTTGATCTCTATTAGAATCGTTCAATCAATTGACTTATAATTCAACTACAAATAAAACAAATGAATCTGAAAATACTGAGATAATTTTGACATTCTAATTATCTTATGTCCTCCCAAAGGATTTATTTTACTTCAACCGTAAAGGGAAAAAATTGGGTTATCGCAAGATTAAAAACGTGATCAAACCCTGCCGCTTTTTTATTTTTAGTACAGTCGTTCAAAGACACTTCGCTGAGGACGTGCCCAAGATCTACCCGAGATCCACAATATTAGCAACCTTTTCTCTCCTGAATGGTCAAAACGCCGTCTCGTGCCTTGATGACCCGTGTGGCGACTATGCCTATATGAGTGGCTGCAATTGTACTTCACACAGAGGACAATGCCATTCAGGGTTTCCATCCCATTTCCAGGGGCTGTTGATCGAATTCAATCTTCAATATCGTCGGAGGTTCCTCCTATTGCGTCAACTACCGGTCCTGCGCGCATTCCAATGACGCCAGTGGCATTCTCGTAATACGCCACATAATATCCCATCTCAGCTTGCTATGACCGTTTCGGTGCCACTAAGGTTATGGGCTGGGTTAATGCTAAGCTGAGAATTCTATTATCAACATTCTTGATACTTTTCAATGGCTCGGATGTCACTACGCTGTTCTTTTGCGGTGAATCAGCTTGAAGATTTAAGGCCGCCAGCATCTTAGATGCTTGCTTTTAAAATGGCGGTCTAATGATTGGGTAGGAAAAATGCCTCCTTGTTGTGGGTAGCTTTGACCCTTAGGAGTCGGGACCACCGAGACAGAAATTCCGAACTTTACCACCTGCATTGCCCAAGTCCCGGGTTATGGGATGAGGAAGGTGAGTGTGGGCAAAAGGAACCACATCACGCGCGGTTGGCAATGACTGGTAGCGAAGTTGCGGCGAGCCTGCCAAGAAGTAAAAGAAATCTCCGAATGCATCTCAGAAAAGCTTACTCCAGATCTTAATACTCTGGGCGATATAAGTATGGACCATAACCATGAGTGATCTCCCCAGAATTCTCTACCATTCGCAACTCTTATCCACTCCAACTTTCTCCTCTTCCCTCCATTGTTCAGAAGATTTTCAAGATGAAGTACAGTTTTGCAATAACAGGCCTCGCCCTATGCTTTACAAAGACCCTCGCCTTCCCTTCCCGCATGTTTGACAATGTTCAATCCATGAGCGCAGAAGAGAAGCGATCTCTTGAAAAGATCACTGCCCAGATTGAAGCTGGAATTGAGAAACGTGTATCGAGTTCTCGCTCTGTTGCATTCTCTGCACCCGACCAATATGTATCCAACACGGGCAATCATGCATTTGTTGCTCCAGGACCCAACGATTTACGTGGTCCCTGTCCTGGTAAGGAACCCCTCGAATCGATCGTTTGGTCTGAAATGAATGGTTCGAAAAATGACTTCATAGGTCAATGCTAATGCTCGTCTATAGGGTTAAATGCTATGGCCAACCACAACTACATTCCTCACAATGGAGTAGCGACAATTTCGCAATTTGTTCAAGGAACCTATGACGGTGAGTTATATATCGTCGTGATTCTAAATGTCTCGTACTGACGTAAGAGATAGTATTTGGCATGGGTGCTGATCTTGGAGCATTCCTCTCTATATATGGTGCTATCTTCGACGGGGATTTGACAAGTTGGTCTATTGGAGGACCTCCATCTGGAGGCCTGCTGAGCACAATTGGACTTCTTGGTAAACCTCAAGGATTAATCGGATCACACAACAAATATGAGTCTGATGTATCACCTGCACGTCCGGATCTTTATGAATAGTAAGTTATACCATATCTCAGGGTCGGGGGAATAAAGATATTAACGGTGACTAGTGGCAATAATTACAAAGTGATCTTGCCTCAATTTGAAGAGATGTACGCTTTGCCGCTGGGTCCGAATGGTTACGATTTATCAGTTCTGACTCCCTTCCGAGCAACTCGTTTCCAACAATCTATTGACAATAATCCATATTTCTTCAACGGACCTTTTTCAGGAATCGCTGTACAACCTGCAGCATACACTTTCATTTATCGATATATGGCAAACAAATCCTCTGAATATCCCGAGGGCTACTTGAATGGCGATGTCTTGAAATCATTCTATTCTGTTACTGGAGAGCCAGGTAGCTTTGTGTGGACAGAAGGACATGAGAAAATCCCTGACAACTGGTATAAACGCGCTCTTGGTGACGAATACGGTCTTGTTCCTTTCGCACTCGATCTCAACATTGCAGCTCTTGAACACCCCGAGTTCCTTTCCGTTGGAGGAAACACCGGCACGGTGAACTCATTCACAGGCGTAGACCTTAAGAATTTGACGGGCGGTGTATTTGATGTTACCACGTTGGCCGAGGGAAATAACGCTATTTGTTTTGCATTCCAAGTTGCTCAGCAGGCTGCTCCTGATATTCTCAAGGGTATATTGTCTAATACTGCCTCTGCTTTGAGTCAGCTGAATGCAGCAGTTTCTGCAGCGTTGAGTGGGTTGAGTTGTCCTCAGTTGAAGAGTATTGATACTTCGCAATTTGCCCAATTTCCTGGTGCGAAGGGGGCTTATTAGCTACGATGGATGATTGATAATGTCATTTGGCAATGAATTTATGTGGATTTGATATGGGAATGGGAACGGTTCAGCTGTTGGCTTTCTTTGTATATAGTTTTTATATTGTCTATGAGCGAATCTCGAATGGTCTTCAACATTATTATAAATGTCGTATTTGCGGTTGCTATGTGAATCTGACCAACCATTGGTTTGAGATAGGCACCAATGTGGATAAGTATGCTGACAATTCATGGCAGCCTAACGATATTGTTCTTCAGAAACTCGTCCAAAGTCTCTGTGATTTCTCTCCTCGACCACCATTATTCGTCAAACTGTCATGTTATTCTCTAGCAAAGAATTATGTAGGGGAAACTTTGGAGTTTCCGATATGTGCAGATTGTGAGGATATCATCAATGTCGCAATACCAAAGTCAAAGAATTTTCCCAAGTTTCGACGATTTGTTTCTTCCGAGTCGTGTACCGTCAAGTACTCTGCTGAGCAAGGTTGCGCAGTGTGTAAGCTCGTACCTACAATATTTCAAAGTCCACCTGTGGTGACAAAGTCGATATTTTTAACAAAAAGAAATTCGATATAAATCCTTATACAAGTTTCTATTACATACATTACAATATTAAAGTTTTATTTGTTAGTTATAAATAATCTGATTTGTTATTAACGAATAAAATCAATACTTTTTGTAATCTGTTTATTATTAGATCTTAATAAAAAGGTTTGAAAATGTGTTAATAAAATTATAAGTTTAGAAATTCAATTATAAATAAATATAAAAATAATATCAACTCAAGTTAAATTATGATCTATTTGTTATTCAATACAAAGCTTTATCTATAGAATCAAAGTTATAAACCTATTCTAATACTTTTATTTAATCTTCTCTATTTTGATAATATATGGCCTAAAATATTTATATAAAGTCCTTCAATTTCTATTTAAAATTATTTAAGAAAAAAATAATAATAACAATTTTGATAGTACAAAAAATATATATTCTTTAACAAATTAATTTTTTTCTGAATAGAACTAACAAATAGATTCATTTGTCTCTATTAATAAAATAAGCAATAGGTTGGTACACAACCACATCTAACCTTAAGCGAATCAGCCTTCTAATCTAATATTTTTAATTGTGTGCGACCTAGTGACTCACAGCGCATTATACAGCACCTAATCAAAATATCCATAATATAATCTATTAAACACCTCTTTATCAAGCTTCATAACCAACTCCCTGGATCCAGCTCTCTTTATCCGTCCATTACAATGGCCGATCCCATATTCCACCTTACCACCCCCCACCTCTTTATAGGCTACTTCGACGCCAATAATCCCATCCACTGCACCTTCCTCGTCACTCTCTACAACACCCCCGAATTCATTGCCGCTGAAGGCAAGACCGCTATCATCTCTCCCGAGGCTGCACGCGAAAGAATCGCCACCCGCTTCGTCGAGGAACATGCCCGCAACGGCTATGGTCAATTCCTCGTATACCTGAGAAGTGACTCAGACCCCTCATTCTCGGCTGCGATACCCATTGGCTCCGTGTGCTTGACGAAGGGCAACAATCCGGATTCGTTTGATTTGCCAGATGTGGGATTCGCGCTTGTCTCTGAGGTGCATGGGAGGGGTTATGCGACGGAAGCTGCGCGTGCGCTGTTGGAGTATGTCAAGAAGGAGCAAGGACTAGAGAACTATTTTGGATTTACGAGTTCGGGAAATGCGGCTAGTATGAGGGTAATGAAGAAGTTGGGCATGGTAGATTTAGGAGTTCAGCCATTTCAAGGAGAGGAGACGCATGTGTTTGCATCGCCAGGCATTGAGGATCTGGAGAAGTATGGGTTTAAGAAGTAACCTTTTCTAATAATGTTATGGAATTTATGATTATAGTTAATATTTGAAATCTCTATAATATAATTTGAATCTTGAAAGGAATTACTTGTTATTGGTTCAAATCAATTTTATGAAGAAAAGTGATAGAACTCAAGATTGTTATTAGGTAGGTGCAAAACAACTTTTTGTCATTTTTTGGCGAGCTGTTGCATGTGAGGGAAGTGCAAAAGATATTGAGAGAAGCAGCATACAAGAGGGTTGTCCAGAACCGGTGCAAACTTTTTTGTTCGGAAGGAAGTTCACGTTATCATTGTCTTGACTTTGACTTATATTTAGGAAGCTGACGTCCGTGGTTCAAATTTACCCATTCAAGCTCATTAGATTACTATGTGATTCGGGTTTATCGTAAGTATAGTGTGGTAAATAAATGGATTTAAAATTGCATCAAGAAGCGTGGAACTTTTAAGAATATTTTTTAAGCCCTCGCACTCTGCATTTTGGAAACCTCCAGATCTTGGATATCTTGCAGGAATACGGAAGGAGCATTCGCCTTACCCCTAGTATTCTTAGTAGATGATAAAAATCAAACAGGGCTACTTCTACTTCGGGGACCAATTTGGTCTTGGGCGAGTAGAAACGGATCTATTAATATGATAATGTATGCTCTTTTGTCACAACACCTTATGATGACCTCCTGAGCCCTTGGGAGATGAATGATGCTAAGGTTCTGGATATTCAGTTTCGAACGACTACACATGATTGGTACAGTCATTTCCTTGATAGAACGATGCGTATCGAATATATCAATCTACTGGATGGTACCAAGAATTCTGGTGGATTATATCCATATAGATTCAGCAAAACCGTGCATATCGGAGAGGAATCGTTCAGCATCAATTATTATTTCGAGGACAGGAGGCCATCACAAGATGTATTTACTAAAAATATTCTCAAGGAAGATCCGAAACTTTCCCATCGAAGCAGCCCATACGTTCAATGGGGCCCTCCACCTCTTGTACCTCAAATTTCTGGAGCCTACGACTGTGAAGAGGGGCTTACAATGGCTCCTGACTCCAGCAAGAAGGGTTCTTCACATGCGTTAGGACATATTAAACTCCAGTCTATGGTGTAATCTTGCGAGACTTCGAGAACGTGAAAGATAAGGGCGAGCTTTCATTTGAGAACGAGCTACCATTATGTCAAGGAGTATCAGGGGTCAACAAAGCAGGAAATCAAATGTATATTATCGCTCTTATCTAAAAAGAGCGAATTGACTTCACTGCACATCACAAATTCCTTTTGCCAGATGTGTCTAAAAGTTCCTGACTTTATGACAAAAACTGCGGCCATCTCTATCTTCAGATAGAAGACCGTCGGTCTAACAGCCAAGTCTTCAGCTGGAAGCCAAGCGCCAATGCCTTGTAATCCATATAGATGAGGCGAGAATGTTCTCTCAGTTCTAGATCACATTGTGCTGGAACATCGGCGCCAAGCTCCGGGCACAACTTCAAAACTTCAAGATCAGATAAAACACTTCAAACCAAAATCATGATTCTCGAGATGATTGATGTTATTCCAATCCAAGTCCTAAGCACTCGCTCGCAACTCCAGGACGGGATACACGAGAACAATTAGGAACATGATATCATAAACTTAACACAAATGCTGACAATAAGCACCCTTCCCTCCTCACCTAGAACTCGAAAGAAAAAGACATAAGCGCCAAGTTCCAAGAACTCACTCGAAACGACACGACCAGACGACTTTTCAAAGCAATAAAGTAAAAGATATATCTTCGGTCACAATTCATCTCATCAACGCAAATACCATCTTGGCAACCCCTAACACCAAACATCCGTGCATACCCCTTCATTTCCCATCTCAACCGAATTTGGAAATTTTGTTCTTTGTGATCCACTTGTGTGTACTCTTTATGCTTAAACAATTTGAAGAACCGATTTTTTTGGAGCCTTTTGATTGGATCAGCAGGAGATATGTTCTTATTATGGAAATAGGTAACAGGAAGGGAGAGGAAAACAGTTGGGTTTGGCGATTTGCCATGCTTTTGTGGGGCGGACGTTTGCTGGGTTTGGGAGATTGTTTTTCTTGGTGGTGATTTTTTGGGGTTCAGGTTATTAATGGAATGGAGTATATAGAGTCGATGATGAGATATATATCTTGCGATCCCGCTCGCTACTAATCTTTGCACTGCCGGCGCTACTTGTTTCCTGATACCCCGACTTCATTGCTCATTATCAGACGTTCTCCCAGATATTTATCCCCATCTACACGATATCAATAATTACTCCATCGTCTTCACCCAAACAAAACCAAAAAAGCAACACCATCACTCAAAATGCAACTCACAATCCCTCTCACATTCCTATCTCTCCTCAGCCCAATCCTCGCCCTCGACTACATATCAACATACAACCGCGGCGCTGCCCGTTGGGACGCAACCCTGACCGACACGCCCAACAACATTACCTGCACCGTCACTTACGACGATACCTCTTCCCTCCTCATCGCAGATTCAGATGGATATCTCAGTAGCGCGGTTGCGATTGTGATGCCATGTAGTGATTTGAATGCAGTTGCTACAACTGTTGTTGGGAAGGAGAGTTCGAGTGTTAGCTATACAGTGCCCGGTGGCGTGACAAAAGATTTTGTGGTAGGAAGTAGGACTGTGTTGGAAGACGGAGAGGTGATTATGATGTCTTATGGAGTATGAAAAGGGAGTGATGGAAATCTGGTGGAGGCGAGAAGGAGATGAGGAAAGGAGAAGTAGAGAGGTGAAAGAGCATAATGGAGTTGCGAAAAGAAGATACGAATGATAATATAGGATCAGATGGAGAAACTATAGAGGGAGTGGTAATGGCAGACAGAACGAAGGATATGTACGAAATCACGATCGAGAAGTACTTAATATGGCTCTGTAAAACAGTTGCGAGAGACAGTGGACGGCGAACGAGCAAATAGCCAGATACCCAGATTTGATAAGCTATGGATATTCGACGGTTGTACGAATAACCTCTCACACGTACACCTTTGTGCATTTCCGTGTACTTGGTACTCCGAGCTCATTTTTTTCATTAACAATATTTGTCTCAATGTGTCAAATACCCCTGTTCCGTTCAACCACATGATAATCACAAGGATATCCTGTCCATTCCCTGCCTCTTTTTCAATATTTTCCAATATGATTTTGACCGAAAACATCTTTTGCCAATAAAGAATCTTATGCGATATGAAATTGTTTCAAGTTTCGAGAGTCTGGCGCATATAGTGAACTGTGCAGTCCTCGCCGCACCATGCAGGCGGTTAGCTTATCCAGCGGGATCCACCTCTGTATGGGCCCTGTTCTGGAAAAGATATTCATTTCCGCTGGGAAGACTTGGCGTCGTGAAGCTTACGAGTTCGGGGACATGGCTGTGGTTTATTAATTTTTCATTTGGTAGAATTTTTGAATGTTTGTTGTTTAATCTGAAGTGAAGTAGTACAGAATCGTCGCAAATCATGTGATAATGATCCAAGTAGTGTATTCTTCAGTATTATCTTCTTAATTAAGGAATTATTGTTAAACTCGATACTAGACGGTGATGTCCCCTTTCAATCTCTTTCCATGCAGATCTTAGAAATCTCAAGCCAGCTTATATATGCAGCCATAGATATTTTCTACACTACCTCAAACAAGACATCTACTTCACTAGCACGCTCTTACATACTTCAGTGCTGGCAACTCTCTACTTTGCCATCCCTCTCCTCTCCTAATCCTTCCATCACCCCTTCCCGAACCATCGCCACAAATCCACGCACCACTTATACCACCTTCTTGCCATCCAAAACAACTTAACAGCTGATGTTTACGCATATTCCCCTTGTCCGCCGATAACAATGTGTATCCCGGTACAATATCTCGGCGCCCAGAAGCCTCTTCGAGTTTTTCGCGAGTATATGAAGCTATTAGGTGATGAGGTAGTGAAGGCGGCGCATCTTTGTGACCTGGCGTAAGCCTCATGAGTTCTTGATACCAACGTGTACTATGCTCTTCTAGTTCTGCATGACTTGGCAATCCTATATATAACGTCTCTAAGTTCCCGAAATATCTCAACTCAAAGATTGGGCAGCTGAAGGAATCACTTGCCCTGAGGGTCATGTATGTTTGTGTGATCATTATATGCCGTATGAGATGAGTTGGAAGATCTGGGTCCAATGCAGTCGTATCAAGTGAGTCATTGTCATAGTGGTGTTCGCATTGTGGATGGTAGTGCAGGATGTCAACGGCGCGATGGAAATATATAGCGCCCCGTTTGTTTAGCATGGAGGGGTTGAGGACCGAGTAACTCTTCAGAGCAACTTCACGAGAAGCTCGACATGTTTGGGTAAGTGGTGGTGGCTGAGATTGATATCTGTATGTATGCAATTCTGGAGCGAAGTCGACTTTGATGATCCGGGGTACAATGCTGTCTGGTTGAAGAGAAAAATAAAAGATTTTGAGTTGAAGTTCGACTGGGAGTCTCCTGAATTGTGGGAATGATGACATTTTGGCGTGTTTCACGTGAGTCAGAACAAGAGTGTGGTACGAATCTGGGGGTATTGCTGGGTATATATGTTCGTCCGAAAGGGCCGAAATTGGCTGTCCACTGTGATTATTTTCAAATTTGTGAACCGTTTGGCAAGTATCACGTTGGAATAACAACAGATCCACGCCAAAAATATGCAATTCCAGGTTTTGCAAGGATTTTCAGCCACAGGCGAATGTATCGAGCTTTCAAAGAACGAATTTTCTATGGATGGAGAAGCGGTGAATTCGTGGAAACGATCCGGTCTATTGCTAGTTCGCGCGTTGGCAAAAGTGAGACAGAAACTGATTGACAGCACTGGGTTTGGATGTCTAAAAATTCGCAATTTAGTAAAAGCTTTGTATCGTCAAAGAATACGAATAACTGCTTGCGTGTATGAAGCGAGAGACTGAATGCTCATAATCAGGTTATACGGTCAAAAGCCAGCCCCAAGATTGAACAGAACATACTGCAATGTGGAACAAGAATTATTTTGTCCAACAATCCCTATATCTTTAGGCTTCAGGATTAGTCACGAGACATGAAGAATATTGATGATATCGAACCTCGAAGGATTTGAATTTGGGGCCGAGGAGAGATGAGATGATATTCATGGTTTCTTATTTTCCTCATAGTCACTGACTCGATGGAATGCGACTGATGTTGAACAGATCAAGCAAGAACGACCACCCGATAACGCGCTGGCTGATGATCCCTCCTGACGATCCCTCTAGCTTCACTCGGTCTTTAACAGGCACGTAACTTTACGTGGGCGCGATTTTATTATTGTTGATGGTGTACGACCTCATATATGGGCTCAGAGTGCGTATATAACCCGAAGCTTCAGCCGCAGGTAGTGTAGCACAGAGGCTACGTGTATGTACCCAAAACCAAGGAGCGGGGCAAGATAGGATTTTAACCTTAAGCATGCATTCAGAGGCTCCTAGCAAGGTAATTTTGTTGCAGAGAAATAAATGGCAACTCACCATGAAGCTGATTTTGTCGTGAGAATTGATGAATGTTGTTATTATTGTTGTTGTTGTTGTTGGAAACAAAGAAGATGGAAAAGCAAGAAGAATTGAGGTATCAAATAGCTAAAACCTAAAAGGAGACCAACTAAAATCCTCCTACGGTACAGCATAGACCAACTATCATGGCTTAAGACAAACATTAGTGGAATAACAGTGGGGAATCACTAGAATATCAACCATTGACGCCAGTAACTAGAGATAGCATAGCGATGGCAATGTTATAGAATAGCTCCTGCCACGGCTGTGCAGGACAAGAATAAGGTTCGATGGCCATGGCTGGCGCGAATGGCCATAATATGTCATCTGATTGTCGTTATCGAATCCTAATCATCCGTAATCCTTTACGTGAAGAACACATGGCATAACGCAGATGCTATCGTGTGTTCAATAGTGTTTGACTGCAGCAGTAATACCGGTACGCAGACTCGATTGGTTCTCGCCAAGAAGCAAAATCGACGGATGAAGGGGCGTAACGATGAAAAGACGGAGTTTGATCTGATATACCGATACAGCAGTCTTTACTCACAGACTTTTCTCGAGGAACTTTATGATGAAAGATAAATACTGCGACAACTTCTCGGTGGGCGCTTAAAGATGGGCTACATCGACCTTTATGCCTATTGTTGTGCTTGGCCCTAACTGCTGATTGCGGATCACAGAGCTTGGCTATCCACCATTGAAATAAACGACAAGCGCTTTTTACAGGCCGTCGTCTGTTTCAATTGCCATCACTGGCCCTTGGACTTTGTAATCGGCATAGAGGTCAATTCAATTTTACGTGAAGACCCACCTACTTTTAGTATTGGCTCGTATTCAGACCTACACAATGGATGTGTACAAAGGTAGAAATAACTGAAGGAATTCCATTCATATGTTCTATCACATACTTTTTTCTCTCTGATATTTTTAACTGGAAAAGTTTACTGATAACACCCATCGATTCAATATGGGCTTTAACATTTGGTCAGAAAAGCCAAGCGAAAGCTTACCACAGTACTCACGGTTGCCACAACAAGAGCAAGCTGATACCCGCCCTCATTCAGCATCCAGAGGAACATCAACTCGATCAGATGTTTTCTCATACGTTCGTTTCATTCTCTACTCGATGACGGGCATCGCATTCATTACATCTTTTCTTTGGGCCGGTCCCACCGCCCTTCGTGAATACCTTAATGCCCCATCCTCCTCTTCCTCTGCTCTACCAATAATCACAAATTCCTCTGCTCCAACAATTAACCTCATAATCGCCTCCTTCACATCAAAAATTGATTCATCAGAATGGACAAAGAGCTTGAAGAAAGATAACTTGGCAATCATTCAATACGATTCTCCAGCGTCCACACACAGAGGCTCTGAGGCCCTCATCTATTTAAACTACCTCTACCAATTTTACGATAATCTACCTTCTGTTTCCATCTTCATCAACAAATGGGAAGAGACAGAGCTTAGCTGCCCAGTCTCCGAAACGAATCTAATAAATCGTCTGGACCTTGCCACTGTTCAGTCTCGGGGCTTCCTTCCCTTCTGCTTCCAGGATGCATCAAGCATCGAAACCAATGATTCCATCATCTCATTATTTCATAAGAGCTTTCCAGAAAAAGAAGTGCCGAACAAGTTTTCAGCTCCGTGTAATGAATTTGCGGTTTCGAGGGACGCAATCCGTTCAGTACCGAGGGAACAATACCTGCATCTTGCTAATCTGCTCAGACCAACATGTGCGGAATCTGACGCGGGGAAAGAGTGGGACGTCATGTGGCCGTACCTCTTCCTACAAGATGATACAGATGAATTTGCTCCTTCAGAAGCCTTATGTCAAGGCTGGGGGATTTGCTTGGGTGCGGAGGATTAGGAAAGCTTCAATGAACTGTGCCATAACATGGAAATGGAGTAAGGCAAAATCTGGAATTATTTATTTGTTCATATAAGGCCTTCCTCCGGCATGAAAAAAATCTATCATTTGATTATTAATTAAGAATTCATAAGTATACATAAAATTTTCAGCTGTTATTATTCCCCCCATCATTACTATTGTGAGAAGATCGTATTCATCACTTCAGACTCTTCCTCTTTCCAACTTTGAGAAGTATTCGAGATCAATTCGGACCGACTGACAGTTGCTTACAGTGGACGCACAAGAGAAATCTATCTGTAGTGTCGTTGATAAATTCTTGACACAAGCGACAGCACTCGCGTACAAATATAGGTACAAGCCCAGAGCGCCAGATCTGCATAGATAGTTACAGCTAGGCTGTACTATGAGCTGTATAGCTCGGAGAATTCTCTTTAATGCCGCTGCTACGCATTATAGCAGTATCCCTAAAGATCTCCGGGGTCGCGTTCTGAGACTAGCAGTGGTTGTACCGCTATCTTCGAGCTAAGACGTCACTGTCTCCAGATACTTATCTCTCTTTTGGTTCAACCCCCTCTTCGTATCCAAAGTCTACAGTCCTAACTATTCCTCCATACTCTGAATCGTCTCGTGAGTTGCTTTTTTGTCCAATGATGAATTCCTCGCTTTCGTTCTCGCCCGTAACTGTACTACCACCCGGGATTACTAGTCGCGATTTGTTATCTTTTGTTGCCGGAGTTGACTTGTCATGAATTTTAAGAGGGTATGAATGGCCTTTTCCGTGATGCGCATCTCCACTACCGTACATGCGCCCCGAACTTCCCAATACTTTGGGACAATATTTCCGCATAAATGGTCTTAGGGTCGGGGCGCATCCACCGACGATACTGAGGTTAAGCTCAATAACACACCAGAGCAGGGCATCGACTGTGTCGACTATGATACGTATTAGCAGGTTCAAATCAAGACTTCAAAGCTGAAGAGGAACTTACGGGTGAGGTCAGTGCCCTTGAGCAGTACGTATAAAGACTTTAGGCGGATGATGCTAACGACACAGACACTGGTGAAGAAGTCAGCATAGAACCATATTTATTGGGAAGTTCAGAGATGTACAAGCTTCCCATTATCAAGATACCCGCAACCCCAATTTTTTGCCTGATAGGGATCTGTAGGTTCCACATCATTGGAAGAGGTGCAATGACAGTTGCAAAGTCCGTTGCAATGCCCAAACCTGCCTGCGCAAAATAAAACACAGGCCTATTAATACATTTTGCTGTTCCTGCATATTGGATATCCCAAGATGCAGATATTGGACGGCAGCTAAATAGGTTTGCCAGAACACTTGCAGACGAATAGCAAAATGTGAATGCAACCAGACACCAGATTACACCGTGAAACTTCCGAGAGGGAAATATGCGTCGGTAGAAGAGAAGAACGGACGTCTTTGCCATGCCAGTGGCAGCACAGAAAAGCATAGCAGCAATGACGTTAATCTAGACGCTCTACTGGTCAGCTCCCAAAGAGAGCAACATTTATGGAGTGCTTGCCATACCTTTAAAAAATTGGGATATAAATCGTCAAGTGGCACATCATACAGATGCTTTCCTAGTCCATAGTCGAGTACTGGGTACATTAGTAAGACATAGATGGGCAGTTGGAAAGAGATCTCACAATTCAGAATACATCCCGTTAAGGCAATTGAGGTCAACTTCATGGGGGGAAAACATCGTCAGTTTCAACTTCTATCTCCAGGGGATGCATTGCAAATACCAGAGCAAGTATCATAACATCTACTCATAAACACTAGGTTAGAACTATTGTTATACGGTAATGCGGTCGTGAGAACTTACAATCATCAGCGGCAAAGATTCGAACAATTCTAGATCTAGTGAAAGTCCGAACGGAAACCGCTATTATAGCCAGAGGAACGAAGACGCATATAACCACCACGAGTCCGGCTGCATGATATGGGGCCTGCGAATTTGGGGTAATTCCTGGAGGTGGGGGAATGGAGTAGACGATACCATCGTATGAAGACATAACGGGAAAAGATGAGTTTGTGAATTGGATTGAAAGACTGGTTCTCCGTATGCTTGCTGTTATTCATACTCATATTAAGCAGATTTCGCGATCGGTACCAAGAGTTTTTTTACGCCATGATCTTCGTAAAGCAGTTTCACTCCATCAATACTTGCGAGGTGTCATAGTAGCCGTTTACTCAATTCAAGCTGGATGTGCGGATTAAGAAACGATATTACCTTCCAGCATGCATGTGCAAATTTATTGGGGAGCATGTTCCCCAGCAAACAAGCATAGGATCTACGTGATTTACCTGATGCAAGGATGATCTTATTTCTTCATGTAAAACATCCCCTGGAGTGACAAGGGGTTAACATACGTTTGGAATCTCATACGAAAGATTCAGAAGCCAAGATGCAACTCCATATGCAACTCCATCTCCCTTGCTAGACTGTTGTCATAGACTTTGTGAGAACCACTGCTATATCGAAATCAACTTCTAGGGACAGGAGAGTATCAAGAGATCGGCTTAAAGTAATTTGTTGAGATGACGAAGGTTGCCAGGGCTCCTCAGTTTGCCTTCAAGATATGGCCACTACCGTATCTATACATCTAGAAGGAACACAGCTGAATGGCTCGAATCATCTCTTACACGAGTGCTTCATACCTTTGCTATATTGTTCAACTCACACTTTAATATTCTGGATACGTATCATCCCCAACCCAGCGTCAAGCTTCTGTCCCGGGTCTGATAGCTCGTGAAATATCTAGAATCACATGTCATGTGGGACTTTCAAGAAAACGCCTTGTTAAATCACGTTGAAGAATTTCTTTAAACTTAAAAGCAAGTATGGACTTCAGTCATTTTTTTCTTCTCTTCTCAAATTTGATGTAGGAGAATAGGGCGGTCATTTCGGATGTTGTAAGACCAAGACCCCTGGTGCATCACTAGTCTCCAACACTGATGACGGCTTAAAGTCCTAGGATATGCTGGTAAATCGTGGCATGGAACGTAGCATTTTATGTTGGGGTTTACGAACGGATTCGAACGGGAAAGTACCGCCAAGGAACATTAACTACTATATTGACGTTGAATCGCACTACGAGTAAACGTGGTGATGTCTCCGCAGGAACTCCTGAAAAAGCCCGAAGTAACAAGGGCATTGGTGTGCTGGACTACTTATCATCTTTGCTCTGCGTTGGAGGGGTAGCCGGTAGAAGAGGTGCAGCAGTTTCCATTACTGTACTTGATTAATATCTATTGCTAATTTAATATCTAGAATATCTCCTATACTTCTTTTTCCAAGTACTTTTTGGTCTTTCTGGCTCGCGGTTGTCAGACAAAAAACGAACACATAAACCACACTAATTAGAGAAACTTTGAAAGCAATTCTTTGCCAAAATTGAATTCAAAAATTATTCTATACTGTAAATTCTCTCAAATGGAACAATGAGATTAATTCACTGAATATTATTACTGAAACTTCTCAGAATAGGCATTGCTTTACTGTTTTGATGTCATATTCCAATTCAGAACAGATAATTTTGATGTTTGATTGTTTCAGACGATCGCGAAACTGGTCTTTTCTTCTTACTCATGATAGTCGTGTAGCTGGGTCATATTGCATCGGCATTGCTGAATGGAACGATAAGATATCGGAAGGCTCTTCCATGATTACAGTAAGTCAAAGTACAAATTGTCTGTTTTAGGAGTAAGTGTAATTGACTTTATGATGATATTCGCGATTTCTTCCAAGATCAATAGGCTCCCCTCCTTTCTAGGCGCATCTTCGGTAAAATGAGCTACCGCAACCTTAGATTTGGCTGTATCACAACATTTTAACCCAATTCTTTGATCGACTATGGAATTAGGATTGCGATACTCTAGCATCCTTCTTCACTGTACCATGTACAATCGACACCCTAGACGGTCATGAGGAGTGTTCGAGTCAGTACCAATAGTTTAGCGGGCGTCTTTCCTAGCACACAGTACGTAATACCGGGGCAAGGCGAGCCAGAAACCGGTAGCCTAGAGAATATGGAGAAGGAAATAGGCCGAGACCTAGTGGCTGAATGTCAGAAATTAGAACTTTCGTAATAGTTTGCGATATTATCAGAATTGAAGCATTTGCCGTCTACAAAAAGAAGGTGAATTATCTGTGTAACAACACACATCTGTAATGATCCTCAGAGACCATCTCGGGACATAACTATGGTGGAACACAATATGAAGATCACTCCTCAAAAGAGGATGTCTGTCCACTATAATACAGGGGTTTTATAGTGGACGCACATGGGGGCTGTCCCACTTGAAAATCATTCCCATTTTTTTATACTGAATATCTAAAGTTGTGCTACAGAGTTGCTTCTATTCGAGGACAGGGCCCAATAAATTATGCGTATTAATGATGTATTCGAAAGATATTCTGCTGAAGGGCTCAATAGCCTCGGTCATTGGATAACACCCCGCCGTCAGATAGCTCTCCGCTACTTCTTTGGGTTTGTGTCGGCGGCTGGACCTGACTAAATGAATAAATGGACCCTTCACTTGAGGGCAGGCTATAGCACTCAGATAATATCTCTAGTCAGGAATTATCCATTCACAAGCATAATCCTGCAGCAGCAGTCAGCCTCCTTTGCAGATTGACAATTGACGGCCAATGCCGGTGTACAGCAGAAATCGAATTCAGGGCGCAATAGGAAAAGTTCGGGGCTCTTGATATGCACAAAGTAAAGAGAACAGAACAGGTCCGGTATGTGCTAGCCCAAACTTACCATCTGCGACTGGTAACCCGTACACCACGTTTTCGGTAGCGTGGTGGGTTTTCGTAGCTTGAAAAGCGGAAGACGCGATGTGGAGCTTATCAATAGTTCAGTGGCAAAAGTAGTGAACGGCAATCTGCACCGAGATTGTCTTCACCGCAATTAATCCCCGCGTTTCCTCACGTACCGATAGGCAAATCCGAAATACAATGTTACAATAAAGTAGGGGTGTACATGTTAATCTGGAATGGCGGCAGTAAGCCATTAGATGGAGGAGGGCCTCTCACGCACCTAGATGATTTCGGTAACAACGTGCGTAGAACAGTTTCGATAATTTAATTTACCGCTAAGGTTAGTTTTCTTCCAGAAGGTATGTAAATACACCTTTCCGTGCAATCATCATTGTTGGTCGATTGTCGATTGCTTGCCATTCTGGTAATTAAGTAAAAATTATGGCGGGAGCTATTCTTGGTCTCATTCTTAGTCCGCTATTTTTCGGCAACTGGGTTTCAGCCGACAACTTCAACCGCGATATTGCGAGCGATGTAGTTGGGTGCGCTACAGTTGAAGCCATCTTCCCGGACAAAGTCTTTTACTCCAATAGTACCACTTACCAGTACGAAAACAAGAATTTTTGGTCTCAGACGGAATATTTGAGCCCTGAATGTGTCTTCCGACCTACGACTGCTAGAGATGTTGCTGCCGCAGTTGCACTGTTGGGGACGGCAGAAGGAAAGTTTGCTGTAAGAGGCGGTGGCCATATGGCAATCAAGGGGTCGAACAATATTGACAACGGCGTATTGATGGTCATGTCAAACCTGACGACATTGTCGATATCTGATGATCATAGCACACTCTTTGTCGGGCCGTCTTATCGGTGGGTGGATGTGTATAATTATCTTCAGACCTACAATCGCGCTGTTCTTGGAGGTCGCATAGCTTCAGTCGGTGTACCAGGGCTCCTTCTTGCTGGTGGCGTAAACTTCTATGGAAACCAGCATGGATTCGCTGCTGATATGGTCATTGGGTATGAGGTGGTCCTGGCAAACGGCACGATTGTATACGCCACCTCCAGCTCGTACGCCGATCTCTTCTGGGCGTTGAAGGGAGGTAGCAGCAATTTTGGTATTGTTACAAGATTTGATTTGAGAACAGTCCCATCGGAAGGAATTTGGGCTGGTATATACACCGTTGCACAGGAGTATATCCCGGAATTTTATGCGGTAAGCATTTTCTTTCCCACCGTTTGATAGAGATATGCTAAGAAACAAAGGCCATTGCAAACTACTCCACGAACATCGTCGATCCACTTTCTCACATTGTTCCTGCAGTCATCGCTGTTGACTCAACCACCTCTGTTGGTGCCGTCATCGTCTTCTATGATAGCACTAATATCAGCTACCCTGCCTGTTTTGAGCCTTTTACTTCCATCCCGAGTATTAGTAACACTTTGGACTTTAAGACCCTCACAGAGTTCTCCCTCGAGACAAATGCCGCTGCAATATCCAATATTAATGACGTGTTCGTTGCGGGAACTATCGTGGGCAAAACATATGCCGAGCTTCTTCAAGGAATAAGAATCATCAACGACACATTTTATTCAGCGCTTCCAGAGCTGTATGATCAGCTACCGGCAGAGAACATTTCCATCATTGAGATTGACTGGCAACCAATAGGTTCGCTTTGGTTGAGTGCCTCAGAGGCAAATGGTGGTAATGCACTAGGCCTTGATTCTTCGAAAGGCACATATCTTTGTTACGCGGAAGTTGTAGAGTGGATCGGATCGTCTTATGATGAAATTGTTGCCGCTTGGGTCGAGAAAACAACTTATGCGATCAACAATGCTACGGAGGCGGCCGGACTATACGATCCTTTCAACTACATAGGCGATGCAACTGGATTTCAGAGCATTTTCCCTGGGTATGGAGCAACGAATGAGGCCAAGCTTTTGTCTATTTCGAGAAAATATGACCCAACCAGACTTTTCCAGACATTGATGCCAGGAGGTTATAAAATTGGAGTTTAGGGTTGGCCATTATGCTCAGGTGAACTTGTATATAGTGTTGCACAGAAGATGGCACAAAACGAAGGTATTTTTGATGCACGATGAGTCGTGTTTGTGTGAGTTGTCTCAGGTGCCACACTGGATGTTGAAAAACGGTGTAAAATATTCAGTAGTGCCTCAGGCATCAAAGCGAGCTCTTTTGCCGGATGACCACTAGCAAAGCCCTACAACAATCCAATTGTTCCATTTCAACGCAAAGAATTAAATATTTGAGATAATATTATAATTGAAATTTGTTCATGAATTTATTCAATATTGTTAACTGTTATAATTTTATTATCAATCGATTTATCGTATAATTTATTAGGGCAATTCGTTTTGGGCTCTTTTTTTTTCCTACATAGAGCTGATCCCGGATATTAGTCAGCCATAATACTACCACTCTGCGTTTATCTTTTCAGCTTCTATCCAACTACTCAGTAGTTATAAGTACAGCTATCGGAAGATGCAGTTATACTATTCTGAAATACCATTCTCAACACTCATCTGCCATCTCTCTCTCTTGATGAAAGCACCCTTCCTACATAAACATGCAAAGAGGTGTTCGGATTGTGAGTTCGGAGGCGTCATTAGAATCGATTGATATTTCCACTCTTACCTTCTCCGAGGTTGGTATCTAAATGCGTCTAGCAAGTCAATATCTTTGATATCATGAGTCTCTTCAAATTTGCATGGAACATCCTTTGCATGTATGGTGATGTGTGGTCTAGGACCCAAATCCATGGCAACTCTCATCTGTACTCTCGATTCCAGCTTCCTTTTCCATCACATACGATTTATCACAGAACATATAAACCATGAAACCCAAAGTATGGGTACGAGTTGGTATTGGGTAAGCCCAAGTTGGGTGTTCAAAACTTCATCGTCTAATTATAGCTATGGATAAAAGAAATCTATCACTGGCATTCTACGCCGCTTCAATGTCACCCTTACTCAAGAAATTGCATTGAGTTTATCCCACCTGCCCCCTCCAGATATCTTCAACTATGTGATGTATGCAGTCAGTATGTAATGGGGGCCAAGATTACCACCACTCAATCGCGTTATCAATAATATTTGCCGGCGAAATCTCGCATCATACCTGTATGCAGTCAAACTTCCGCGTTTGATGCAGAAAATTGATATAACCGTCGGCAGGTACATCTTCCGATCTGACGCACACATTGATATAAATGCATACATCTATATTCAGCCCCCACCCTCACCATGTCATTTCTACAACTCGATAAAAATTGAAATGCAACTTCATTGCATGCAAGTAAGGTATCGAAGTATTTTTGGTATCAATTCATTATCCATATAGCCATGAAGGCTCTACGGCGTAGAATCGACGATGTGCTAATGGAGGGCTGTGTCTGATTTAATGATACTTCAAGCCCCTTCCATTGTTATACTCTTCGTGAAACAATAATTATCAATCATATGCATCATGGATTTCAAGGACTCGCATACCATACTTTCAAGCAGTGTATTTGATGGATCAAGTAAACTCTCATCTGAGTCGACAGAAACTTTCCTAGGTCTAATTGAATCACCACCTTCTGTGATTACTTTTCCAAGACCGAACTCTATATTTCCATTGGAAAAGTATGTACCAGATGAGAAAGGCTCGAGAGAACAGCTGCTGCAACATGAAAGACGATTCAGCGGTTTACAGGTACCGTTGGTGCCAGGAAGTAAGACCATCTCGACTTGGAAATGGATCATAGTCTTCTGCGGATTATCTACAGGGGCGTTTCTAGCAGGTAAGATTCGCATATGTCGCTGTTGAAGTTCAAGGACCCTCATTGTTTGTTCCTAATTGACACAACTTAGGGCTCGATGCCACCATAGTCGCCGACGCACAGGGACCTATTCTTCAAAGTCTAGGAGAAATTGAAAAGGTTGCTTGGATTGGTGTGGCTGATCCACTTGGATCTGGTGCCACTATTCTACTTATCGGTTCTTGCTATGGTATTTTCCAGATCAAATACATGTACATGTTTAGTATGTTACTTTTTGAGGTAGGAAGTGCGATTTGTGGAGCTTCGAGTTCGATGAACGTTATGATAGTTGGACGGATTATGGTGGGTATTGGAGGTGCGGGAATTGACCTAGGGTAAGTTGTCTCTTCCATCTCTTTGGCTTTTTTGCTTGTTGTATGAAAAGTTCCTTTAATCGCTAAGAAAAATTGAGGATTGAAACACACTAAGGAGCTGGAGTGATTGACAGTCATGCTATATGTACTAACCATGTTGTTAGAGCTCTTAACTATCTATCTAAGTTCACACCTCCACGCACCAGACCCATCTACAACGCAATTCTTGGAATCTCCTTTGGACTCGGCAACATTCTTGGTCCAGTAATTGGCGGCGCTTTTGCGAACACTCCGGCTCTCGGGTGGCGTTGGTCTTTCTATATCAATCTTCCTCTCGCCGCAATCATGGCTCCCCTATTCCTCCTTCTTTTGCCGAAGCACAACCCTATGCCTTCCATCTCAATCTCACAAAAACTTAAAATCATTGATTTCCTCGGTTTCATCTTACATGTTATCGTATGGGCTTCTTTTCTCGTTGGGGTCACAATGGGCGGCTCAACTTGGTCCTGGTCATCCATTTCTTCCATCGCAGTCTGGACGCTCTTCGGCGTTTCTCTTTTCTGCTATATCATCCAACAATCTCTTTGCCTTCTTACTACTTCCTCCCATCGCATTTTCCCAGTTCATTTCCTCCGTTCTCGAACACTCATTCTTCTCTTTATCGCTACTGCTGCGACAATGACATCACTCGTCACACCTATCTTCTATATCCCCCTTCTTTATCAATTTGCGCATGGCTCTTCTCCTATGGTATCAGCACTCAATTTGATTCCTGCAATCGCAGCCTTCTTCATCGTCATTTTATGCACAGGTGTATTACTCCCGCGAATCGGCTACTACAAAGCAATTTACATTCTAGCCTCAGTCTTCATGATTGTCGGTGGAATATTCATGAGTCGAGTCACTATCAATACGTCCAACAGAACAGTATATCTTTATTCTATCCTGATAGGAATAGGAGTAGGAATGATCTTCCAAATAGCCTACGATATTGGCATGAGTAAAGTATCATCGATGGGTGCAGAGGATACCACAGCCACCGAAGAATTAGGCGGCGATGAACAAAAACTTATTGCGTATATAAATGTCGCACAAGTGGGCTGTGCGGGTATTGCACTTAGTATCGCGGGGTGCATATACCAAAACTTGGGAGTGAAGAAGCTTCAAGAAGTTTTTGGAGATGGGGTTCCGGTGGAGATTATCAGGGAAGCCCTGGGAGGGTTGAAGGGTGAGGGGTTGGGAGATATGGGAACTATCGATGAGGATAGCATGAAGAGCGCACTAGACGCAGTAGTGGCGACTGTAGGGAATGTTTATTGGCTGGTTGTTGCAGCGGGTGTGGTGTGTGCAATTTGTGGTCTGGGTATGAAGTGGGAAAGAGTAATTTTGGAGCCGGAATTGGAGGGAAATAGGAGATTTAGCGTCAATTATGAAGCTATCGTTTGAGATTATGGAGGACAATGTTCACTGTGGAATGTGGTCGATTCGGGTGGAAAGGGCTTGAATCTCATCTTCAACAATCTACTTTCAACGATGAACATGATTCGATAAGATGGCTTTATAATCTCAATGGGCTTTCCCATCTATGTAATCATAGCATTTAGTACTTCAATAGCACTGCTCAGTAGTCTCCATCCTTCTCAACACCCTCCGGCCACCAAATCATATGCCCGCCTCCATCTGCATGCTGCCTCCCAACTCTCGTATAAAAATCTCCTAGCATTTGGAACCCCAATTTTCTATACAACTTCTCGCCTTCAATACTAGCAGTCAATCCCGCGGGCACATTCTCTTTCCCCGCTCTCTCCAAAATATACTCCATTAACAATCTTCCGATGCCTTTTCCTTGGTACTCGGGAAGCACAACGATACTATTTACATGCCAGAGATTTTGTCTCCTTGGGAAAGCGTCCGGAGACCAATAACGCTCTTGATCCATCTTGATTGAGTGATTGAAAACGGCCCTGTTGGGTTTTGATGTAGCACGATCTGGTCGGAGGTAATTGTATATTCCGAACAGAACTGTCAAGATAGAGCTCAACATCCATCTCCCCGTTCTCTCTACGCCACTCCTCTCGTTTATAAACTTCTGGACCCCTGAATCTACACCTTTACGATTGTACATCCCATAGGCCAAGATAACATCAGGTGACTCCGGAGAACAGACTACTAGGGTCAGAGCCTGAGGGTTCAGATAGGATTTTGTGACGCCTTGCCCAACGGATATCTGTTGATCTCGTGGATATTGTTTCGCGTGCGGATCTAAAAATTCGCTTACGGGACTGGGACCATAGGCTGCGATGACGATGTGTGTCATCTGGGGGATATCGAAAAGGGTTGCGGGGCGGAGAATGAAGGGTTGAGAAGGCATTTTGGATGTGCGATTCTGGATTTCGACGGATGGATTATAAAATGCATAGAAATGATGGAAGAGGATTGATGGTAGTTTTGATGTTCACTCAAGCACTCGAAAACTCTTATTAGGCAACTATATATATATATATAGTGCAATCAATATATCACGCCGGATGACTGACACATTCAAAGTTAGTTACACCGAACTCCGATCTCCGAAAACTTGGATATACCGGAAAATACCTAAGTTCCAACGACTCTTATATTTGGAGATTGGATATTGATGTAAGCTTACTGCTTTACTCTCTAGGAACAAGTATCTTGCCGATGGTGTCGTGGGTGTTGCTCGTCTCACGATTGGACATGAAGTCGGAGTTTGGGACTCATCATGTGATTGCTGGATATGTAAGCACTAGTGGGATTTATAGGGAATGTCGACGACATTTTTAGGCAGATACTTGGCTGAAGGGAGATCTCAGTATTGTGGGATATATAGGAGATGCGTTTGGCTCATGGACTTCTTTCGAGGTCATAGCCTTACCAGGAGAGTACATCTTGTCGGTGGGCAGACCATGAACGTTAACTTTGACAAGACTGCTCAAACTGCAAGTAACACACCATCGACTCCGGCATAATCCTAGCTGTTTAAGTCGTAAATCGAGATAAGCCACTATCCTCTAGTCAAGGAGAGATACTTGTGTCGTTAGTCATACGACTCCTTATCAATATCTTCAACTCGTAGTCGCATTGGGAGTAGCTAGATACAGATAGTCAAAAGAGAGATTCCAGATTGATATTCTTGAGAATTTTTATGCTATTTCAATAGATACTACTGGAAAAATGTCATCGAGCAGAGAGAAAATCTCTGATGGAACTCTTCACCATTTAATCGAATACCGGGGGTTCGAAACTTCAGTTGAAACTTATCAGCCCTGGCGATGATCCTCCAAATTAGAGTGCAAAAGTGACTTCAATGCCGATATTGACATTTATTCTAGTGTAGAGCATTGTGGTAATATTATAAAGGCGTGCTACAAAAGTTGTCGAACGCTCACCTCTTAGCTTCCAGGTACGCGCTCGAATAACGTAGAGCCAAATTACTTTCTCACCCACAACCTCTTCGCTCTCGAATCTCCGACAACTCCAAATCCATGTTCTTTTACTTTCAATTCTTCTATGGTTCTTGATTTTAAAAGATTCTGGCCGCCTTTCTCTGAGCGACCAGGTGTCATCACTCGCGAGATCGGATAACAAGAGTCGGTGGCCATTCTTTCTTCGCCACTTTACCTCATTTTGATACAGCAGAGCAAAGATATCCGTTGGAGGGGTACTGTGTGAAGCAGACCTTTCTGCCTACGATATGTTTGTAACGTATGATATATCCTGGTATGACGAGGTTGACGAATCTGAGCCCGTTGGTTCCAAAATATACCCATTTAGCCCAGAATACACACGCGGAGCCTTCAAAATCGAGTATGAGAGATGCAAAGACTTTTATAAGTCCAGTGGTGTATCATTAAATTCTATTGAGTGGTTAGCACAATATGCGTTCTGGTATAAACACGGTAAG
Source organism: Botrytis fragariae (assembly GCF_013461495.1). Taxonomy (NCBI): domain Eukaryota; kingdom Fungi; phylum Ascomycota; class Leotiomycetes; order Helotiales; family Sclerotiniaceae; genus Botrytis; species Botrytis fragariae. The sequence goes on from NW_023500986.1 coordinate 156,932, forward strand.
AGTCCATTCATTCCTTAGTTAGGTGTTGCTTGCTCTAACATTATGTAGAAAAATTTCATCGTGTGCCGTGAAGTGGTGGTATCCCACCATATAAAGGCGAAGAACCACATGCCGAGGGATTTGGCCCAGCAATTTGCATGTGGAAACCTGATGATTGGGCCTTTGACCCATCCTTTACTGATTATGAGGTGCAAGACTTAGGTTTCAGGAGATTCGACAGCCATGATATTGAGATACTCGAAGAGCTAGCAGTAGGGCTGGATGAAGATGGCGAGATAGTAAGAGTGAGTATTTGGGGCAACGATGAGATGCAAAAACGGCTCGGACAGAAAGACCTCTAAGTTGGAACATGTGCTCATGTGGACCAGATTAGCTAGTGGACGAAATGGCTGGGAGAATTTCGAAGTATACTTCACACACCTTGATGGCTTCGACCTGCGTTACAGAACATCCGTGGGTTTTCATTCAGTGAGAAATGATAACGACCTCCCGGATATTTTCCTCGAAGACTGGATCTTTATTAGGAATTGTTCTCCTATCAATACTGGTCTCTCGGCTGCTTGTGAGTTGGAACATAGCCAGCTCTCAGATCAAGGTCTTCGACTGCTATCTTCCGAAGTAAAATCTCACAGAATTCTCGAATGTCGATCACACACTTCTCTGGCTAAAGCAACAATCGACGAATTCAACGACAGAGATGAAACGCCACTTGAGTATGAAGGGCCAAGAGCAAAATCCTGCAGATGAAATTGATACTGGCACTTGGGATGCACCAGAGAACTTCCCTGAGCACTTGCAGAGTGCTTCAAAGTCCTCCCAGTCAGACCTCATCTCATACACACCTCCCAATCCAAGATCGCCGTGGAATACCGGACTAGGAACTGTACTTCTGGCGCCCGCTCCCGACACCCAACTTCTCGGCTTCGAAACCACCAAACTCCGAATATCTTCGCACACCCAACAACCCCTCAAAAGCAACCGCTGCCACGAGCTCTCCAACCTCGAACAGCTATCCCAAGCTCGCATTCTCATTTTCGGTCCCTGCCGTGCTCAAGACGGAAGAGTCTCAGATATCGCATTAGTCTTCATTCAAGGGTCGCCATATGCTCGTCATCAAGCGGTTAAAGTTCTTACTGCTTTTCAAGCCAATTCGGAGAAGGGATCGATGGAGTCGAATGTCAATTTTATGTTTCTGGTACCGAGTCACTCGAGGAGGAGGAAGGTCAAGTGAGGATGGTGAGTTTTGAGGAAGTCTTGTTGGGGTATTTAAGAGGGGTAAATCTGCGGGAACGCATCAATTGTCGTTCTTGGTAATATAAATTGATTTTTGTACGAGTAATTTCTGCCGCGATGGTACGATGTATTGATGAGAGGGGCTAAGTTTATTGGGAGGACAAGTAAAGAGTGTACGAGTATGACAATTTCTCATGAACCCATCCGTTGCTACCAGTTGACACATCTGGAGTAAAGAGCATAAGGAGATGGTCTTTTGAACGATTTATATGAATAAAATGAGACTGTATGATTGGAGAAAAGAGGGTATAAGTCTCGACTCTTACTTACTTGCTGAGCTCATCCACGATTAGATAAAATAAAAACACTTACAATTGTCTTCACCAAGTCAACAAGAAACTTGCTCACGCACGCGCCTCGATTTCAAAATATTTCCGTTGACTACACAAATCTTTAAGCGAATGTGCCAATCTCTACCGCCAAAAATAAAAGTTGATCCCGAATTCCCATTTCATTTTCGAAAAACAACACACCCCAATCTCACTCCCACCCCACCACTTCACTATGCTCTCAAGGCTCAAAATCCAATCAACACATACCCATCCCCGCCCTCGCCCTCGCCATCCCTATGGGCATAGCACCGCCCATCCCAATCGGACTAGGAACCTTCTCCCCTCCCATGAGTTCATCCGTGTTATCCATTTCCTCTACCAGCATCTTCGCTTGAAACATAAGCGCTTTGAGAAAAATGTTATCTGTGAGATGCTCAGGAATATCCACACTTGGGAGAGTCTTCTGAGGCTTGGTCTGCTCAGCTGTGTGCTCGGTGTCATTAGAAGGTTGAGGATCGCGAAGAACATCTTCCATGCTATCGTCTTTCTCGACTACTACACCATCATCCGTATGCGTGGATGTAGAAGCAGTCGTATAACTCTCACCCTGATCTTTGTCCTCAGCACCATCATCATGCGCTTCCGTAGCACTCCTCGCAATACTCAACAGCGTAACAATAAACAGCTCTTTCAAATAAGCAAAACTGAATCCCTCCGTCATCTTCGCAACAAGCGAACACAGTTCCTCTCCAAACTCCACCATATCCCCTCCATCCTTTCCCAACTTTCCCCTCCAAAATTCCACATACGCTCTCCGCTCTTCTTCATTCGGAACCCTAAAACAGTACTTACGATCAAATCTGCTCGGTCTCTTACTAATACTCGAATCCAGTTTTCCCAAATGATTCGTACTGCCGATCATGAGGATGCCATCATTGGATTCTAGTCCATCTACTTCATTTAAGAAATAAGATCTTGTTTTCTCGGTGACGAGAGAATCGAGATCTTCGAAGATGAGGAGGCAGGGTGCCATTTTGCGGGCTTTTTGAAAGATGGTTGAGATGGCCCATTTTGGGCCGTGACATTCACCGTCGAAGGATTTGACGTAGAGGGATGGAATAGGGGAAGGACGAGAGGAGAGAGTTGACATGAGGGCTTTGATAGAGATGGTTTTGCCATTTCCTGGAGGTGGGTGTTAGCGAGGAGGAAAATGGGAGAAATAATTTAAGGGATATAAGAGAGAAAAGACTCAAAGGAAGATACATAGAGAAAATATATGTATTTGGATCGGGGAAATATAAATGGACACCGTTTCCAATGAAGTGCGTGTCCATGATTTAGTAGAGGATCCTGAAAATTCTTACCTGGTACACCATGCAAAATGATTCCACGTTTCCAAGGCACAGCAAGCTTCTTATACAAAGCCTGATTATCGAAGAAGCCCTCCACATCAGCAATAAGATTGATTTTCATTCTTTTATTGAGAATAACTTCGTCCCACGAGGAGCCCTGAACAGATTCGTAAAGGTTCTTGTCTTTAACCCATTCTTGACTATCGAAGACGTAGATTTCTTCGTGGAGTTCAACGGTCCAGGCACTGGCGGCTAGAATCAAAGCATTTATGCTCTCAGCGGAGGGGTCTTCTTCTTTATCTGTAAGGATAAACTGTAACTTCAAAGTGCCGAACCCCGCTGGATGATCATACTGTGCTTGATAAACAATGTATTCCATTTTCTCCCAGACATAAGCCCACCTGCCGAATTTAACATGTTCAACGACCGTCTTCGGTTTATTAGCAAGACGAGATCCTGGTGCGTGGTATGTTTGGACGGTGCAATTAGCAATTTCATCACTGCGTTCATTTTTTGCGAAACCGGCATCAGCGTAACCCATGAGGTCACATTTATCGGGATTGGTCTGCATAACATGGTAATCTGGATAGTTTTTCTTGAGATTTTCAATGAATGTCAATGGAACGGATGTAGCCTGAGCACCATGCTGGACCTTCCAGCCCTCGAAGACTTCTGCGTGGTTACCGGCGAACCTATTGCTTGTTAGCTCATCAATCGTCTCCAATTTGAACTCTGTAGAGGAAGCACTTTGACTAACATGATTAATTGGGATGCTACGAAATGACTTGCAGCTTTTTGAGAATAGTAAAAGTAAAGAAACTCGGAGGGTGAAAGAAGCATGTAGGATTATATACCCCCACCAAACTTCCCCTCACAAGGCTGCGCCGCCGAGCACGTTACTTTTTGATTCACTCAAGGCAGCACTTCTACATATTTCCACGAAACCAGTAAGCAATCCTCACAGCCTATCAACTTGCCAGACACCCGCACTTCGCCGCGACTACGCAGATAAACAATGCGAGTTACCTCACCGTGTTTGAGAAACTGCACGAAAATACGTAAAAACATGCGTCCTGGGCGTGAGGATAATGACAAACAAGACAACTTCAAACGAGCGCGTCATTTAATATACATTTAGCTTGCAGCTTTCATATGGCATAGGGATATTGAGACCCCAAGGATTCACTTATTTCCTCAACAATATGCTGTTTCAATAAACTGTGGCTGACGTATATCAATTGGACCATCCTTCAATGCTCGTCGTATCCAGTGAGCAGTAGATTGTGTGTATCATTTCCTGAGCTGCGGACAGTGTAACATCGAATGCAATATGTGAGTAGGAGCCACGCAATCTTGAATGCAAAATCCTTAATCTGATATTAGTACCATTTCTAGGAACTAGTCGCCCGCAAGAATTGACATGTTTGGATCCAGTATCTTTCTCTCATCAGGCACTGTGATCCTAAATGACTACCCTCTCTGTGTTTTTTTCGTCCAAATGATATTGAAGGCGGCGATTGTTTTTGGATTACTCTTTGAAGTTCTGTAGGAACTCAGAAATTGAAGAGGAAACCGGCTTCATAACGTATTGTTTGCCTTCTCAGCTATAATCATTGCACTGATCCAGTCGCGATCCCGATGAAAATTGGAGAAATAAGTAAGTATTATTGAACCTACCCAGCAAGATGAATATCAAGACCCAATTTCCTAAATAGGTGTTCATAAATAGTCTTAGAACCGGTTAGCGCACATAATCACGCCCGAAGCGACTAACGTCGGTTAAAAACATTCTCGCAGCTTCGAGTACACGAAAGTGCTGTCATATTAGAACCCATGGTTATAATCAAGTGAGCGGAAGTAATTGCGAGTAATAAGGATTTGAGGAATAAAATCTGATCGATAGCAACCCAATAAGCTTCAACAAGTTTTCAAGAGACGGTGTTGCACAATAATTGAGGTTGAAGATCTGGAGACAACTATGTCTGGCGATGATAGTGCATCGATATTTTAGTGCATACTGAGCTTCATATTGAAGAATAATAGAAAGTAAATTGCAAGTCCAAGAAGCGATTGTTATTTGGAATTATAATATTCAACGTTGAAAACCACCACCATCATTTATCATTAAAATCATTAATCGTGTTTTTTTTTATCAAACCATCAACCGGGTATCTCTCGTATGACAAACCCTCCCAACATATCCCATTTTCGACATTTCTCCTCTGACTTTGAAGAGAAAGAGGTTCCTATCGCAGTACAGCTGCTTATATCGTAGGTGCAATGCTAACCGTCTTCACTCTTTGGAACATTCCAACATGCTTGATTCCTTCTTCATCCCACGTCCCCATCTTCTCATCAATCTTAAATCCCCATTTAGCCCAAGCTGGCGCAACCTGTTCCTGTGCGTGAACACACATCAAACCTTTCCACACCGGTATTTCTTCTGTGCTTGAAGCTCCAACATTTTCCATTCCCATTGTGGCAACAGATGGATTGAAGAATGTAGGGTTCTGTTGCGCCCACGACATAGCTGCGCCTGCTAGTAATTTGGAGATGCCAGCACCCCTGCAATCTTTGATGACTGCAATTCTACCCAGTTTTATATATGGTTCGACTCCGTCGTGATATGTAGTTGCTCGATCGACAATGTAAGGAGGTGGAATTGTGCCATCAGGAATCGGAGCCGTTTCAAGCGCATCAGCATGATAGCTTGAACCTGGTTCAGGATGTGGGGGATGTGGAAATGGTACCAGGCGAATTGTGCCAATGGGTTGAGATGTAGTCCTACTTTTCTTTCTCTGTAATATATTTCCATCATCATCCGTGACTTCAGGATCGGTTGTTTCGTTCACTGACGCATAAATGACCCAGTGGCAAGCTCGAGGGTCATCGGAATCGAACTCGTTTTCGAGGGGAACCCCTTGCTCTTGGACGAAGACAGCTTCTCGAACTTCCATGGCGTCCAGGAAGGTTTTGGGAATGTGATCGGGTTGCTCTGATGCGGGAAGTTTGCGATCATAGCCATCAAGGTTTGTTGGGCCTAAGAACTGGATGAAAGGAGTTGCAGACATTGTGATGCGGGAAGAGTAATAGTTCTCGTTGGTAGTTGTGTGAATGTGTAGTTTTGTGGGTGTTAAAGATTTGTGGCCGAGTAGCAAATGACAATTTGAAGAAGATCAAGAGGACTGATTATCGAGCAAATCTATTTCCGTGCTTGTAATGCACCGTTTATATCAGAGCCTAAAAATATGCACAATGATGTCTAGTGTGACTTGTGGCTTCATATGACTGTCATAGGATTATGGAAGGACAGGAGATAGACATTTGGATGATTGACTTGTAGACCGGTCCGGTGGTTGAGAGGTTGAGAGACAGTACAGGTCGCAGAGAAAGAACAAGATTTCTTCGTCATCAAGTTGTAGTTGTGGTTGTAAATGTAGACTTTTTGCTTTGTCTTGAAATTGTGGATTAGCTGAAGGATTGACAATATTTCCGCGTGCCAACGTGTGAACAAATGGCAAGACTGTATGTTAATAGATTGAGGACATGTAATAGCAATAATTCTTTCATGAGATAGTAATTAATTGCAGTGATGTGATGTGATGTGATGCGATGTGTGGTGTTGTGTTGTGTTGTGTTGTGTTGTGTTGTGTTGTGTTCCAAATACCTCAGAATTTCTTTGCCACACGAACAGATGAAGATGAGATCATTTACCGGCATTTGTATCAACGTCAAGGAATAATAATGGAGGGGCAGACAGAGGAATGGAGGGGAAAAGTTGGAAACCTTGCTTCACTCAGATGTTGGTCGGAATGTCGGAGGTTCGGGCATCCTTCGCTCCGTGGTCTCCACCTTTACCTTATCGGACCTCAGATAAGACATCTTATCGATCAGAATCCTCAGCCTTAACGGACTGATAATTGTAAAGCTGTCCTCTTTGGTCCTTGCAAGGATTATCAACGTCAATCTTGGAGAACAACTTGAAGAAGTATCTAGAAAAGAATACTTGTCCATAAGTGAATCATATTAAAAATCAATTAAAAGAGGTCTTGTTGTTATATTGACAATTGTATTGTTGTCCTTAAAAATATCTGACTTGCAATTCTTGTGGACAGATTCGATGTCGAATATTTGAGGCAGCGCATCCTTTTATACTCGAGTAGTTGAAACTCGTTACAGTATTTCTTTGATCTTATCCTCCATCTCCCCCCCCCTTGAATATTATTTCACTTCATTCATTTATTCAGCAATTAAGCTTGCTACACCACAACATATAATGGCTCTTTCGAGGAGTCCCTCTGGGAAGATCTTTTCTTCTCCAATCTTGTCCATATTATGTTTATTTTATATCTTCACTTCCACAGCACTGGCTGCATCGGCAGTTTTGGGTGTTGATCTTGGGACAGAATATATCAAGGCAGCTTTAGTGAAACCCGGTATTCCACTCGAAATCGTTCTCACGAAAGACTCTCGTCGAAAAGAAACATCCGCCGTAGCTTTCAAGCCCTCGAAAAACCCAGTCAGCGGTTCGTTCCCAGAACGAGTTTACGGTTCAGATGCGGTAGCTTTGGCTGCACGATTTCCTGGAGATGTCTATCCTAACCTCAAGCCCCTCTTGGGATTGAAGACGGAGAATGATCTGATTAAAGAATATGGAATTAGACACCCGGCTTTACAATTGGAGGCGGACAAGATACGAGGTACAGCAGCTTTCCGAAGCGGTGCATTTGCTGCAGATGAGCAGCCATGGTCTGTCGAGGAAATCTTAGCAATGGAATTGCAGAGCATTCAAAAGAACGCCGAGGCTCTAGCAGGTAGCAAAGTCAATAATTTAGTCATTACCGTCCCAGTCTTTTATACCACGGAGGAGAAGAGAGCTGTTCTTTTGGCGGCAGATTTGGCCGGTCTTCGAGTTTTGGAATTGATCAGTGATGGATTGGCTGTCGGTCTCAATTACGCTACCTCCCGAACTTTCCCAAGCATCAACGAAGGAGGAAAGGCCGAATACCACATGATTTTTGATATGGGCGCCGGATCTACAAAGGCTTCAATCTTGCAGTTCCAAGGACGAACCGTAAAGGATGTCGGAAAGTTCAACAAGACAATTCAAGAAGTAAAGGTCATTGGCAGTGGATGGGATAGAACGCTCGGAGGTGATGCTCTCAACGCTGTCATCGTCGATGATATGATTGCACAATTTGTCGAATCTCCCAAGGCACAAAAGGTATCAGCAACTGCCGAGAAGGTCCAGGCTCATGGAAGAGCTGCTGCAAAGTTGTGGAAGGAAGCCGAACGTTTACGACAAATTCTCAGTGCCAATGCCAATACTCAAGCTAGTTTCGAAGGACTTTACGAAGATGTTGATTTCAAATACAAGATTAGCCGAGCTGACTTCGAAAAACTCGCCGAGGATCATGCTGCTCGAGTTGGTACAGTCATTGAGAAGGCTTTAGATCTTGCCAATCTTGAGATCAAGGATCTTGATTCTATCATTCTTCATGGAGGTGCGATCAGAACTCCATTCGTTCAGAAAGAGCTTGAGAAGATTGTTGGAGGTTCCGACAAGATCCGCACCAATGTCAATGCCGATGAAGCCGCCGTTTTTGGTGCTGGATTTAGAGGTGCCGGACTCAGTCCTTCGTTCAGGGTCAAGGAAATTCGAAGTTACGATGGTGCTTCTTATGCCGCTGGTATTAAATACACTGATATTCACAAGAAGCCAAGGCACATGAGATTATACGAACCGACAACTAATGTCAACGCGGAGAAGCAATTTACTTTCGAAAATCATGAAGAATTTACTGTTGATTTCTATCAACATGTTGCATCATCCGAGAAAGTATCGCCGGGATCCGCAGAAAAGAAATTGAAAGCCATCACTACACAAAATTTGACAGAGTCTGTAGCTCTTTTGAAAGAGAAACACAATTGCGAGAACAAGGATATCAGAGTCCATTTAAGCACTCGTGTTAGTCCTGTCAACGGTGAAATGGATATCATGAAATTCGTCGTTGACTGTGAGGTTGAAGAGATAGAGAAGGAGAGTATGGTCGATAGTGTCAAGGGACTTTTCGGATTTGGAAAGAAAGATCAAGCACCATTAGAGGATGGTAAGGAATCTACCGACAGCTCTAGCACCACCGAAAGTTCGACTACATCTAAAAAAGCCACCTCATCTTCCAGCTCTAAATCTTCCTCAAAATCCGCCTCCGCATCAGCCAAGGACAAGGAAGCCGCCAAGAGCAAGAAAACTTTAATTGTCATTCCATTGAAATATGAAACAGAACTCAAAGGTCTTCCAGAAGTTCCAGCTTCCGAAATCACCAGAATGAAAGATCGTATCGCTGCGTTTGATGATTCCGACCGATCCCGTCGTTTACGCGAAGAAGCTTTGAACCAATTGGAAGGATTCACATACAAGGCAAGAGACTTCCTTGACAATGAAGAATTCGTCGCCGCATCTACCGAAGCCGAACGATCAGATCTAGAGAGCAAATCTAAGGCGGCAAGTGAATGGATTTATTCTGGTGGTGCCGATGCATCTCGTGATGAACTTAAAGCCAAACTCAAGGAAATGAAAGACATCGTTACACCAATTCAAAAGCGAAGAGAAGAAGCCGCTGGCCGACCTGAACATTTGAAATCTCTCAAGGACGCACTAGAGCAAACTAAATCGTTCATTGCCGGTGTAAGAGAGCAAATCAAAAATGAAACAGAGGCCCATTCTTCCTTCAGCGCATCTAAATCCAGCGCTTCAGCCAGTTCCGAAACAGCATCCACAGCCACTGTTGATGATTTCGCCGATCTCGAAGATGAAGAGAATGCTGGTTCCGCTTCATCAACAGTAACTGCTCCTCCCGAAGAAGAAACTATGGAGCCACCAGTCTACAACGAAGCTGATCTCGCAGCTCCTCAAGCACTTTACGATGATATCTCTCAATGGCTCTCGGAACTTGTCGCTCAACAAGAAAAACTCGCTGCTACAGCTGACCCTGTTCTTCTTATCAAGGATCTCGCCGAAAAGACCAAACAACTTCAAGATATTGGTGTAGAACTCATCATGAAGAGTATGAAACAACCATACAAGACTGCTCGCAAGCCAACTAGCAAACCCGAGAAGAAGAAGTCCACAAAATCGAAGTCAAAGACGAAGAAGAGTAAGAAGACTGGAACTGCAACTGCTGATGGAGCAGATGCGACAATTGATCTGGGCTTTGGAGGACCAGATGGAAAGGCTGGAAAGGGTGATGAAGGAACCGAAGGAAAGCCTATTTTCAAGGTGGGGGAGAATGATGAGATGCCTAGTGAAGAACAAATTTTGGAAGCAATTAGAAAGGCAAAGGATGATAAGAAGGAAGAAGGGGTTAAGCATGAAGAACTGTAGATTAGTCAGATAGATTTGTATAGATGCTTTGAAGTGATTTGCATCTGCGATGGTATCTAGTTGTTTGTTTGTATGAGAGATGAGACGAGGCTATACGAATACTTACTAAAATTTACCCAAATTGTTACTGTGATTATTTGATTTGATTGTATTTAAGCTTTTGCGTTGGGTTTGTATTTGCGTTCTTGTTCTTGTTTAGAATTGAAAGTTGAAAAAATTAGATGAAGATGTTTTCCGAATTGTTTATTTTTACATTCATCTTTCTAGAGAGAGAGAGAGAGAGAGAGTGTGTGTGTGTGTGTGTGTATGTGAAGATAGAGTTATGAGAAGTTAAATTAAGTTTATGACTTATTTATTGGTTCCTTGTGAGATTGGCAGGGTCTGACTCTGATTCTATACGGAGATGTATTGGGGGTTGGGGGGAGATTTTTGATTAAGAGATGAAAATGGGAAATGAGAACTGAGAATTGAAAACTGGAAATCTATGAGCAGAGCAGTGTTTGGTTGTTGTCTATTTGTATTTGTATTTATATTTGTATTCGCGCTTGCATCCTCGTTTATTGTAATCTCACTAGGTAGGTAGGTAGGTAGGTAGGTATGGGTAATCTAATCATTTGTATCTGTCTAGATGTACCAACTCAAAGCTATACTGACTACAACTAGAGCCCTTGATTATCCCTTCCACCGAAGCACTCAAAAATCCTCAGATATCCCACCCCAAAGTCAAAATCTCAGACTCCAGACTCCATTCAGCTTCTCAACCCCAAACCCGATATCAGTAGAAGCGTCGATTATCGATTCATCCATCCATTCATCCATGCTACGCAATCTTATACATAACTTTTCAAGGTTGTGAGGTCTTTGCTTTGCTTTATAGTGGGTATGTGTGTGTATTTCTCGCTTCACCTCACCTGCATGGCTTTCCTAGAAGTTCTTCGCGTAGGTATCTTTGTTTTTTTGAGACTTTGAATATCGTATAGTTATTTGTAGAATTCGATGTAATGCCATTCACTCTTCTTCTGCTCCCACTGGCACTCTCCCCATCCCCATCCTCATCTGATCCCATCCCTATCCATACCTCACCCTCACACCCCCCCTCCCCACCTCGGGAAACGGCAGAAACAAATCCCTCTTCACCTCCACATCTCTCCTCTCTGTCTCCACCAACTCCTGTGCTTCATATCTCCTAAAAATCGTCGCGAGCGTGAGTAATATTTCGGCTTTGGCCAGATTGATACCTGCGCAGGAGCGCGATCCTTTGCCGAAAGCGACGAGGTATTTTTCAAGAGTTTTGTCGGGGGTGAGGAGTGGGGCACTGGAGGGAGAATTGAGGTGGGCGGGAGTAGAGGTTAGCCAGCGGTAGGGATTGAAAGTTAGTGGATCGGGAAAGATATCGGGGTTTTGGTGCATGTGGACTGAGGTCATGGAGACGGGTGTCTGTGGGAGGTTAGCTTTCTATTTTGTTTCGTTCAATGCTGGATTAAAATTCAAGTATGATGATATAATCTAGAAGTTTTCCCTTCGAAACTAAAGGGGTGGGAGGGGAGGAATTGCGAGAATACGTACACCAGCAGGAATTTCCCAATCTTTATACATCATAACTTCATAAGGAGATATACGAGGAAGACGAGTTGATATACCATAAGAAAGTCTATTTGAGTATGTTAATTAGAGTGAGTCCCCAAAGTATAGATGATGCGCCTAGAGAAGAAGAAGAGGAAATGAACAAGGAAGTGAATATATACCTCAAACCTTCATTAGCAACAGCATTTAAAAACGGAAGGCCTTCAAGATCTTTCAAACAGGCTCTTGCGTATCGATCCTGCATAACTGATTTCAATTCTTCTCTCAAAGTTTTCAGATGTTGTGGATTATCGAGGAGATGGAAATGTGTGTTCTGAAATTCGTCACGTTAGTAAATTGATCATGTATATTCTTCCCCGTAGATCTTTCCTTCCTTTTCCTACTCCCCTTCCTTTCTCGAAATCTAGAAGAATGAGAAATCGCTTACAGTCAACATATTCGACACCGTATCGCTTCCAGCTCCAATTAGTACAAAAGCCTCTTCAAACAATCTTTGAAACTCTTTTTCCGAAGGAGGGATTTCATCTGATTCAAGAATTGCATGGACGATTGTTCCTTCAATTCCATTACCTTTATCAGGATCAAATTTGTAGTTACCATCGAGGATATTCTTGGTGTCTACTTCAATTGCCTGGATGAACATGATGCGTTAGATATGTATTTCATCTTGATTCTCGGTTGTGAAAGAAAAGTGGAAGCGGAAAAAGGGGGGGGGGGGGTGAGAATGAGGAACAATAACCTTGCGAAAATCCATAAGCAGAGCAAAACCAGGCTTGGTGACCTTTAAAAACCATCTAGGAAGTCCTAGAGAAATGGGTAAGAGGATAGGAAATTGTGTGAGGAGATGACCTAATTTGACGGTCTCGGCTATTGTTTCGACCCAGAGGGGTGAGAAATTGGGAGAATCAAGATGATTCCAGGAACGATTTAGTGCGTACTGTGTGTGAGAGTTAGTTTCATGAGGTTGTTTGAGTTTTGTGACGACGTAAGTGTATAATCAGAACCAAAAGAAGAATTTGTGGTAGCATAGCAATAGAAAGCAAGCAAACAAACCAAAGTAATAACATCAGTAATAAAACACTGATAAACAACTCTCATATCCAACTTCTCACCCTTCTCCTTAAACTCTTCAATTCTTCCACACAGCTTATCAAGCATGTCAAGTAACATAGGTTCCAATTTCTTGATCGTTTGCTTTGAGAGATATTTATTGAGAGCAGCGCGTCGTTCTCGATGAAGTTTATGATCTACACTTCCGAAGGCTGAACCGGGAAGTTGGAAACGATCGAGGAAGTAGGCATACTTGTGACGGACTTTGTGTTGGGAGTACAATTCTTCATAGAAAGCAGGGTCGTAGACGTGGAGTTGATGCGGAGAGATGCGGATGATGGGACCTGAGGGTGTGAGTTTGTTGTATGAGAAAGTGGTTTAAAAAGGAGAGACAGTGAGTAATGCGAGGAGTCAAAGATACAAAAGCGTATTGGAAGACTGCGGAAGTGGAATTGGAAGCATAAGAGGAGCAACATGAAGATATGAATGAAGGAAAGGTGCCATAACGTCAAAAAGTGGAAGAAACCAATGCACAACATCTAGAAGACATCAAAAGCAACAATCTGCTCATCATACACAGAATATACCACATACAAAACAATACATACCGTAAACTTGGTGTAACTCTCTGATTTTAAAAGTAAACTGTCCATCACACCAAACATCATAATAGAATTCATACCTATGTCAACCCGTGCATTAGTAAAATTCAAAGACCTAAACCCTCACGCCTCATCTTTTGAAAAGATACCTCATCGAGGTAACCTTTCTCTTTCTTGAGGAACTTCCTCTTGCCACTCCCATTTCCATTCTAGGAACCTTCAGCCTCGAGATATCAAAAACACTAACATACCAAAGACTTGCCGCCGCCAATTTAGGACCTGGAAACCTAGCCAAAGGACTAAAATAAAGTCGATAAACCACCAATATAACCTGATATACTATGAACGTCGTGACGAGAATCAAGAGCGAATGCTCCATTAATAGATGTAGAAGTCCCATTGTTTGAAGATATAAGGTCCCCTTCAATTCTGTGTCTCTTGTTTGTATTGAAGATGTTGATGATCTTAATATACTTAAAGAAGAAGGACTTCCTATTGTTGTTGCCGTAGTAGTAAGATCCTTCAACCGTAAGAGAAAATTGAGGCATCCCCAATATAAAATTGAAGTCATCTTAATAGGACGAAGCCTCACAACCGAGAAGAGTGAATCCATGATTTGAAATTGAGCGAGGAAGACGTATATTCGAGGCACATGAGTTGGCAAGGTCGAATCTTTTTGAAGTATTCCTTTCTTCACTCTGGCTGCTGGTCAACCGACAACTCTACCTGACCACCAAGATATTGTCAATAAACAAAATACATTCCTCCAGTCAAATCCACCTAGATATATCTCATCTCAAAGAACACCACTTCAATCAACTTCGGCTTCTATATATCTTTATCATTATTCCCAGAGAAAGTGATGACAATGAAATAAAGTAATATGATACCATTAATATTGAAAAATCACCCACATCATTTTCACAAAAAAAGGTAAGAGCGAAGCAAACACAACTAACAACCATCAAATCAAAAGTCCTCTGAAACAACACATATCAGAATCAGGAATCAGCAATATATATACATACCAATATAAATCAGAACATTCAACCCACACCTCAAACTACCATCTCACAACCACATCTGAACCCCGCAATCCCAATCAAGTTATCGACTTGGGTGTCTTCTCCCATCATATTTGTGTCACCAATATCCCATCCCAGGTACCATGAGACTCGAATGCCATACACAACCCAGATCTTCACTTCTTCAAGCATCTCAGCCACAACATTCAAACACGGATTCTCAACCAACCACCCATTCCGGTAAAGTGAAGGAATGCAATTAGAAATTTCCCGTCGCATTGGTGCTACATTGGCTTGTCTTGGCATTTGTCCCAAAGGAAATGAAATTTCTTCCTCAACAGATCAAATGGTCGTGTGCAGCATGTATGCATATTTACGCATGTGCATACACATACATATATGCAGATTTGAGGTCTTGGGAAGAATTCTATTTGGGATTTCTCTTATTGATGCTCTCATTCGTCACTCATTCTTCTCAAGTAGATTGTCACTTCCCCATCCGAACATTACTGCTCGGCTAATTGGAGTTTTCGTCCCATCGGTAGTACAATGACTAGGAATGGTCTTGGCGATGTCCCGAAGAACTTTTTGGATATTGGTTGGAGGGGTGAAAGATGTGGTATGTTTAGGGATAACATAACCTTAATTTATATTCCTAAGCCACGATAATGTATCTTTTTCCTTCTTCACGGGTAGAACTTGTGAAGGGTGCAGGAGAAAGAGTAGAGAAGTTATACCGTGGATGACTTTATTTTCAAACTGACGAAATAGGGGAGATGGTATCTAAACCCAGATGAAAGAAAAACGACACCATAAAATATCACTCATCATTTTCTCACTCACTTCTCAAGACCTCTACTTCTCAAATACGTGTCAATAAATCAATATACAATTTCAAAATGTATACAAACAGATCTCGATCCACCCTTTGTTTCTTTGCTTCTACATACATTCAAGCATTCACACGTGGTGAATCCGGTCCGATGCCGTGCAACACAACTTACGCCATTTGTGCATCTCATTTCAACTCAGCTGTATACATACCTACAGATCTACATATGTACAAACCTATATATACGTAGATATACACACCTAAGTCGATTACGAACCCAAAATTCTACTAATCAATACAACAAAATCATCCTATCTTCCGTGGTAGTATTGAAAAAGTAACTATGTTTCAGAAATTTCCCAGTTCCTTTCTTCTCATACTTTCGATAATGGATGGGTGAATAGACCGACAAACCGAAAGAAAGAAAGAAAGGAAGAAAGGAAGAAAGGAAGAAACAGAAGAACCGGGAGGAAGTAAAAAAGTGAGCGAGTAATGCAAAGATACACACACCGGCATTTTTAACTTCCAGTCGCACGAGAATACTGTGTTGCATGGTAATCTCTTACTGATACCATTACCCAATTGCATGGTATATATACAAGATCATGACATATACCAAACCAACGAACGTCAAATCCCAACACACCAAGCACTACCACACACACTCGAGAAAGAAATCCCATATCTCGAGTCTCAGCTCGATAAACATCTACCGGCTCATAACATATACCCTCTCTCAAGATTGAAAGGGGAGATACTCACGCGCCTAGTAATGAGGTACACAATACTCTAGCGTATTGCAAGTCGAGCAAGGAAGATCTATCCACTCGTAGACTGTAGACTACATACAGCACAGCACAGCACAGCACGGAAAAGCTCACCCACAGAGTAAATATCATTGCGCGAGCAAGCTCGAGAACAAGAGTTAGATAACAGGACAAAGATAACTCTCCACACCAAACCGACCTACCCATCCACCACACACAGAAATTCTCCGACCCATACATAGACTAGTTTAATCTCCTTTCATTTCCTTTCCTTTCCTCCCCTTCCCTCCCTCTTCCTCCTCTAAGCCAAGGAGAAAAACAAACCCCGCAAATACACAAAGAGATAGATCGACAAACACAAAAGAATTCTCCTATCCCCAAGACAACCATCTACTTTCAACCCCAACAAAAAGGCATTTCATTCTCCCTCTTCCCTCCCTGTTTCTTTCCTTTCCTTTCCTCTCTATTGCTATCAACAATTACAATTGTATGTACAGTTACAGCTCGATCTTCAAGTATTTATCTCCTCTCTCCCATCTTCTCTCTCCCATCTACCCATCTACCCATCTACCCATCTACCCATCTACCCATCTACCCATCTACCCATCTACCCATCTACCCATCTACCCATCTACCCATCTTCTATTCATTTGACCCCTTTCCCCTTTCCTCTTTTTAGTTAATCGTAATCAATCAATCAATGAATCAATCATCCATGCATGTATACCTACATGCCACCCATACTCACTCCCCTCTTAATCTACAAGTACGGAGAAAAGAACCCTCAAAAATCAAGTCATGTCTCAAAGGTAAAATGAACCTCAAATTTATTCACAGCACATTTCGCCAAGGCATTTCACTAAGAAAAGCAACAGATATAAAAAACAAATAGAGAAAGAGTAAGACTTTTGTAAACTCTCAAAGAATACTTCAACTACACAACAAGATAATAATAACTCCGTGTAATATATACATTATGTATAGCATGATAATCGTTTCCGCGTAGGCTTGCCGATATACCCTCCGCATCTACCCCTTGAAGCCTTTTCAACGATTGCCGCCCCGCCCCAGTAATATCTCGTTAGACCTAGGATGTGATAACCTAGGATAGGACAGGATGATGTCAAAATATGTACCACAACATTTTGCTCATCCCTTTCACTTCCGTACTCACACCCATCCACCCTTTCTGTCTTTGCCAATCACCAGCCCATCATTCCATACATTATGTGAAGACCTGAAATTCGTATCCGCTACATATATACTGCTGATACACCTTCTACTGCTCCTGCTCTTTCGAGCAATAAAACCCTCCCAAAATATCCCCAAAGCCTTACTTAAGGATTGTAATTATTCATAACTGCCCAAAAACTATCCTGACCCAAATCTCCTTCAAATTGCCATGGTTCAGGTTGCGCATACAAACTTGCGTCTTGGAAATTTTGATATGGCAAATCATAATTTGTTCCTCCCAGGTTCGTACTCAAATCATTGAATATAAGATCATGCATCGGTTGCAAAGGAGCAATTGAAGACAGATCGAAATTGTGTGGCATAATGTTATTAGCTCCTTGAAATTCCCAAGCAGCTGATATATTGGGATTTGGCGAGGTTAAGTTTTGTATTGTGGGAAGATTGTAATGACTTCCATTGACAGAATTTGCCGAAGATATGGTTGAAGGATCGGTGGACGATGCAGGAGAATTGTAAGATTGTGCGGATGTAGAAGTACCAGATCTTACAGCTTGTGAGCTAGCGACTGTTGATGATGGATTGGATCCAACATCTGATGGAGTTGATGGTTGAGGTTTATTTGTTCCTAATGCTTTCTTCAAACGAATATTGATTGCTTTCAGTACGCCAGCTGCAGTATTTGCAATAGCATTGCGACCAATCATAGTCTGGAATCTTTCCATTGCCCAATCAAAATGTTGTAGAGTATTGTCAAGAAGATCCCTATTCTCGAATGGATGTAGGATATAGATGGCGGCCGAGAGGATAATAGCGTCAAATGTATTAAGGACAAGGTTGAACATTTTGTAATGTTTTGTCTGTAGTAAACTGAAATATTCACGTTGCACTCGTAAAATATCCAAACCAGCTTCAAGAGCAGAACGACGACTTGAAACCGAAAGACAAATATATGGTCTATGAAGAGCCATTGTTGTGAATGCACCACCGTTCTGGAAGATTAATCTGCAAGGTGGAAGCCAATAACAATCAGGATGATTATCCCAAGTTGTGTCGGGGTTTTCGGCTCTGAAGTAGGGTGGACATAACTCATGAATTTGTTTGATATTAATGTGCATCTTTTGAACCTTGAGTGCATCACTGGGTTGTGGTCCATCTTTCTCAAGGTAATATATGTCCCAAAGTGGAGCCATAACTTCAACATACCATAACAGCATTGTCAAAGGTGTAGGCATATCTGTAGGTTTTCGTTCTATAGGAGGGGTCTTGCGTCGATCTTCAAGAGTCGCGGGTATAGGAGCGTCGATAGGAAAAGGTGGTCTTGGATCACGCATATCAATGGTGGTAGGTCGGCCAAGGACCAATGCCATGTGTACATCCCACAGAGCGAGTACAAGCCAGGTTCTCCTTCGAAGTTGTTGATGCCAAATATGTTCATATCCATCTTCGGGCTTGTGACGTTGAGGTTGATAGTTATCTTTGTGTAATTCAATCTCTTGGGCGTCTTTGATTGTTTGAGATAGAGAATGCCAACTCTCAGGCACCATTCCACTATATTTCAAGTACGACGCCCTTACAAACCCTGCCTGAACAGTCACAAGAGTAGTATTTCGTTTGCCTAATAAGGTCAAGATACTGACTCCCGAATCACTGTAATCAGCCGCAAGATCATCAAATGACATTCCAGCTGCATATTTGAGTGACTCTAAACTTGGGTCATGATCTGGGGGCTGAAATAGTAAGGCCATAGCGATACATTGAAACAGGAGAGCGGGGAAGAATTGTAAGTCTGCAGGTAATTCCTGTGGTCCTTTATTCAACGTTGCAAAAGAGAGATTGTTCCAATTTCTGAGATGATCGCGAAAGGTTCCTTCATCTAAAGCATAATATTGAAAGTTGACTTCGCGGAAGAATGTCTTTAAAAGCATATCAATGTATGGTCGGGAAGGTAATTGTCGTATCAAGCTCTTGTATTTCTCCCGAAGTCCAGCATTCTCTGACGTTGTTATGGAATGCGATGTCACAGCGGCCCCATCGTTGACCTCTGCCTCTATCTTCTTGAAGATCCCCAGTGTTGTATTTGAATGGGTCCCATTTGACTTTGCATATCCTAAAGCACTAACTTTTGCTACGGAATCCGATTCGACTTGTGCATTCTTTCCATATTCCGCATTATCGGACGACCTTAAGTCATCTAGTAATTGTTGTTTCCTCGCAGATTCATTCTCATATTGACAAACATCTTGCTTATTGCGATTAACACAATTCGAACATGGAAATTGACGATCACACTAGAATTGGTATTAGACAACTCATCTTATGAGAATACAATAAGAAAGCGAAAACAACCTTTTGCTTGCGCCTATGACACTCAGTACATGAGATTACCACTCTCTTCCTCTTCTTTGGAGCTTTCTGTGGGACCTCTGTTTTTATCGTCTCTGGGCCCGATGTAACATTGTTCTTATTTCCAGCAGCTTGTAGATTATGGTTGGGAGGGAGGTTATCGAGGTTGAGGCTGTTGTAAAATTCGTCGCATGCGACTTGATTGGGATCAGGCTTCATGTTGATCGCAGTCTCATTCATTTGCATGATGAGCGATGGTAGAAGTATAGAGATGAAGTATGGAAGATGGTCTTTGAACGAGAGAATGTCCTTCACGCCACTCGCAAATGCCAAACGAATTGATATGCGATCGATATGCGACTATCGCAAGTCGAGTAAACTTTGAATTGAGGAGGTACTCGAATACCCCCACTTGTCAATACTCGTGGGGTGGAGATGTTTGTGTAAGGGGGAGATAGGTAGGTGTTGAAATGGGTACGAGTGTTGATTTTGTATCGTAGAAAAGCGGCTCTTTTGAAATCTCGGGATTTAATGCTGATGTTAGTCGATCCTGCGATCTTGGTAGTACATATAAGGCTTTTTGGTCGTCGCAATGTATGTAAGAATAGTCGATGATGCCAATCAAATCCTGGTAGATCGTGTGAGGTACAGAATCTTTCGGATGTAAGGAATCTATTCTTGTTGACGCAAACGCCGAAAGGATGAAGAAAATATGTGTAGAGTGGCGCCGTGGCGGGCAAATGGGCAAATGGGCAAGTGAAGGGGGAAAAAAGATAGAGAATTTCAAATGCCTCAGGCCAAGATTGATGAGAATGAATGGATGGAATTGGATGTCAGACTCATCAAACTAGATGGTAGATGGTAGATGGTAGATGGTAAATAGTGGATGGTAGGTAGTCAATAATATATAATATGTAGTACATAATAGATGATATATAATAAACAGTAAATAATAGACAGTAAATAGTAAATAACAAATAGTATATAATATATAGAGTATACAGTAGATGGTATATAATACATATAATAGGCGGATTGAATCTTTATTTTTAGCTGCAATACCTAGATAGGGAGGTGTCTAGGTAGGCAGATGGAGTATGAGGTACACATGAAGAATGACTAGCAAACATAATTAAAGATTCATCACAAATTGGATTCGAGTGTATGCGTATATAGAGATGGTAACAAGTAGATGACAGATAGATAGTACTTGGAATCAATCTATCTATCTGTTGAATCCATCCGAGTGAGTTACTTGTCTGCTTGTCTGTTTACCTGCTTGTCTGCTTACCTGCTTACTTACCAAGAATAAAGGTACTTATCTAGATCTAAATGACGCTCCGCTGGCTCTCCGAGGGCCATTGCCATGGAGGCAGACTAGATATTGGTTAGATGCTCAAGAACCTATATTTTCATCTCGAAGCACAATACTAAAAATACATCAAAGACAGAGAACGCAGATAGTATGGACTGAGAATAGCAGAGGATATAGAGTAAACACAAGGAAGAAAACCAAAAAAAAATCTAATTTTACTCGAGTACCTGTGTGACATCAATTTCATGCTTCCAATTGATCTGGGAAAAGTCTAAATGCTTGCTAAATTCCTTGATTATTAAGGTTATTTATGATATTAAATGTCTTCATATATTAAACTTTTTCTCAACCTTACAATTTAGATTCTATCTTCGTACCTAGTAATCACGACGACATCATATACATCATATACATCATATACATCATATACATCATGTACCGATAAATTCCTTCCAGAATATTCTTCTTGGTCTACTTGCCGTCTTTTCCCTGAAAATGGGAGTATCCGTTCCATGTGCAAAACCACGTGTATCCTCATCTTCCCCCTCCCCCAAGATAGACCGAGCTCCTTAACCTTACCTTGGATCCAGATCAAACTCTCGTGAGCAAAATTCAAAAACCCTTACCATGCTGTGCCATGCTATCCCATGAAAGAGTAGACATAACGGAACCCCAAGTTTCCGAGTCGAAGATTTCCCGTGCAGTAGTACGTGACTATTGAAATCCACGAAACTGAAGTACAGCTAGTAGTCAGTAGCTAGGTGAAGAATGGTAAGCAACAATCGTTATACATTCGGCCCAACCAGCTTCAGATTATTTTCAAACACGCCACCCCCCACCCTCCGAAGAAATAGCATTCGAGAATGCCATGGCCATACAGAATGGAACATAGGATTTCGAATCTTGATACACATGAGTTGGCGAGCATTACGCGAAAGAGGAATAGCTGGGGAGATAGCGCAGCCACACATGTTTTTGAGGAATTTCGGTTCGATGTTTACCAGATGTTAGTGCTTCCTGTGGTGAAGAGAGTCCTGGTCTAGATCGGAAGCTTAATCTTGACACTAAGGAAAAGTATCCAGGACGGTGTACTAGGGGTGTGCCAGGGGTGTACTAGGGTGGTCCACGGGCGGACTATACCCAAGAGTCAACATCTAATGTTCATCGATTACGGTACGAAGGAGACTTGGGAAACCATTCGGAACTCTTTTATGGAGAATCCAGGGGGTGGTGGGAGGTGAAGGACGGGTAACGTGATACATCCAAATGCAGATGCAAGGATGATTCCTGATGGTCCCCTTAGCATGTTGAAGATAAAGCACGCTCTAACCACCCAAGAAGCGTCAAGATAATTTAATATGGAGAAGAGGAACGAGAATTGAGCGAGAAGAAAAAAAGTAAAACAAAGGGTCCATTAGTGTCACGTTTTAGTTCTAGTCTATGCAGTCCTTGGACAGTAGTCTGAAATGTCTCCCAAGGGTTCTTTTCCGGTTCTGGTTCTAGTTCTAGTGCTTGTTCTGGCAACTTGCAGCAAATGATGTGAAAAATTGAGATCTCTTGTGGAGGGTGGAGGGTGGAGGGAGGAGGTTGACTGAGGGTAAGAATAACAACACGGAGAGTACGGAGAGTCAGAGTAAGAGGGAGAGTGAAGAAAGCAATGGAACCTCTCCACCACCACCTCCATCCCTCCCAAATCTCCCGGGGTACTCCAGAGACCCTGACAGTATTTTTACATTCACGCCTCTCTCGCTTGCGATACCCATATTAATCAGGAATCAATGCATAATGACGCAAGATGTCGATCGATTTTTCTGCATCCCATCCAGACCTTGTGCCTTTCACACACACCAGAGTCCAGAGAGTCCCAGATAGCAGAACATTCTTTTCTTTCTGACTTCTCTATTTTCTGGTCCGTGTCCGTGTTCAGTCACCGTATGCTCTCACGAATGCTCTCACGAATGCGCTCATGCTAATAAACACCAGCTCAAACTAGGACCCCTAGTATGTATTAGGTAATCTCAGCCAGTAGCATCCAAAGTCAAACTCGAACGCAATAATTTATTATACACTGACCACCACCAACCTTATCTACCTACCAATCTACCCATCTACCCATCTACCAACCTACCAACCACTCTTCCCACCACCACGCTTTTTTTTTTACTTCCATGGTGTATTTAAGAAAAAAGATAAGATTATGATTAAGAAAAATTAAAATACACATTAATACCATTCAGGCTTAGACTCCCTTCAGTGTCTAAGACTTCCATACCTTATTTCATTTGGTCCATCTGCGAAAAGGGTACCTACCTATAAGGCATTGCCATTTATCTATCACATTGAAAAGGTGGAGGGGTTGCCTTTTAACCCAATCCAATGCATACAAACAATTAGAAACTAGGTGAGTAAATCTCTACTACCTCCTGGTCTTTTCCCACTCACTCTTCCATTCAATATACCGATCATCAATAAAGTCAGAAACGTTAATCACTCCATTTCTGATCATCGCATTCATTAGACAGATCTTCCTGCCTCGACCATTCCCACCCATAGACGGATCATAGACGGATCATCACCTTGACTACCTCCTCTCGATCCTGTCGAACTTTCGGAAAGCTGGCCAGCCATCCAATTAAACCCAAGCGCAGATGGCGCCGGTAGCAGCAACAGTTGCGCTTTCGCACGTTGAGGGGATTTCCGATTCCGCCAGAGCCAGAGAATTATACAAGTAGGTCCATGGTTTAATTTGAATCGGTTGCACCAGTGTAACGAGAATGATGGAAGGTGACACAAGAAGATCCACGCATGTTGAGTCAAAGAGAGGGAAATCAAAGATGTCTATCTCATGAAGTGGTCTGGAATGGCTCACTACGGATTCATTTGCCACCACAAGTTCAAATGTGAAAAGAGTTATCATACTGATATCTATCTCCTTCAGGTACTATCAACCTACTGCGCCCATAAATACCGAGACATGTTTTCCAGCACCTCCATCATCCACGGAGCCTGGCAATCAGAACTTGGAAGTACAATCTGATATTACTTCAACCAAAATTTCCTCTCCAGATACATCGTTGACAGCATTCTGCCAACTAGTATCATGGAGATTAGAGGTGCAAAGAGCAATGATCAGGTATTTTTTCAAGCATTCGTATCCATTCTGTTGATTCATAGGCTGACAAACCCCTCAAGTCTTATCGATGATGGCACACAGTATTTCATTGCAGAAAGCACAAAATCATTAAACCTAGTGGATGCAACAAAGCACAAACCAGGTGATGAGTTGTGGCTCGGCTGTACTTCCGTGTCAAAGGCTGGTAGGTTGTGTGAGAGGTATGACAAAAGCGAATTTGAATTTAAAATCAAGTCGTCAATTGTATTTAATCTCTGCTACAGGACCATCGAAACTGCCCCAACCGCATCGGGTGATGAATATCCTTCATTCATTGTCAATGATTTGACATTAGATGATCGATTCAATCAACTTTCTTTTGTTACGGACCCCCCACACCTCAAATTTTATGCAGGAGTTCCACTTATCACCAAGCGAGGCATACCGATTGGAAGTTTATTTGTGGTCGATAGTCAAGCCAGGCCCGGGCTCTCCAAAGATGACATCTCTTTCTTGGGTACAATGGCATGCACTGTTATGAAGCATCTAGAGTTGAACCGAGAAGTAGAGGAACATCGACGCGGTATGAAGATGAGCAGAGGTCTTGCATCATTTGTCGAAGGTCGTGCAGAACTCGAAGAGGCAGACATGGAAGCAGAAGATGGAGAAGGTACAAAGATTGTTGGCCAGTTTGAAACAGACACAGGGATCAGACGACAAAAATCAAAGTCTTCATCATCAACAAAAGATTCGAGAATGTCAAGTGCTACTTCACTTTCTCTTAGCAATGGTAAAGAAAAGGGGCATGTAACCTCAACTTCAACGATTCCTACAAGGATAGAAGGTACCGTTTTGACATCTGAACGATCGGATTCATTCACCAATGAACGACCAGGGATGGAGTCCACACCCTATTCCTCTTATGGAGAGACTAGTACAACTGAGCAGTCACCTTCCGATATGTGCAAGACTGATACCCCTGACGAGGAGTTTACTGAAGCTTCTGCTCTAAAGTTGCTCTTCTCACGCGCTTCCAATCTCATTAGGGAAGCATTTGAGGTGGATGGTGGAGCTGTATTTTACGATGCACAAAAGGGTTTCAGCAGTGATGCGCAAACTTCTAACTTGGAACTGTCTGTTACTGATAGCCAGACGAGTGGTGACGATGAAATGAGAAACGGATTTAATCCTCAATCCTCCATTTCACGACCTTTTACTCGAGCGTCGACAATGTCACAAACACGAGAAATCGAGATTTTGGGATTCTCCACCCCCGAGGCATCATCGATTAATGGTGATCTATACCCGGGAACTCATTCATTCTTACCATTCGAGGAAAAGTCTTTACATCAATTTTTGCGCCGGTATCCACGCGGAAAGCTATGGACTTTTGATTCGGATGGATCCATGTCCTCCGCGTCAGATGATGAACTTCTTAAGAGTTACAAATCTTCTGTAAGACCAGGCAGAAACCAACAACGTGGAAAGAACAAAGTGGCTAGGGCTGCAGCAGATGGAAGATTTTTGTCGAATCATTTTCCTGGTGTTCGCCAATTGTTGTTTGTCCCGCTTTGGGATGCTGGTCGTTCTCGTTGGCTCAGTGCATGTTGTGTTTGGTCAACAGAGCCTACACGCATTCTATCCAAACAAAACGAGTTGTCGTTTCTCACTGCATTTGGAAACAGTGTCATGGCTGAATGTTCTCGTATAAGTACCGAAGTTGCGGATCAGAAAAAGAGTGACTTCATTGGAAGTATTTCTCGTAAGTATTGAGCGATGATTGCCAGCATTTTATCAAAGGGGGCTAACGATATGCAAAGATGAATTGAGAAGCCCGCTGCACGGAATACTTGCGTCTGCTGAGATATTGGACGATCTTTCATTGCCAAATCTAGCTCAAGAACTTGTCGAAACAATTGATAGTTGTGGCCGTACCCTCTTGGACACTATTGTGAGTCCCTTTTTGATTGCTCTTGGGTGCAGTTTACTCTTATTTTCCTTTCCTCGTACCCCGGACCTCGTTCATCTTTGCTGACTGCTTCTTTAGAATCATATCCTGGACTTTTCTAAAATTAGTAGCCTTGAGAAGAATTGGCGTAGAAATCGACGGGGCTCCACGAAACGAAGATCGCAATCGAGTAGTGCTGGCCCCCTGGCTTTACAACAATCCGATTTGCCCATGATTAATCTGTTCGCTCCTGTGGATGTTGCAGTCCTTTGTGAAGAGGTGGTTGAAAGTGTTTTTGCTGGCTACGTTTTTCAAAATGTCACGGCAAAAACTTTCGATATGGTCCATGATATACATGACAAAAGCTCGGATTCGAAAAGACAAACAGGATTGCTTGCCATGTCATCTTCAGCAAACCAAACCCCACAAGTTTCCGTCATCCTGGATATTGCTCTAGATAACTACAACTTTACTACACAGCCCGGTGCTTTCCGGAGAATCATCATGAACTTGCTCGGGAACGCTTTGAAATATACGTCACACGGCTATGTACGTGTCAAGTTAGAGACCGCCAAACTAGATGATCTTAACGTCCCTGGTGATGGGAGAACTCCGAGATCAATGATCATATTGACAGTGACTGACACAGGAAAGGGTATATCTAGCGAGTTCCTTAGATCGAAGCTATTCACTCCATTTGCTCAGGAAAATACTCTCTCAAGTGGGACTGGATTGGGGCTGTCCATTGTGAGGAGTATTATCAACCTACTTGAAGGAGACATTACGATTGATAGCGAATTGGGACGTGGTACGGGTGAGTAACCTTGAGCTTTCCGGCTGCGTAGATATGACATGTTGATACAGTACTAACCTATCTCTCTAGAGGTCAGAGTTACCTTGCCACTTCTTCGCGAAATGCCAAAAGATACATCAACACCAGCAACACCAAAAGCTGTAACCTCGTTGTTGCGTGAAACAGATGAATCAGTATCATTATTACGAAGTGAAATAAGCGGTCGTGAAGTAGGCCTCTTTAATTTCAATCCTCCTACTATAGACCCTATACTTGCAAGAAAGGGAAAGTTTCTCGAAGGGTCCGTCAGAAACTTCCTCACAAATTGGTATGGCTCGAAGATTGTGCCATTATCGAAGAATCCAGCTATTATCCTAGCGAACGCTCCAGACTTGTCTGTTCTCGCTAATCTCCGTAAAATGCTTCCTCGCCAAAGTAAACCGTCAGTTTTGGTTCTATGTCCGCATTCTTCACGGTTTAACCACTCATTCGCAGAAGCTGGCATCGAAGGCAATGTCACCGTAGTAGCGAAACCAGTGGGTCCACTCAAACTTGCAAGAGCACTCCGATCTTGTCTTGAAGGTGTAACAGCTGCAAGTGGTACAGCCGTCACGCCCGATGCGTCTGGCATGGCCCAAGGTAGCACTAATGATCTTAGTAACATCTTTGAGGATTTGCTCATTTCTCCGAATGGTGGCGAAGTACTGGACAATAGTCGTATGGCGGTTGATAGCGAGAATGCTCGGAAAGCTATTGAATCACCGACTCCAAACGCACTTGTTGAGAAGGGCAAAGAATTCCCATTTCCTTTACCTTTAGGTGGTAAAAACTCTAGTTCAAATGGGGAACTTTCTTTGGATAAGAACCTTCTCACCCCCATAGCTTCAAGCTTTGGTCTCTCATCTCCACCTAATTCATCGGTTGGGTGTGTGACTAGTCACCCATCTGGTTCTTCAACTGCAACTGCAACTACACGTCAACCTTCAATCACGATCGCAGATTCTGACCCATTCGCACCAAATCTACTTCTAGTAGATGACAACATGATAAACCTTAAGCTTCTGCGTCACTTTATAACGAGGTTAGGATACACAACAGTTCACGAGGCAGAAAATGGACTTGAAGCAGTAAAGAAAGTTGAAGAACGACCAGAAGGATATGATATTATTTTCATGGATATCAGTATGCCAATTCTAGATGGATTCGATGCTACAAAGGAAATTCGAAAATTAGAAAAGTCAAGACGAGAGCGAGCGACAACCGACGATGAAACAGACAAGAGTAAGAAGAAAAATGAAGCACTAGTGGTGGCACTTACGGGTTTAGCGGGTAAAGATGATGTGGAGAAGGCGAGAGCTTGTGGCATTGATCTTTTTATGACGAAGCCGGTGGCAATGAAGGAGGTGAGGAAGATGTTGGAGAATTGGAGGGCTAATCAGAAGGACTGAGTGGGGAAGTGGATGACTCTGATGAGTGGAGACATTTGAGCGGAATGATGGAACGATGGATATGAATATGAATCGTATCAGGGGCTTGCATTTTGAGGCGTTATGGAAGCATCAAGGCAGAATCAAAATCGGGACATGAATATCTAGGAATTGTAACAATATGACGGGACGGAGCGATAAAAATTTGGCGTGGCGTTTGGCTTTAGGCTTTGAGCTTTTGAGAGGGAGGGGCTCTTATATACCCGGGTGTAATGCATGGAATTTGTGCTTGAGATGGGTGTGGCTTTTTGGTTTTCAGGAATGTTTGGGGGATTCTTCAAGTTGGATGGAAGGAAACGAATTGGGGTGGAATGGATGTGATGTTCAATAATATACCCTGGGTGGGGCGATGGTTTGATGGAAGGATCGAGGTGATGATTGATGGGATGGATGAATAGATATGTATTATATGAGATGATGAAGAAATCAATAGATACCAGGTACAACTATATCAAGTGTCTCACACTTAGGTGGTGTGATATATTGCAGACTTATTATAGCATATGAGCCTAGATCATTATGGATTAGGGAGTGTGTTTAGACATAGAATTTGAAGTCTATATAGATGGGTATGTAACAATCTTTGTGCCAAGATGAATATATATAGGGTAGGTAGGTGGATAATCAATTTTTATTTGATAGGTGAATATGAAATAGTATGTATGGTATAGTAGTGGATACTAGATAGAAATGAATCGAAAAGTTGGTGTTTTGTTGGTGGAGGGAGGAGATTGGTATTGTATTGTATTGTATTGTGTTGTATTATATTGTATTATATTGTATTATATTATATTATATTGTATTGTATTGTATTATATTGTATTGTATTGTATTGTATTGTATTGTATTGTATTATATTGTATTGTATTGTATTATATTATATTATATTGTATTAAATAAAGGAAGTAAAGTAGTATATGTAGATGTAAGTGTAAGTGTAGTTGAGTTATTTTTATCTTTTGGTTTATTTGTATGGGATGATTTGGGTGGCGGGGGCTATCTTCTATGAGATGTATGAAGATATAGGCTTGTAAGAAAAGGGGATATTAAGGAGAGGAGATTGTAAGAAGAAGAGATTGTAAAGAAAAGAAATTACAAGGAAAAAAGATTGTAAAAAGAAGGGATTGTAAGGAAAGGAGATTGTAAGAAAAGGGGAGAGAATAGTATAGTATCTATGTATCTGGATTATAAGGGGAAGTACCCGGTGTGTGAATATATTGGTATACATGATTTTATCTTTCGTTTATTTTTTGTTTATTTAAGGAAGTGAAAGAGCCAAGTCTGTAATTTATGTAGCTAGGGGAATTGGAAAGATGTGGGAAGTGCGAAGATGGGAGAGGATGGGGTAGGACATATGTAAAGGTTGTGAGAGGAGAGGGTGGGACTTAAAGAGGAATTGTAGGTGGTTATATATTTATATGGGCATCGTGTGAATATATATGTAGTCACATGGGTATTGAGTTTTAGGTACGTAATTTGAAGTGCAATTGGAACTGAGAGAAGAAAGACATGGAATGAATGTTTCTTTCTCTGGGAGATAAAATTAAGTACGGCAAATCACTCTCATGTCCTTGGAATCTATAGCAGATTCTATATAGAAGCTACTCTAGACTAGATTCTATAGTGGAAGGAAGAGTAGAATTCATGGTGGAAGGGTAGATTCTATAAGTGGAGGGTAAAACCCAGAGGGAAAAGGTAGAATCTATAGAGGAGGGATGGAATCTATAAGTGGAGAGTAGAATCTGTAGGGAGAAGCTAAGTTCTATAGGTGGAGTGGAGATTCTACAGGTTGAGATTGAATCTGATTCTATAGGTTGAGAATAGAATCTATAACTACTATACCATCAATTTTCCCTTGATCTTTTCTATAGATTCCATTTACTACAGACTGAATTCTACGCTTCTATGTAGATTTCATTCTAGAATTTATGATAGGACCTGAGGGGCATGAGAGTAGAACAAATTTGATTTTTAGAGTGTGAAAGTAATCAATTGACTTCTAGGGGGCATAAGAGTAATTTACCGAGTCAAATGTAATATATACTAGGAGCTGAAGGTTGGGTTGGAAGCTGGAAGTTACGAGTCATGCCAATTGGAGTGAATAAGAAAGGAAGAACATGGGAAAGATACTGATGGGATTGTTTGTGATTTAATAGGAAGGACTTGTTTTTGACTGGCAGAATTTTGAAAGGTGATGAAGTCTTCTCTCCTCTTTCCTTTTCTTCTCTCTGATTAGAGACTTGAGGTAATTAGGTATCTATCGAGGTCTTGTGAAATGTGTTGTCATAAGGTGTTGTTTGGAGTAGAATGAATGGTTAGGTCTCGTGTATATGATTTGACATGAGGGAATTATCTAGATCATCGTCTTAGTCCGTGGGATTTCGATCGTGAGAGTGGGTAATATGTGAATGAGTGATGGGGATGAAGATGGAGATGGGCTAGAATTTACGTATGGCTGGTGGGTAGTCGGGTCTATTAGGTAGATAGAAAGGCAGGCAGGCACATACCGCCACTCATACAAACTCAATTGCCGAGTCGATAGAGAAATCATGTCTTGATCGTGAGTGAGTTATTAGTCAGAATTAAAGCATCAGCGTCATATTCTTTGAACATGAATGGTTCATCGAGGAAGTGCTGTTTGGATTTGATGTCCAAGATTCTTGGACCCGTAACTGACATACTATAATTTAAGCTTACTCCGTAAAAATGGCTCTGGTGCTGGCTCTAGTTCTAGTTCTATCTCTATACCGGCGATCTCATACTCTCGTAATATATTTAAAGTTACCCGGAGCATCAAATTTGTAACCATCAATGGCTAATTGCTATAGAGTACAATAGTATTGATGATGGGTATATATCCAGATACACTAGTATCTTATCCGCATTTAGCCGGATGTCGGTACTTTTTAAAGGTGGTACCGAAGACCCCCTTTGTGAAACAACCTGGGAGTGGAGGCGCTCGTTCGCACCTTTAAACCAATGTAATGCTTTTTTTTTTGAACCAAGTGTGTGATGTATCAACCAAGACGCTTTTACTTGATTTACACAGAATAATCAATTAACACCAGGCAAAGATTCTTAATATCCAAGGGGGCGGATGACCTGTCTACTGTATTTTACTTCGTACTATCATGAATGATGTGGATTCTGTATGTGTTGACAGAAGCTCACTAGGCCATTATTAGAACACCCGTACATCAAGCTTTTCCATGGTTAACACTATCACATCACAACTTACTCGATTTGCAATTTAAGTTTTCCATCCAAAGTCTTATTTCATCCCCGTTCATCCCATCCGCCAATCCTTATCTCCAAAGCATCACCAACGCATTCGACAACTACCGTTTCGATCGCATGACGTCCATCCATCCCCCTTATCCCAATTGGCAAGTCTGGATCTTGAACCCATAACTCTGATTGAGAAAGTCGTCCGAAATTACAGTTGGTTTCGGACTCGTGAAGCCTCCATGCGGGGTAGTACCTTGCTCTATTTTTGCATATAGCCGATGTACTTTTATGGGTCGAGGCAGGGATTTAAATTAAACGTTTGGAAACGGAAAATAAAGACGTTTGATGTAGAAATATTGTGGATGCAATTATTGCATATCCAATACTTTTGCGGGATATATTGAAGAATGCCACTTTAAGGTCCAGTGGTTCAAGGCCAGATTGAATATAGTGGAGACCAGATATGTTTTGAAGTTTCCTTTGGGAGGAACGATGGATGAAGGGGTACTCCGAATGGAGTAAGCGATCTTGAATCTTATATATAGGTTGTATCTGCTCTCGAGTTTAAAGAAAATCACCACATTCACATACTCTCATTCCACAACCAACTTCACTCTTTCAAACAAACTTCACAATGGTTTCTGCATCTTCCCTCCTCCTTGCTGCATCAGCTATCGCTGGTGTCTTCTCCGCTCCAGCCGCAGCACCTGTCAGTGAGAACTTGAACGTTTTGCAACAAAGAGCATTGACTTCTTCTGCTACCGGTACTAGTGGTGGGTACTACTACTCCTTCTGGACCGATGGAAGTGGTGGTGTTACATACGCCAATGGAGCCGCTGGCCAATATGCCGTAAGCTGGACTGGTAACAAGGGAAACTTTGTCGGTGGAAAGGGATGGTCGGTTGGTTCCGAGCGGTAAGTTCTCATCCCTTCCTTTTGTCGTCCTTAAGAAAACATCAAACTAATCCCTCCCAAAGATCCATCTCCTACTCCGGATCCTACAACCCCGTTGGAAACTCCTACCTCTCCGTCTACGGTTGGACCACCTCTCCCCTCATTGAATACTACATCGTCGAAGACTTCGGTACCTACGATCCTTCCTCGGCCGCCACCGAAATCGGCAGCGTCACCTCGGACGGTTCCACCTACAAGATCCTCGAGACCACCCGTGTAAACCAACCTTCCGTGCAAGGAACTGCTACCTTCAAGCAATACTGGTCTGTTCGTACCAGCAAGCGTACCAGCGGTACCGTCACCACTGCAAACCATTTTGCTGCCTGGAAGAATTTGGGATTGACTCTCGGCTCCACTTACAACTACCAAATTGTTGCTGTTGAGGGTTACCAAAGCAGTGGTTCCGCTTCCATCACTGTTTCTTAAATTTGCGATATACAAGAGAAGAGGAGATTGGAGGATGGATGAGTAAACGAGGAGTGAATGGAGATTGTTGGGAATCTTGTTTCTTGTATATATTCCTTACGACGTTGTTTCTGGCAGTACCGGATGTTGTCGTTTTTGTAGGCCCATATATTCTTTCCTACATAATCAAGTTTCCATGGGAGTTATGTGCCATTGTGATTTTTGAGTTCGGGAGTAGCGTGCAAAGTATGTATATGATGACGAATTGAATAGGATATGTCTACGCCCTTGGAGATGTCTACAGCTATTCCAACATCACATGTTTCACGTGTGGACCAACGAATGAAAGAACGAATCCATTATTTGAAGAGTAAAGTGTGAAATCTGAGAATGTAAATATTATAACAAATATTTTGACTATTAGGTTTCCATTGGATATGCTCTCATATCATTATCGTTCGTCGTATCCTTCATCGAATCATATCATCATATCGCATCACACCTTCCCCCTGCCATCACCTCGAGAGAGACCCCGATTTCTCTCTCTCCCACCTTCGGAACGAAAATAAAACTGCCATAGACACCCAAATCCTTCAAATTAAACAAAACTTCAACAAAAAACTAACAAATACTTACACATTAATAAAACCCGTCCATTCCATATATTCATCACCCATTTCTCAAAACTCTACAGACAATATCTTCACCATCATATCCCCCATCACACCACCGCATAAGATAAACACACTCTCTCACCCCTTCTCAAATCTCCGCACATTCTCAAGCGAAAGCTTAGTAGCTTTCTCTATCTGCTGCAACTCCCATATCTCCGCTCTTCGCTGTATTCGCTGTGCGCGCAAATCTTCTCGTTCCCGCATCTCAGCTTCTGTCTCTGCTCGGTGTCTAGCTCGCTTGGATCGTCGAATGGAGTATTCGGGTTGGTGTTGGTTTGGCAATTCTGGAGGTTCTTCTGCGCGTCGTTTGAGGGGCTGGGCGGTTTGGTTTGGTTGGGCTGATTCGCGGATGGAAAGGGAATAGAAGTTCGGGAGAGATTGGAAGGTTTGTCTTTGTATTCTTGCTTGGTATTCTGCTTTCTGAGCTCTGATTTCTTCTTGATCTTGCAGAGTGAGCTGGGTTTGCTGAGATAGTTGGGAGAGTTGATCGTGAGCGTGATAAATGTGTTCCACTAGTACATTCTTTTGATCTCGTATCTCGTAAGCTAGTTCGTCGTAGACGTCTCTTGCATCTCTTGCCTTTTGGGCTAGTTGGTGTTCAGCTAATTGGTCCAAGTCCATTTGGTCTTGATCCAGTTGGTCGTGTGCTACATTCGTCCTGGGAGTCAGCTCGTTTTGTCGAGCTCGTATCTCGGAAGCTTGTTTGTCGTATACGTCTCTTGTCCTTTCAGCACGTTGCTTTTGGATCAATTGATCCTGAGCGAGTCGGCCACAAGCTTGCTTCGCTAGTTGGAAAAGTCCAGTCGTTTGTGCTGGTTGTTCTTGAGCTGACTGCTCTTGGGCTGCTTGGTCGTGAGCTACACTCGCCTTCCGCGTGGTTTCATTCTGTTGAGCTTGTTGGTCGTAAATTCCTTTCTCGTAAGTATGTTGCTCGTAAAAGTTTCTTGCATTTTGAGCTGGTTGATCTTCGGTCAATTGATCTTGAGCCAGTTCATCGTGAGCTTCTTGTGACTCTCGAGTCTCTTGAGCCGGCTTCACCTGTTGAGCTATTTGATCGTAATTATTTTTTGCCTTTTGTGCCGACTGACCGACTTTCGTTGTTGCATATTGTTGAAGTTGTTGTCCTTGCTGTTGTTGCACTTGTTGAGCAGTTTCTCGTGTTTGCTGTGAGGCTAAACTCTGATATCCCCTAATACCTTCCTCTATCTTGGCATCATAATGCCCGGAATCTCCCAGAGTAGACTGTCCAAACCGAAAAACTGCGGTAGGATTGGGATTTTTGAAGTGGTTTGGTTTTGAGTCGGGGGTGTGTACGGTTAACGATGAACGTTGTGCGGCAGTATTCGTAGCTTTCTGGGATTGTGAATAACTCGGATTGTGACCTGAAGCTTGGTATGGCCAATGAAGATCGGGGTCTCTAGATGTCGATGGTGTGCGAGTATGGAGTTGAAATCGTTGGCGAGGAGAAGTCTGACGAGATTGAGCTTGGTAAGATTGAGCATGTCGATCTTGGACCTCTTTGGAGACTGACAGCGCTCGGAATCGATTAAGGTCGACTTCCTCTTGAGGTTGAGGACTCTTTGTTTGGAAGTTTGAAAGCTGTTGAAAGTGTGCATCAATGGTGTCTTGATCTTGAGAAGGTATGGAGGAATCAGCACGGGGAACATCAGCGCTTACCCCAGCCAGGGTTTGAAATGGCGAGTTCATATCGACATCTCTCGTTCCGTCTCCAGAATCTTCTTCGACCGTATCGTCTGATCCGCTAGCGACTTTAGGATCTTGCTCAAATGGATCATTATTGCTGAGTACATGACCATCTTCATCAAGTGGAAGATAGCCATGCGGCGTTGGTGAGAAGCGGAATACATCGTTGGTCTGACCCGCAAATTCAACGCCTGCTTCGCTTGTGTTATCAAAGTTCTCATGGGTATTGGATGGTGCGATATTCCATTCCTCCTCGATACTGGGAAGAACCGTGTCTTCATTGTTGTTTTGGTAGCCAATATCGTCTTTGTTCATTTCGGTTATAAGATCAATCGCGAGATTGACATCTTCCAGCTCACTTCGGGTTTCATTGAGGATGTTATCCTCTTTGGATATGCGGTCTTGGAGCCTCGCTGCCTCGGCCAATCTCTTGCCTCTGTTGTCCTCACTCTCTTCACTGACACGATCCTTTGCCACCGTCAATTTCTCTAGATTCCCTTCGTATAGCTTCTTGACTCTCTCATGACCAAAATGACGGGATTGAAGCCTCTCTGCCTCGAACTGCATTTCTTTGAGTTGCTTAAGCCTTGATATGGTCTCCTCAGACGGGCCTAGAGCCGTTGTAGCGACTACTGATGCGGGCATAGGATATTTCGGTACAGGCTTGGCAGTGTATGATTTAGCCTTCGGCATCAGAGGCAAATTGGCGACACTGTATTTTCGCTTGTCTGTATCGACTATGGGCATACTTGGCCGCGAATACTGCGCTTCCGCATTCTGATTTGGCTGTATTCCTTGGGATATGTCTTCGTTCCTGTTCTCCAGTGGTTCTCCCCGTCGTTTAGCTGCCTTTCTAAAATCGGATCCTCTACAATGAGAGCATGTAGATAGAATCCTGCCATTGCTTATGGGAAAATAGTACCTGGGCTTCCAAACTCTTTCCTTGCTGCAATAGCGATACCGGGGACCCTCTTCACCAGTTACCGTGTACAGGTTACTTTGAGGATAACCTGGCAGGTTTCGCTCATCTTCAGGAAGAGGAACATCTGAACCAAAAATTTGCAGCCATTGTTGATAAACATTCAATGTTGTGAAGTGCTGTGGAGTAACACCAGCAGGGGCGCTTCCAGGATAGAAGACCTCATTGGAGAAACTTGGTACGATACATCGCGGAACAGGCGTCTTTCCTACATGAACATATGTCATGTTGTCACTGAAGGTTATGTTTATGCTAGAGAGTGTCGATAAATAAATGTTGCGTAATGTGTTGATGATTAATGAAAAGATTCGGAATTTGTCTGGAAGGGTATTATTGACAGTGTCGGACAAAAGTCGAAAGCTATCAGAAGAACAGAAAAATGTTCGAGTGTGTCCAATGAGATATGCAATGAATCGAGAAGTAGTCAATAGAAACACATAAAGTGCCAGGAATATTTCGTGGAGAAAAGGCGACCAAGTGCGAATTCGTCGCCTAGGAGACACTTAAGTAGACACGAGGCGGAGTCGAATTCACTTTGTTTACATCTTCTTATCTTTCTTTATGATCAGCAATGCCGAGGATAAGTAGATAAATGAGGGGCTGGAGGAGAGATGCATGGAGTGAATGTTGAATTGTCAATGAGGATATCGTAGATCTTGAGATGCCATCTCATCGTTATATTGTGGTTTTCTCTAAGCGAGAAGCGTTGAGAGGTAATTATCGTCTGAAGGGCAAAAAACTTTAGTGGGTGAATTGTTGAAGCTCGCAATCACCTTACCTAGTGACAAGACATATTTTTTGGATGTAGGAGTTCCATCTTCTTCAGTGAAGTGTGTCTATTGAATATAGATCCGTAATGTTTTGCGGCTCATAATGCAAGTACCAACTCGCTTAACAATACGCCATTCATCAGCCTATGATTCAATACGTCTGATTGTATCCATATGTCATAATTAGGTCGTAATAGCTTGAATATTTTTTGTTAGTTGATGGCATGGAAGTCTTCCGGAAATGGGATATTATAAAGGGAAGAAAAATGAGAAGCGTGATGGAAAGGCCTTGTGTGTTATAAGACGCTGGCTGAGCAACTCATGAGACCTCCTTACTTTGTTGCTGACTGCTTACTGGGAGAAATTTACGGAAGTCGAATGAATGTTTTTTTCCTACAAGATATAGGAGATGCAATTGTGTGTGTAGTAACATAGTATAGAGATATTATAAATATAAAATGGATAATCTTAAAGATGACTGACTACTCGTGCATGGAATTTGTGCGATTCTGTTCCTGTCAGAAACTATGCAACGGAAACCTGCATATTTATACTGGATATCTAGTGATATTCTAGTAGGATTGTAGGTGCTCTAAGTTAAATTTTCATGTGCGCACCCTGATGTTAATTCATATGTATCAGTTCCCATATCAGAATTATGTATGAAAATAGCATGTCTGACTCGTCCTTGTGTTGAGATCAGAAACAATAACAATGTAGACTTCACCGAATATTTACTTTGAAGCAACTTCCAAAGACAACAAGAATTGCTTACGGAGCACCACCTATCCTGAGTTGAGTTGCTTCCATCACAGAAGTTTTCTTTGAATGGCCAAGAGAGGCATCCATTTTCTGGCAAGAAGTTCACAAATTAAAGAAAGCCCAGAAAATCTACTATACACTCAGAGATTGAATTTTAATCCAAGTAATTGAACTCACAAATTATGAGGAACAAAAAGAATAAGTATTTGTTGCCTTGACAGTGACTCCTCCACTGTAGTTCATCCATACCTATGATAGCAGCCTGCTGTTTGTGCGTAGTCCATACTACAAACACAATTTAATATTCATTGAAGACCATGGAGACAACAAATTTGTCAATAAACAAACAACAAGTCCTGTTAGAAGTGAGTCTAGGTTCAACAAATATCAAAGCCCTCGCTTCGACAAGAGGTGCTCACACAACTGCTCGAGAATTGTGATATTGAAAATTCAAATATTGAAAATATAAATCCGAAGTAAGGCCTTCAAAGAACTCTTGTCTTGTTTCAGGTTCGGGATAGCCATTTGAATTCCTAGAGCTTCTCCATTTCCCAAACTTCCCGCAATCTTGACAACAACATTATAACTTCCATATTCTTTGATGTAATCTTATACTCGGCTTTTATTTTCGCTGTTCGATAGGACCATTAAGTTATATATTGGTACGATCAAGGAACAACTTGTCGAATCTGCAAAGATTGGGATCCCGAGTTACTTTCGCTTTGACTTCAACAATTGAAGATCGAGTCAAGTCCCTGGACTTCATATTATTATACAGCATACAATTCACAGTAAGTCCACAACTACTTATGGCTTTCTTGAGATCCCAGAGTCCATGATAGCTTGCTCATGGCCTCGATCTTTCTCTTATTTCCAGAAACTGATCTGTTATATAGCAGAAAGTCTCTTCCAACAAATTCAAGTTCGACACTATCAACGCCAGAGAAAATCATGAAGGGCAGCTTGATTTTCTTGTTATAGCGTCGGATAGAAGCAAGCCCGTCGATAATATACTATCCAAGAAGTACTCAAAAACTCGTTGATCACTGGTCGCGACAGATCTCAGCACTCTCGGACTTCCAAAGCAAAATGAGGTTTTGCAGTCGGAAGTCCCAGGGGGTATTAAGCCATGTAAGTCACCTCATTACAACGGTTAGTATGCAACTAGCATGCCAAAACCTGATATGCTTCTTAAGATCATGAAGATCTACAATCAAGACCTCAAACATCTCTTTAAGCGTATCACAACTGACACACATGACTCGTAGCGGTCCATTACTTTACAAAACGACTCGTGGCTTCCGGCGCGCGCCGATCTTCTTCCTAAGATCATGAACATATATATTCATCGCCTCGAACATCTCTTCAGGCGTATGGTCGTTGATGTGCATAGCGCACAACGAGCAAAGAGAGTTCCAAGACGCCAACTCCAACCCCACCACCATGGTGGTGGTGTCTTAATTCGATGACAATTTTCCAGCGAGCTTTTCAAGCTACCTCTACGACACATAGAGGGCTGGTCTCGGTGTCAGAACACTGTAAGTCCATCACAATTCCCAAATTTCTCATCCTACAAACATATAAGCCCTAGCAATTCTAACGTTATACCCAAGTGATGACGATCTTGGCCCCGAGGTCAACGAATATGTCCTCGTGTCATTATTTCAGGACTGCTTTTCTCCTGCGAGTACGAAGCACCCTTCGTGGGCGATCTCGGCCCTGAAGTCAACGAGTAAGTCCTGGTCTCACTCTTCCAAGCCAGATTCCCATCATGCAAGGGGAGTGAGACCAAGACTTATTCATTGACATCTGGACTTGCCGGATCATGAGATATGTTACATCAGATTTGATATAAATGCCAACATCAGATCTGCTCCCGAGCAGATCTTCAAAAATATTAAGTTGTCTGCCTGCGCAGGCAGGCTCTTCTTTACTTGAAGTGCCTGTGTGGCTGTGGGGGTTTGAATGGTGGTCGTCGTTCAGATACAATGATGGGGTTTCTATCTGGTGTCCTTGGATACTTGAAGAGCACAATATGGCAGGTGTGTGGATGATGTGGAGATTTTGTTGTTAAAGATGTTACTTTGCAGATATTTCTGGGGATGCGAGATGGGAGATGGGAGATGGGGTCATGTTCTTGATAGTGTATATGTAGGAGGGGGAGAAGTAGTAGCAATAAAACGTAGTTAACTATAGCCGCTTCCGCGTGCGCTTCCTTTCCCTCATCGTGTTGAACTGCTTGAGATCCCGCCGGTAGAGAGTCGTGGATAATTGTGGTTAGTCCTATATATGAGCTTCTCATTAAATGATAGCTAATAAGCAAATCAGGCTTCGTGTGAAGAGCAAGATTTGGAGCTCATAATCTGACCAGCTTGTATACTGGTCGCCGACAGGCCGTACAGGAAGGGAAAATAAAATTGTTTCCAGTAGCTACCTGGTAAGTCTTCAGATTTCAGTGCCATTGTCCATAATGTCAAGTATTGATTTTCTTTCTACTTTAGACAATTGATACCGGTCTATGCCCTTACCCAAGGGTCCCAACGCCTTCAAATGCCCTTTGAAAAGGGTATGCAATGGCTTTGCTGCTTTGCACTTGATCCCGGATTACTCACTTCCGATGAAGATGAGCAAAGCGAAGATTGTGAAGCGGAGGCAGAGGGCTTCTACCAGAAACCACAAGCATCGAAAAGAGCGTCGACAAACCTGCCCCTCATTAATCCCTCATTCAAGCTCATTTCGGAGAACCAGTCATCATCAAATGCCGTTGAAACAATCCAGAAGCCCCATCACAGGGTGGATGATGTTAGTATGATTCTTCTCCCTCACGACTGCTTTAATAACGCTTGTTTGATAGGTCTCAATGGAGCTTGAACGACTTTCCAGATATTTTCTGCTCCAAAAAGATAAGATAGCGAAAGTTTTATGCAGCCAAGGTGAAGAAAGCCAATGGGGCTCAAGGGAATTCAAAGTTGCCGTTGACTTGTGTTAAGCCAGGCAACTTTGCGTCCACACCATCAAATTCGTCTGCCGATTACTATCCATCGAGCCCTTTCCTACCCTCAACCACGACGTTAATTTCTTTACTGATTTCCTCTCGGGCATTTCAAATGCCGTGGCGCTTGCCAGTTGTTGCTTCCCCCCCTGCATTACTACCACCAAGGCAATATGCCTAGACAAGAGGCACTCCAGCCGAGATATACCACTCGAGAAATCACTTCCTTCGTTTTGAAGCGATTTCCAGAGCTATGCCGCAACGTAAGTTCAAAACACCCAATATACCATCACAATTCTTGTGTTTGACTGACTTTACATAGCGCATTAAAGAGTCGATCATTGAGTTCCGTTGGGAATTTCTTGATTATTCTTTGGATAAGACGGAGTATATTGAGTGGTATTGTGGGTGGTGGGCAATGTAGTTGCATCAGCGAGATGTATTACAAGTCATATTTGATGACAAAATGGCGAAGCCACACGCTTGCCGAGGACAGCGAGATTTACCACGGCATGCTAGCAGACAGCTCGATGGAATCCAGAGATCAGACCCAGCCAGAGCAACCCCGAAACCTTGTTCAACGGAGCTGGTTGGGCTGTCGGAGAAGGTATTTGATAGTCTTGTGCAGAATTGTAATTCAAAGTTAATTTCATTGAAGTGTTGCCATATCTTCTTACACTAATATAGTGCCACAAAATGTGTTCGCTGTCACATACGACCATAGACTGAAGAGAATTGGGCATCCCGTCCGCTCTGCCATACACAAGCTTCAGATCGGTGGATTAGTAGTTGGGTGGGTGACCACCAGCGAATCCCCACTGTTGTATGTTTCTTTTTGCATTTTTGGCATCTGAGGGAGGAGGACGAGAAGGGTATCTATCCTTTTTACGGTTCTTGATTGCTTTAGATGACTATTTCGAAACATACAAAGCCGGTGAACCAATAATTTGCCTCGGCATTGAGAGAGTCTTCCAGCGTTTGTGTTTTTATTTTATTTATGCTCGACATCGATATCCCGAGGTCCAAGATGGCGTCGAGAAGTTTCTAAAATTGGTCTTCGACGGACATTTGCTTCATCTCAAAGACCCGCTCTTTTGTGACCGGCAATCAAGATCTATTCATCCTGCAGCCCATATCTAATCGAGTATTCTTGCTTCTTGATACAAATCTTATCAGCGGTTTCCCATACCGTGGATCTCATCATCTATCTTTCTCCTTGCTAGAGTTACTGTAAATGGTTCTCAAAGGCAGACTAGGAATATATCGATCTCGAACATCTTTGCCTAGCCTCTGTTTCAGTTCAGTGTCCTGTGGATCCGGAAATTTAGTACAAGGGCAGGTTATGCTTGTTGATACCGAGACTGCGGCGATGAGTAGGAAGTATTGGAGTATTGAAGAAGCTTGCAGAAAATAGATGGTGTACTTGTTATGGCCTTACATGTTGTTAGACTTCCAGCATCGATTGTATTTGATGATTGTTGTTGTGACTGGGATCTCCATGCAAATAATGTGAACAGTTTGTGAATTTGTTTGTGAAGAGCTGGCTCCTCTCTGAATCAATGTCCGACATTGCCGGAATCCACTGTGGTGAATTGTGCTTTGTCATCTGTTCACGTCTTCAAGAATGTGTGAATACACAACTCTGCTGACAACAGTACACATATGAGTGATCAGGGCTGATATAGAAAACCAAGGTTACTCTCTAGGAAAGCTTTCACCATCGAATAGTGACATCGTAAAATTTGGCGGAGGAAGAGGAAGTGAACGTTTGCATCAAAAGCAAATAATGAAGTTCTAGTACAAGCATTTGTGCACTGGTCACTAGGCACCCCCTATTTTGAACCAAGACGACCTTAAAGTATCGACAGGAGCAAACGTTGAAGGGAAGAGAATTTGCAAAGACAGCCCGTGAGAAAAGAGCTAGCCCATCACTGAGACCTCACGTTCTGACAGTTGAATCTTTTAACTCGACTAAGATTTCCGAAGTTATTCCAATGCCAAACATTAACTTTGATGTCGCCGACAGGAATGATACTTCCGTATCTTCTTGCTTCCACATTTGGTGTTGTTGTCGAACAAACAAAAATTGCGGGGAAGTTCCCAGCCACCAAAACCAAAGCCACTCGTGCCACTTCACTTCACTGACTCCCGAGGTCCCCATCCACCACCACTTCATCTGACAACTCACTCACACCACTCCTCACACAACACAACACGACACAACACAACACTCTCACCACATAAAATCATTCGGCATCGCAAAAGGCGGAACTTGTTATTCTCCAACGTTGAGTATGCAAGGCAAGTAAGCTTGGCAAGCATTGGCACACACAGAAATCTATGGAACAAATCGTTGGAATACGAGGAGATCGGCATCTGTACGGTACTCATTATCTATTTATAGATTCACACGCATCTGACGTAGCCAACCGTATGGATACATCCTTCACTGCCTCCACTATCTCGTACTCGCCTTAACAATGAATGAGACTTGGTTTATGTAAATTTATTACTCCAAAGTGATAGAAATGCGGAGGAATAAGCATAAGATCGAGGCGTCCGGAAGATGCACACGATACCGCTTCGATGCCAAGATCTTCGTACCCGCACAGCCTTGCATACAGCGTGCATATACCGCTGTTCTTCTCGTATTGCTGAGAGGAGACTCTGCTGATGGGGTTATGAATAGTGTTGATAGACATCATCTGATTCAGGTGCAATGGAATGTTTCTCGTAATTGACGATGCAGACAATGCGGTCCTGGTAGGTACCCCGCTATCACGAGTTTCGATGGGTGAGAGGAGGCGACATATACGGAAAATTATCTGGTGAATTACTGAGGCGGAGATGAGGCTGGGGTGAGGGGCTTTTGAGGGGTAGAAGGTATATAAGACATGATGTGCGCCGTGGTGGAAGATCATCATCAACATCAACATCTACATCTACATACACTACTTCAAAGGTATCTACAAGAACTTCTACCTCACAAACAAACAAACAAACAAACTTCCTCGCCTCAACCACACAAATTCAAAATGCAATTCCCAACTCTCGCTACTCTCCTCACCTTTGCCGTTAGCGCAACAGCCATCACCGTCTCCTACGACGTCGGCTACGATGATGCCAGCCGTTCTCTCGCCGTAGTTTCCTGCTCCGATGGAACCAACGGACTCCTCACCAAGGGCTACACTACCCAAGGTTCCCTCAAAAACTTCCCAAACATTGGCGGTGCATCCACCATCGCCGGCTGGAACGATGCAAACTGTGGCAACTGCTATCAATTGAGCTATGGAGGAAGAAGCATCAATGTCCTTGCCATCGATCACGCTGCTACGGGTTTCAACATTGGACAAGAAGCACTTGACACTTTGACCAATGGACAGGCAGTTGCCCTCGGAAGAATCGATGCTACCTACACCCAAGTCGATAGAAGTGTTTGTGGATTGTAGATGGTTGAAGAAGTCCAGAATGCAAGCATGGGTATTGGAAATGGAAGATTCGAAGAAGGGATGGTGAAGACGGAGATGGATATTGCATTGGAGATGGGAGTAATGGTGTTACTGACGATTAACGAGTATGGTTACGAA
This sequence comes from Botrytis fragariae, assembly GCF_013461495.1. Taxonomy (NCBI): domain Eukaryota; kingdom Fungi; phylum Ascomycota; class Leotiomycetes; order Helotiales; family Sclerotiniaceae; genus Botrytis; species Botrytis fragariae. Next base: position 201,340 of record NW_023500986.1, read on the forward strand.
TATTTTAAAGCGAAGTAATAATGATAATGCAATTTTTGCTACCTAATCTTTTGCTCCATCCGTGCATTTTGAATGTGATGTACTTCTAAGAATATTATCCAATCTTTGGTGCAAACTATAGAAGCTCGGATTGTCTGGAAAAATACAGCTTTTATCTCATGTTGACCATAGTTTGATTATATCTTACCAATTGTTGATGTTTCACACGTGTGGAATGATGGGAATTCCCATAGATGCTCCAAGGTTCGCCATTGACAGATCAGTTTTAAAACATAGATGCGGGTATCGTCAAAATGTAAATATAAATGTATTTATTTATGGAATGGAGTCTGTACAAATTATTCTATAATCTAAATGTTATATCTAATGGTATGATTGATATCTATGTTCCCAAATTCCAATCCGAAACGCCGTACTATATCCATATTCACGTGCCAAATTTAGTATCCCTCCAGTAAATCAAATCATACATCATCAAATCTCAATTCAACTTATCTGCTCATCACTCATCCAATCCCTTCAAGGAACCCTTTTCACAACCGGAACCCTCCCACCCCAAACCTCTCCATGAAACCCCAAGAACGTCCTCAACTGATCCTCGAAATTGCCCATGTACTCCTTATGAGCATACCTACACCTAATTTCCTGCAATCCCTCCAATCTCAACAAACCCCCATAATTCAATTCCTCCCAACTCTCCGCTCCTCCCTGTCCCTCATACTCCTCCACCATTTCCTTACATCTCAGCCCTTCCTGAAACTTGAGATGTACATACATCGTATTATCCCAATCCAGACCCTCCAGCTCCACCGCAGTGACTCGCCCCAAAATCCTCCTATCCACCGAGTTCAGAAATGCCATCCACTCGACGAAGCGTTTGCGGCCTTTGAGATTCTCTCCGCATAAATCCCCTGCGAAAAAGGAAATGGTGTCTGCGAGGGGATTTATACAAATAGGCTGTCTCATGCATTTACTGAGGAGAATCCCGCAATTGCCACCGGATTTCCCACGGGATCCGGGAAATTCCGAACGGTAAAGGAGAGTGTAGTATAAGAGTGTCTCGGAACGTGATTCAGAACAGATAGAGAGGGTGATGGGGGGTGGGGAGGAGTGAGCTTGGAGGGGAGAGATGTTGTAGGAGAGGGAGACGGTTCGGGAGGAGGGGAACAGGGAACGCCAGATTTTGCGTTGAAGTTCCAAGGGGAGGAGAGAGAATTGATGAAATTTCCAGGTAGGTGACGTTGGCTTTTCTGATGTTTTTGAACGTCTTGATGGGAACCATGATTTTGGTGACATGATTGACTTCGTGATTGACATCGTGACTGGTTTTCTCCTTTTCTTGGTGAATATATTTCGAAATAGTTATATTCCTCCCAATATCCAGATTCTGTTCTAGTAAATCGAAATAGAATCAAAAGAATGTTCAAGTGAGTATGATGAAAACAACAAAATTCCAAACAAGAAAATACGCCCCTGAAAAATTTCCTCCGCAAAATTATCTGAAGTCTCGTATCTGAACTCGAGTCATGGAGGATTTTTCTGACGTCTTTGCGCAATGAATCGGATCGAGAAGCTAGAAAATTCTAGATTTTCCAGTGTTTCCAGCCTTATATGATGAAACCGAAGTTAAATTTTTCTCTCCGAGCATCGGAAAATTTACCGATATACTTTGACGATAAAGAAACATAAAAAGGATATATAATCCGGGAGGAGATCAGGTGATATGAATGATTAAAGCAAAGCGAAAGAGATACCTACGTATGAGAGAGATACATGTGGAATGATATCTTCACCGCCGTCGTGCGTCTTATACAAACAAGCATATACCTACTCACCGCGCATTCCCACTTGAGAATTAAAGTTTTGAAAGCGGATAATTATCTCGACGTGTGATTTTCAATCTTTCTTCTGTGCTGAAAGAGAATAGAAATCCACGGTGTTTCTTCTGGCGACAGCGAGGTGTTGATCCTACATTGTGTCAACGAATATTGAATTCAGATGTTTCATCCCATTTTTTTCGACCGACACTAGAGATGCATTGTGTGTATGCGAATCCGAGTCAATCACATGATATGATTGACTCGGACTGATTGACTTCCTTCTAAGAGATTTCAAAGATCTTGGCTCATCATCATCAAGTCAGATATGTAAACAAGGATGAAGATAACGGGAATTATGTGAGATTCATGTGACAGTCATGTGCCAGGCTCAACGGTGCAGGGTTATGGTATGCAGTCTCTTATCACCAAGATTCTTATCAGTCCAATGACCCATCCTCAACCCATTCAACATCACGGCACGGCAACAGACAGAAAAGGGAATATTTTCGACCTTTACATGTTTCAACGAGATGAAATGGATAAAATGGGAAGGGGAAGCATCCGAAATCTCGACTCCTCGTCAATATGTCACCTTACATATAACCATCGAACCAAACGGGAATACCTTTCTTAACACGACCCACCACGGCATAAAAATTGAATGAAGGAAACAAGGAAAACCCAGACCTAAGCTCTCCTCGTTCGCTGTAGCCGCCCGAACCCTTAGTCACGGCATAGTCTACTTTTACTTTTGTTTGAGTCCTTTCACTTCACATGTTCTGAACGACGGGAACGAACTTTCAATATAAAATCGTTCGAGAATGACGAGTTCAATAGATCATTCGTTGCCTTTGACTTCCAGCCAGAATTAAAAGAGTTTCAAATGTTTGGTTCCAGGTTAACGGTTTATCTAAATCTGGTTAGGATTGCGAATAAGATTGGATCTCCTAGGATGGTCAATCTACACGATCGATTCATCAAGCCCTATGAAAGTAGTTCTTCGTTACGTGATAGGTTAGGCCATCAAAGGATCATGGGTTTTAAGCTATCAAAGGCTTCAAAGCTCAAAGCTCACGATGGTACCTGGAGATCCACCATAATATATGACAGTTGCACGGAGTTGGTATCTTTCAAGGGCAGTTACTGGGTACATCGGACGGGAAGATAGTGATTACTATTCACGAACAGGTGCCCTCATTTAAATGTTCCGTCCCCTGTTCTTCATACATCGCTGGAACCATTGGTTCTATTTAGCTGTAGTCATGAGAAGATGGGTGTTCTCCCACGGCTCTGACCTTAATATGTCTTTTCGAACTTCTCTTGTGTTCTCTCATTGGTTGATTGCAACCTTTCATGGCTCAACATGCAGGACCCAATCATTCATCTGATCTCCAAGAAGAGACTAGTTCCGGAGAATCGCCTCGGTTTCGGAAGATGACAAGTGGGTCTGTCGTCGAGTTCATCTGAAGCTATTCCCATTTCATGGGTACATGTCAAAATCTAAGTGGATTTTCACAGACGACAGCTCTCCACAAACTATGTCCCTTGATCTTTGGTATGGTATATCCAATATACCTCAACAGCACGAGCCACAATACATACACACCACACCCAGTCATACTCAAATAACATTATCAAATCTTCCTTCGGACCCATTTTCAAAAGGTTCTAGAGGGAAAATAAGGCGATATTTGCTGGCAGCCACGAGTATCGTGCCCCAATGATTTTATACGATCCATTTTAAGAGTAGATCCTCGCCAAATCTATCGATTCGTGGAGGTACAAGGTTAAACAACTTTCCGATTGACCAGCAATGTCCATGTCTAATGGTGGCAATTTTCAACAAAAATGATTGAATGAAACGAGGCTTCATCGATCATATACCATTGATATTGTTGTAAGGATGGAAAACTGAAATTAGCATCTACATGAAATTTGCATTTCACTTCAACGAACCCCAGAACTTACACTCCGCCTGTTCATGACTTTCTTTAATTGTACTCTTTGACTTTTAAATATACATAACTTTCGGTCTTTACACGTTACCCCATTCTGCTTGGGTTAGCTCAAGGCTTGGTTGGCAGTGACATGTATTGGTGTTACGAAGTCAACGACTTGCAAGAACCTGGCCATTGGATTTGAGACTGCCCGGATGATATGAGCTGTACAAATCTCGTCGTGGAGGCATGGACATCTTGGGCCATAGCCGTCGTATTTATTGCAGTGAGAATTTCTGCACGAGTCTCGAACCTGGGTTGGAGACAATTAAAATTGGATGATGGTTTAATGTTTGCCGTTTTGGTTTGTAGCACTTTGATGCAACTTGTTTGGGATATGATTCTGATGTGCAATGATAGTTCGTATATACAGCTGAAGCAACCTCATCATACTACCTCGTGGCTCGCTGGTTAGGTTATTCGAATGGTGGAATGACTGAATCGGAGCGTCAGACTCTCGATCCAAATTCTCTAGAATGGTTGTATCGAGTTAACGGGGCTAAAACGCATATTTGGAATTGGGTAACCTACATTTCGTTGATGTGGTTACTGAAAGCTTGTTGGATTACCTACTATGCTCGTTTAATGTAAGGGTACATCTTGGTCTCGGGATTGTATAATGACTAACATTGAATTATAGCTCAGCTGCTGAAAAAAGGTCATTGAAACGTATCACTGTAGGATATGTGGTGTTGGGTGTTACATATCTATCAGCTATTCTGGTAGTATTTTGTAAATGTATGCCATTGAAGAAGCAATGGCAAATTTATCCAGATCCAGGAAGTGAGTAACTGGCAGAAAGCCTGTTTGGAGACCTTTCTAATGACAAACCACAGATTCCTGTTATTCTGGCAATTCTGTATTTCAAATGGCTTTCATCATGTCTGTTAACACAGCAACACATATGTATATTATGGCCATACCTCTTCCTGTACGACCAAACAGTCTAGCCTCACGTTCTCTTAAACTATAACTGACACATTATAGACTATTCTTGGCACGAAGGGAATGTTACCATATCAAAAGCTCTTTCTTCTCGTCCTTTACAGTGGAGGATTTCTCGTCACCGTCTTCGGAATCCTACGTTGTGTTTCCATCTTGACCGTAAGTTCTGGTTCCGACGTAACTTTCCCATTCTCATTCCACCAACCTTCTTCCCTCTCCCACATCCATCCCAAGACTAACCCATCTCAAGACTTTAGGCACAGCCACATCAAGCGGACAATGGTCCCTTCGCGAATCATTTCTCGCAGTCCTAGTAACCAATCTTCCAATAGTCGCTCCGATTATCAAACGCTTTTCTCAACAAGTCCGTGATCAATCCACGAAAATCTCATCGCATACTGGAAGTTCGCCTTTTCGAGAAGAGGAAGTCGAACTGGGCGAATTGAAATTGAACCACGAAAGATCCCGATCAAGAGGGAGAAAACAATCTTTAATCCCTAGGATTAAAGAGATGGGACCCGGGGAATGGGATGATGATGAGGTTGTTATGGTTCCGAAAGCTGCGCTGCGGAGATCTTACATGGGTTGTAAAAGTCCAGCGCCGGGTGAGGATGAGAGAGGAAACTATTTTCAGTCTCGTTCGCACACGTCTACACCTAACGGCAATGCGAGCTCGAAAGAAGAATTACAAATATCGGAATTACAACAGCGATTAGACTTAGTACCGAAGAAGGAAAAGAGTAATATGAGAACGACGATTCAGGCAGGCTATGGAAATCATAATCGCTGGAATTGGAGTAAAGATGAGAGGAAAGATGGAGAAGGGGAGGAGGTGGAAGAGGGTCAGATTAGAGTGGTGCAGGAATTTAGATTTACGAATAGTGCTAGTAGTGTTTATGGGGGACCTGTTGCTGGACGATAGGTTGATAGAGGATACGAGAGGAGAAAATGAGGAAAGACGAAATTATATGATACCCAATGTTAGCATTTTTCAATTTCACCTCGCATCACATCCACCACATTGCATTGCATCTCATCTTCGTATGTTCAAACACATCTCTCTCACCCTAACCTAGTAGTTTTGGTAGATTGGCTTGCCGGCGACCCGAATTCTTGCATTGAAAATGGGTTGCTCTCGACAAGTAACGAAGATAAAGTATAGTACAAGCGAGGAGAAACTTTCTCTACTCCACCCCGAAACTGTTAAACTTAACTTATCTGGGTAAGAGGGGTCTTCTTCATATTTTTTACTATACTGCATTTCTGTCGATTGATTGTTTGAGCCAAAGATAAAAGCTTTATTCCACATTTTGGTGGGGTTTCGCCTGGACGAATTTTGTACGGAGGACCTCGGATAAATAGTTTCTTTCAAGTGAATGAATATAAGGCAGATGTGTTTAAAAGGGGGGTTTGTTTACCGTTTGTTCCATGGAAAGATGTACGTTGATCTTGTGAGGGTCGAAAGATTTCTATATGGGAAACTTCTTGAAGATCTCGAATATTCATGATGTTTTCGAGAATAACACCTGTCAAATCCGTCGAAGACGCTCCCACTAGGTGGTTCCAGACACTATATCTGGAATATAATGTTTCTACCGATGGTGGTGGAAAGCTGAATAAGTCAACTCCATTTATCGTTTATGCAAAGATCCTGATAACGTGTAGTCGAAGGATACGAGCACGCACTTCTCCCAGACTCTTGACTTATTTCTTTTCCAATCCCCATTCATTCACCTTTATTCAGAGAAACCTTGCTTTTTTTTCGTTTTCGAGAATGGCCACATGGCTCAAGCTCTTTCAAATTCTTGAGCCTTTGATGGTCCTCGGGCATATTAGCACGAGGTACATCAGATCGTCTCATATCAAATCCTACACACACATCGTATCACCAAGGATACTTCCTTTTTGGCGCCGTCCTAGGAAAGACTACGTTAAAGTCCCATAAACTGCAACAAGAGTCATGTGTCGCAACCAAACACCACGTTACTGGTGCTGCCATATTCCCGGCCGAATTGACGGAATTGACCCAAACGATCGAATTGTCCCTGATACCCCAACACCAGCTCCAGATTGCAATGGAAAGGGATCATCTTGTCCCTCATACCGCGAATGCAAGCGCAAGTATTTCCAGCAAAAACAGTTGTGTCCAGATTGCACCAGCAAAATAAACCAATCTCCTCGAGTAAAAAAAGAAATCAAGGCCTGGAGCAAGGAAATTTTCTATTATAAAGTTACTAGTGAAGTTTTTGACTTCCTGAATGATGAAAGGAGGGATAATGGTGAACAAATATTGACGGGTAGTGAAAAGCTTCAGATACGGGATAGTGTAGAGAGACATTTTGATGTTGCGATTCAGGAGCCATATTATGCGGACTTGTTTGCTTTCCAGTTTGAATACTTTAGAAACGATGAACTTCTTCGGGATGTCAAGCGGAGAGTTTTATCGGAGGAAGAGAACTAATCTACTAGGAAGGACGGTTAGTTGATATATATCTTGCCCCCGAATTAGCTCTGGGAAGCTACATAAGGCAGTTATGCTGAAGTTGAGGTTCATTTTCTGTCTGTCTTCTGAACTTATCTCTCGCGTTAAATCGTCTTTATAGATAGCGTTGAACCTATTCAATAGCATTTTTTCATGCTTTTAATTTGATTTCATATTACAATGCAATTGATTCTATATTTCCTATAATCATCAGAACAATCTAGCGAGTTTCACTCGGGCGGACCTGTTTCTGAATATATCTGTGGATGAATGATATTGAATGCACCTGATGCCATGCTTTGAGCAGTAGAATAAGCGAAAATTATTTGGCTTCATACTTCAGTAAGTCAAATCAGAGCATACAAAGATTTTAAGGTGTATCGGATTTACTTCACATCCGTCTATACATATATTTTCCTCCCCCCCTTAAAGATAAAACCTCAATCCGTCAGCAATGAGCTACAAGCGGCTACATATCGTTCCCGCAAATCATCCGACTTGGGTGGCTTTGTGGCTATCTGTGCCGCATTCTAGGCAGACAAACAATTTTCCAAATTTTGACTTTCTGGTTTCGAACTCTTCCTCATGTTATAATCGTGGTTATCTCTGGAGAATTATGCTCGCAGTAGTGCGTTCGATTTTGAATTGATTCGAAAGTGTCAAATCTTCAATTCTACAATTTGTTATCGTTTTTTTTTGTAGTCAGGCTGTCAGCCCGAGTTGCATAGCCGACCTACCTCGAGGCCCGCGGCCAGTTTCTCAATATTTACAATGAACGCAATTCATTCGAGGATCCATCCATGTATTGTATATTTGGTTATGCATAGCGCACAAGTGTCGAGGCGTTTATTTGATAACCCATGATAATGCGCCTAAGCTGGCATGCTAGGAAATCTCAAGGTCGTAATCAGCCGTGTTTATCGAGCTGTGCAACGGAATTTGAGTGTGGCTTAGTGGGTGCCTATTGCCATCAATTATCTTTATAAGTTTTCATCCTATTCATATATCAAGATACAGAATCAAAATCAAATTCTGCAAAATAACCATCTTCTTATCAATTTTACATCAAGTTAAATTCAATTAAAAACCATCCTCAACATCAGAATGCCAGCACGATCAGAATTCAGCTTCGCTGCTTCTCTATCCACCTCTCTCCCTGGGGATAACAACAACGATGGAACAGCCATATCACCCCCCAAAGATCTCGGTACAGATGGATCCGTACCAAGCACTGGAGATCAACCTTCCACTCCAAGATTCAATTCGAAAAACCCTTTCATCTCAACACCTGACCATACTCCCCCTTCCCCTCCATTATCCCTGAACGAACCAACCACTTCCTCTACAGATCCCACTTCAGAACGAATGCTTTCTTCTTTCGGCAAACTCTCTTTATCTGACTCATTCATCCCTACCTCTCCCTCAATTACTTACCTATCAAAGCTCGACACATCGCCAGACACTCCCATTATTCCTTTCGGGCATACCCTTCAAAACAAGGAAAACAATACCGATACCCTCCTCTACCGCTTACAAAATGCAACATCTAAGACTAACCATTCTCGCTCCTACGGATTTCGTTGCTCTGGCTGGATGGATAGTCTCTACACTTCCGGCGTAACAGACGAACGACAAGCCGACGGCCGAGCATTCCAATCCCACTGTAATTTTACCTTCCAGCCAAGTCCCTACATTTCCGTGTCCACGTCCGTTGCACGAATTATGAGATTACCCCAGTTCAAGAAAGAGGATGAAGCGAAAAGTCGTGTATTCGTGATCTCGCTGAATCGACTTAGACAATTGGGTATCAAAGCACAAAGTACGGATAAATATCTTGAGAAGTTTGTGAATTCCGCAGGGAACCAGATATATAGCAAACAGTGGCACGGGGACGATGAATATAAGTGTGGAGTGAGATATGTGACGGATACTCATTGGTTGGTGGAGAAATGGATACCGGATCAGGCGATTGTCAGTGAGATGGATTTTGGAGAGTTTTTGAAGATAGCGGAGAGAGAGGGAATCACTAGGGAGGTTGCCAAGATCAACTCATTCATAACAGAATTAGATGCACAGAAAATCGACTTGGAAAAGTGGCCTAAGAGAGATGGGAGTGAGCAAGAAAAAGTTATCATGAAGCCGGAATCTTCGAGCAGAATATTTTCAGCCTTGCTATAGAGAAAACAGAGGCTCAGGTGAAGATGTTTGCAGAGAACATACAGATCAAAAATTGTCGACATTAGAATCTAGTTAGAACGAGGAACGAGGAACCGGAAGAAGTATCGGTACAAATAGGACGATCCTGCCACATTCAGATGAATCTAGCCGCGTCGCCATCTCGACTGAAAGACGCGACGAAGAAGTTGGAGCTGAATGCACATATATAGATATAGGTCGTTGGAGTCTCGGCTAATTTGATTTGATTATGCATACCTTTTTGAAGCTATTTTTTACCAGCTCTGTGTTAGTTTCTTTTTCGAGTTTGGTTGTCAATATTCTGGGTATATTCGGGTTTGTTCCGGTAGTGAACTTACCAACTATATATATATAGAATCAGATTTTCTTCCAATCTTAATCCTACATTAACCTTCTCATCACGTGCCCCCCTTATTCCTACCCTAGATAATCCCCCTCTCTGCTCAAAGTGCCCACAAGAACATCAAGCAGCCATACCAGCCTCATTTACTTCCAACACGTACCCCCACGAAAGAAAAGCAAACCCTCACATCATCGCTATTATCCTTAGTCTTAGTCTTAGCTTCAGCATATCATACTCAGTATCCCTACAAGGTGTTCATCTTACAGGTCCCTCTATATCTTAACAAAATAAAACATGCTGTCGCTATCATTCGATTTTTATAGCCAGTGTGGCAACTGCTAATTATTACTTTCTCTCTCCCATGATTTTTACATTGATGGATAAAGTCGACTCCATTACCAAAGTCTGTAGCATGAACAACCAAAACGCTTAAAAAACTCCCAATGAAATGGTGCAATTGACGAGCGTGAACAGAGGATGAGAAGAGGAGTTGATCACTTGACCGAAAAGATAAGGAGGAATTAAAAGATTAGATCAACCATAATGAGCTACAACTTTACGCTGAAAATCATCCATTTAATTGTTTATCCTGTCTATCTTGTGTATCGTGTGCATCTCAGCAATGTATACTCATCATCTAACCACCAGCGCCAAAATTCCTTAAACACCCTTACAAACCTCAGAATGCCCTGCATTCATCCGTCCATTTACCCACCCAATCTATTCATTTATCCCTCTACTCCTTATAGATATCATCATCGAACTTTCCAAATCTATCTCTTCCCTCCGCTTCAGCATTAACCCATACGCTGACACTTGTTCCCGGACACTTGAAAACTCCCCACCCATCCTCTCCAATCTCTACCTCTCCTTGTTCCCAACCCAAAACATCCGTCCATCTCTCTCCCGCATGCATTTCTCCTACAAACATTCTCTTCTCTCCTGGTCCCGCATTACTCAATACTACTGCGCAACCGAATGGTCGATCCCAAGTTCCATATCTTACCCAGCCGATACAGGTTGCGTAATCGAAGTAATCTTTCTGTTCTCCATATGCGTAGAGTTTTCTGGCTAAAGCAAGATTTGGGAGTGCACCACCGCACGATGGAGGGAAGGGATGTTCGCCTTTGATGCCGTAAAGATCCCCGTAGAAGATACAGGGGTAGCCATCAAAGCGGAGAAGGATGAGGGAATAGGCGAGAGGTTTGAAGAAAGGTTCTATAGGAGCTTCGAGGGCCTGGTAAGGTTGGGTATCGTGGTTCATGACTAGTGTCTAGAGAGTTGTTAGTTTTATATGTTTGAGAGAAAGAAATTGGAAAGCGATAGAGAGCTCTGAAGAAAAGAAGAGAAAAGCTTACAACAGCATTAACTGGTGCAGTCTGAACCAGGGTATCATCGAAAACACCTCTCAAGTCTCCTCCCTCTGTCTTGCTCAATTTGCTGAAGTTATAAACCAAGGGTGCATCAAAAAGACTAAACTTTCTGCCCATGCGATCCAAATATTTGTTCATATCATCCAAACTATCCTTCCAAAATTCTCCCACGAAGAACCATCCTTGGCCATATTTATCATTCATAAGAGTAATGAATTTTCTCAGAAAATCCTCACTGAAATGTTTGACAGCATCAAATCTCACTCCCTTTAGTGTGATTTGATCTCCAAGCCATCCTCCCCAGTTCAATACATCTTTTTCTACTTCCGGATGATCATAGTCAAGATCTGCGAACATGAGGTAATCGTAATTGCCCTTTTCAGAATCGACATCGCCGTCAGCTGCCCAATCTTTTGTTTTATCTCCGAGAATCTTGTAGATTGCATTTTTTTGGTTTGCGTCGTTGTAATCTGTGCCAGAGAAGTGATACCAGTGGTATTTTTGTTTCGAATATTTATCGCCACGGCCGGGAAAGTCAAAACCGAGCCAGCCTTCGATTTCATACGGGTCTGAGACATTCTTTGTGCGGTCTTCCTCATCGACTTCCTGGGCAAGACACTTTTCTTTATGGTCTGCTGCTGCTTTGTGATTGAGGACTTGAGGAAGAAGGGAATGTTAGCTATTCTTCTTCTTAGAAGTATATTGTTACGAGGAGGGTATTACCAGCATCCCAATAAATTCCTACTCCAACTTCATTGGCTTTCTTCACCATTTTTACCAACTCTTCCTTGTTACCCCATTTGGTGCCCTTTCCTCCCTTTTGTTCGAATTCTCCCAAATCATATAAATCGTAAACATCATAACCATTTCCAGATTGAGAAGACGCTTTGCATCCGGGTGGGATCCACATATTATCGATACCGGTAGCTTTGAGAGAAGGGATTGCATCGTGGAGTCTTTGCCAATGCTTATGATCGTCTGGAACATACCATTCAAAGGCTTGGAGCATGGTCATATTCTCCGGAGTAGGTTTTCCTATTGATGTTAGGTATGCTTCTTTAAAATCGGGATATTGAAGTGGTTGCTTACTTTCTTCATTAATGTCCCCCATATTGACGGATTTTGAAAAGACTAATCTTGGGTTTGATGGATAACCAAAATTATGTAGTAGTTGTAGAAGAAGAATATAGGTGTATAGGCATTAAAAAAAGTCAAGGAAAACATAGGGGAACCTACGAGAATAAATAATGAATCTCAAAGATGGAATTGTCGTAAGATTACAACAAATTCGATTTTTGAAACTCGGATGCCCCTCCATTATTCCAAGTAAATAATTCACCCCGCCTGATTTTCAAGTGTTGGGCTGGGGCTAGAATAGAGCTTAGAGACAAATAAGCTTGGAAGTGATAGTCTAACTTCCAATTTCCACCTTCTGGACTCTAAGACCTTGATTTTGGGAGGGAAATGCATGAAGGAAAGATAAGACTAGTTGACCCCTGGAACTAACAAAGGTATCATGACGTGGTTGGCAAGGAACTATTCTTTTGCATGGATTCAAGAATTCCAAACCATGAAGCCTTTCAAATAAAGTTACAATGTGATATCGTGATATTTATAGCGACGACAAGCCTCATATGATATGGTACCTAGAGACCTTTTGTTACACGACTGATTAGCCGGAGTTTTGTACGACGAGAGCAAGTTAAAGTGTCATATCTCGTTACTGGCCCGTTTCCATCGGCTCGGATCTTGGCTGGATATTATTTACTCGAGTATGCAGTACGACATTTGAAGTAGCGGTAACGACAACGGTAACTGTAACGGCCTCGGTATTACCGAGTACTTGTGTTACGATATCAAAAGATAAAGAAAAAGAGATGAAGGCATCGCAAGTTTAATCGACGGTCCAAACAAGACACCCTCACATCCAAGGCTTCATTCAGGAACAGAGTAGAGATCAGCTCTTGGTCCCTGATATCCCCCCACATAGTCGGTCAGATAGAAAATCCCCCAGACCAAGATAAGTGAAGCGTGAGTACTAATAAAAAGTGGTAAGAAGAGGACGAAGCAATACGAGCACACTTTCGGGGTTGTACCGCTAGTTAAATCTTCGACAAGCTGGCATCTTATATATCATCGGTTACGCCAATTATTCGGAAGATGATGAAGGGGGTATGAATTAGCTTCTCATTTTCCTTCCTCTCTTCTTCTGCTTCACCCAAGAAGCAACGAGGGATAAATTTAGAGTCAAAGTACTCCAAGAATACCATGAGGAACAATGTTTATAATTCACCCACTTCGGTGCAGGCCGACTTTCTAGCAATGTTCAATTGGTGGTCCTTTGCCCTCTTTTCTTGAGTTGTTCGGGAAACCGTCAAAACGTCAAAAAACACGCCAAAATGAAGCATCGTAAACTACCTACATTGACATTGACATTGACATTGACCTTTTGACACTCACCGACATTCTCAAAAGTTTGGTAGCTGATTCTCAATCCAGTCCGGAAACAATCCACCCCTGCCACCATTACCATTTTATATTGGATTGATTTGTTCGTCGTTGAATTTCCCCTCAATTCATTCCACCTTTTGGTTTGACATTTCTACGAAGGGGAAAAGCTAAAAGATCGGTCCCCTGGTCCCCTACAAATATTTATACGGTTACCACGACAACCGAACAATCTCAACATTTACTCACTCTTCCATTTCATCAGATACCTCCCAATGATTTCAAATGATTCAATTTTGACAAATATGCTTTCTCTTTTACCTGTATGTCAACTAACTAATGAGATTCTTGTAAATTCACTCCGTACACTTGTTGTCAAACCCTCCAACTTCATCCTCGTACCAATCATCAAAATTAATCGACGGGTTGCTGCATGAACTGTTTCACAGATCCGTCAATATTTACTTCCCGAGCATCGTTACAAACGGGTATACTTAGCGAGATTATAGTGAAAAGTCGAGGTAAAATGCCGCAATCAAGTTCTCATCGACAATCGGAGTTTGAAATTCATGAAGATTCCAATTCTTTGAATGATATGGTTGAAGATAAAGATATCGAGGCGTTCGACGGGGAGAATGCGACAAGTGAGGGGAAAGACATTGGTGATGTAGTGTCTCAGTTGGAGGATACACAAAGAAATACAGAAGAGAGTCTGGAGATGGAAGAATCTGAGATTGGAGGAGATTCAATTTTGGATCAAGAGTTACCAGAGTTACAAGAGGACGATTCGATACTCGCAGGCACAGAAACGAAACACAACGAACATGATGACTGCGAAGACTGCAAACACGCAAGAGAGGAGAAGCGCAAGCGAGCAGAGGCAAGAGAACTACAGATGCGGCGAATCGATGCGGAAATTAAGGATGCAGCGCGAAAGGTTGTGGAGAGCATTGAAAAGAAGGATCCCACGGGGAGTGCGGACACGAACGACTACAACGATTTAATACTTAGCACACAAACGGCGGATAGTTATGAACCAGAAGATCATGATGATTCTCTTTCGAGCGCAGGAACCGACGAGAGCTACGAAAGAAATCTATACAACGGGCAAGATGGAACGGATTTGACATATGATATCACAAACGCTACGTTGGAAGACGAAGAACCAACGGAGGACGAGGACAGTATTCTTCACCACGATCTTTCAAGTACCGATGCCGAAACAGAACGTGGGGACTATGATATGGAAAGGAGAGATAGTAGTTCACGTTATGGAGATGTCGAAGACGATGTTTTCACTGATGGTTCCGACAAGAGCCCCCGGTTGTCGATAGGTTCCGCTGAGGAAGAACCTAGCAAAGTGAACATTAGTAATCGAAACTCATGGCAATCAAATCGATATCTTGATTTGAGTGAAGAAGCGCACCAATTGGTTGAGCTCAATTCGCCGGTTGTTGGTGAAGAAGCTGCTACAGAATCTGTCATCTCAAGAATACCTAGCGGTACTTCTCATTCTCGTACGTCTGCACCGAGAGCAAGGGAGTCATCATGCAGTCCGAGAAAAGTACAGCGTCATCCATTCCGCACACCGTCAGATATAAGGGCGATGCAAATGTATTCACCAGCTCCTTCACTCTTTTCCACCCCTTATTCAGTAAAACGACAACAGAATCCTACCGTTTCTCGTCTTGGTACTCCAACTGGTTCTCAATACTCTAAAAGTCGTACGCCAACTCGATTCAAAAAGACTAGAGAAGAATCCTCTCTTGTACTTCTTCATGTTACCGTTCTTCCATTGCAATGGCAATACGCCAAAGCTATCCTTGCTCCAGAACTTCCTGCGAATCTTTACAGTATACGTGAGGCATATTATCTTTTACAAGAAAAGCTTAGCGAAACCATTCTTACTCGTGGAATATTACTTCCTCATCCACAGGATAGTTATGAATGTCTTCAAGAGCGTTTTCTTGATGCTTTAGAACTTCCAGTACGCCCCCGAGCTAAGATCCTCCGGTGTGGACATTACATGGGCCCTAACACCACATCCTCCGACGATGACTCGGACGAAAGAGATAGTGGGTTTGGTAGTACTGGAAGATTTAGACCCAGACCAGACAAAGTCTGGTGCGACATTTGCCGTCGAGACGTCAGATACGAAGATGACGACCAAAACGAAGACGATAAAAGATTCAATGTCAAGATCTTCGCAAGCAACGGCTTAATGAGAGCTGGGGCCTGGGCAGCTGCATGGCGAGAAATGGAAAGAGTAGATATCGAAATTGAACCATTTGTTCAACCATGGATGGTTGAAGATATGGAAGATTTAATCGAGAGACTACGAGAAGCGGAAGAAAGAGATGAGGATAGCTATGGACATTATTCGGATGATTCGAGTAGGGAAAGTTTAGGGTCGGAAGCTCAGAGGTTACATGAGCAGGGGATGGACAAGGTTACATTGAGACAGAAGAGAGGGGGCTCGGAAGAGAGAATTCAAAGAAACGAATGGTTGGCTGCTGCTTCTAAAGCTGCGGTAGAAGAGGCGGAGAAGTGCGCGAGGGAGGCTGAAGTCTTAAGGTTGAGAGAAAAAGAGTTGGCGAAAGCTAAAGAGGAAGAAGCTAGATGGGTTGAAGAAGAAGCAGAAATCTTGCAACTCCAAAAAGAATCCGAAGCATCCAAAAAAGCAGAGAAGGAAGCTGGAAAACTCCACGTTGAAGCGGAAAGCTTAAGACTCCAGGAAGAAGAAGCCGAAGTTATACGGCTTGTGGAAGAAGCGAAAGACCGAGAGTCAGCTGACCTTGATCCCGGGTCACCGCAACATAATGACGAAGGCCAAGTCGTCAAAGAGCTGGAAGCAGAAGCCCAAAGAATCCATGAAGAGGAAATGGCATTAGAAGAAGAAGAAGCACAACGTATTTTCGAGGCAGAGCTTGCAGAACAGAGGGTTCTTGAGGAACAAGCTAGGGAGATTATGGAGGAAGAAGAGGTTTCGAGGAGAGCCAAGGAGGAAGAAAGATTACGAGAGAAAATCTCGAAACAGGAAAAGGAAGCAGAAGAAACGAGATTACGGGATATTTATGAGAAAGCTTCAACCCGAAGTGAAACAACACAGTTTTCTTCTACCTATACTCCTACTTCGAAGCTGAAGACTCCCACGAGGACAGTAGAGGGAGATGAAACACTCACGGAACTCCTAGTCAGAGCAGTAGGTGTAGCGATGCGCGATAGGAAAAATATACTCATCTTAGTTCTCAGCGTGGTAGTGCTAATACTCGCGCTGAAACCAACTTCAACTCAAGAAGTTGAAGGAAGGAAATCTGTACCGGATATTATCATCCAGAACCATAGGTATGAAGTTGGTCAGAGTGTCGATCAGAGAGGTTATGCTGCTTCTGAGAGTGCTTTGCCTATGAGGGAGATTGAAGGTTCGATTGAGTGGAACGGACAGGGAAGAGATGTGGTTAGTACGAGCTCAGCGCCGGCTGTTATACAAGGCGAGGCTATGGGGGTAACAAATAAGGGGGGAAGATTGGAGATTGATGCTCCTGTCCCCAAGGAGGTCAAGAAGCCTCTTCAAATCAGTGCTTCTGAAACAGAGAATCTCCAGACGGCAAAAGAGAAAAATCCAGTCTTGGAAATTGGAATGAAGGTTGAGGATACTGTGTTGAAAGATACCCCAACCTTCGATCCTTCTTCATATGCAAGTTTTGAACCTGCAAATTTACCAGCAACCGATACAGAACCACAAGTACAGAAATCAAATATCGACAGTAATACCGAATCCTAAATCGGCAAATATAATAACAGAAAGAAGAAGGAAAGATAAGCGAGTAATGATGTGGTTCATTTGATACAGACAGAATATGTTCTGATACCTGGTTACCAGTCCTGTAAGCGTGTGCATTGTTGGAGTATTTATGTAGCGAATGAATGAATGATTGAGCGATCATGTGGGTTGCTTAGTTGGTTGGATTGTTTATGTGATGATATGGTTATAGTTATGTTTGTTTGTTCGGAAATTTGGATAGATTTCAGGATTCTTACGCTCTTTTTTTTTGGTCTTGGCTTGGCTTGGCTTGGATGAATGTTTGGATGATGTTAATGATTGGATTTGGAAAGGTATTTTCCGGTATTGTTTGGAACTTGGGGAATGATGAAGCTGGAAACCTTATCATGGAAGATGATGAGGGAAAGGTGAGGGTAGTGTGGTTGTATATATTGTTGTGGTATTTGTCTGGATGGATGAATAAATGAATGGATGTAGGTAGTTGATAGGATAGGACAGGATTGATAGGAGAGGTTGAATTGGTAGTTAGCCTAGGACTAAAATCAAATGGCATGAAAATAAATGAAACCCAGACATCTTTTGTTGGGGATTGTAATAATGAGGATAGGTCTTTATGGAGAGATTGTGATATAGTCAGTATTTGGCACAATACTCTTTAATCTCACCTTACCTCATCTCACTCATTAAGATAACATTCTCTACTAAATATCTAAATGGAAACCTCTTTCCAATTCTCTCATCTCACCTTCCTAGATAATATTCCCTGCTAGCTAGCTCGCTGGTTTAGGATTGTGATTAGAGAGGCTGGGGTAGAGGGAGGAGAAGGGGAAAGTGTATATTTAGCGAATGACAATTCGTATTATTGGTTGGATGGGATGGGATGAGATGGGTTCTTATTCTATTATTTATGTACTGCAATATTACTGAATCTATCTACGTGATGCTAGGTATAGCAGACCGGGTGGAAGTTAGTGCATTGTGTTTTATTTGTCTGGGTGCAGAAGCAGAACTAAGGTGTTGAATATGGTCGCTTAGTCCCTGGAGGATGCTTTTCTTTCATGACGTTCTCAGATGTCAGGATCGCCCAACTAGTTATCTTTCCATCATCGCGCAAGATCAATCAATGTATGTCTTTCGGATTCACTTGAATGGTGGGGACTCTATGGTCTGATAGCTCGGATGGGTACTGAAGTCTTTTTTAATATGCGTATTATTATGGCAATTGCTTGCGTCGCAAGGGTTAAGTCTCTTCTAATTCACTTGGATGGGCTGTTTGTGTCATATTAAATAATCGCTCAGTCAACGTGTTCTTGATAGTCTGCCGAGAATGATGCATATTTTCTCATTTTGCTTAGACAAGTTAAATCACCAGCTCCATAGTTTCCATCAGAAACATGTGATCGAGGAGCAACATCTAACATTTCTCAATGATGCCAGGGTAATTTCCAATTCACTCAAATGGCCTCGCTTAATTCCCTAAAAATCGCCAATTCACTTTGCGACAATCGTTCATGCGTCTGTTGGCACGGGAAATGATGCCTCAATCCTTCAAACATATCACGCCGTTTAACAGTTATCAGGCATTTTTGGTAATCATATGTTTACTACTATTATGACCAATAAAATAAACTCGCTACATCCATAATTAGATTTACACTTTTGATATTTCTAATTTAAGTGGTCAGTTTAGACACTTCACACTTCAAGCCTAAAGCTTATGCACAATTCTCTCTGAAGCTTCAACCATGATACGTCAAAGATACGTGAATAGAAAGGGGGCTTCTGTTATATCACGTGGATAACATTAGTCCTGTATACCTAGATCCACGGGGAAGAGTTATACTTTTGTTGATATGATACTGCATCAAGAACATACCACGCTACCAACTTCTCCATACTGGTTTGGTCGAGAAGGTAACGGTCGAGAATTGAGGAGATGTTCTGATTTTAATGGCAGTTGTTACTCAAAATGCACCCATTCAACTCGCAGAAGTGCGAACGGGGCTTCAGTCGAATTCGTCTTGATACTCTTTGGCATGCAATGATTAATAAATAGTGAGCTTCCGGGTATGTTTGAACAACCATTTCAAGGGGGGCTCGCATGAAGAGTGGGCTATTGAATGATATAGTGCGGGGAATTTGAATTGATAGACTGAACTCACTTACAACTTTCCAAACTCATCCTTTGCTTTTCACTCAAATCACCTACAACTATCCTCATGGGAGAAATGTACCACTTTAACTAATCCTCTTCAACTTATAGCGTTGAATCAATAGAAGCCAATAGTTTGAATTTGGAGAAAGGAATTAAAAGGTATCAAAGGGTAGGAAAGTGGAGACCTTTTCGTCGTCCCAGCTTTATCTTATGTTGTACCTGAGATGATAATCCGATTGCCGCAGGTATTGTAGAAGGAATGACGAGATTATGCAAACACAGCTGGGAAAACATGCGCAAAACATTCAGATCTATTTTGAAATTTAGCTTTACTGTCCTCACCACTTCATCGAGGTGTTCAGCAGCGGAACAAAAACGCTGCGTTCATTGCAGCCTGGCCTAAGGGGTAAAAATCACGTCCGATCAAAGATATCGAGCCGATAGCATTTGATATCTAGCCAATATGCATCATACTGTCAAGGGTACAACACACAACATATCTTATTGTCATTAAACTAAATACTTTTTTGAGCAGCCACTAAGCATACAAACATGAAGCGTACTAATTCGTTATCCCCTTACTCAACGATACCCGATTTAGCAATAGCAACACGAGCTCTTGGGGTACCAGAACGAGTACCAAGTGCTTCGATTTTCTTCACAAGATCCATACCCTCAATTACCTCGCCAAACACCACGTGTTTACCATTCAACCAAGGTGTTGCTATTGTGGTAATGAAAAATTGGGAGCCGTTCCTATTGATGGTTAGCCTTTCATCACTGACTACCTCATGGATACCAATAACGGGTATCAGAAACAAAACCTACGTATTTCTGCCTGCATTAGCCATACTTAATTGACCAGGCTTTGTGTGCTTGAGCTCAAAATTTTCGTCCGCAAACGTTCTACCATAAATGGATTTTCCACCAGTTCCCTGAGGGTACATTAGCAGTTTCTCGTCAGAGATGAATCAAGCAAGTAATATAACCTACGTTTCCTCGAGTAAAATCTCCACCTTGTAACATAAATTGTGGAATAATACGATGGAAAGAACTTCCGGCATATCCAAATCCATGTTGGCCGGTACATAATTCACGGAAATTGCGTGCAGTTCGGGGAGTAATCTTATCATAAAGCTTGAAGGTGATGCGACCCGCGGGAGCTTGGAGTTATATCAGCAAAGGATGAACCCATCAACGAGCGTAAGACCCCACCAGAATCAACAGTTATGTCAAAGAAACAGTTCTTGCTCGAGTCTTCCCCATCCCCGGGCTTGACCAAAGGAGCTACGGGATTGGAAGTCGAGGATTGAATGAATGGGAACGAAGAAGTGATTGAGAAGAATGAAGGTGTTAAGAGATTATAGAGCGAAGAGTTGTGTCCTTCAGACGATAGAATTGGTGATGGGTAGGCATACTTCTGAGAAGGCGTGGAAAACAGTGGTGCCATATATCTTGGTTTTGTATCATTATGAAGCCACTGGAAGGCAGAAGTCGTTGCGAACATCTTTTTATTGGGAAAAAAAGTAAAACTAAGTCAATTGAAGTTGATGGAGATTGTATCAACCAGAACTCAACTATCAGCAAATGCTCGTCGATACTGCCGAATTGTTAAAGTTGGGTTACACACGTGATGAGTTTGGAGCCCGTGGTTTAGCCGGTCATCTGATATCATTTCAACAATCTATTGGTTGTGCAGTTTAATTGAAACACAAGAGGCACATCGACGACAACGGCTTGGTATTTACGACTTATTACTGTGACTGATCGGGCCAGAACCCTGTCATCGTCTCCCAATATCCCCAATATATGCTAATGCTTGGTTCTCCCCCGAAATACAGCTTCTCCCTTTACAAACTTTCTACGCTGAGGTCTCCACATAAGCCAGATGCGATATGGTTCTGGCCTGACAACTTCCCTCAATTCTGCGAGTTCTTCTTCGTCACATTCTGTAGTAGGTGGTACTCTAAGGAAAGAAGGAAGGGCGAATAATGACGAAAGCATAGGCTTTGTACAATTCGTGCCCGTCACCGGTTGACTCGACGAATGCCTCAAATACATTTCCTCTGCGAGCTTGCAACCCCATGCATCATCAAATTACCTGTGCCTATACGACGATGCTCTGGATCCACGAAGCAGTAATTCAGAATTGAGATCAGGGGATCAAATGAGGAGTCATTCCACAAGAGTTGTAATGCATTTCATAATGATAAGAAAGAGAAGCAGATGTTCCCTACGCAAGTGTGGGCGGCTCATGACCGAAGGGCGACCTCCAAAAAGAACCCAAGTGTATGGTCAGAAATAGTCTTCAGTGGGCTTGTTTGTCATGCATATTCTGAGTCAGAATCCGTAAAATTTTATGGTTCTATTAGCAACAATGCGTTACACCTGCTGGCCCCCAAGTCACTGTGATAACAGGCACTAGCGTTGCAAATGGATTTTCCGTGTGAACGATCCATTCAGCACCTAGAAAAGAGACACAAAACTCATTTTTCGTATTTGACGGGGAACCTGATGCGTAAAAGACTACTGGCTAGCTTGTCTCTGTCTTTGACCGTGAGCCAGGGCTGTTTGGATTGCCTGCGTGCCAAGGTCATTTTCTTTCAACACACTCCTCGCTGCCGGCACCTTTGAGAACTTCCCAAAGGATGTTGAATGGTGCCAATAACGAGGCTACTGGCTCCCACATAGAAGTGGCAACGGCGACTGTTACGAAGTCAAACGGGTTTCCGGCGCTGATCGAGCGAATAGACAATGGTAAGGCCAGTACCTCACCTCACGATCGAGATGGTGACGATGTGGATGTTAGCGATGAAATACTACGACGAGTCAATGTTATATCACGCGTTGATTGAATAAATTGGTATCGAACAACAAGCATGGGTTTCACGAATTAGCATCGAACAATTGATGTTGAATGTGTGAGCTGACACTGGAGAACCAAGATAGGTTGTACAAATCGAGCTTGAACAAAGATGACATGCAATTTGAAGTGAAATATTGAGCCCCCTAGTTTGAGAGCTCGAAAAAGTTCGCTATCCTTTAGTTAAAAGATTGACAAAACACTTTGTATGAGGGAATGTTGATCCCCTCTTTTAGACCAGTAGAGCATTGCATCAGGTTAAAAACTGGTCTGTGAGCGGTGGACATTTGCATCTTTTTTGAACGATCACATCAAAGTCGATGACATTATTTCTTTGCTTTGTTAAGACTGCTATCAATTGTAATCATGGTAGGTCGAGTGCATTGAATGCAACAGTCCTTGCAACCCATTTTCTTAAGACACTGTTCCACAAGCCAACGGGAAAATTTTTCTCAATGCATTGAAAAGTCCCACCTTACAAATCATTTGCATTCCGTACGACTCGCCTGGCAGGAAACCCCAAATCACGTTATCACATAAGGAAGAATGATTGACTGAAAAGTTCCTCAATTTCACTGATATCGCTTGTCATAACCATCCCTACCGGTTCTTCACATGTGAAACCCTAAACCGCGGCAGACAAGGATACTTCCCCAGATTACCCCGCAGACATGTGTTCCTGCAGCATGCCTAGCATGTTTATTCTTTATGATATCCGTCCGAAAATCAAACTAAGCTTTCAATGCTTTTCTACCGAACGGACTTCGCAGGGAATTGGCTGCGGGTGACTGGTCATCGATCCTGTTCATTTGTACTTCCCCTCATCACATCATTACTGTTTATGATAAGCACCCACCAGAAAATATTGAAGGATTTCGATGCGTCCAAAGTGCCTAAAAGCTGCAGGTATCTTTTGTATAGTTGGTTGCCGATCGATATACATAAGAAAGTGAGAGGTAACAATGCATTTATCCGATCAGGAATATATAATACGGATACGTATACACGTCTAAAATCATAGAAAAGTTCCTGGAAGCTATTCTCATAATCATCTACCTTTAATTTGACATACTTACGTCCAGTATTTCATTCAGAATGCGTCTCACTATCCTCCCCGTGTTCTTCCTCGCCTCCAAAGTCCTTTGCGATGGCCAAGCAATCGTAGATGCCATTTCAGAAATCTCAAATACAACCACCTCTCTCAACCAAACCGTTTCTAGTGTATGTCCCCTTTCCCCTCACACTTCCCACTATTATCATATCCTATCCATCCCTCCCTCCAACTAACTCTCTCCCCCCCTCTCCTCAGTGGTCCGGCAGCCTTCTAACCTCCTTCCCCATCGTCACCCTCTCCGCCAAACTCCTCATCGACATCAACACCGGCACCTGGGTCGCTTCCTCCTCCGCAAATCTCACCCTCATTGAAACCATCACCATTGCCACCGCGACGCAAAATCTCGTCACAGTCGTAGAGGGAACTCTCGATACGATCGTATCTGCCAAACCAAAATTTGATAAACTACTTTTCAGTCCGCTTATCTTGTTAAATCTGGTGGAGGAGAAGAGTGCGACAGACAGTTTCAGCGCGAAGATCATTGAGAAGATTCCGGCAGCTTTTCAGGAAACGGCGAGGTTTGTTGGATTTTATGTCATATTTTTGAAGTTATATTTTCTTTAGAGAGTTTGAGAACTGATTTTTGATAGAACTATTGTGGCGCCTGTTGATACGGCGTTTGATGCGGCTATTTCGGATTATAAGTTGTTATGAGAGAAATGAATAATGACGGAGGAAATAGTGATTGACGAATTGGCAAAGGGAAATCGGAGGGGACGGAGGGAATGAAGAGAAGATGGGGCGAAGCGGTGGTTGCAAACTTCTTAGTTGAGCAGAAGAGATTCAATGACGAACACCGATTATCTCGAGAAGGAAGCTGCATATAAACGGTAATGAATATTATCTCTGATACAATGGGTGTTCACCACAGAATACCTTCAAACCCCCTTCATTGAGAGTGAGAAGCGACCTTAAGACCAGTATCGAATCGATCTCAGGTGACGTTATTTAGTGATAGCAACATTGATAAGTTACGGAACACTCCTTGCGCATGCCTAATGAAAGCATCGTGTATGCATTCATCCATTTCAATTTCCTAGACTGAATTCCATCCCTCTATCTCTCGCGTCCATATCATGATGTTGGCATTCACTAGTCAAATCTGCACACAATACTCCTCCTATTCAGCACTTGCGGGACCTAGCTTCTAGAATTCATCATCGTTGGTATAAAATCTCATATCCATACTTGATCAATGCACTCAATTATATTCCAATAATATTAACATTATCACGTACATTAAACCGATGGCCAATTTTTCCTTCACCATAGATCGTCCCGGAATTCCCCACGTCCAACTCTCGAGGTTCAACCAGCTCTTCTACATCTCCTAACCCTAATCCCAATCCCATATCCATTTCTCTAGTCTCTCGTCTTTCCCTCCGCTCATCCAGCCCCCTCGCAGCTGTCATATTCTCGTCAACAGAATACGCATCCATCTCCACTGGCTCTACATTAACACTGACATGTTTCTTCTTCACCAAATCAACATAGGATCTCGTCGCAGCCTCCGATTCAGTAGGTACTTCGGCTTTAAACTGACGTTCTTCATCCCAAGAATCATTATCATCTGCGATTTCTTTCGTAGTGAGCTGTCTCTTTGTTCGAGGCGTGGATGCTAGATAGCGGCGACGTCGGATGAGTATAAAGGCAATGACCATAATGAGTGTTACGCCGAGGATTATGCTGACGGAGATGCTGATTTTTATTGTGTTTGTGAGAGAATCGGAGGAATTGGATGCGAGTTGAGTGCTCACTGGCGGAGTCGAAGCTGAGGCCGCTTCTCCATTTGCTGCAGTGGGATTAGATATTTCAGTGGGCGAAGTGATTGAACTTGTGTCGGTCGAAGTAGCCTGACTGTTAATTACGCTACTTGTATTGGTAGAAGAGCCAGCAGGCATTTGACCGAGTGTGAATGTCGGACTGTCTATTTCGGGTTGAGTATTATCTGAAGGAACCCAAAATATCTTATAAACTCCAGCTCGAAGTGAATTATCCGGAGTCCAAGTCAATGAGTTTCCCGATGTTGCAACTGCGATTTCTACCGTCAGTCTTGTGTAATATATTGATAATGCCTGGATTGTAACACACCTCCTATCGATACTGCACCGGCTAGCGAAATATTTTCATTATAATATTGAACGGGTGCTAGATGGAGAGTAACGGAGCCGGCTGAATCAACCCAAGTGATCGTAAATTGCTGTCCTAATACGGGATTAAAGGCCGTGTTCGTGAAGTGAAATGAATGAACTAGACTTGCAAATGCAAGCAATATTAATTGCAAAGAAACATTATGAAATACCCGCATAGCGAATGCTACACGGAAAAGGGATAGGAAAACAAAAGAGTGACGATAACAAAACCTGGAGAACAATAAACTCAACTTTAGGTTCTTATATTTATTTACGTGCTTGGGATTCTTTGCGGCAAGGTCAAGTCAGTGTAATATTTTAGAGCCACTTATGGCGGTACATGACATGACAATCCTTTTACAATGATGGCCAACCACGATGCAATGGATTTCTGGCATGCGCTCTGCGAACTATTAAAACATTAGGAAAGATCAGAGGGTGGTGTAAGATACATCAGAACTGGGTAGGAATGCATCTTTGAGGCCACAGAAGGAACACGGGAGATTAATGGAGTGAGATTGGCAGGCTACGCAACTCGTTTAATCCTCTGGTTCATCTCGTTACTGCAATATGCTGACGTGAATAGAACATTTGTGGGTGCGTAAGGCTAGAATGTAAGACGCGTTAGTTGAAAGGATTTCAGTCGTAAAGACTGTATATCTGAATGGTACTAATAAATAAGACATGAGCTTCACCTTATATGATTCTGAGCTTCACGAGTGAGTTTTTGTTGAAATTTACAGAATGGAATTCACACATTTATACAGATCAGAACAACCAACTAGTATGTATTCAGATTTATAGCAAATCAAAGCGTAGAAGAACGATAAAGATCTTTAAATGGTGAGAAGCTTATTAACTGATTAAATTGATCAAGAGGAAGTGATGAGTAAGATGAGGATTTGTTTCTACCCGTGTAAACTGGATCACGTGAAATCCATTTGATGCAACTGACAACTCGTCTTAAGATTCTAGTTCAATAACCTGAGATACTTTCAGATCAATTCAAATAATCAAGCCCTATTTCATGAAGTCTACTTGGAGAATTGAGTCCAACTGCTTGAAGTTTATTTGCAGAATCGAGACCGATTGGTTGAAGTCTACTTGGACATTGATCAATCCTGTCTCCGTTTGATATCACGTGATCAGTCAAACTTAAATGGCAATCAAAATGGGAACATCAGATGAACTTATTCTCTGATGGAGCAAAACAAGCGTTGGTTTTCATTCTTGCACCCTCAAAGCTTGAGAAGGGGCCTTTAAAGCTTGGTTTCTGACATTCCATTGATACAATGACCAATTGGCTACTTGATCTACATCTGGTAGCTGTTGAAGAATATTACTTTTCAGTAGACTTGCAAACACAGCTTATGCTATCGCAAGATTAGCCGAGGACATCAGATAGCCCGCGGTGGGTACAACACCATGGCCTGTAGATACTTAACTTGCTGATAGTGCAAATTCAGCTGCCAGTAGAGAAGGTTGGCTCCCAAGTTCCGTGCAAGCTCCAGCGAGAATTTCAAAACCTGCCCGTTTCTTTCGAGTTGTGGGATACAATGTTGTGAGAAGACCGCTCCCTATGACCGGAAGCATAGCACCCACAAGCGTGTATCGATGATGATAACGAAGGTTACTTATTAGTACTGTCCCGATAGTTCCTGCCAGGATACAAGATGCAACCAGCGGGATAATACGATATCCGGATTTGAAAGGTGATTTTACGTCAATCAAGAGTAAAAAGATCACAGTGATAATGTATCAATGCGGCAAAATCCAAGCTATAATGTCCGTGAAGCCCCGCTCTGTCGAAACCCTCAGAGAAAGCAAGGATAGAAGAACTCGTTCAGAATCGCATCACTGACCTGTTGGCTAAGCTTTTACAAGCCCCATTGGTCCCAGCTGTTGGGTGCCTGCCAAGTCTGTTGTGCCGGCGACTCGTGCAGACATACCCCGACTCGCTTACATCCATGTTGTTGCTTGCCTTCTCGACAATGCATTTGCCTTACACTTTGATAATACAAAAGAATTCGAGCAAATAGTGACGGAGATGCTCGAAGATCAAGTCGATGACCCGAATTAGCAGCATATCAAAGTTATTGACAAGAACACGAACAAGATTACTGCCTGGGCCTCGTGGAATACTCCAACTGATGCAGAGATCCGAGAACGAGATGAAAAGGCCGAGGCGAGGATCTCAGCTTCGACAAAGGATTTGGCTAAAGGCGAATTCAACTTCCCTCCAGGTTTGCCAATGTTCGTACAGGCTGAAACCAATCGATGGCTAGAGAGATGGAGTAAAGGTCAACGCCCCATTCTTTGCAAATCTGTTTTTACAGAACCTACTTTTCATGGACGTGGTATGGGTAATGCTCTCGTTGTATACGGCAACAACTTGGTAGACCAAAAGGGGTTACCCGTCTTCATGCAAGCTTTGCCTTTCGGCTTTTTACTTTATACGAAGCATGGCGTCGAGACCGTACAGTATTTGGATGTGAATCTCAGGGAGTGGGCACCAAATGCCAAGGGTAATGATAAAGGTTATGGAAACTACGAGTTCCGCTATATGCAAAGGCTTCCACAAACGCTCCCGAAATTTATCTGAGGGCTTGAGAAGCATGTCAATTCTGGAAGTACGCTTCGGTACTCTCTCCTTTCAGATGAGGTGTATATTTCCAGGAAGATCACTGCTTCACGATAGGCTTCTCGCCTACTCGTATTTCTTTTCCGCGAGATAGTAATGATAACTAATTGCAAGGCAAAACAACAGTGGAACGGAGTAGCTGATAGGAATTGAGACAACGCTTTGGAAATGGTAGACGATTGACGAATATACAAATATGTTTGAGCCACACTACAAAAAGTGAATTCACTTACAAATTCGACAGGAGATAATATGGGTATGTAATTCACAATAAACAAATACATATTGACAATGAAAAGACTCATTCGAGAGTCCTCGGTGGATAAAGTGACGAACGAAGGTCATGAACTTAAACATTGAGGGGTTCTCAATCCGCAATACCTTCCTTAAAGTCTCCATTTCCTGACTAGAGGTAGAAGAGAATTATACTGTGACCTGATAGTATCAAGGTGTGTAATCTTTAAAGTCCTCTTGTAAACCATTCGATGGATCAAAGTTTGTTTCTGGACCACCGCTTGGTGCAGTTCCAATTTCAGTTTACAGCTGCGTACACGTCTGAGCATAGCGAAATCATAATCCCATTTGTTTACGTTCACCAAACAAGTGAAGATAATTCTGGACAAATGTAAAATTATCCGAGTAAAATTTACCCACGATGTTGAAGATGAATTTTCGATGCTTCATTGCTGGTATTAGAGTGGTTTTCAGAGATGATGTTCATTGCAGTGGAATAGCGATTGATGTTCAGGCGTAAAAAATAGACTAAGGCATGTGCGACCGCACGCCAAGATCTCAACTCGATAACCTTCAACACCTCTTTATACATTATGAGGGGAAGTATTTCAACGACGATTAATATTAATTATATACCACGAGAGAATGGGGAACTTGGCATATACAAGGTCAATAATACCTATGCAACCATTTAGATCTATTCTCAATTTAAAGGCATTTGACGCCTCATAGTAAGTCTTGTCTTGATTTTACATGTACTCGTTTTGGAACGTATCAGCTCTTTTCCACTTGAACAACAATCACCTCGAGCAAATTCGCCCTCGATTAAATCGCTCGCAGACACCAATTCCAAGTTGAGATAGCGGTTATGAGACTGCGTATACAATTGCGCGAGTTCACTTAACCTTCGACGACTCCTGCGCCTGATACCAATGTGATGAAATCTACGCTTGGTGGATGGGACAATAAGTTCAGTCAGATGCGATGAGGATATTTTGGGTCCGGATCCGCAAACGAAGTCGCTGAAGTGGCAAAACTCAACTCGAGAAACGAGGAAAGAATAACTCTGTTCTTCTGGATACTGGCCAATCCACAACCCTGTCTTGTCCGTGGCTCAGTCGATCTGTCGAGAGCGGGCAGTGAGAGTTTTCGATGATCGGACATACACTCAATATTGTTACATGCAAAGGATACACAATCAGCTTACCGCCATATTCACGGCATACCTGGGCAGAATGTGAACGATCTCGGCGTAAGAATCGGTTGTCATTACTAGATATCCATGTCTGACTTTGGTGCAACTTGTTACGAATGGGTTGACGATGTTCCTCATGCTTCAACATGAAAAGACCCAACACCACAACCAACGGCGATGGGAGTCTCGTCTGTATATCTATATATATGTGGGTGGCACTTCCAAGATATTGATCTATTCCACATGGCGCCCTCAGGTATATCTTTACGTGTGTAGGTGGTCAAGGTAGGTGGAGGAAAAATGTTGACGACATTTTGGAACTTATATGGTTTATGCAGAAACTCGACTTAGTCAAGATCACATTCGTATTGACGGTCGCCACACATAACCGTAAAAAGACATGAAATTATAAATTTTGTAGAGCCGGTCTTATCGAAATTGACTGCCACAACATAATATCAAGTCTCACGCATCAATCATGTATTCATCACCGCTCAAGAAAGATCTGAAACTTCTTCAAAGTTCAAAACAAAATAGAAATCAATTTAAATATCAAATAATCAATTTTCAATATCTTCATTGCCAATTCAATTGCCTTCAGTGGAAAATTTCATGTTCCTCAAAAAAAACTTGATGTTCAGGCATTCAGGCCATCACTAATAAGCGAGGGTTGAATTTCACACAAACCCTTTAGCGCCTCAAGAATATTCGAGTGGAAACTCTATCAACTTGAGAAAATTCACCGACGTCGACAACTTGTAAATTTAACCACCACCGCCAACTCCACAAATCAGCCATCGCAATCATGTCTGAAGGAGAAATCGAAGTCGAGGCCGTTTCCGGCTACCAAGTGCTCCCAAAGGAGGTCACTGAGGAGATTGGAAGCATCAAGGTACAACCCAATTAAAATTCATCGATAAATGGGAATATTGAAGCTGACAATCTGCAGCTTTTCAACAAATGGAGCTACGAGGATGTTGAGATTCGCGACATCTCTTTGACGTAAGATTACCCAATGCGAATTATATGGGAAGGAGAAAATGATGGAATTGGAAAACATTCGACAATTGTTTTGGATGAGGGGAATTATAGGAAGAGCCAAAGGCTAATGCGATATTCTTCAACAGCGATTACATTCAAATCAGAGCCCCAGTCTACATCTCCCACTCCGCCGGTCG
The DNA here is from genome assembly GCF_013461495.1 of Botrytis fragariae. Lineage (NCBI taxonomy): Eukaryota > Fungi > Ascomycota > Leotiomycetes > Helotiales > Sclerotiniaceae > Botrytis > Botrytis fragariae. The sequence continues at coordinate 232,240 of NW_023500986.1, forward strand.
TTATGCGCAAAAGAGATTCAGAAAGGCCAACTGCCCAATCATTGAGCGTCTTACCAACTCCTTGATGATGAACGGTCGCAACAACGGAAAGAAGCTCATGGCTGTCCGCATTGTTGCCCACGCCTTCGAGATCGTACGTCCGACCACATTATGATGCATTTGCAGGAAATTCTAACATTCAAAATTATAGATCCACATCATGACCGACCAAAACCCAATCCAAGTTGCCGTTGATGCTATCGTCAACTGTGGTCCTCGCGAAGATTCCACCCGTATCGGATCCGCCGGTACCGTCCGTCGTCAAGCCGTCGATGTCTCCCCTCTCCGCCGTGTCAACCAAGCCATTGCTCTCCTTACCATCGGTGCCCGTGAAGCTTCATTCAGAAACGTCAAGTCCATTGCTGAGTGCTTGGCTGAAGAATTGATCAACGCTGCCAAGGGAAGCAGCAACTCCTACGCCATCAAGAAGAAGGATGAGTTGGAGCGTGTCGCCAAGAGCAATCGTTAAATGGTTATATTCGGGGATTTTCTGTGGGGTGTTTCAATTTGCATTATGGATGGATGGGCGATTGGCTGCATTTCTGTCACATAAACGACTTTTATGAATGCAAAAAGTCATGACACAACCGGAATAATGGATATATGCATTCAGTGATTTTGTGCCATCGGTTCAAGTGCACAAATTTGTATGGGACCATGAGCCTAGGATGGCTGTAAGGGCTGATCATATGCCATCTGGTGATTCTACAGAATTTTGATACCTCCAGATAAAAAGCAAATTTGATGAACAAATCCCGCACATTCCAAAGCTTCACAAGTGACATGTACGATGATTGACAGATGTTGCTAACGAATTCGCAGTCAGACCACTTCAGCTTTATACGTCAAATTATGCTTTCAGGAGTCTTCCATCTGCATCCCCGCCTGTATGAGGTTTCCATGGAGTTGACCCCAAAGGTTTGTGTCCGAGTTCCTTCCAAGATTTGCCAGTGAAAGTGATACTGGATAATGCTGGCTATTCTTTCCGCTATGCTTGGCGCGTATGGTAGTCTCAACCTAGAGTTGCAGTGTTATCCGGAGCCAAAGCACCCTCGCATTGAGAATATAGTAGTCTCGCTGCATCGGGGCTACTACCGCCCAGCTTTCAATTCCACTTTATCAATGATCGATGGCTGATGGTTAATTCCTGCGTAAATTCCGCCATCTTGCCCGTTTCGATCGGCAGGGGTCTTGGATTGTTGGGGAAGATGAGTATACTGTTGGTATGTGGTTTGAGAATGAGGGGCTTGATGGATTGATGACTCGAGTGTGGGTGGAGAACAGGATGTATGGAAGGAGGTAGGCATTTTATCGAAGTGGATGATTGAAGTTTGTATTGACGGACTCAAATGAACGCAAATAAGTGAACCCACAACGATTCATGAACAACCCTCCTGGGAAAATGGTCCAGTGGGTGCTGGAAATTTTTACATGATTCATATTGTTAGTCCGTCAGCAAACACATTTGCAATCCTGCACGAATGCTCAAAGTAATGGCTTGCGTTCCCGTGGAGTGTTGTGAATAGTCCCGAGGGCCCATCTATTGACTATGATATTCAACTGGACTGCTTGTCCTCCCTCTCTTATATTTTTTCACCCTACACACTATATCGATTACATGTATACATCGCATATCATTCCCAACACCGTGCAGATAACATCGACGCCCCTCCCCCCTTCCCGTCATAAGATGTGGCGAAAGTTTGGCAAAATCTGGAGTAGGAAGTTTATCAAGATTCCAGAAAGTATCAGGCGGATCAATTGACCTCCCATTTCTGGGGTTGGTTTGAAGAGCTACAAATGAACACTTCGCATTCTAATCAATGAAATGAAAGATCTTAGGTTCTTCAAGAGATGTAACAGTTATCCGGAAAGTTTTGAAAAGAGGGATGGGGAGTAGACTTCGTGGGTTTATACTATGTGGGCTATTTTTGTGTTTAATGAACATTCACTTGTATGGAAAATCTCCTCGGATGTAGGCGCTTCTTATTCTCATATTTTTGTGCGCGCCCTTCCTAGCTTTGTAATCTTGTATCCTTTGAGCCGCATATATATCCCCATATCTGACATCCCAGATGCTGGATCATATTGAGATTGTTTCATATATTCCGTGGTCAACCCAAACTCAACATCACTGATCCACTCAAGACACCATTTACTATGGTGGAATGAATCATTCAGCTCATACAGATTCATGCATTACCTGTTGTGCTTGGTTACACTTCCAGGGTAGAGGCTGGAAATTTGAGATGGAAAACTTGAGAGAGGAGGTATGAAAGGATGAAGTTGAAGCCGGTGAGTTCCCAAGATTGAACATATGATACAGTGATGCTCTGGGGAAGTTGGCTATGTTGAGAACAGGAGGGAAGGGTATTGTGAGAATTTTGGGAAAGTTTTACTGGAGTTTCGAATGGGATCGTGAGGAATAATATGGTTGTAAATCTGGCTTTTTGTTGTAGCAAATCATTTCAAACTCCTCTTGCTATGCGTGAATAATATATGCATACTATGTCTCTAGCATGCATCACCGAGAGAGCATAACAAAAAAATTCAGTAATCTGAATGAGTACTATCAGGAACATACAACTTGAAATTATCGTTCAAATTGACTGTAGAGGAGGGATGAATATAGATGATGACGAGCCAAGCGACGTTCATAAGCTGTAGATAACGGGAGAGAATTGGGACACGAGAATAGAACGAGCATCATTGATTTGATTTGTGAAGAGGCATTTGGATGTGCTTTAGTGGTTGCGGTTGAGATATTCTCATACCTTTCCCTCGGGGCGGAAACGAAGACTGAATGAGCGATGTTATTCAGAAGAGTGATATACTTACTAGAAGGGGGTTAAACGACTGCAAAATCTGATGGATACACAAACATTGTGTATGAGTAGGCCGCCGAAACTTTTCTAGCTTTTCCACAAATAATTCTGAACATCAAGTCCGGAGATTTAAGATACAACAATTCAAAAAGACAGTTCAGAGATATCAATCTTGATCATCAGATCTAATGCTCTGAAACGTGATGGCTAAGAAGAAACTTTTCATGATTCGCTATTATGGATACAATAAAACAATACCCAATTCAGATTACCAACGTTTCGCTGATAAAACTCCATGACGAACTGACAAAAAGAAAATACATTCCACGACTCTATCCTAACCTCCAATGATCACTTCTTCAATTGCTTCTCCTTTGGTTCCTCCAGTTTATTTCTGAGCTTCAATCTGATTTTAGTGGTGGGCGTGTTCGATACAACAGCTTTGTCTGCATTAGTAACGTTACTTGTTGATACGCCTGGTACATCTTTCCGTGCCTGTATGCATATTGATCAGCTTCAGCTGATAGAGGTAAATAGCTGTCTGGGTCTGAGTAGAATTAATAGCGTACTGAAAATATGCAATGCACTATTTTACCCGATGAGTTCAATACATCTGGAACATGGTGGATGTCTGCCACATTCTTTTCTACGCTTATGACAAGGAAGACAGGCAGGCAAAGAATGAGACTTCATTGTAGTCGAGGAAGAAGCCATCCGAGGTTCGTCAGGCTCGTCGGAATCCAGGAAATCCTGTGCGGCAAAAGAGAGTCTTTTCGGCAATGAGATAGCGGCAGGCAGATCCAAGTCAGGCTCAGGTTTTGGGAAATTCGCGACGGCATAGAATGTTTTTGAAGGCGGATTGGAATCAAGAAGATTTAGTTCTGCTTCAGCTTCCGAGGGAGCCCTTTCCTGGAAGATATTCGGAATACACGTCCTCAAAAGTCTATCTAATTCGGGTTCACATTCATTCACTGCCCTGTCGTAGAAATTCTCATGAGGGTCTGAAGAAAAAGTATCTTTCAAAAGTCCCTGGAGTGGGAGTTGTAATGGATGACCATTGGGAAACAGAAAGAAGGCCTTCAGAATATAGTTAGAAGGATGCAATCACTTCGATTATCTTTCAAAATAGTTGATTGGACTAACATGCTTCTGGAGGTCATCCGTGAAAGCATTTATGCTTTAAGCGGGACCAGCAGGATGTGAAAATGTGAGCGGAATGATAATGGTAGTTCTGGGACACATACAACGATTCTTTTCGTAAATGTATCTGCACCCTTAAGCAGTGCTTCTCCTCTTCGGAAATGTTGAGGAAAAGGCGAGATGTCTCCCAAATACTGACATGTGATCTCCTGATCCGGTGGAAATACTTCAAGTGGCGGATACTTTGACCCTTGGCCTTCGTCATCCACCAAAAAGCTTTCGTAGCCACTTTCCTCCATAATGTACTTGGGAAACTCGTTCAGTACTATCGGCCTAAAAAGATACTGTTATGCCAAACGATCCAAAACAAAAAAACGCAATGTTGATGTTGTCGAGGGTGATGAATTAGTGTATATTGCTTGTGGATGTATCGAGTAGATCTTGGTGTGTCTTTCAGATTGATGAACACATAAGTTATTGTCTCTTCGCGCCTTCTAGATTGCGGTTGGAGACTTGCACCTTCTCTTCGAGCACTTTGCACGCGTGTAGATGAAATGAGGATGACGAGAACACCCTTTGCATACAAATCATGTTGTAACGCAATGCTCATGTCGACTTTGACAGAAATGGGAAACGAACGGATGTTATATATTTCGCACCAACTTCACAAGTCATCGTTGTTAATGCAGAAGTTCAGGGAGTTGGCTGAAGCCCACGATACTGCAGATTGATGAAGCTGCATGATTTGCTTTTGATTAATTTGTAATACGACCAATAAATTAACAACCAATGTTTCCTCTCTTTCCACCTCTCTTAGTTCTGTCAATATGTCCTTTAAGCACCCTCCTAGTATGTTGCAAACTTCTCTTTTGCTTACTCTTAGCCTTACCCAACGTCATCATGAAATTCTTCTTTCGAGATTTTTCTTGATTGGTAGTACTCTTGCCCTCGGCATCCTTCTTCGACCTCCTAATTGCCTTGGTAGACTTATGCTCGCTACGCTCACCCTTTCCTTCCCTAGCCATTGCTATCTTCTCTTCTCTTGTATTCTTTTGTAACTTCGAGAAACCTTCAATTTGATCAGCTGTCAAGGCATCATCCGCATGTCTTGCAGCTGCGTCCTTCATTCGTTGAGATTGTGTCCTTCCTCCCATCGCTTTATTTACGCTAGCCTCAAGACGGAGCTCCTGAAGCTTTGCAAGATCGGCTGGAGTGAGAATTTTGGTGGTTGCATATGTGGAGATCTTCTGTTCAAGAGCCTTGTCGGCAGCCTCCTTCTCGGCATCTTCTGTTGATGTTTCGGTGCCGTCAGCTGGCTTTTCGCTAGATTTAACTTCGAGCTTCGCTTTCTTCGCGGCAGGCTTTTCATCTTCACTGTCACTGATCTCAATTTCACCATCGCTCTCGACGTTGATCCAACCACCCTCATCACTATCAGCATCAGATTCAACATCCCATGCATTCCAATCCTCCTCATCGTCCTCTTCTTCATCCGTGCCCAATTCTTCCGGCAATCCACGTTCAACTCGTTTTCGTTTCCTTTCGTCTTCCTTCCACTGCTCAAGTAGTTCGATACCTTCGATACCGCCGGCTTCTTCTTCACCAAAGCGTCTTTCTTTGATTAATCCAGTCTTGAGACCCATGGTCGCTGTCTTTCCTCTATCTCTCTTCTTCAACATATCTGCTCCGACTTCACGGTACAAGGACAACAATCCTTTCGCTGCCATCATTGTTCCCTTATCCTTGCTCTTTCTGTACATGATAAGATCTTGTAGAAGTGTATCATTCATAGCTAATGGTTGTCGTACGCAAATTTCTCGAATAGCATTCAGTCCGGAAGCAGCGACCTCCGAGGCAGAAGCTTCAGAGACGAACTCATTGGCAATCTTCTGTACCAAAGGTTCTAAAGCATCGGGTGGAACAAGATTGTGTGTTGCTTGAGCTAGAGATGCTAAGAATGAAGTTACAGATGGTTGTCGTGGTGTAAGGTACTTAGTAAAGTACGAGTATAATGAAATTACAGTAAGCTTGTGCAAGCCAACAAGTCGCGAAACCAATTGTAGGACAATCAGTTTTTGTTCGAGGTTGAGTTTCGACTTTGAGTTTTGAAGGTGTTTTGAAAACAGGGTTTCGGCGAAACCTTGGGGATCGTGCAAGAGATGCAGGGCGGAGAAATTCAGTGGATGGGGTGCTTTGCTCTTCTTTTCCTTCCTTCGTACCTTCTCGACGGCCTTTTCCAATGTTTTCGTCTTCTTCTTTGTTTTCTTGTTAATTCCAACTTGATGCTTCAGCTTACCAATATCAATGGCTTCTTCGTCACTGCTTTCGTCCTCCATTTCTTCTCTCTCCTTGTCACCTCCCAAGAAAAACCGTACGCCACCACCAATAACCTTCTCATTATCTGACAAACTAGCTTCCTTCATAATTTCAACAGCTTTCGCATCTGTCCAGATCTGTCGTTTCCACAATTCTCTTGTAATCTTGACAGCCCAAATTCCTTTGGAAGATGTTCGGTCGGAGGTGAGTAAATTGAACAGTGCTGTTTGCATTGTTCGATTGAGACGATGGTTGATACTCTTCGAATTTGAAGTACGGAGATCTGACAAGATCTTCTGGAATAGCAATGTTCGAAGAGTTTTACTAGGCGTAGCTACCAATATTGGAAACAATGTATTGAGAAGATTGGCCGAATCAATCACTTCCTTTCGTCGCAATAATACCAGACTACCAACGATCTTCTCACGCAATTCGCTCTCAAGTTCGGCATGGTGTAAGGTCAAAATCTGCTTGAGATCCTCTGGGAATTCTGCGGTATCTTCTGGGAAACAGTCTGAACAATGCGCGACGAAATCGATGAGGTCGTGAAATGATACGATGCCGCCGGATGTCGCAGTGGAAGGAGAAGACATAAAAATGTCTCTTTGTGCTTGGTACTGTCCATATTGATTTAGGAAGTCTTCTGCGTATGATCTGGTATACTTGTTAGATGATGATTCCATTACTCAGTGTAGGAGACATGTAACTTACTTTGGATCTCTTCGAATCTTGTATTGTAAATTTGGACTATAGAGGTCAGCAATGATTAGTAGAAATATACCAATTGAATACTTACAGATCCGCATCAACCTTCTCCAAAGCACCAACTCTCTTTTTACCCATAATGCCGGTTGGATGCTGTCCGATTTTGAGTGTTCGATTCTGCCTTCTCACTGAATTTCACATGGGTGAGATAATTTTTTTCGTTATCATTATCTTAGCTCCAGTCGCTTAAGTGACTAGTGGTATCAAGAGGGCGTGTGAGAATTGATTAGTAAGGTGTTTGAATATGAAATAACTGAGGTTGGCAAACTCTTCAACCACATGCCTTTCTATTGGTTCACATATTTGCCAACTCACGCTCGCCCAAGAAGTTTATATCATTAATCACAGCGACGACGTGGAATTAATCCATGATGGTTCATCTAACGTTATCAAATAACATCCAAGTGGCTACCACACCTCGTATATATTCAGTTAGCGGCCGCATCAACGCGGAGCACGTAGCTAACAATGACTGCATCGATCCCCAATATTATCATGAGCCTCAGCTCGCGTCAGCAATCCGAGACCTACCGAATTTGCAAGATGGCCCCCAAAGCATCTCATTGGTTTCCGATGCCAGTCTCCAGCTTCTAATGGTACCACATAAGTTTGTGGTGGGTCTTCGGAGTCACTCTTTGCTACGACTACTGCGAGTAATTTCAGGATTTTTATGATGGTGATATCACGGTTCGTTTGAAAGGATCAGGTTTTGGTGAAGTCGTTGTTCAGCCATTATCGTGCCCAAATACTATATAACTCCTACCCAGTGGCAGGTGATCAAAGAGCCCATAAGTCAATGCAAACCCTACCCATCTTCGTTCTTTTCATGTCCCCCTTCATCTACCCTTATCGGTGGTAATGAATTCTCCCACAGATTGTCCATTTATTTCTGCGAAAATGTCTGATGCAGATCCATATATCCTTACAAAGCTCTCTGAGCATGTGTCACAACATCTGAACAAATCACTTGATCAAGCCGTAGAGAATCTATCTTTGAGACTTCAGGACACGGCTAAAGATGCTATCGCGGATACTAGAGAAATCAATACCATTGTTGACCAGGCGGTCAGAGAAGCCGTTGAGAAGGCATTCGAGAAGTCTGTGGTAACGGAAGTTGAGCCTCCTTCGATACAATCAGAGTTCAAATTCCCACCTCCCCGAAATTCCAATTTCGTGGGCCGCTCTTCAACTCTGGCGAAACTACTCAGCCTATGGAAACCAGATCAAAAGAGTCGATTGGCAGTAGTAGGGCTTGGAGGAATAGGGTATGTTGTTTGCCCTAAATAATTCCAATGCCAAAACTCACATCCACAGGAAAACCGAGCTCATTACTGAGCTTGTCTACCAAATTAGAGAAGCATCACCCGCATCAATATATTGGTTTGGGCCTGGGAACTTGCTTGCACCTTCCGTCGACGGACATGAACCACTAGAAAATTGGCTGCGACCAGGACGGGACTCCGCAAGTTTGTTGGTGGTTGATGCCGGGGATAATTTCGATTTTCTGATGCAGCACACTGAGCATGGTAGACTGATTGACAGGCTACAAAGGTTCGAAGGTGCCATCATACTCATTACAAGGACTAAATCGAACGGGTGTCTCTTAAGTGGCCCCCACAATATCTTCGAAGTGGGATGCCTCGAGCTCGAACCAACAATGTGTTTATTACGAGACAGGTTGACCGTTGACCTATTCGATAGTTCAACTGACGAGCAACTTCGCGAAATCGCCCTTCTTGTCAATTGTCTGCCAAGAGCCATTGTCCAGGTCTCAAACTTACTCAACGATACTTCGATGAAATTGTCGCAGTTCATCTCCATATACCGAACAAATGATCAATTCAAACTACGACTGCTGAGTTCGGTGGCTCCGCTTTTTACAATATCGGAAGAAGAATCTGTTATTGGAAAGGGAGTTATGAATGCTAGACAATTTCGATCAACTTACCCTATGGCTGCTCGTATTCTTCACCATCTATATTATCTTGGTGGCAATGCAGTGCCACGTTCTATCATCTGCTCGTTGGTTGATCCTCTTGATCTCATTGTCGTAATGTGCATTTTGAAGGGGAATTTTCTCGTCACAGAGGACGATACTAGCGAGACATACAATATGCATCCCTTAGTCTTCTTGTCGCTCAAGAAGGTCATTACCGGCGAAAGATCAGAAGCGGAAGAATGTGAGATTGAGCAAGAGCTGGAATGGTACACACAAGCAGTTGTTGCCTTTGGGAATCATTACCCTGACTCAAATAGCAAGGATCGAGAATGGTGGAAAGCATGCTTCGAGCGCTTCCTTGGCGATGGAAGCAAGAACAGTGATTCTGTACGAATTGCGCTGGCTTTGGTCTACAACAAAGAATCCAAACATCTTGTTCGCATGGGCCTCTACAATGATGCTTTGAAGATGGCAACACACGCAGTTGATACCTTGCCTGAGGCAATACCCCACGAACATCTCAATGTACTTCAACATCATCTTTCGCTACTCGACCTACTAGCCAAGTATGGAGAGCTTAGAGATGCTTTGCAGACGTATACTGAAGAACAGCCAGATGAGTTGTGGAAGAAACGCGTTGAGGGCATCCTGTACTTGTCAGAAGGTACCAACAAAGCCGATGTCGTGGACCTCTTCCGCCAGATTCGCCGTACGAAAGAGTCCATGAATGCTCCGGAAAGTGATTTATGTACCAGCATTGACGACTATGGGGCGGCTCTCATGCTGATTGGCAATTACCAAGCTGCTGAAATAGAATTTTCGACAGCTTTTAGGAAAAGGGCAACATTTTTAGGAACCAATCATCCCGACACTCTCATCAGTTGCCAACACCTTGCAAATGTACTGCATAAGTCTGGCAGGTTTAATGATGCCCTTAGATTTGTGGAAGGTGCTATACGTGGAAGCCAGATGTCTCAAGGCGACGAGCATCCTCAAACTCAATACATTAAAAGTCTTAAAGCACGGATTTTACTGTCCAAAGCCGTTTCTTCCTCCGATTACAATGAAGTTGAATCTCTTCTTACCAACGCCGCCGAAGTTCTGACGACTCATCTATCTGACTCTCATCCTCTGGTTCTAACTTGTCGGAGCAACATTGCGCTAGTGATGCTAGCACAAGGGAGATATGATGAAGCTTTAACCATGAACCGTGCTGTTTTGACCGCAAGAGAACATGGTCCATGGTTAGATCGTGAGCGACACCCGGACATACTGACGAGTCGACATCAGATTGCGGAATGTCTAAGGCTCAAAGAAGGATGTCATGCTGCTCAGAGTTTAAGTTCTCAAGTTTTGGTCGATAGAACGCAGATATACACCGAAGGAACTTTTGAGAGCGATGACTTTCATCCCGAGCAGCTGACGAGTCTCCACCTCCAAGCTCTCATCCTTGCTGGCCTTGGTCAGCATAGCGGAGCTCTCCACAAGATGGATCTTGTGTTGATCGGTAGAAAACGCGTTCTTGGAGAGTCACATCCAGATTACCTCAACAGTCTCACCTGCCGAGGTGAAATTATACGTGGGCAGCTCCCTCTTGAAGAAGGGCGAGAAGAGATGTTGGACACTATCGATGCGCTTCACGGAAAAGCTTTGGAGGGCCTTACTCGAGTATTTGGTTCTCAGCATCACTGGACACTTCAGTGCCTATCTTACATGGCAGCTGCAAAGCGTGAACGCGGCGATGCATTGAGTTATACCGAAGCCGCCGGGCTGTATCGTCATATCTCACGAGCTTATGAGGGAAATATGGGTGACCTCCACCCTGAAACCGTCAGAGCGAAAGCCCATCTCGCTGAAGTGATGCACCTTTTGGGAAACCGTCCTGAAGAGGCTAAAAAGGTTTTCAGAGAAGCATGCGCTGGCCTTGCGAAGGTATTTGGATCAGATGCCCATGCTACTATCACGGCGTATAGAGGGTATGAAAAGTTTGCTAAGGATCTTTCCGATCCGATTTAAGGCTCTTAGAGGGTAATGATGGAAGGATTTTGAAAACAGCCTGGTCAAGGATTGTCAGAAAACACACACGTGAGATTACATCTACGGGAAGGGTAGCCCAGCGTAAACGATGTTCGAGTAGGCGTTATAATGGATGGATAGATATTTTGGATGGAGTTCTTTATTGATCCTTGTTCTCTCCTTGCTGGCTCAACTAGCAGGAGTAATTTACAGAAGCCTCGTCGGAGGCTGGAGTTCATGCACGAATTTGATAACGTTTCTTGTTGTTACGTCTATTTTTATTTTTGTACAAATTATAGTGTCCAAAAGGATAACACAGAGTGGTTTCAGGTGCCTGATATCGAATCATTCATACACGCGATCCAGTATTGTCCGTTGATGTTGCAAGATGCCATCATTGAAGATTTCAAACCTACCACTGTCAGCCTTTCTAGTTCAGCCTATTTGCGTTCCTGAAATTCATGCCAGCAAACACTCACACAAACGGGTCTTGTGCTACGCGAATCCAACCCAAGGCGCCACGTTCTATGTTATTCCAATGGCCAATCAATTTTTAGGGCCTTGCTTGCAGATTTCTCCATCATCTCCATCATCCTGTATTTTATATCTGGCGCATGTTTGCTTTAATTCCTATCAATCCCCAATTCAATTCAATTGATTCTTTTTTTTCTGCGTTACTGGCGCAATTTTCATTATGTTTAATTGAAACTTTCAGATTGTCCCTGGTGGAATTCGTACTGTAAATATGGCTCCAATAGCCTTTTCCATTTTATCCTCCCGTTCGTATCCAAACAAAGCCGCAAATTCCACATCCCCAATTATAAAACTTGTCACCCAACCTTCTGCCGCATTCTCTGCCTACACACTCTCTCCTACTCCACTTCCCACTCCCTCAAGACTGCCTCTAAAATCTCCAATCCCGACTGCGCTCCCCAATCTATTGCGTGAACAATTCTCCACCATCATAGTTGATGCTCCTACCACTACTTACACATCCTATATCGAACTCAACGATAATTCATTCACTTCTGGACCTGCTTCCCTCCCTGATTCGACTCCGATAAGTGATTCATATGCAGTGGAGACGCAGGCACCTCAACCCAACAATAGCGGTAGAGATATCGGAATAGTCATTGGGTGTATCATTGGGGTGTTGATTATAGGACTGATAGGGTGGGTTTACATGATGAAGGCGAAACGCAGTCAAAGGAAGAGGAGAAAAGGGAAGGGAAAGGAGAAGGAGATTGTGAAGGAAACAGTGAAGGTCAAAGTAAAGGTGAACAAGAGGAAGCACAGGAAACATAAGAAGAATAGGAAAACGGAAGCGGAAATAGCAGGGAGTCCCGGGGGCGAAGTACCGGCTGCTGGAGGCGCTTAGATGGCATTGTGTAGGGATGGCAGGAGCTCTATTATGCGGAAGTTAGTTTGGCGAACTGGGTGTATAAGCTCAATGTTTGAGCTCTTGTTGAGCAACAGTCATACACAGAGTGGTGAATTGGGCACGTGCAAGCTCAATGAAAGTTCAATTGATAACTTGGAATCAAATTGGGTATTGGGAGAAACCGCGACTGAACGCTGGTAAGTTCTAATGGGCAGGGTACGGAATGATCGGGAACTTTGCAGCGCCAAATGATGAACTAGTCAAATGAATTTTCGATATATCAACAATGCATAAACCAGACTTGGATCTAGACCAATTGAGCTGCCTCGTTCATTATCAATATTGTAGTCAGAGACAAAATTCAAGAACGGACATACTTCACACTCCGCGCTACTGTATGATGTTGCACTAGACACTCGGCTTGCCACATCAGGCGACGTGCCAAGAAATTATTACTATACGTACCGGGATAAAGGGTCTTTCAGGGATCATATACAGAATTAAGCTTTGCTGGGCGTGGCAGTGTTCAACCTTACCTTAGAGGACATGTGGTAAGAAATGTGCTACAGGCTACTTTGACGCACGAAAGGTCATTGAACAACATGTGAACAGCTATCTATGAAATGAAAATTCCCTCAAATAATGATGACTTCTCTCCAAGCTCTTTGAAGAATTTTCCAAAAGGCTGTCAAATGATATTCGAATAGTTCCCATCGAAGTGGACAACTCTAGAACAATGAGTGTTATAACATTCAAAAGGGACTTCCGCTTCAAGAGTAAGAACTCAGTCTCAACCAAACATCCAAACACTCAAACACCTCAAAAAAAAATCGATTAAGTAACGCCATGAGTCATCGCCAACGCCGAAAAAACCACTCATCTCGCCGCCGCGAGAGTGAGAGGAGAGAGGCACGAGATCGATGGTCGCATGCCGATCCAAACCACCCGGTCGAGCTCCGCGAGATCCGCAGAGAACAAGGTCATACTCCACGACGCCGTGAGGTAAGATCAGGTAGGAGAAGAGAGGGAGAACCTTCAGGTTGTTGTAGCATCATGTGAAGAATCACGTGAATGATGGAGTGAGGGGTAAATTGCCAAGTAAGCAGTAAAGTAAGTTGGGAAACAACTTGACTTTTCCAGGCGTTATTGCTCCTTCAAAAGTCCTCCACAAATGATCAACAGCATCTAAATAAGTAAGTTTGAAACCTATCCGACTTGTGCGAGCATTTATGATTCCAAATAAAATAAACCTCCTTGGAGATCAAAAACAATGTTCTATAGTCCCTCAAAATGTGCAAATGATCGGAACCCAAAAATGATAAACTTCCAATAGAATAAATTGACATACTTCATGTTCCAAACATCGCAATCAAGTGACCTTAGCATAAGAGGATCAAGGGGCGTACTCCAACTCTACAACTCTAATTGAGCTATAATATCATGAGATATAAGCGAGAGTGTATGTTTCATAGTAGTCCGGACTACCTGTCTCTTTTGGTTGGTCAAAACCTTGAGGCAGGAATGCCGACCTTGGCACTGAATGTATCAATTATGAATGAAGTTAGAGATAAAAAGCGATCTCAGGAATCCAATAATCTCGAGTGAGCCCATTGATTAGATTTCCCTACATCGTTCGTAGATAGCGTTTCATTCATGCCCAGAGCTCCTTCACCACTAGTTTGTTCTCACAATCTAGACCGTGAAGCTCCAGAAAACGTGGAGGTCGAATAGAGTTCTGACTAAACTTGACTCGTCTTCGCATGAATGCTCTTCCTATTATGACTAGAAAAGACCGAATTGGCAATCTGACCCTGAATACACACAAGCCACCGATCCAAAGTGCACCCTGTTTTCATGTTATGCCGTTTGATCCAGTGCTAGAAAAGTCTGGCATGCGATCCGGGGTACAGTAGTGGTGGAAAAATGCCAGACTAAAAGCGGCATTGACCCCGCAACACGCTACGATGAGTATCTTCGTATAACCTTACCGAAGTCTTTTAACAACTTTTTTCTTGGATCCTTGACTACATCCCGCTCGACGAACACTTTGAGCACTTCGATGCACCTTGTGAATAGTATCCTGCAAGGCTTGTCAAAAACAGCTTGAAGTTGAGGAGCTGTCGACGATCGATAGGAGGTGCACGGTGTTGAGGGGGAAAAGGAGGGCGGGAATAGCTCGGGAATTGACTTCGGTCTTTCGTTTTGCTAGTAATATGTTCATCAATGTGGCAGAAGTCTGCAGTGCATTGGAAACCAAGAACATAAGCTGTGTCACGTTCAGATTATGCTATAACTCAATTGGCTTCTCTTTTTACTCCAGGTACTTGATTGGAACTCTAAATGTTGCCCGCATATATGAACTCGGACTGCGGGGTAAACTTAAAGTGTTTTGATTACGACGGCAGATCGCATTTCCCCGCGTCGACCACATTTCCTAGATTCTAAACGTTCTACTCAAATGTCCGATGGTGTCCTACTCTCCTTGTGCTTGCTTGTGAGGGCGTGCTCAAGCTGCATCCCCAAATTCGCGCATCAATCACAATTGTCGTCCATCAAGCCGGCATCGTCATGGTAAGACAAAAAGAGGGGTAGCGACACCAGCTATGGCTTAGTTGCTCTTATTTTGCTGCTCCCTCTGTTCATGGACCTTTAGGAGGCCAATGGTCGCCGAATGAGTATGCAATGTTACTACATACAAGGCGGAGACATAGCTGATGCTACACGAAGCCTCTACTTTTGTTAATCCGGGCATCCGGAGCCAAGGGGTATAAGAGTTCGAGAGTAGAAAAGGTTGCGTATTTCCTCATCTTTGTGGTATTCTTTACCAGCTTTACAAGTTGCAAGTGACATACAACATTGACATACAACATTGACAAAATTTGAGTAAGACGTTGAAAATGACGATCCCAGATGAGTTCGATATCATCGTCTGTGGTGGTGGAAGCACCGGTTGTGTGATTGCTGGCAGGTATGTCGATATTATTCCAGATATTCATGCTCATTAGCTCGGTACTGAACGGTCCGCAGACTTGCAAACCTCGACCACAATCTCCAAGTTCTCCTCATTGAAGCTGGAGAGAGTAATCTCAACAACCCATGGGTATTTCGACCTGGAATCTGTAAGCCTTATGCTATATCCCTTCAACTGTATTTAACTAATAGCTATAGACCCCAAGAACATGAAACTCGATAGTAAGACAGCATCATTCTACTATTCTCGACCTTCAGAATGGCTCGCCGGTCGCAAAGCTGTTGTTCCATGTGCACATATTCTCGGCGGAGGGTCCTCTATAAACTTCATGATGTATACAAGGGCGTCTGCTTCCGACTATGATGACTTCCAGGCCAAAGGATGGTCTACAAAAGAACTCATTCCTTTGATGAGAAAGCATGAGACATACCAGCGGGCATGCAACAACAGGTTTGTGGATATATCTCCTGCCAATTCACATCTCTGACACTCTCAGGGACCTTCACGGCTTTGATGGACCCATTAAAGTATCATTTGGAAACTACACCTATCCAATTACTCACGACTTTCTACGTGCTGCCGAATCTCAAGGCATCCCAACAACTGATGATTTACAAGACCTGGTTACTGCACAGTAAGTCATATTCGCATTACTTTATTCCCATACTTACAAAAATATCAGTGGCGCCGAACACTGGCTGAAATGGATCAATCGAGATGTAAGTACACCTTTTTTTCCAAAAGAATCATAAATCTTACATCATGTTAAGACAGGTCGACGTAGCGATGCCGCCCATGCCTACGTTCATTCCACTAGATCCGTACATTCAAATCTTCACCTCATGTGTAATACCAAAGTAGATAAGATTATCATCGAGAATGGTCGAGCTGTTGGTGTTAAAACCGTGCCAACGAAGCCTCTTCACCCAAACGTAAGTTATTGTGTCCAAATTGATTGACTCTTTCTGACATTTGACCCCAATAGCAACGTTCACGCACTTTCCGTGCACGAAAGCAAATCGTTGTCTCAGGTGGCACCCTCTCATCACCGTTGATTTTACAAAGAAGTGGTGTCGGTGACCCAAAGAAATTGGAAAAGGTTGGTGTCAAGCCTGTTGTTGATCTACCTGGTGTTGGTCAGAATTTCCAAGATCATTATTTGACATTCTCTGGTATTTATTCTTGCCTGAATATTCATTACCATCCATTCATGCTAATACTTATCAGTCTACCGTGCTAAGCCCGGAACTGAAAGTTTTGATGATTTTGCCAGAGGTGTTCCAGAAGTTCAAAAGGCAGTGTTTGATGAATGGAATCTCAAGGGTACTGGCCCACTTGCGACGAACGGTATCGATGCCGGTGTCAAAGTTCGTCCAACTGAAGAGGAATTGAAAGAGATGGATAGTTGGCCAACGCCTCATTTCAGATCAGGTTGGGATAGCTACTTCAAAAACAAACCTGACAAGCCAGTCATGCACTACTCGGTCATTTCTGGCTGGTTCGGTGATCACATGTTGATGTAAGTTTGCAATTCTAATTCTCACGAGAAGAGGCTAATTAATTGTTAGGCCACCTGGGAACTTCTTCACGATGTTCCACTTCCTCGAATATCCATTCTCTCGTGGTGAAACTCATATCGTTTCTCCAGATCCATATGAGGCACCAGATTTTGATGCCGGCTTCATGAATGATGAAAGAGACATGGCACCGATGGTTTGGGGATACATCAAATCTCGTAAGTCTCTCTGCTCCATCAAAGCTGTCTATAACAACAGAGCCCTATACTAATGATCTAATACAGGTGAAACTGCCCGTCGTATGGACGCCTACGCAGGAGAAGTACAGAACATGCATCCATTCTACGCATATGACTCACCAGCCAGAGCCAAGGATATGGACTTGATGACGACCAATTCGTATGCTCTCCCGGGCAATGTTACTGCGGGTATCCAACACGGTTCTGTAAGTCTAATTCTCCATACTTAATGCCTATGGCCTTAGACATTCGAAAGCTGACGAAAGATAGTGGGCAATGCCTGTGGAACCAGGAAAGCCACCGCAAATTTCATATCTCAACAGTAACAAGCGAGATCTCCAAGAAGATCTCAAGTACAGCACTAAAGATATCGAGCATATTGAAGAATGGGTAAAGAGACATGTAGAGACAACTTGGCATTCACTTGGTGTAAGTCACTACCCGTAAGGTGCTGTGTGAGCATTTACCTAACACAAATTTAGACATGTTCCATGGCACCCCGTGAAGGAAACTCCATTGTCAAACATGGTGTTCTTGATGCACGTCTTAATGTTCATGGCGTCAAGGGTCTCAAGGTCGCTGATCTTTCTATCTGTCCTGATAATGTTGGATGTAACACTTGTATGTCTCTCCACCTAGCCGACCAAGTAAACATCAACTAACTTGCGACAGTCTCAACCGCTCTTCTCATTGGAGAGAAATGCTCTATGCTAGTCGCCGAAGATCTCGGTTATAGTGGTAAGGCACTTGATATGAAAGTACCCAACTATCATGCTCCAGGCGAGCTGAGCGGTATTGCTACCTCGCGTCTTTAATTTCGTCTATTGATGGAAATTTGGATATGAGGGATGGGTTACGGATTTCAACTTTCTTTTTAATAATGCCACTCATTCAAGGTTAATAGCACTTTGGGTTGTTATTTGTCAATATATGCTAGTGTAGTTACGATTTAATGAACTTTTTACTTATATTTTGAATGAAATAATTAGTCTCCAAGTTTCCTATAATGTTACTTCAACAGTTCAAACTCATACTCCTTACTGCCGATCACTATTTGAAAGCAGAATCACCTGTAAAGACGCGCTGACAATAGCTCATAACAAGTGAATCATATCAAGAGCTGATGAAAATAAGTCAAATCCAGTTATTGCATTGCCGCATTTGTCCGTCTAATCTTACTATACCTTTTCTCAAATACATTCTCAATTCTACCATATTTCCATCCATAATCTCTTTCTATCATACCACGATGGCCTAATGGCATGCTGATCTCAAGCTCCAGCACTTATAGTTCCAACATTCGCTGTTTCTTTCAACCTATCCGCTAGCATATCATCTAAAGGCTTCAACGCATTATCCAAACTCTTAGTATTCGAGTTTTCAAGAACGGATTTGCCAGCTGTCATTACTAGACGTTCAGGAGCTGGCTCTTGGAGATACGACATTACACGTGCGCGATGCGCGGCACGAAACAACTAGTGATGATACATCAGCACAGAATCCCACAAGTAGAAAGAACTGGGTGAAAATTGATAATGAACAAGGAATATACACACCTTCAGCTGATTCACCATCTTCGCAAACTCCTCTTCAATTTCCCTTTCTCCCATCTCCCTCACCCCCCTCACAAAACTATATTTCTTAAGCACCAAACACAATTCTCACTGTCTCACCGGTATATATCTCTCCATATTCTCATCTGTCAAATATATATCCATTATCAAGAACGCATCTAGAGCTTGGAAGAACAAGACATGATTTCCAGAAAGTCCATCGTATTTCACATATTCCCCATTGACGATTTTTCCAACGCCCCATCCTTGGAATCCCTGAACGTAGGAAAGCCAGACGGAGTGAGAGACGCGGAATTTAGTGAGATTTTCGTAGAAGACGAGGAAGAGGTCGCGGAGACGTTTGTTGATGGTACAGAGGTTGGGGAGGCAGGTGCTAGGGGATGAGGAGTTGTAAGCTAGGACTGAGAGAACCATTTCGTGGTAAATGGAGAAAGCCTGGGATAGTTAGTAGTACTACATGGGAAAATAATATGTTGGATAGAACTTACAACAATTTCAAGGTCATAAAACATTTGGAAGAAAACTTCTTTAGATGATCGAATCGAATCGGACATTCAAATGTTGATCCTATAGATTCTTTCTCCTCTTGTATTGAAGTTTAGTAAGACATTGGATGTATTGTTTCCTGCATCGGCGTCCACACCAAAATTCCGCTGAAGATATGACCACGGTGCGTTGAGTTCATATGGGAACTCGACAATTTTCTCCAATTGTGCTACTTTGACCACAGGAATGGTTGCCCATCTGAGTTCCCCTTAGTACATATTCGCTTATTGACAGAATACAACATACCTGTATGCATGACGACAGACAGCAATGCAGCAAGAGAACCCATTATATGCGTCTCTGGGAAAGATATCCCAATTGCCAGCTTCAACTGCAGCCATAATGGCCACAACTTGGCGAATATTTATCCGCTCCATCAATGACTTCCGCATCATAGATCAATATTTTCCGGATCTTTCATTGTTTTCATCATTATCTAACGAGGGCGGAGCCGCGGACAGAAGAGGGATGAGTTGGAAGTAAATTTCTTTGTGTGGATGAAGAGCCATAGGCCACGAATCATGATTTGCATTTGGTGGCCAAGCTCCTGCACCGTCCTCATCAACTAGTCTTGACATAGCGGCGGCCACTTCATGTTGATCTCGTAGATTTCTCAAAGCTTGATATTTTGAGACATTCTCGTTCTCGTCGATCTTTTCCTTCACTCTGGTTTGAATCGGAACTGTCACTGGTATTGGAACTTCAGCTCGCGTGCTGCAGATTCTGATTAAACTTACCAAAGCAAAAGCTAGGGTAGAAGCTAAAACCCCACGAAGAAGATCAATTCAAGCATCTTGCAGAGCGTTTTTATGGAAACTCGGTGGTTGAATATTGGAGTATCGTTGTTGAAATTAGGTCCAAGTGAAGCAGTGTCAGACCAAAATTGAGAAAATATTTGTTAGAGAAGAGCTAAAGATTGACGTTATTCTAGTCTAGTTTATAGAGTCCAGTTCTTATACTGGTCTACCAGCCTCGTCTTGCACGATTGATAAAATATTCGCGTAA
Source organism: Botrytis fragariae (assembly GCF_013461495.1). Taxonomy (NCBI): domain Eukaryota; kingdom Fungi; phylum Ascomycota; class Leotiomycetes; order Helotiales; family Sclerotiniaceae; genus Botrytis; species Botrytis fragariae. The sequence goes on from NW_023500986.1 coordinate 252,513, forward strand.
GCCCCTTCATTGACGACGGTTACGTGCAACCACATGTTCTTATTTTGATTTTGTCGAAGAGAGAGGAATGCCTCCCTAAACACAACATTGACTTGGCTGAAAAATCAAGCAGATAGCACCGCCTTAACGGGAGAACTCGTAGATCTATCCATTGATCGTAGTAGACTCCCGCAAACCGGCGAAAAGATTCGTCGATACTGCAGCCCTAGCCAGTAGTATGTCTCAATTAAGACGCAATATATCGTAGACATCTTTCGAAAGCTTAAGATGGCACTATAATCCTGGGAGTAAGCTTATTTTTAACCCCCGTTTTGATTACCAGAACTCCACGGGGAGGCGAGAGACGTTGCACTTTAGCAATGTTATTCAATATACCCTAAGTAAACAGGTAAGCATGATCCATATTCATAGTAAGTTTCATCCCACACGAGCCGAGTGCCATTCTATGATCGCATTTGCTCCCCTCACGAGAGTAGCATTCTTCAATATGTTTTGAGAGAGGGTAATTGACGCCTCCATGGTTTCTTTTGGTGTAAGAACTTAGCCAACAGGTCTGTGAGCCCCTGACATATGCATTGAAGAAATCTCAGCCTATGCTTAACTTGAGCCTCGAAGAGTCTGATAGGGTCGAAACTAATGTCACCATACCAGATAGCTATTGCAACAATGTGAAGAGACGCCAAAATATATTATGTGTCATAAAAATTTCTGCGCGAGACAAACGCCAATCAAGAGTGTAAAGGTAAAAGCCTCAGTGTATTTTATTACTGCGCCGAAAGATCCAAAGACAGATCAATTTTAAGTGGCAATACCTGTGCAGCTTTCTCATCTATTGCACTGGAAGATTTCGGGCCCGTATGGGTAAGATGATAGTTTTGATCGCTTACCAAAACCCCATCATTTTCACTATCAAGCAATTTCGCACTGGGAAACAACCGGTTTGAATCAATGCACTCAAATCTTCCCCATTCCAGGGTACAAATTTGAGCTGATACCCAGACAATTGAGCCTCACCCGAAAAGTTCGCGTATGAGATTTAACTTCGGGTTTGAAAGGCTCAGGAACTAGCACGAAAGAATAATTTGCAAGTGTAAGATTAGCAAGTACAGAAAAGAGTACGCGTCGCATATGGAAAACCGAAGATACTCGGCCAAGAGTGAGATGAGATCCTTCAAACAATCCATCCACTGGTCGAAGTGCGAAGGTGTCATTTTCATCGATGCCACGTTGCCGATCATTGCTTGATGGCTTCCAGTGGCATCTTTAATATCATGAGGTCTGATCGAAGGCATGAGTGTCTATATTTCTGTCAAAGCTTAGAAGTTAGGTACAAGTTCTGGGTAAAACAAGGGACTAAAGATAGATCTCAGACAGCGTTCAGGCAATGGACTCGGTAGGTGCCGAGAATTGAGCCTCCTCGAGAATGACAATGCAAGCTTATTTGCGCCAGTACTCCGATACTTTGCATGGACGAGACATGCTATATGCATTAGAAATCGCGCACGCACTCTCAGCCCTATTTGATGATCACATATGCTCTACTGATTGAATCGACTAATAGGTGACTTTTCAAACGTAGTGCAGTTAGTGACTTCTATAGCACTCTCTCTGATCTGTTCAAATCTCAGGTAAACAAGATTTGACGGTGCATCTTGTTCATGGTGGGCTGTAGCAATTACCGCATCTTCATCATTTCAACTTAAATTAAATAGTTATATTGATCCTAATCAGAGTTGCAGTTCCACAACTGCGCTAAGCGGATATGCAATTAAGAGGCTCCAGCCGTAATCGGGTCATCAGAGTGGTTTTTTTTGTGGTAGACTTGGTTGGATAGTGGTTACAATGTTGATGAAGACCGAGATGCTTGGATTTCGATAGAGTATGACCCGACACCAGAGGAACTATCACACGAGCTGACCAGGCAACCCTAAATTTTATTTGGAGGTGAAAGATAATACCAGAAATGTGCGGAAACGATACTGCCCAAAGTCTAAGCACTAATTGGGTATAGATACTTCCGTTCAAAGTTCAGCCAAATTTAAAGTCCAGTGAATAATTGACCACCAATGTTGTGCGAATTCATACACCATGTAAGTATGATGTATCCAAAAACAAAAGGTTTGCCTTGACTGTTCTTGAGGGAAGCCCATGTGACAATACTACAAGCTATGCATACTTGGATTTAGTAGCTGTATGGCCAAGTAACTTGAAGACAATTAGAATTTAACTTCCATCACAAAAACTTGATTCGCGACGGGGACAAAGTGTTTATAGAGCTATTTGTATGTCTCATAGTATCCTATGACTATGGCTTCCTTGCAATAGTAACGGTATACTTCTGGTACAAGCCCTCCTCAGAATTGATGTCATGAAGACATGCTCTGGTCAATGTCTCCAATTTATCTCCACTTATGTCAATAGCTCCAAGCATTTTGCGAAGTAACTCCGGATACTGTGGTATCAATTTAGCTTGGACATAACTCGCCATTGCTTGACTTTTGGGCGTTTTGCTTGACGCCGAGAATGAAAACTCAAAACTTTGGACGTTGAGCACCTCCAAACCACTATCTCCCATTAGTGCTGCTGCTCCAGAGCCCGAAACTGTCGATAATCCGGACTTTTGAGCCCCGGATAAGATTGCTTTGTGCCATTTCCAATCGTCGCTCACACAATCTGCAGTCCCGACGCGATAAAATTTCCAGTCTAAATCCTGATGCTCAATTATACCACCAGACCTCAACGCATGTGACATGGTTGAAAAGTACTTTGGCCAATTGTTGATACCTAAGAAAAGCATGCGACCGAAGATATAATCCAATCCTTCCGGTTTGAATATCTCGCGGCTTAGAATACCATCGTCAGGTTGGTTGTAGTCAACATCCAATGCATTTCCTTGAGCCCAAACCACATTACCCGGTGCCATTTTTCGTGACTCCTCTGGGACTGGGGTTAGGTCGAGACCGTAAATGGTGGCAGATGGCAAGATTGTAGCAATCTGAATGGTCGCTACACCAGTACCACAGCCAACACTAGACCACCCAAAAATCAGCAATTGCAAAACATTCTTGGTGACACTGTGTAGTGACTAGGGCATAGGTTATGAAGCATGCAAATGAGTCCCCCGATCGATACATTCATAGTTTAATAATTGGTTAGTTATACTTACTCAATCACCTTGTAAATATTATCTAGTGTTTGTAATGGAGCTAAGAGAGGGAAGCCGCCAATCATCTCGACAATGGCAGTTGCCTGAGTATCAAGCCGATCCTGCTCAATGACACTATGGTAATGATATTAGTAGAGCTTTCAGTGATTGAAGACCATGAGCCTACTCATTTGCTTTTGGTAGCACATAAGCCGCGTTCGTGTCATGATATCGCTGTTGGCTGTCAACTTTGACTGTCGTCATGTTGAAAGTGCGATTTGCGGTATATTGAGAAAGTGGTGATTGATCAGTAAATTGAAATGGAATCAGTTGTGTTTAAGTTTGCTCGTTTTGCAAGACAAATCTTGTCATATTGTATTTGAAGGAGTTGGAGTTGATACTCGAGTCTCCTCCCACGGTGAGCGTGATGAGATGGCATACTGCATTCTTGCCGTGTACGATTCATGACAAGCTGATCACCATGTATGCTGATGTGTATGCAGAAATCTATGCCGTTTGAATTATTTAGGAATGTCTACAAATTGCTTGGCATGAGGATCAACGAGGGAGTGCCGCTAAAACTATTCAAGGTTAGCTTAGAAATGTCCTCGGCATCCCAAATATCGCCAGACCATCCAACAGAATTCAACAGTGTGAGAACACGCAAATAATGTTTGAAATCATGGTGAAAAACCCCCCTCGGCTCAACATTAGAAAGGATCTGTATCTCTCGTTTGAGTTAATCAGGTATTGCTGCAGCTACATTCATTAGCTATGAATAGGTAGGTGAGATATGCAAATATGCCTACATTTCGAGAAGTCCAAGTCCATCATCTCTATGCTGTGCAAATTAACAGTTATTCTTAACGACTGTCTGATCTGAATTCTTAAAACTACGGTGCAAAGAGTTTGCCAACTTTTCTATTCTTTAATGGACCACAACACTTCACCAATTATTGAGCGCCCTGCCGGCGAGGATACCATCATGATGTCCTCCCGTCCACCACCTGCTTCAGAAGAGGATCACAACAAGGAAAGCTACACTGTTTCTCCTTCGAGTGATGCATTTCTCGAAAATGGTAGTAGTACCCCACCAAAAATCGAAATGTCCAGTCTGCTAAAACAGAACGTCTTCATGGTTTTTATCACCTTAACCCAACTAGTTCAAATGATCCCTCTGGGAGCCGGTATTAATTCTAGTTTTGCTATCGGGGCAGCATTGGGAGCAACAGAGGCGCAGTCAGTTTGAATAGTTGCCTCGTACCCTTCAACTCAAGGAACTTTCGTTTTGATTGGTAAGACCATCCATCAGATTGCATTATTATGCAAACAATTGGCATGAGAATAGCTGACATGTCGTTATTTCAAAGGAGGTCGTCTAGGTGCAGTCTATGGCCACAAGAACGTCTTCACCGCTGGTTGTGTTTGGTGGACTCTCTGGGCATTGTGCGGTGGATTTTCTGATAACTTGATATCGATGTGTATTGTGAGAGGATTATGTGGAATAGGCGGTGGTCTGATGATACCAAATTTTGTGGCTTTGCTAGGCATCACCTTCCCACCTGGAAAGAAGCGAAATTTGAGTTTTGCTTTATTTGGCGCTGCTGGTGGATCTCTTGTTGGTGCGGTTATTATCCAGCTTTCTGATTGGAAATGGCTTTTCTTTATGCTGTAAGCTGCTTTTGTATACTTCATGAGTCTCATTTACTAATAGAAACTAGTGGTCTGCTCGGATTTCTTGTTTACGGAGTTGCGATCATGGCTGTTGGTGCGGATATTCCCATCGATTCAAAGGGCACCGTAGACTGGATTGGCTCTTACCTGGGAGTCGCTGCTCTCATCCTTTTTAATTTTGTCTGGAAGTATGCTGTGGAAGCTCATTATATTATGCGGAAAAAGCTAAATTGTTAATAGTCAAGCACCACTCGTTGGATGGGACAGTCCTTACGAGATCGCACTTCTTCTTGTGTCTGTAATTCATTCTGCCGGATTCGTATACTGGGAAATGAAAGTCGCCAAAGAACCAATTTTACCATTCAACATCTGGAAGGCCCCCTCATTCGGACTTTTGATATTGACCGTTTTCTCTTTCATAAGCCTGGGTATCTTTTTTTGATACATGAGTGCATATATACAAAACATTCATGGAGATAGTCTTATTCTTACTAGTATACAATACTTGCTACTTACTTTAATTGAATATGCAACCTCTTTTCTTGCAGTATGGCTAGTTTCTCGGGTACTGGCTTAGATCATCATTGACCTGGGATGTTCGGCAATGATCATTATCAACGTCCTTCTCTCGACCATTCTTGCAAAACTCACTTACTGGGCAATAGCATTTCTCGCAATATTCATATCGGCTTTTACCATTAATCTGATTACCACCAGTGCTTAGATTATTGTATATAACACTGTTTCAATGAAGCATTAAGGTATAGCAGATTTTTTGATAAGCACACTTCTTAGTTATGGGTTAAGCACTGGTTTGGGTATCACCTGAACTATAGAAGTGAACATCAACAACAATAGGAAAAATCTTCTTAGAAGTTATCATAATGTCATATACTTGGGAGTCGGTTTGGCAAATGCTGATCTCATTATTAGCATTGTATTCATACATATTCCTAAAGATACCCGGGAAGACTGAACGAAGGATGACACGCATGCTAAAGAGAAAGATCAACTATAGGGAATAAACAGATAGCTAATTGCTTTTTCGAGGATTAATATAAATTGGTTTTAGTTCTCTAATATCTCATTGTTCTGAGAGTTGTATTTTATAATTTGTAGGGCAACAGCATAGTTGGCTGAAGGTTCGACGACCAAGGGGTTATCAATCAAGAAGGTTTCTTAAGATTAAATTTACTGTATAGTCTGTCTGCACACACCAATCTTGAAATAAGGATAAAGAATCTTAAGTTAACTTTCTTTTTCTTAGTCAACCTTCTGGGAAGATGGCTGTCTGTATAATTCAATACCCTAATATATGGGTGTCATTCAGCATCCATATGGATGTGTCACTTGATGATCGTACACATTCACTTTCACAATAAACATCCAATATCAGAGTCAACACAGACAATAGTGTCTCAATGATTGGGTTTAAAATTCAAACGTAAGCCTGTAGCTCTGAAGCATGCTAATACAGTGAAAGCTACATTTCAATCCTTAGTAGCATGTCTGCTATTTACCCATTAAATTGATGTCCATTGCCAGTCATACAAAAACTTGCTTCCATGCTCTATTTTCTCCCAAACAGAACTTTAGATGTTCTGAACGGAATAAGGCTGTAGATACATGCCCTTAATTTTGCCCTGCGCTGCCAAAACACTGCTTACATTCTTCAATGCATTTTCATGAAAAACAGCGAAATCTATATCACGTCGTTAGAACTTTTTACTTGCACAAAAAAAGAAATTGGGACTGGCATACTCCTCGCGTGCCCTGTCTCGCAGGCATAGATACTCCATCTTATTGCGGTTTCATATTTGAAAATATAAGTACTCTCCAAGGTAACCCAATATCCACTGAAAGAATCATTGCCAGAATTTTACGCCACGGGAACGGTGGAGGCAAGTTGCTCGAATTTTTTATTTATCCAGATGCCAGAAATAACAATCTCTAACGATAAACAGGATCTCTTTCTCCACTTCCATCGCTACCTAGTATATCTCTACGAGAAAGCCCTCCGTGAAGAATGCGGCCACAAAGGATACCAGCCCTACTGAGACTGGACACTCCTGGGAAGATCCGCGAGAATCTAGCGTTTTCAACGGTTCTCCAACATCCATGGGAAGTAATGGTGCTTCATACCTAATCGTACCAGTACCACTATCTCCGCATTTGGAATTACTCTAGGCATCCCTCCTGCCACCGGCGGTGGCTGTATATCCGGCTCTTTCTCAAATAACTATACTGTTAATCTCGGTCCCATCGCTTACGCTCCCTATGGTTCCGATCACGGTCTAGGATACAATCCCCGCTGTCTATCGCGCGATATTTCAACGGTTTGGTCTAACAACACCAAACCTTCCGATGTTGTAAAACTCATTAAAATAGTCCGGATCTAGGAATATTCGACACGAATCTCGAAGCACTAGATGGGGTTCACGCAGGGGGGCATTTCTCAATGGGTGAATTGGGTCTAGATACGTATGCGAGTGCGGTAGACCCAGCTTTTTGGTTACATCATGCTATGGTTGATAAAATCTGGGGTTTGTGGCAGAATTTAAATGCAGGTAACAGGACGAAAATGGTTTATGGTACGGGGACGGCATTTAACGGTGAGTAAGCTTTGAGTGGGCGGGGGGAGAAAGTGGAGCCTTGCTAATTGTTGTCTCTAGTACTCCCAAGTGCGAATATTGCGCTTGGTACACTGGTTGATTTTGGAATTCTGGCACCGAAACAGAGAATTAGTAGTCTGATTTCGACGATCAAAGGTGCTTTTTGTTATTCTTATGTTTAGTTATTTTGGTTGATACCGACTGTATCTTGGGGCAGCGTTCATTGTGTGGCTATGGAAGTTCCCGATTTCGTGATGCCTTTTTGATTCCTCTCATGATATCATACAGGCTCATATAGGATGCATTGATTCTCTCATTGGAGTTCGGTAAATCTAGATTGAATTGAGTGACTACGTGATACAATCATTTTGTCATCTACAACAAGGATAAACAATTTCGAAAGATTTATGAGTCGTCAGCGTGCTCTAGACGATGGGTTCATGAAGAGCTTGCAAATTTACAAAAGACATTGTATCGTTCACAAATGATTGATCATGTACCTCAAGAGGTTCACTTAATCGGCGTTGAATTATGAGACTATGTTGCTTCTAGTTTTTGAATTTGCAAAACGTACAGAAGCAATGAGGTTTCAATCTATCTATGCCAAACTCTTAATCAATTCTTCCAATTCATGCTCGCTCAATTGTTTGATTCCCAAGAGATCATTGTCCAATTTGTGATAGGCCTCGAAGTGCGATCCATATCCCTCGCCCCAGATTGAAGCAATAATGAATGGCATGGCGAATTTATGTGGGTCCGGCTGTGGTTTCTTCAATTCTTCCCATGCGCCCGCTACGATGTCATCAACCGACGCAATATTCTCAGTCCAACCTTCTGATCCTAAAACCTTCTTTCCAATATCCGCGAGATTCTTGAGAGTAGTTGCGTAACTTTGAATATAGACCGCGCGATTCTTTGTCTCCTCTGGGTGCTTGAGTATACCAACTACAGCTCGTCCGATGTCTGGAAGAGTAGTGGTACTGAAAGTTCGATTACCCCCATCATAAAGTGTGATGCTTTTTCCCTTTGCGCTCATAACAAATCCAACTGACAAGCCCCAATCAAGAAATGCACCATTTACCACAAGAGTGTATGAAAATTCGCTAGAAACCTGCTTCTTGAGAGCATTTTGGACAGCAATTTTAGGTTGGAAAACTGGCAAGGCTCCAGTATTTTCTCTAGGTGTATTGGATCCAAACTCAGAGGGAATGAAGCGCTTGACATGAGCTTTAGCTGCTGCTTCAACGAGAAGAAGCTGCTTGTCTAAACTAGCTGAGGCGAGAGTGGATACAACAGCATCTTGTCCTGTAAGAGCATTGGTGAGTGATTCGAGGGAGTCGTAGTCGACTTCCTTGACTGTAACAGGTGATGGAAATTTGTGAGTGCTCGATTGTCGAGTAAGTACTGTGACTTGAAAGCCAGCCTTAATAAGCTGATCAAGGATTGCTGGACCAAGATTGCCAGAAGCCTATATAGATGTTAGGGACGGCCCATCAGAGGAAATGGGTAATTCCTTACTCCTGCCAACGCAACTTTCGTGATTCCAGACATCTTGTAGATATGTAAAAGGTTTATAGTGGTGCTTTGTGTTATTGCTAGTGAGATACAAACTAAGATGAAGTGCTGAATGATGGTTTAGTCTGGAAAGTGATAGACTTGTATAGGTACTATATAGCTATTATAGAAACCGTTCATCTCGGTGTACAATGAGGGATAAGCTGCCCGATGACAAACCGCCCTCACGGCAACAATACATTCGGTCCACAACATCGCTATTATTTGTAAGCATATTCCGATGGCACAACTTATATATAAGCATTGCGCAATTTCGCGGGATCTCCCACATGCCACCGGCCGCTATTCACCTCTTGCTTTGGCCCACGGGAAGAAGCATCTAGCAAACGCTTGGCAATCCTAAGAAAGTCAAAGTCGCGAGTGGGCCAATGAATCGGAAGAACCGTAGATTATGTGAGGCTGTAGGCTTATTACTAGCTAGGTACACGAGAAGCACATCATCATCCTGATCCTTTGTGTTATTTCTAATCCAACAATGGGCTTGGGCCAGCCACAAATGAGGGATGAGAACGTTAGGTGTGGCTGGCGATAGCTTACATAATCACACGCACCTTTCCGGCTTCACACGCGTCTTCCTCAGCAAACAATCACACTCCTCCTAACAACTCAAGTTAATACTTTCTTTGATACCCTGGTATATCAAATCTCAAATGATCGCAACATCATATCGATGCATTTCTTCTCAGCTAGGTCTTTCGCGATGCAGAGTTTTATACTTGCTACTGTGAATATCACAGTTCTCTCGCTTTCGTATTCAAATACTGAGCTTGGCTAATAAGCAGTGCGTGTCGGGACATTCACCAATTGGTGGATATCTTACTCCTCTTTGAACTTCACACTTTATGTTCTTTCCCATTTACTTCTCTACATCTATTCCAATCCACCGGCAATAACTTGTGTACAAAAGATGACACAGACTTCTCCCACTGCATTTGTCACCCCACAAGCAAGAGATGCATTATCTCCAACTCGTACACAACCAATAGCAAAACGTATCAAATGCAAAGAGTCTGGATGCGGAAAGCTCTTCAGTCGCAAAGAACACCTGACTCGACACATGAAGTTACATGATCCTAACCTTCAATATGAATGTCCTGTATGTGGTCGGCGATATGCGCGAAGGTAATTTAGCCCTTCAATCATTCAAATAGATAGACTGATCATTGCATACAATCCACTCAGTGACGTATTGAAGAGGCATTTAGATCATCATGCTCAGAATTCAAGCGCGAAACGCACAATGGTCGCATGTACATCCTGCCATGAGCGAAAGCTCAAGTGTGATGACGCATCACCTTGTCGATCATGCACTCACACTTCAACAGAATGTAGCCGATCGATTGATGGTGGGACTAATCGTACGGAAGTCAACGGTGTGGGCGTGAATGAGGCTATTGTCGGGAACAGCGTGGTCAATGCTCACAGTTCGAATCAGCACTCTGATCTTTCACATCCCTGGTTTCAATCTGAAAACCCAACGTTATCTTTACCTCCATATTCAGATGCGACTCTCGAGCTATTGTTTCAAAGTGAGGATATTCCCAGCGGAGACTTTTCTTGGGGTCAACACCAGTCCGCGGGAGGCAATCCTACAGATTTTTTCCATATACCTCTGTCTGACGATGCTTCCATCTCTCTGCATGCTCTCAATGATCCACACAAGTCTCGGGTGAATGTAACATATTATGATGCTGACCCTAGTGACAGAACAAGGTCAACATTTGCATCACAATCACCGTTATCATCATTATCCTCTGAGCACTCCGAGCAAGATCATTTATCAGAATTACGTAGAACACTGAGTCAAGATCAAGGTCATCTGAACCAGCTTCTAGAAGTCTATTTCACCAAAATTCATCCATCCTGGCCCATTTTACATGCTCCAACATTCAATCCTCAAAGTGTTTCGCCGATCTTGCTAGGCTCCATGCTAATGCTTGCGAATTGGTTGGATGGAAGTCAGCAGCATGAAAAACTTGCGTCGATTGTATTTGAAGCAATATTAGCTGCCCTATTGGTAATGTATACCCTCTGAGGATCGATTTTTTCTATCTCTAATCTAGATTTACAGGAAGTTCATCTCTCACTCGACAAGGAGATTGATCAATCGTCGCTCCAAAATCTCCAAGGTCTTCTTTTGTGTGTTGTGTACACAATTTCTCTTTGGTGAGTTATGTTTCCAAAAGTGAGACTTCACATCATTTTCCGTTCACTACTGATAACTTCATAGACCACCAGAGGAATGTCATCGAGAGCTGTTTATCTGAATGGTGCACTCATCTCAACATGTCGTCATGCTGGTATTTTCAATGGACAGAACACATATTATGAGCTGGGTGATTGTCCATTTGATCTTTGACTGGCTCAGGAACAACTTCACAGGTACCCATACCCTCATGAATTTTGCCTCAGTCTGTCTACGCCATATTCTGACAGCAACTAGACTTTCATTTTCTAGTCTGAGAGTGGATGCTTATCTGAGCGTCCTTATGGATTATCCACCGTCTGTTCGTTATCAGGAGATCAGTATTCCCCTTCCAAAGTCTACAAAGCTATGGACTGTGGCAACTGATGAAGAAAGACGAAAACTTCAGTGGTATGAACCTGCAGGTCGCGAGAAAGCCCGGTTCTGCTTTCTCATGCGCGATCTTATTGATGCTAGCGAAAACCAGTCAGTCTCGTATCATCTCACTGATAATGACTATCATCTCGGACTTTGTTCCCTGCAGATTGGTACTTGGGAAACGGCTCGCGAAGCTTTCTGCTGTTGTGATTCAGATGAGCTGATAACGGATTCAAAAAGAAGCGATCCAGTACATCGATGGGGCTCTCAACTCAATCTTTGGCGTACAAGAATGGAAGATCACGCTCAATTGCACCCAGAGATCAACTCTACTGAGTCCAATGATGATCGCATATTTCCACAACTGAACCTCATACTATGGCATATATCGGCCCTCACAGTTCATGCGCCCCTAAAGCTCTTACAACGACAAGGATGTTGTTTCAAATGTCGTCCTGGAGCCGGTTTGACTACACAAAGAACAAGAGCGCGTCTAAGTAGCTGGATGTTTTCGCCACATCCTCGTACTGCCCTTTGGAATGCTGGTCAGATTTGTCGGCTAGCAGAAACTAAATTCTCGAATCGCTCATCTAATACTGATCCTTTGCTCAATCCACTTGCAATGCCAGGAATTCTAAAGAGTGCAATTGCTGTTTGTTCTTATGCATATCATATTCGTGCCTGTTTTGGATGCACTAGTGTATTAGGAGATTCGATCGATCTATTCAATGCATCTCACAAAGATGACAAATTAAAGAATTGGACGGAGCACGGAATTGGAATGGCTACCTGGGGTACAGAAGCAATTCCAGTCTGCCATTGTAGATTTAAGGATCTGGAATCGTGGTTTCGAGAGAGATTTGCGAGACATCCAGGTGCCGATACACAATTCACGTCGTTTCTCGCCGGTTTGGGCGAATGAAAGTTTGAGTTCTTTTAGACTGAGAGCAAGTTCTCATAGTTTTACAGCAGGAAGAAAAAAATTATGTACTGTAGACGCACGAGATTATAATTTCACCTACCCTGGGGCCATATTCTCAAGGGAAATATCAGAACGCGTTGGTTTTTTACCCCACCTCAAGTGGCATGCTCAAGCTGGGGCTAAGAAAATTTTAGAACGGATACCTCAAAGCGAGAACGCTGCATTTGGGCTGCAAATCATAGAACAAGATTGTGTCATCCGTGTGTCATCCGAAATGAGCATCGATTAAACTTCGGAGTTGGAGTTGCATTTAGATATGACTAATTAGGTATACAAACGTCTCTTGACAATGGAGTAGGATAGTCGAAGGTTATAGTCCTAACAACTCTGCGCATAACCTTCATTTTAGGATTGTTTCTGATAATTTAGAATAGAGCGTGCATCGAGGAAGACTCGTCGAATATCTGCCTGAATACTTCACTTCACAGACGAGCAGTCAGTTGAGAGAAATACAGCAGTCACCACTGAAGATACATGAGTAGGGAAATGAATCGTAGACAGTATTTTCGCAGTTGTCGTTCTGTCGGATTTCTTTCTCGACATCTGTGCCACTCATCATGCAAAGTAAGTTTGGTGGGAGGTTTCTTTTTCAAGGCGAATATGATATAAATCTTCAGCCAACCACATCGGTATCTCATATTTCACATAGAGAATGATAGCAGAAAACTGAGGTGCCTGAATTGTGGCTTTACACTTGTCGCTCCTATCAAATTGCCCCGTGCTTACTGGAATGCAGCGCGGAATCTTGGCTCCATCTATCTATACTTCGTGATTGGTGTCAGGCAAAACATTCCGCGCGGAAAGTAAGGCTAGGTTTCTTAATTCTCCCATATCGTTGGCACTGCATCCACGGGGGAAATTCAGATCTAATACTGCACATTACAGGAGAAATGTTGTCGGTCTTGTACCAATCCATAGTTGTGTTTCTAGTTTCAAGAGTATGATTTTCATGCGATCGCAAAAATGGCAATTTACTATTCGAATGTCATTCTCATAGCAATAAGTGCGACCCTTCTGTGAACGGTCATAGATGCTGTCAACGTCAATGCCACTGGCTCTACTGATGGGCCTATTGGCACGCATATCGCTGTTAATCCTCGTCATACTTCTTCTGGTCTTGGTTCCTCCATGGCCATTTCTTCACAATTCTCTGCTTTGCAGGTACTATGGTCCATTGCTCAAACATGTATAGGTTCTTATACACTGTATCAATCGAAGGGTTCACAGTTAGATATTTACGGATACGCTGCCTTCGGGTTGACGGTAATACCTTATGTGATTGCTAGTATCATCAATCTGCTAGCAAGCTTAGTCAGTAAGCGATACGACAATGTCTTCTTGGTTCATTCATCGATCATGGATGAAGCAATCAATCGTGGTGCACTTGTGGATGGAGTAGTTGGATCTATCGACCGAGTAGAGGGGGGCAAAGGCGAAAACTTAACTAGCGACGATGAATTAGGCAAGCTCGGTAACTCGGCTGTCGTGTTCAGGGGTAACATGAATGCAGAAGGACGATTCACTTGCGAAGTCGATACGACTGAAGCTCTACCAGAATACACACTCATGCCTCCAGAAAGCGCTCTTCGTACACCATCTACGAAGATTAAAAGACTGAAACAATATCTCCTATATATCTTTGAAGACCCTGCCAAAATTGACAAGCGTCTGGCCTCGAAAATCCAAGCTCAAAAAAAAGAGAAATGTATGCTCAGCATACCCTCTCGTGGTCCTTTCACTCGTCTACCCCCCACAAATCTCGAACCTATTTTTCTCTTCCTCGTCTCCTTGATTCTCATCATCGCCGTCGCAGCTCCCTACATCATAATTTACATTCTCACCGGCTGGCAAAAGAGACAAGCAACCTCCACCCAAATCAGCTTTACTGTTCATTGGCTATGTCTGGACAGTCAAGCGAATTGCCCATCGCAGAATTCGAGAGACATACCAGAAGGAGTTATTGGGGATGGATACTGCTTTTTGTGGTGGGTTTCTATAGCTGGGCACCGATTGGGGGGTTGGTTGTTGTGGCGCAGGAAATGTATGAATTTGGGCATTGTGAGTCTTTGTAAAGTTTTTGTAGTGGCTGTGTGATTTGCAAATAGATCAGATGAGAGCATTTGGGATCACGAGGTAATCAAGATACCTTTATTTATTGGATCATACCTATCTGGCTTGTTTCTAGTGAATTCTACCAACAGAATCTGCGAACCAATATCAATCTTCCATTCACGTCTACGAATGTGGAGATGAGCGCCGTTTAATTTGATTCGATGATTCAATTTTTTCTGCAGTGATTTAATTTTCATCTACAAATGCTGTGGTAGTTGACTCTAAGGCTAGAAATTTAAGGGATAGGGTCTACAATATGAATACGGCATACCTGGTTACATCTCCTTACGGTTGTTCAATCACTGTTCAAGCATGATGCCGTATGTTTGATCTCAACATTTGGTACAAATGATGAGAGATCTATAAAAATGCCTCCTACACGAATTACAAAATAATAATTTTCCAAGAACAACTCCTACATTCATCGAAAGCTTCAAACCCAAGCCGAACAGACTCATAATAATCAGCAGACTCCAATAAAACACCAAAAATGTGCAACCCGGTCATCTACCTCTGCCACCACCTTCCCACCGCCCTAAATCCTACTCCCTGGCTTAGCTGTTCCACCCACCCCACCCAATACCACCGCAACAGAATCATTCCTATGAGTTTTGCGTGTAAGCCCGCGCCAGGAACCATCGTTGTGCGACGTCCACCCGTTCAGATATTTTGTCAACGATGTCGTGATAAGTGGAGATTAGGAGGATTGTACGAGAAAGAAGCCACGAAAAGTATTGCGAGAGTGGATAGAGCGTTAGCGGGAACAGAATTTCAGTTGACGAGAGAAGATATTCAAGAGGGCTTGAGGAAGGCAGATGAGTTATTTAGGAGTGAAGGATTTTAAGTTTTGAGGTAGAGGTGGAGGGTAGTTTGAAGGGTAGTGGGGTTTATTTTGGCGGATCGGTGGGTGGATGGGTGATGAGAGGTGGTGGGACAATATAACGTCATATCGATGTTGAAGCGGCGTATAGATTTAGAGTCAGCCAATACTACCATCGGAGGTTGGCCACGGATAAAGATTCTCGAGATCAATTGACTAGGTATATTCTAAACATATTGTCAAACTATCATCTTACTGGGATATTCTTTCAAGCACCTAAGTACTCTATATCAAAGCTAGCGGACCAGGGAGCAGTTAGTCATTTTCAACGAAGGTTCATCACGGAGAGAGGTAGCGAAAAATGAATTCTAAAAACTTTTATCCCTGGATTGAGATTCTCAAGGAAGGGAAAAACTGGCCTTTTACTCTATTCTTGAGCTTCGGCTTAGATGGCACTGCTTCTCATAAAGGAACGTTGGTATGGAGCAGCATGGAGATACAATGTATCTAGATTGTCGGAAAGTCTTCCATTTGTGTTTCTCGGCCCTCGTGAAGGCATTTAAATTGTATTAATGGGCTAGAATTTGTCTTCCCGTATCAACAAACTTAATCTTCCATCATATATCCAAACTACTCAATGTCTACCGCTCGGTGAGAAAAACCACTACTTTTATTTCAAACTACAACACGTGAACGATTGTATCCCAGCTCTCAAATGAAACAGTTAGCACTTTTCGCTTCTTCATTCAAGTCGATTGATACAATAACTATTCAATCATTTATATGAATTCAAACAACGGACATTCAATCATCCATATCGACTCGTTCTATGAATGTACACTCACTCAACCCAATCCAGACACTGCCCCTCTATCTACCAAAAATAATTCATAAAAACCAGGCTCCACATAATAACAGAATTTAAACACTCTCTTCACACCTCAAGGCTTTGTAGCATAAAATTTTGGCTTCGGCGGCTTCGGAATCTCCTTAATTTCCATAACCTTCCTTCTACACCACGGATTCTCACAAGGACAATCCACCCACTTCTCCTCATGCGTAGGATTCGCCACCTTCTTTTCCCACGCCTCCTGTTTCTCCTTTATTTTCTTACACTTTTCACAATCAGGATCCGTACATTCGTAGTCGATGTATATTTTATGACAACGATGGGCATCTTCCACACAGGCCGTAAGACCGCAGCGTCCATTACATTTAACCATTTCATGTTCGCGCGAACAGTGTTTTGAGCGACGCTGACAAATTACCCATTTAGGTGTTCCTTTTGGATGTTCTTTTTCTTTTTCTTTTTCTTGGTGGGAGATTTCGATTTGGAGGGTTTGTGTTTGTGATAATGGAAAACTGCTATCCCATCTGATGAGTCGTCGTCGGAGGAGGAATCGGAAGGTTCATAATATGAATTTCTTCTACTTCTTCTTCTCCCATCACGATATCGATGATAAGGATAGCTCTCTTCTCTTTCCATCCTTTCCAAATGTACTTTTCTTACCTCTTTTCTTTCTTTTTTCGCTGCTTCTCGATTTCCTTTCTGCACTACTTCTCTCCACTCGCTACTCATGAGATTCTCATCGATTCCTAACCCGGAAAGATCTCGGATACTTTGGTGATACCAATCTTCGATTGGTTTTGAGACTTTCCAATCTCCAGAACGATGGCGCTTGCGATAATGCTCTTCGACCATTGTCATGAGACGTTGCAGGAAGAGAACAAACTTAAATTGGTCTTTTTGTGGCTCAAGAGGAAGATAAAGGTTCCAGAGACGCAGAGTTTCATCGCGGGACCTATGACGGCGCGGACTATGGGTGGGAGGGAGGGAATCTTGTCGTAAGTATACATGTCCGAAGAAGGGCCATTTGTCGCTGAGTGAGAGGTTAGTGATGAAGTTATGGGGATGAGGGGTGAGGGTGCAAATAGAAATGGATACAAGTCTTACCTAGCGGGATCGGGTAGAACAACCATGATTAAAGATTAAGCAAGTGTCAAGTGACTGGCTCTTCAATTAAAGATCTAGGGGAAGAAACGATCGTACAGAATAGAAATGAACGAATTGTTGCCAAAAGAATGCTGATAAACAAACGTGTATTGCTGCTGTCTGTAAATTTTCTGATATAGATCCTCGTGAATAGCAAATTAATTCGAGGTGAGGTTAATGCATAAAACAACCAGTACTACTCCGCATACCTTTTTCTCTAACTTTCCCGCAGAAAAGTTCCAGAATAAGAGTAATTCTTCATCTGTGAAAATAAAATAAAAGTGGCAACTAATGACACTATGAATAAATATGAAAAGTCATGCGACCCATTGCCCTCATTACCAAATGGTCAATATAGGTCTCTCGATGAATCATCCGGCCTAAAAACCTGGAAAAATAGTTGTTCGCGAGCAGAAATGGATGAATGGGCGATTTTCGTATCCACAGTCGGCTTCGAAAATTTGGCGAGGTCGAATAGGAGGCCGATAGTGTTGGTTTGAGTAATCCGCAACTAACCCACTTATAAGTAGCAGAAAAAAATTAGAAAATTCGTAACGTCAAGCATTTCTTCTCGAAGCAACTCCAATCGCGATTGTATTCGCTCAATTGACATGCAAACCTGATGGATAAAACGAGGTAAATTCCATGCATTAAATTGACTAATTAACATCTAGAAAGATGGGTTAATAGATATGTATTGCCATACAACTTAAGTTGATCATCACTCCAACCTCAAGACACCGGCTAGAGCAAAAGAAATCCAACGGGGACGGAACCTCAGATCAAACACTTGAAGAACCTCTTCGAGAGAGCTTCACCCAGGGTAGTCAACAGAGCCTTCTTAATGTGTATGAAAAATAAATCCGATGCAAAGGCTTTTGGGATCCTTCTGAACGCTCCAAGTATTTTATCAATTCCTGTGCTCTAGTTGCCCATCTTGCATCTTCATCATCTCTCATTGCCTGCAGTGTATTTTTGATGAATTTATCATATACGCCCCGGAATATGCGTACAAGTAGATCCGCATTGAAACTCATGAAGTAAGTGGCAGCGGCGAGGAGATTGACTGTGAGAAGAAGATTCAGGTAGCTGAAGGAAGGATTGATACTCCATGCAGACTAACAAATTGTAAGCCCAGAAGTAGATTGGATATCAAGAATGCTTATCTTACCAAACAAAATGATGAGCGAGGAACACAATGCCCATGCATGTTAAAAGCTTGATGCTCTGGTTGAAGCGAGTAGAATTTCGTGTCTCCGTCAGCAAACTTGTGCTGATGAGCTGAGATAGAAATGGCAATTAGCAGGACTATGTCCATAGAATAGATCAAATATTTCATTCGCAACTGAGAAACTTACGCCATCTCTGAGATGTGTGGCTTCTTCCTGCTTGGCCACCAATTTCGATGCGATGTTTTCTACATTTTGAAGTTCGCTACATAACATGGTACGTGCTCTTCGAAGTCCCCCAACTCTTCTTCAGTCGTAGTTTCGCTCGTTTCTTGCTCTAATAGTTGCCGGACCTGCAAGGTGTTCTGTAATACACTCTTACGTAAGTCCTTCGGCGTGGAGATAGCCCAAGAATACTTTTTGGACCGCGAGAGAACTTCTTCGTTAGAAAGAAACTTATCACAATAATCCGGATATAAGAACTGAAGCTTGTCACCAATAGGTTGGTCGAAATATTTCAGTATTTTCTTCCAGCAAATTACGGTCTCGGATATGGTGGGATACGCATGGGAGAATAGACAGAGTAGCATATTCCCGGAAACACTTTTCAGATCTTGGCTACTATGACTTGTGTAAGCAATTGTGGCGGGATTCATCTCCAATAGCGTCCAATATTTGCTGTCAGATATCGATGGATATGCTAGAAAACTGGTAGCTTATAACTACGAAAGTATGTAAGTAACGAACCATAAGCGACACTAATGCAGAGGAATTTCCCCCTATCCCCAGGCCTACCCGGATAAGTTTATTTACCTACGTGATACGGGCTCTCCAGTAGCTTTTTGTTACCAATACCGATGTAGGACTACTTGGGATACCATTGCTTTCGGTGTGTAGAACACCATTGTTCCAGAAACTCCAAGTAATTGTTTCGATCTTTTGAGCGAGTATTGTTACGATTTCGTAGAATGTGAGATGCAGAGAATAACGATCTTCAAATCCCGAGCCAGGGCTTGGTATGCCCTGTTTTGACGAAACGAAGAGACATTCAAATCTCGCACCAGACATCTAAACCTGATCTCCAGTGCCCAGATTAAGCTTGTAAGAGATGTTAGTAACGGAAAGCTCTTCTTTGTGGCATGGAGGAAGATAAGATTGGGGTGACTACGTACATTGTTCTTCGCCAAGGGCCAGGCCATACTGTACAACATAATGAATAACTTCAATTCAATAGCTACTATACTGTACAACATAATGAATAACTTCAATTCAATAGCTACTGTATTATAGCTCTAAACGAATACGAAAGAGACTAGCTCTTTCTAGTAGCCCTTATATAAGGGTTACTATACCCTGTACTAGCTAGCTCTCTAGACAGAATGCAATATTGACATTAAGGACCTACGAATCGTAGGTGCTTCATCATTCATATCCTTCTCAAACCAACACATACCTCTGGTAATAGAGTACTACTATTAGAAAAACTAGTGTCTCGACTTTGACTGCTATGATCAACCGGAGATCTTGCAATATTACCATTTCCTATTATATTGAAGCACTAGGGTCAATAATATATATTTGTATGAGAAGGATATGGAAGATATAGCACCCATGATATGTAGATCCTAATTATCTAATTGTATTCTATCTATAAAACTAACTATATACAGAAGGTATTAGGTCTTATATAAACCTATTGAAAGAGCTAATCTTTTCTTTATTCGCTTAAAGCTTTGTTACAATAGCCTTACTACAATAGTAATTGAATTGAAGTCATTCACTTTGTTCACACAGTATAAATCTTTGTAAAATTATCGTCAACAATATCCATGATTCTTTTTCTCCCTACATTGAACCATTTCGGAACATCTTTATCCTCTTTATGGATTCCCTCCAACATCTTCAAGACTGTATCGCTGCATGATATCATCAGCAATATGTCCACAGAATCGCAAATTCTCAAACAAAATACGAGGATTTTCTAATGGAAAGTTTTGGTACTTACGAACTCAATGAAAGAAGTGAGCGTTTTGAGAAAGTAAGCTCGAGGCGACCATCTTTAGGAACCTCTAAGCATTGCCTACTAATAAATACCATCTTTCCTGTTCCTCGACAGTGCCGATTCTCCTGGGGAAGATTTCAACCACTCCGTCATTTCTTCTACACTTCACTTGATCATTTTCATATTTTTCCATGATTTCTGTACTAGGAATGGGAAAACCTCGCGTGGAATCATCTCGTGTGGAATCTTTCTTGTTAAGTAGGCTTGGAGTCTGTTTTGCTGTCAGACCAAGATGGTCATGGTGCAAGGCTTTGAGTTCCACCAGAATTTCTTCGATTCAAGGTGTCATTTTTGCATTTTCTTGGTTGATTTTCTCCGTTACTGCCATTCCGAAGTCAGAAAGATGAAAACACACTCGCAGAGCAAAGACTAACACTGATCTCAATACTGGAGAATGTTGATTGATGTACTCGAAGACATGGAAGGCACACAAAACTCCAACATAGACTTATGCTATGAGTCAAAAATGCGAGGTCAATATGTCATGATTGATCGGATTCACTGTATTCATAGAATGCACTTAGAATTTTCGGGTCACTACATAATCACAAGTTCGTTGAAGATTGTGTAGTCAATACCGCCGTGATTAGAAGACTCTGAAATGTATGATATTCTTCTCGAGTATTAATAGGTAGCTTTAGATACCATATTTTTTTCCTATTCGAACGAGTATGCATATAACACCAGCTACAGAATTGAAACACAGTGCAAGGCAAAGGAACTTTCTCCTCTCGCCACTGGTAATAAGGGGAAGGAAAGAACTCTTTGGCAAACATATCACAACATTTTTAAAAGAAGGTACGAAGGTATTAGGTGCGCTTGAGTGATATTAACCTGATGAAATGAATGTCATTCATATATACTGCTATGAGACAGTTGTCGGCATACAAATTCATCAACGATAATACATGATTAGATTACTAGACGGATCATATTTGGATGGCTCGAAATGAAATAGGAGCTAATAATCAAGTGACTCAAACTCACAGTCTGATACCTATAGTTATTGATAGGCTCAAGTATATTCATAGTTCATAATATTTGATCCCTCAAAGTAAACCAATGAAGTCTATTCGCGTACAAGTGAGTAATACACACATCATCTAGAACTCAATTTACACCCCTTAATGTAGTCGGAGTTTCCTTCCATAATACGAAAGTTAATTCAAGTACACTACTACATCATGAAAATCTACTACTACAAATGAATATGAAAAAAATAGAATCTCACTCTTACCAGCTAGAATCAAGATTAATCAATCGATTATCCAATACGGATTCTAATCTATATACATTACAATCTCCTCTTCTTCGCTAGACTGAACTAATCAGATTATATCAGCTCACCTAAGATATTCTTTTTGAATATGAAAAAGTTATAGACTACATTTAGCTTCTCGATGGAATTCTCTCGATAGGATTTGAGTTAGCGATATCAACTTGTCAACGAGCGAGTATATATATTTGATATAAAATCCAAGATAACCTCCAGACACATCGACTCTAGTCTAAAGGGACGAGAGTAAATTATGGTATACTCTATATACGTTGTGTTAAAGCCCTTATCTCTGATTGTATAAACACAAAAGGAAAATCCGCCCAACTCTTCTTATCCCTCGTCTAATGGTAAGGACTTCAAGATCATTACGAGATACTAAGATTATTGCTATAATCTCATACACTACATCCATCAACACCTATCCCATGAGTAGGATTGCTATAGTAGTAGTCTATATTCTCATATGAACATTGAGTTTCACGTATAGCTGTGATAACAACTTCAATATCATGACCACATGCTGTCTGTACATTCCGCTTCCGTCGCTTCACCCTCTAATTAAGTCTACTCAAATATTCAACCACCATACAAACATTCATGTCAAACAGCAACAACAAACCTGCCAGAAAGAAAGAAAGAAAGAAAGAAAGAAATCCAGATTCCTCCACTATCGGTATCGAAAT
Organism: Botrytis fragariae; assembly: GCF_013461495.1. Lineage (NCBI taxonomy): Eukaryota > Fungi > Ascomycota > Leotiomycetes > Helotiales > Sclerotiniaceae > Botrytis > Botrytis fragariae. Next base: position 275,182 of record NW_023500986.1, read on the forward strand.
CGAAATCGAAATCGAAATTTCAATTTTCAATTTCACATTCCAAATTTTAGATAGCATTCATTTATTCACTACACCCCAGCCCTAGACAACAAGCACACCAGCATCACAACATCATCAATCAGCCTTACGGAAAGAGCATTGAAACATCATACCAACTATAGCATAAACGATATAGCATCCAGCATATCACTCATCGCTCGAATGAAGCCTCTCTAATCCACGCATCCACCGTCCACCCATTCATTTCCACCCCTAAAAATAGAAACGGCAGAAAGAAAAAGAGAAATCTCCACTAAATCCCCTCTCCTCCGCCCCTCCACCTACCAATCACACACAACGAATGATAAAACACGCAATCTACCTTCCCTTACGCTAACCCATCCATCTCGATACCAGTCTGCCTCGTCTCGTCTCATCTGGTCTCATCTCAAACAATGCCCTCTTGCTCGCTTGCTTCAGCTCAGCGAGGATATTGTTGTTTAAGCCCTGGAGAAAGTGGGGAGGGAGTGGGGATGATGGAACCATGGGATGAATGGAATTTTGATGCGATACATCGTTGAAGATAGCGTACGTGGTACTATACGGTGGGTAGACAGAAGAACGCACACAAAAATAATCACAGAGGAATGATACCAACGCGGGAGAAATCCCTCCTCCCTTTCCTTCGCTTCCCCACCCACCTATCTACCGCTGCGCTGGTCCCCACCGGAATTTACCCACCCACTGACTTTGAACTTTGGAGAGGTCCCCCTTTGAAGTTTGAAGAAGGGATACGTCGTGTGTATGTTGATATATTAACACATATAATTATACATCTACACCATATCACACCGTTTTGAACTTACTATCAAGTCCAAACGTATAAACGTATGAAACGAAATACTCAGTCAGGGAATGAATAACCGAATTTATCTATCACAAGCATAATCATAATCATAAGCATAAGCATAACCATCCAAAAAAAAGAAGAAGAAAAGACAATTCTCAAGAAGAAAAACAAGGGAAGAGAAGCGAAAGGTAAATCTCACACATGAATGACATAATATAACATATATGCATACAGCACATAGTACAGAGAAGTTCCTCTTCCACTTCCACTTCCACTTCCACCCTCCCCTTCCACCTTCCACTCTGACCCACCTAACCCCTGCCGAGGAAAATCTTCTCTCTGTACTCCGTACAAGTAGTACCAGAACCAGAACTATTACTTTTACATTACTATTGCGTCTGTGCACCGCCACCACAATACTATACTCACTCACATGTAGCAAAAGAAGAAGAAAAGAAAGAAAGAAATCCCCGATACGGCAAGATATTTCCGATGATCTATCCCTCCTCCGTAAATTCGTAATAAACACTTACGCAGAGTTTAAGGCTTAGACTGACTGACTAATCACAATACAATCCTACTAGATCCAAGCATGTATATGTGTATATGTATGTATATATGTATATGTGTAGAAAATTGGATGGAACAGGATGGGTATGGCGAGGTGAATCGAAAGATGGAATTCCATTCAAGTGCAGCAGGTAAGCAAGTGCCGAGAGAGGGATTCTAGGATTCGAGGGTTCGAGGGTTCGAGGATGGCAAGGACTGGAATTGGAAGAGATTTATGGGATATCTGGGATAGGTAGGAACGGATAGATCGGATAGGTGAAGGGAATCTGGTTTAAGGGGTTGAGTTCGTTTACTCATTCATTAGTGCAAGGTGTCACTTGTGACTTGGGAAGTTGGCTTGAGGGGGAGAGAGAGAGAGAAAGAAAGAAGGAAAGAAAGAGATAGTGTATGGTATGGTGTTCTAGATCCTCGTTAGAGATCTCATCACTGAGAAATGAATCTAGAATTCAAGATTGATATACATACCGGTATCTATGAAGAATATCTATGTTCTAGGAACTATACTATACTATATTGTATTATCTCCCCCTCCCTCTCTCCCGAAATCATTCATTTCAATAAACTTCAAAAATCGAAATTTTTTTAAAGGGGAAAATCCCTGTGAGTGGTTTGTTATTCTACGATGTACAGACGATTATACATCAAAGCCGTGGGTAAATTCTCGGCCGTTATTCTCTTTTTCCTTTTTCCTTCTTTTGACACTTTTTGCTTCTAAACTTTTCTTCTTTTTTCCGCGACTCTTTAAAGTCGTTGTGGTTAGATAGGTGGATGAAGATGATAGAGATACTGTAGATAGCGATACTGTAGATAGGATTACGGAGAATAGCGAAAGTAGGTAGGTGATAGATATGTATGTATTTTTGTAGGTCCCAGACTCCCAGCAAGTAAACTACTCAGATAGCGAGAGAGCGCCCAAACGAACGATGGTCTAGAATCTATTCAGAATCTAGATGAAGATATCTACCTCGGTCAGGTCTAGATTTCGATACATCTATCTATCAACCTTGAAATACATATATTACATCACATCGGCAATTGTAATTTTTGTGTTTTTGTATCCTACTCCGTACATCTATCTATGTACCGGTACCTACATGTACCGCCGGTATGATCTTTCTATCTTTTCACATCGGCAGATAGAAAACGCACAATGTGGAAGGAAAGCCAAGCCAAGTGGATTGCAAGTGGATTGCAAGTGGAATATTACCTGGCTCGCCTGGTGGTAGTCTCGAGCATGTTTTACATCCTGGGTGGAAGGGGAATTTTCGCGAGGGAGGGGAGGATTAGTGAAACGAAGGGTAACGATAACGGGAAAAAGAAGAGAGAGAAAAGTTTGAGTGATCCTGTACTACTCATGTGCGTTCACTCTCGACACCAATCATCCCTACGAACTCGGACATTGTGTTTGGTCCCGACACTGCCAATTTGCGAAGAGGGTATCACGTGTGGTCCTTCGGTCCCGAAGAGAGGTGGGATCTAGAATGATGGATCGTGGATGTTTTTTTGATGGGCGAGATAATTGCTCCTGTGCCTAGTATTCGATTCATGCATAAACTATTCATTTATTTAATTCATTTATTTATTTCATGGTGTGCTAGGGGGTTGATCGTGGTGATTAATACTAAAGAGGAAATATATCCTTGGGCGCAGCAAGGAAAGACGTTGCCACGCGTTGGTCGGCGTAATGATGGCTTTATGTGATGGATGTGAGGTAGGATGTATCGGTAGTGTTGTGTAGTGTGCCTAGGATCTGAGGAGGTTGATGGGAGATGGAGATGGAGATGGAGATGGTGATGGAATGTGTAGAGAGGTGGCTTGAATGTTTATTTGGGTAGTGTTTGGGATTGGGGGTGATGAATGAAGGTATGGGGCTGTGTATAAAAGTTACGAGAATCTGAGTATTGGTTATGAAAGGGAAGGATAGGACAGGATAGGATAGGATGGCATGAGATGAGATCGAACGAACGGATTTGACGGATCGGATGTGATGTGATGTGTGTGATGTGATATGGATAGCGGTTAGCAAGTTTTGAGGAGTTGTTAGATATATCGTATTTGTAAGTGTGTATCGTATATGTAAGGAATGCAATGCGAAGACTCAATGCACTCTGTACGATGTATATCTTCCATCATATGCATTCAGACCGAGTATCGTAATCGAGAATAGGGATTGAACTCTCCATACACATACATACATACATACACACAAATTCGAAGGAGTAGTGGTTATCTGACGGACTAGATTCGTTTATATATTATACACACAGGCATTATTCTCTTGTGACAACTGGATTATATCGATTCGATACTGGATGTATTCAAGTACCCCTTATATCTGATCGTTATGGATTATCAAGTACTGACTGGTATTCTTGGAGGATTCCTCCTGTGGTTCTATGTGATTTTCTCACTTGAGCGCCAACCCAGTCTCACCTCACTCATGTAGATTATCGGATATCCAACGATTGATTGATTGTGATTCTGTTCTCTGACTGGTATGATATGATAGTCATCGTCAACGAGTACGAATCCGTGACAATGGTGGTGCTATCTCCTTGAATGTACGTTGCGTGTCTACCAATCCTCACTACCCTCACTCCCTCTCGAGTCTCGACTCTATACATCACAACACAATACAAGATCCATCAATACACATCCATCAATACATATCCATCAATACATATTATATACCTACTTTGCATATCGAGAATCTCCAACCCCAAATCCCCAAACTACCCAATCGAGATACAAATACTAAAATAGCCGATACCCCGATCCCCGAGGTTTATTTAAATAAATTGACGTTTATGGACCAATCAAAGCAAGATGTCTGGATGATGAACGCGCGTTCAATTCATTTTCTGCCTCCCGTTTTGATCAAAGCCACTTGGGGATTGGGACTGGTACTGGCTGGTACTGGCTGGTACTGGCTGGTGCTGGTAATGGCTCTGACACTGACACTGACAACTTGGATCGAGGTATGATTCTTCCCCGAGAAAGGATACCTAGGGAAGGCAACAATTTAGAAAGGGAAGTGAGTGTGAGTGAAGAAAGGAAAGGGAAGTGAAGCAAGAAAAGGGAAGTGAAGAAAGGAATTCATCCTTGACATTTCATAACTTTATGGTATTATTGCATGCTTCACTCGGTATTCTTGACCAGGCATCCCTGACCGGGTATTCTTGACTAGATATCCTTTGCTCAATCTCCTTTACTGGGTTTCCCACCATCATTCTTCACTTGTCCTTCACTTGTCCTTCACTTATCCTTCACGTATCCTTCACGCATCCTTCCCTAAATCTCCCACCTCCTTCACTAAAAACACTAAAAACACTATTCTTATCCCGATAATATACCATCAAGTTTTTACGCCGCTACACTCCGTACACTACACCACCCACCACCCACCACACACTACCCTACGCCCCGACACCTATCCTATCCGGGCGCTTCTACCCGTGGTCTAGTGTTTGAAAGCAACAAGTCCGATTCTTTTCATCAATTACTCTTACTCGTACAACTCTTAAAAACTTCCTTCCATTCATTCTTCGAGAATATCTTCATTTATCAATTTATCAATTTATTCCTTTTATTCATCAATAACATTTTAGATCTTCAAATCAAGGAAAGAAAAGAAATCAATTCTAGGAAAGGAAAGGAAAGGAAAAGAAAAGAAAAGAAAAGAAAAAAGCGTTTCAACATCATCGTCGTCAAATCGAATCCGAATCCAACAGATCAATCAATCAATCACTCACTCACCACTGCAACAATCAATCCATCAACAACTTCCTCCTCCTCCTCCACCTGATCATCTCTTCTATCGCAACCATGAAGTCCGAATCAATAACCTCCACTCCTCAGGTCAGTTGTTTAGATCCTCTCGAATTGATCGATTATACCGAATACGAAACGGTATCATATCACTCACCATCTCTCTCACCCTCTTCTTCCAAATCACAATTCGTCCCAACTTCCGTAAGATCGTCCGCCGTATCTACACCCACTACATTACCTTCATCAAATCAACCAACGCTTTCCGGTCCAAGTCATCAATACGATCTCTACAGACAGCAGACTGGTATTCCACAAGGTGCTATCGCAAATACTTTGGCAGTCAATGAAAATAATGGTCACATCAACCGATACAACTTTCAAGATCCTTCATACTTCTCTGCCATGAGTCCAAGTGAAGAATTTGTGGATTTTGGAACGGCTCCATCTCGCACACCATTTCATCCATCAGACGTGGAAATGGAACAAGATCCAGCCTTCTTCTACCCAGAACAAAACTTTGTTGACCCAAGTAACATGGGATCTCAAAACTTACCCGTCGGAAACGTACTCCCAACACAATCTAGTCACGTCGGTCGTCTTTGGCCTGGTATGCATCAACAGCAAGCTGCTCTTGCAAAAGCTCAAGCACAACAAAAGCAACAACAAGCTATCATCGCACAACAACGTCAAAATGCTATGGCGGCAAATGGCCAACAACAAAGACAACCACAACAACCACAACAGCAACAACGTTCAAGAGCACACACTGGTACCGACCCTCTCGTCGAGGAAAAGATCTCTCAACTACTCAACTCGATGAGACAAAGCAGTGTCGTTACCGAAGGTGATGACGGAAATTCTCAAAATATGACACACGTTCACCGTATGCGAAAGGAAGAAGAGGATATGGATGAAGATGAAAGATTATTGGCTAGTGAGGAAGGAAAGAAACTTAGTAGCAAGGAGAGAAGACAACTTAGAAATAAGGTATCAGCTCGTGCTTTCAGATCAAGAAGAAAGGGTAAGCATGTTTGGACAACGAAAACGATTCCTGTACTAATATGTTATAGAATACATCAGTCAACTCGAAGGAGAAATTGCTGTCAAGGTTAATGAGAATATGGATTTGAAGTCGCAAAACAGAGCTTTGATGGAGGAAAATACTCGTCTCTCAGATCTTACAAGAATGCTTCTTTCTTCACCTGCATTCTCTGGTTTCCTCGATACTTTATCTTCCAACCCCGCTACTCAACAAGCACCACCTCCACAACAACAAGCTCCTATTCAACACGAACAACCAAGACAAGTCAGAAAGGATGTTAACCCATATGGTGCTCAACAACACATGCAACAACAACAACATATTGGTATGGTCATGATTCCAGAACAAGCTATGGATTTTGCTATGCTTGATATCAATGCCGATGGATTTGGTTATCAACCACAAGTCTATTCCGTTCTTTCTATCCCAGAAACGGTTATCGATTCATCAATCCTCTCCGGAAAATCTTCAAACCTCGTCGATTCATTACAATCTGAAGACGAGAAGGTAGAACTTCCAATTGTGGAACGTAAACCAGTCCACGAACTTGCACCATCTGCTATTGTTGAGGAAATTGTTGATGAAGAATTTGATGCCGATCCAGCATTTGCTCTTTTCGCTGAAGATACCTCATCAACACCATCAGCACCTTCCACTGACTTCAACTTCGATATCGACTTCTCTACTCTTGGCCTTAACAAGCCTTCTCAATTTGAACTCGTCGTTCGTGATATTGAAAGCGAAAAATTAGTTTCAACTAATGCTTTCAATAGAGCAACCAGGTTATGTAATAACTTGGATTCGATGATGGATAGATTAGAAGCAATGTTCTTGTAAAGGGGTATTGAGTTTGAGGATGAATAAAGGAGAAAAATCTTGTATTTGTTGCTGCGGTTTAGCGTTTCTTTTTGGAAGTCTCGACAATTTATTATATCTTCTTTTGTTTGTTGTTTCTTAGTTTATATATATATTTTATCTTTTTCGTTTATTACCTGGTGGGATTTTTTTGTTTTTTTGTTAGGGGACCTGGATCGGTGAGCTGGTGAGGCTTATTGGTGAAGGATGAAATGGATAGAATGATGAGAGGAGAGGGACAGGATAGGGAGATGAGGTTGGGCTAGGCGAGGCTAGGTTGGGCTTACAAAAGAGATCAATATATCTCATCTATTCTCGATGGAGATGAGAATGGGAATTTGGATGTTTGGCCCGGATTGATGGAACTGATTGGGATGGAATGGGATGGGATTGAGGGAGGAAATAGCAATAGTATATTGATATAGGGATTGAGTTAAGATAGAATGGGAATTTTAAGTATTATGACTTTACACGTTGTGTTTGTATTTGATTTGTTTGACGTTGGTACTTGTGTGCTTGTGTGTTTGAGGGTTTGAGTGCTTGCTTGATTGATGTATCATGTGCTTGATGAATGCTCTCTCCATATGGGATAGACATCCTAGAGTAGAGTATCCTACCTATATCTTATCAATTCCCTCTGTGAACCTCGCAATCACATCTCAAGTTTCGCATCATCATTTTCATCATCGCATCATCACCTCACCTCACCTCACCATTATTATCATTTGCATCTTCGCTAATCATTACATTCATCACTACGTTTATCATATTCATATATTCATATATTTATATATCCATATATCCATACATACATCATCATCTGATGACAAAAAATTATGCTAATCATCATTCGCCATTCATCATTCATCATTTCATAGCCCACCTGTGTATATCGTCACGTCATCATATCATCATATCATCATATCATCGTGCCATCCCATCTTCATTCTTAAACTCCAATTCCGGTTTCACTTTGTTTGATCTCGTTTGGTTTCATTCGTAGGTATCCATTCATTCTTTATCCATTTCTCCATCATTCCATTTTCTTTCTTTCATTCTTCCTCATCTCCCCACTCCACTCCACTCCATTCCATTCCATTCTTCTCAACCCCGCCCCCCTAAACACCTTTCCGCTTCCCCCAATCTAAAATCCCTCCGCAGCTTCACTCAACACCTCCCACAATCCCACCGCCGCACCCCCCAACCCTCCACCTATCCCCGCCGCAGCGAGGTGATCCCGCCATTTACTCGTACTCGAACTCGTATGTGTACTAGTCGTTCCTGAATTTTGTCTCCTCGGCTCTGAAGATCTGGGATCTGAATCACGAGAACGGCGGGAGCGAGAGTGGTGAGAATGAGAATGAGAATGTGGAGAGCGGGATTGGGAATGGGAATGAGAATGAGAATGATGGCGTCGGGAGTTGTGGGGGGAGTAGGAAGGATTGGGCGCATATGTAGGTGAGGCGCCAGATGGAGAAGTAGAGTAAGGAGCGTAGGGATTCGGTGAGAGATATTGATTTTGATTTATTGGTGGAGGTCCTTGTCCTTGAGGGTAGGGAGGTTGAGGAAATTGATTTTGTATTGGATAGGGCGGTTGCTGCTGTGGAGGTGGTGGATATCCTTGTTGGGGATAGTTTTGCTGTCCGGGAAAAGAACCCAGGGGTGCGTATCCATTTGGTGTTTGGTTCATTCCGGGTATATCCATACCTCTTCCTGGAAGTGAGTTATTTGACGCAGAATATGGCGAAGCAGAGAAATGTTGAGGTTGGGGCTGGGGTTGTGATTGAGGAGCAAAAGTATAATTTGCCTCACGATCTCTTTCTCTGCGATTATATCTTTCCGATCTTCCTTTTCTTTCTCCTCTTTCTCCCCTCTCTTCCCATTCATCACCTCTTCTCCCTTTTCCTCTTGCATCCCCATTCCTTTTCTCACCACGTCTTCTATGCTCATTTATATCTGAATCTGAATCCGAGCTCATCTCCGAACTAGAATTAGAACTGCAAGAAGAACTCTCCTCATCCCCTGAGTTTCGTCTTCTACTTCTTTCACTTCTTTCCCCCCTCTCCCTCCTTTCTCTCTGCTCAGGATGGTTTCTCCACCAACGTTCTTCTCTCAAAACATGCGAGCGCTCAGCGTATTGTTGAATTTCCTCTTTCGTGAGAATTCCTAAGATAGCTACGAATTCTGGTCGACTATTTGTATATATTTATTAGTACCACAATACATTATATCATATTTGATTATATAGCCTTCCTTCCAATCTCTTGATATGCATCATATACTCATCCTGAGAATATAAAAGAAACTAGGGATAACTTACGCTTCGAATCTTCTCCCATCTTTCATCAGTACTTCTGGTGATATCAAAGATCGTTTAACCTTTGTCCATTTTGCGTCTTGAGGGATTTCGTGCCCGGATGAATCAGGTGCAATTTTTGACTTTAGAATAGAAGTGGGAATAGGGATTGGAATGGTAGAATCGTGTGGATTATTTCCACTACTAGGTGTGTGGGTTTTTGATGATTGATTAGCATCAGGAAGATCGAATCGAACACCACTTGTACGCGGTGATGATTTCTGGACTGGGTCCGAGCTATGTTTTGGTCGAAGTGTCATTGTTTTCAATTGAGGCGATTGTATATTTTTGTTGGGAGGTTCATCAGGATATGAGTACGAATTTAAATTTGAATTCCAACTTCCCGGAGAAGACGGTGGAAGAAGTTGAGGATTACTTGTTGCAAAGCAAGGAAGCAAAAGAAGATCCGAGGTTTGAATTATTGAAGTATTATCATTATTCGGATTAACTGGATATCGTGATATCGTCTGATGCGTCGATGACGTATTATCCTCAGAGTTTAATTTTGAGCCGCTGATATCCTTTGCGCATTGCGATTTTGATATATCGAGATCTGTGGTTGAGATTTTGGGAGTTAGAGGAGGTGATAATTGTCGATGAGGAGCTGACGATATATTTTGTCCGGGATATGGATAAGAGTCGACGAGAGATTCGGGTTTGGGTCTTTGGAATTTCATCGCTGGGGGGAATTTTATATTGTCTTCTCGTTGGATCATTTCTTTTGCTCCGGGGTCATTGCGCCCAATATTGATATCGGTATTATCGAATGAAGCTGGTGCTGCTTGTGTATGAGATGAATCGGAATATGTAGAGTCCCATTGTTCTTTATAATGAGTTCTTGGACTGGTTTGAGGTGTAGATGCAGATGGATTTTCGTTTAGTAGCCCATCTTGTTCCATTTGTCGTATATATGCAATTAGAACGTCCTACAAGTCTGTCAGTAAGAAGTCATTGTCTTGCCACATGGAATATCCAAATACCTTATGCCGTTCCAGAACTACTCTGTTAACCCCCTCTTCAATTAGATTCCTCCTAAACCATTTCCAAATCTGCAAATTGTCCTCCTCATCCTCATTCTCAGAACCCATCATCTGTGAAGTCCCAAGCCTTCGACTCCTATCCGCTGCAATATCATCCACCTTATCCAATAACATATCCAATTCGCCCTTTCCGTCTAACCCTTCTGTTCCGTTTGTATCTCCATCTTCATCTTCGTGTAGTAGCGAATCGAGAAAATGCGATACGTTCTTCTTATGCGAAATTAACCTCACTCGAATCCCACCCAATTGATCCATCTCATTACTTCCCAATCTTCCGCCTCCATTCCTCCCATACCTTCCCAACAATCCATCAAGTTGTCTAAGCGTCCCTTCACAATCCCCAATAATCCCCTCCACCCTTCCCCAGTTCCCCTCATCCCACTCCCCATTCCTCTCTTCCTCCTCTTCCTTCAGCTCTCTCAAAACCCCATACAAACCCTTCACTTCCCGTCTAATCTCCTCATATTCCGCACCTGCCTCTCTACATTTCCGATACACATCGCGACAAAGTATTGATGCTTTTCTGATATCTGACGATGTTCCAACACTCATTTCGTTTCTCATTCAGCGTTCAATGTTCGACTTCAAATATCCAATTTCCGATGTCGAATTTCGCACTTCAATATCGATTCCAAATTTCGAGAAGGCGAGAAAGAAGGCGGGAGAGATCAATTATAAACCCATCCCTTTGATCTCAAAAAGTGGCAAAGGAAAACAATCAATCAATCAATCAATCCATCAAATTAAAATGAAGAAAGATATGCGAGTGTACGTGTGTGTGTGTGTGCGATATGATGTGTTGTACTCTCTTCCTGCTTTCACTTACTTTGCTCTGCTGCAGCGAAGTGGATATCTTTTCTTTCTTTCTTGCTGAGTTCTCTGTCTGATATGATGATAGCTCCGACGTAACGAACCACTCCACTTTATTATACCCCGCAATGTTTTTCTTGTCGAATTCCCAGATTTCTAATCGCAATGATTGTGCCGACTTTCGACTTTCGACTGTCGAGTCTTGAGTGGAGAGTTGGGGAATTCGTATCGATGTATCCGTTATTTGTTCATGATCACTCGAGGAAGCACTTGGGTATGTAGGTATATAAAATACAACTTCTCGAATACAAAATACAAATTCACAATCACAATAATCAATATAATTCATCCACGTTCAATCCTCAGTACACAAACCAAACCGAGGCCACAAAATATATTGAGATGGAGAATAAGTTTCAGAATAATAAACCCTCCCTAAGAAGCTGCATAGAAGGACAATCGAAGCCATCAATCGAGGCTGAGCTGAACAGATGGGTACCGGTAGAATAGGTAACGATTTAAGAAATCTCTCTAGAACTACCGCTTGCCTGGATGAATCACAATATACCATACCTGATCCAGAAACCGATAATCATATTCCAATCCATCCATTCATCCAAGATTCCAAGTGACGTCGCGGGAACGAATATCCATCCATCTCTCCACCTATCCCATCCGTCTCTCCGTCCATGCAATCCATGAACCATCCCTTCCTCCATCCATCCTCCATCCATCCTCCACCCAATCAAACACCGCACGCCGCAAACCCAACCCAAGCATTCACAAAAACGGCCGAAAAGTTAAAACATGGATCAGAACACAAGAACACAATAAAAACTGGAGAATCCCGTCTCACGAACCGCACTTTGTGGCGCAGTTCCCATCAACCCATCAACTCAACCCATCAATCTATCAACCCATCCATCATCCATCCACGTCGATCGCCGCAGTGTCGCACCCACGGCGTAACTAAGGCGTGAGGCTCAGATTAAGGCTTATACAATTCGTATCCACTGCACCCGTGCAAACACCGAGCCGAGCGACCTATCCTTGAGTCCTCCTACCTTGCCGAGTTACCGCATCGTGTTGCAGAATGTACTGAAGTGTGGAAAATGATAGGATCGCTAAACGTTGTTTGACACATTGTTCTTGACTGTGCATTCCAGGTTGCGTGAAGGCTTCGGGAAAAGATGCTAGAATATGTGGTAGGTAATCAATGGTGAGATGTGGAGTGCAGGGCAGGGCAGGGCAGGGCAAGACAGGGGAGGGGAACTCCGAAATCATGTCATGTGAATAGTACTGTACTGATAGTGTAGATAAATTGGGTACGAGGTAAACTTGGTACGAGATACATGGTATATGGCATGAGCATAAGAGTTTCTCTGATTTTTATATTCTTCCAACCAATCAATCAACAATATCATTAAAATAATAAACCCTCCTTCATCTTCAATGCTATTCTGATACTCCTTACAAAACAATTCTTTCTCTTGTATATTTTCCCACTTGTCTACTCAAGAGTCTTCCAATATCTCTCTTACTTCTCTTTTGAACTTCTCCTCCTGCACCTACACGAAGACGAGAAATCTGTTTCTCGGCCTTGAGACCAATTGGTAATATCGAGAGATCTTTTTCTCCAGAGGGAAGTGTCAATATTGACTTTGCCATTCGTCCTGTATCTTCATTGCCAAGGGTTTTGAGTACGGAATCCCCGTAACGGACCATTTCGGATGTCAATCCCTTGAGGTAAACGGCCGTTTCGATACCTTCGAGTGCGGCACTAACTTCCATTTTCAATGTTCCAATGAATGCTTCGGATTCGGATTGATCACCATTGATCAATCTTGCATTTCCGGTTAACCAACCACCAGCCGCAAGAGCATCAACACAATTGTTGAGTAAGCTGGAGATGAGAATGATCGAGTTATCAGGTGCCTCGACTTCGTCATCATCTAATTCCAAGATATCAAGGTATCGACCCGTCCATCCGCCTTTGGCCAATTCGACTCTCAAAATATAGATTAGTGATACCGTTTCTTGACTTGTAAAAGTTGTCTGTAAAGCTTCCGTAATGTTATTGTCTGGACATGTATAGAGTTTTGAGAGAGCCACATTCAAGGCTTCACCTCTGACACCTGAACCTTCTCCTAATTGAAATTCGGCGAGTTGGAGATCATCTTCAGCCTCGGCTTCAAGTCTCTGTACTTCCTCTTCAGCATTATCATTTTCCAGGGGTGCGTCTTCCCCATTTGTCAGTAATGCTTGCTTTGGACTCGAAGAGTCTCCAAGTTCAAACAAATCCATAGTTTCCATCAAGTTTCGAATAGCGTGGAGAAGTTCCGCTGCTCCAAGTAAATTGGATGAAACAAGATGAAGTAATAATTCCATTTCCCGGTCCAACTTAACAATAGCATTGACAAGTTGGCCAGCTGGTATTGGGCCAGAAAGTGAGGTTCGAATCTCTTGTCTCAATGCTGATTCGATATTAAGAATCGTCATATTTCCTGTTTGAAGCAACCACCTGAAAAGTCTAGGAGGATAGAAAACAATAGAAAGCTCATACATTCCTTCCAGATTCTGAGACCAGCTAAAAATCTTACTTAGTGCATATAATATCCATCTGCGGTCGACTTCGGAAGGTTCTATTTTCGCAATCTTGTCTGCAAGATTCTCGGACGTTTCGGTGCTCCAATCTTGGTCGAACTTACTGCCTAAAGCCTTCTCGAAAGCTGCAGTATCTCCACTCTTGACACATCTCTCAGGCTCTCTAGTCACATTTACCCATGCATCTTCCTTCATGCCCATTGATCCAGGAAGATAATGATCCACGAAAAGCCACTTTCCATGTGATGGCTCCTTTCCGGGCTTGGAACGTACAACTTGTGGATCCGAGCAGCCAAGAGAATCGATCAATAGTCCAAATGCTCGAGATTTCGATCCTTGGCCAGGTTGGAAATCTACTTGAACGGCAACAAGCTCATTATCTGAGATAGCTAAAGCTGTCCCAAGTTTAGGGTAGTACGAGATGAATTGAGCAGGAATATCCAATCGTGGTCTCTGCTTATCATCAGAGTCTCGCTTGCGTTTAAGTGACTCTTTGTTTGTCTCATCATCCAACTTGATGGTTGCTAACACAGATTCATATTTTGGGTTGAGAATGCTAATAGCTTGTTGGGTTGACATGATAATAGAAGTGCTTGACAGGCGAAGGAATGAACCGGTACCAGGAGTGTTAATTTCGGATTGTATCTTGGGGAACGTATCATGTAAATCCAAAGTTGTCAACATTTCCGCTTCCAGTATTTGCAAGATACCGGCGGAAACGTTGATACCGAATGAAGCTTTTCCAACCGTCACTTTCTTCTTTGGAGCTTTGTGAATTGGTAGAGGGGCGTCGAGAAGAGATTCGACAGAATGTGTTGTGCCATTTAAATATGTCGTCGCCTTCCTTGGTAACGCTACAATGTGTAATGTACGCACACTATCCCCAGCTTCCTGCACATTTGACTTTGTAATCACAATTATTATGTCTGGATTAAAGCCATCTTCGGTCACTTCTTGTGGGAAAAAGGCAAAAACATCCTGGCGGCCTTTCAAGATTCCTTGACCAGCGGAATAGGCATTTGTAATGTGCGCATATTCAACCTCGATATTGGTCATTGTCATTGATGAAGCTCGACCAAGGGCGGTCGCAGGAGAGGACCATAATAGCTGGAGACTTTCACCATCTAAGCATTGAATCTCACCATCTTTCTTCACAATCAATATATCCGATTTTTTGATCGCATCCAATCCTGAGGAGGCTAAAGCACCCAAATGAACCACTGGCGCTTTCGATTGACTGAGCTTGTGTGTGACTGTTGTAGATTTTGATGTGCTAGTCCCTTCCGTAATATCATGGAACAATGTGATTTGATCCTCAGAGCCGGATGTCGAAACATATGTTCTTCGCTCGGTTTTGCTTTTCGTCGTTTTCGACCTGGAAGAGTATGGCGGGCAAGAAAATGAAGTACCAGGAGGCAGAGCGTAAGAAGTAAGTAATTTCGAAGATGATACCTGAGAAGATGTTAACATTTGAAGATACTCAAGAAATGTCTATAAGATCTTACATCATATAAATTCACACCTTCTCCATGAATTCCAACCGCTAATTCTGACCTCTTTCTTTTTTTTGATCCAGGTGAACCTCCAAAGACTTCCCCAACTACATATTGGGCCTGTTTCGATCGCGGCAAAGTAGCGACCACGTATGGCTGCTGTAAAGATATTCTCGAAGACATAATAACAATTGAAATTTTTGCGCAATCAATTCCAATGTATTGAAGCAGTGATTATAGATTTGCGCAAAGTAAAAAGAACCAAAAAGCTTTGAAATTTCTCTGAGCGGTGAAATAATTCTGCCGTCGCATAAAACTTTATGTCTTAGAGATTTACAAAATTTATTATGCACACCCTGCACACTTTAGCGTGTCTATTTGGTGTCGATCATGTGATTTTGATTCTTCTGCCAGCTAGGAATCACCAATCAGCACTCAAAAAACACGAGCAGAAGACTGTAAAGTGGGTCTACATTGTACACTCACGCACGCAGTCAGAAAAATCATACACTGAAATTCCTTCTAATCAGGTACCTATCTTTTGATGTCGAACAATAATGCGAAAACGAATCCAAATCCCAAACTTTTTGATCGGATGTTATAATTCATAAGCTTTGGAACATTTTCATACAAGTTTTAACCTCAAATCTTGACGGCTTGATTTTATATGGAATATTGAAAAGGGTGAACAGTTTTCGATATACTTTGTCTACATATCACCTATGGGGCCCAAGGTAGACCAGTAGTTAAAGTGCTAATTTCATCAAAACGCGAACGCGGTTCTCAACTCCACCTTGATGTCACTACCTTATTACCTAAGTACTTAGCAACTTTTGGATGCACATTGCTTTTCACTCCCAATCACTGTTTCACTGTCTGCAAAAGGGCATTTTTTTATATTCTCTACCTGTTCTCAAGTCAAGCTTCTTACAAAAATTACCAAATGTTTTTCTTTCCTTGACGAATTAATTGATTGAGAATCGCTATCGTTGAAAGCGAATGTGCGAGGTTCGCGTTTGATCATCTCGACTTGGCCGCATGCGAATGGCGGTCTTGATCGCAAAAACCATGAATCCTCTCATAGAGGAGGGGCACGAAAAGACTGTGCATCCCTTCTTCCAAAAACCATTAAGAACGTCATCGACTGCGGGAAACAATGTAACACCGCAAAATAGAGCTCTAGACTCATCCCATATGCCAAATGGAGAACAGGCAGATCTATTGGAGGTTGACCCGAATAATAGTAGGAGGAAACGCCGAAAGACTGCTTCCCCAGAAGTTACAACAGAATCAGAGGCAGAAAAGATATCCACAATCACAAAGACCACTGCGCCGACAAAAACAGTGAAACCTTTACGAGCCTCGAAGCGTAAGCAAACTACCCTGACACCTGCAAAGTCAAAAATTGTTGTCATGCGCTATGGCAGTGGACAGAGCCCAGCTTCTGAAGTTGGCAGCAAGATTGAGAATATTCTCAACGGCATCGAAATATTAATACCGAAGACCGAGTCAAATATTGCGGACGTGAAAAATACAAAAGAGATAGTATCGAGAAAGGGGAATGGGGTAGATGCTATTCCATGGTGGAAGACAGCAAAAAAGAAATCGCCGACACAAGAAGAACCCCAGGAATCCTCAAAGTCACAGCAATCGGGTCAAGGAAAGAAATCTCCTACAGGAAAAAGATCTACTTCGGGCAGACCAGCTTCACCATCGACAATTGTATCCAATTTTGGCCGACCACATTCAAGGGACGGAAGGCAAGCCCCACCAACGTTTAGAGGCTTTGGAACAGCTCCTAAAACCTCCAAATTCCCCGACGCCATTGAGCCAGCTTGGCCATGGTCTGGAATGGTGCATGTACGTGGAGAAAGAGACGAGGAATATTCAAACGGCACCTCTACCAGCACAGTCCCTGGAGAATCCAGCGACGTCAAGAAAGGGTCAAAATATCGAGCAGTTGAAATCGTTGAAGATGAAAATATTATCAACACTTTTACAGCGAAATTACGAATTGATGAGACAATCAATAGCATCCATGACCTTCATATTCATGACTTTGCTCCAGTTTCTCCTTGCCTCCGAGTACCATCGAAACACATCGAAACAGGCCCAAGTCTCCAGTGTCGAGTACGAAAAGAACTTATCTCAAAGCCTAGCAGACCAGTTGTGTGTGAGGATTTGAGTGATGACGAACTCCGAGAGCCAGATAAAAGACGTTCAAATACCCACCCTGCTCTCACAAATATTTACAACTCAATTGCCACTTCGCTATCGGCATTTGACAAGGCTGAATGCGAAAATCTATCTTGGACACAAAAGTATGCACCAAAAAGTGCGGATGAGATCTTACAGACTGGACGCGAGGCCTTCATATTGAAAGATTGGTTGCAAAAGTTGACGGTAATGTCAGTAGAATCAGGTTCTGCTGAAAGTAAGGCTACGAAGAGATCTGCATCGTCAAAAGCCGAACCAGCTGGAAAAAGGAAGCGAAAATCGAAAAAGCTGGATAATTTTATAGTATCTGATGGCGAAGAAGACAACGAGATGGATGAAATAACGGAGCCGGAAGAGGGGGATTTGCTAGGAGGTGCAGGTTTGGTCAAAAAAACAGTGATGCGTTCTGGTGACTTGAATGCGAAAGGCTCTAAAGATTCCAAGCGCCTGGCCAATGCAGTTGTTTTGAGCGGACCACACGGATGTGGCAAGTCTGCCACGGTCTTTGCTGTTGCAAAGGAACTTGGATTCGAAGTCTTCGAAATCAATCCAAATTCCAAGAGGAGCGGTAAAGAGGTGATGGATAAAGTCGGAGATATGACCAGAAATCATCTAGTTCAAAGATCCAAAGTTGATAAGATTCCGAGTGCGAATGAGGACGAAGAGAATTCATTTGATTCTGTGGCTGAAGAAGTGAAGAGCGGCCGTCAAGGTACCATGAACTCATTCTTCACTTCAAAAGCACCCATCAAGCCAGAACCTAAAAGCAAGGGCACCATGAACTCATTTTTTACATCCAAAGCACCAACGAAACCGAAAGGTCAGAATGACAACGAAGAACATCCATCTAATGATATGGCTGAAGATCTAGAAAATGGCCGCCCGGGCATGCTGAAACCATTCTTCACATCCAAAGAACCGACAAAGATGAGATCTGAGAATGCGGATGCTGAGCAAACTGCAGCCAAAACAGACGTCAACAAGGATATAACCGCTCCGAAAGGGCCACCAAAGAAACAGCAACAATCCTTAATACTACTAGAAGAAGTTGATGTTTTATTTGAGGAGGATAGAGGATTTTGGCAAACGGTTTTGCTTCTGATCGCCCAGAGCAAGCGACCAATTATTATAACCTGTAATGATGAGGCTGCTGTACCAATTCTTGCTCTATCTCTACATGCAATTATTCGCTTTACCACAGTGCCTACCGACCTCGCCGTTGATTACATGCTACTCGTAGCAGCCAATGAAGGTCATGCTATCCGTCGTGACGCGGTGAAGGCTTTATATGAAAGTCGAGCGTCAGACCTACGTGGTTCATTGACAGAGTTGGAGTTCTGGTGTCAATTTGCAGTTGGAGATCGTAAAGCTGGAATGGAGTGGTTTTATCCTCGCTTACCGTTGGGTTGCGATCTAGATGAGCATGGTAAGAAGTATCGCGTTGTTAGCGAAGATACTTATCACACTGGCATGGGCTGGATTTCTCAAGACACTCTCGAGAGCCAACGACCTTACATCGATATCGAGGAAGCGACCTTGCATGAAGCTTGGAATGGTTGGGGCATCGATGTAGGCGACTGGCAACAAAATCTAGACATCAGTACTTGGGCGGACAAGATCACGGATTGCGCCAATGAGCGGGCCACCAGACGAGCTGCTCTGGCAATGTACGATGACTTTGCCGAAGCTATGAGTGCTACAGATTGTTTCTCGCATAATAGCTTCGGTGTAGACTATAAAGTAAGTTTTCCTCTATCAGCATTACACCTACTCGTTGCTAATGAAATAAGGTTACCATTGATGCAAGTTACCCAAAAATGTCTAGCAAAGCGAGAGAAGATTACACTATGGCAAATCAATTACTGGACGTGTCGCCGCAAATTACTCTTGACGAGACAAGTATCAACATATCATTCTGGATGAAATCTCGAGCTAGAGAAGTTCTTCAAATTCGTCAACATGTTGAACATGGATGGGAAATCCATCGAGAGCTGGATGGACCGACCGAGAAACAAGTTCAAGGTCTCATTCGGTCTCAATCACGTCCTTATGGGAATGCTATTACTCGCCGCGATTTGAGCTTGGCTTTTGATCCTATTTCAGAGTCCGAAAAGACATATGTTTGGAGTACCGGAAATCTTGAAGCGTGTTGCTTTGATCGAACTATGAATCTCATTATACTCGACGTTGCTCCATACGTTAGATCCATAGTATCCTACGATGCACGTCTTCAGAAGGATCGAGTACGCCTGAGCAATCTACTCAGTCAAAATGGAGGTAATATCGCACCGAAACCCAAGAGAATGAGAACAACTCGAGCAGCTATGTCGGCCCTTGAGGGCGGTACAAGAAGTACGACCAGGAAGGAAAAGTATTTCAGTCAGGATATCAACCCATATTTTGTTCTCAGGACTGGATCGCAGAGTTGGTTGGATGCAGTTATCTCTATTACAGCAGCCACGGACGATGGAAGTAGGAGATCGAGTATACAGATGTCGGAGAGTAATACAGGTACTGACAATGGAAAAGATGAACTTTTAGATTAGAACGGCAATGGGAATGCTCACGAATGGCGGATCATCTTCACATAGCAACATATAGCATGGCGTGGCAAGGATATATGTAAACATTTGCATAAACGAGACTTGTTGAGACATTGCCCGGCGGAACAAAAAGGAAATTTGCCAGATATGATAGTATGCTGGGCTAGAGGTATAAACATACGCAGAATCCAAAATGATAGATGAATATAAACAAGTGAACAATATTCTTACAAGAGTTTTTGTAGCGATTAAGGCTTTTCAAATAATCGATGGGGGAGCAAACTTTTGGATCGCTGTATAATAGGTACTATTATATTGCTACGGGTAGTAACATTGAGGTTTTAGTAAAAGGGCTTGTGAAAATGAAGAATCTAGACAGAGTCTTCGAGCGCAGCGAGATAAGGGTGTTTGGGGGCTTGCCCCCATGATTATACCATTTATAAGTCGAAATCTTGATGTGAGGCTTCGTTGGCTCTCTCGAATAGCATTTCTATAGAGGCGGACTGCCTGGATAGCGAACATTGTAGAGTGCTATTAGTATTGCTTGAATGTCGCTTGGACAGGGGTGGTCATTTGGTATTTGGTGTTCATATATCTTCAATAGGTTTCTATCGTTTTATAAATGCTTAACTACAGGCAACTCGACAATTAATTTATATTAAATATTGATTGATTCATGACCCGTAACCTATCGTATCAGTACATGCTAGATTTCTCACATTCCCTTCCTGTTTCAATCTGAACATGTTCCTCCATTCCTCCATTCCTTCAATTTTCTATCTATTCTGATGTCATCACGTGACGGTTACGTCAAGACTAGCGCGATTGTTCCACTCGGCACACACAAGCCCTAAATTGAAAAATCAATCCACCTCTATTGAATTGATCTTGAGAGAAACATCCATTTTCTTCACGACAACATCAAACCGACAAAATGGCACCAGCAAACACCGGCGCAAAGAAGCAAAAGAAGAAGTGGTCCAAGGGAAAGGGTGCGCATTAAATTTTTACCATTCCCTGGAATTTTCGAATGGAAACTGATGAAAAATCAATATAGTCAAGGACAAGGCTCAACACGCCGTCATCCTCGATAAGTCCACTTCCGACAGACTCGCCAAAGATGTTCAATCCTACCGTCTCGTCACCGTCGCTGTTTTGGTCGATAGATTAAAGATCAACGGATCTTTGGCCAGAAGATGTTTGAAGGAATTGGAGGAGAAGGGACAAATCAAGATTGTTGTCAAGCATCACGCCGGTGATATCTACAGTATGTCTTACGTTCCGCTATTATACTTTTTCGATACAGCGCAAGAACACTCGAGTCGAATCATTTCCATCCAATGGAATGATGATCTCCAGGACAAGAGTATCAAAAGGGCGATCCAGAAAATATAAATGCTAACAATATTTCTTTCAATAGCCCGTGCTATCCAAGCCGACGAGTAAAGAAATCAATAATCGGAAAACTTCAAAACGATCAAGGCAATACACGATGGTCATGACCTCGTCTTCGAAATAATCGACCAAAATTACGATTATGGATTGTACGTGGACGTTTTGGCATGAGATATCCGGATGGGTTTTTACATTATGACTTTTCCTCGGGCTTGTTAGGAAAGGCAGGCAGGTGTAGCATATCGAATTCAGCCTTTTGCTTATTGATGCCAAATTTGATGGGTCTTCATACATATTTTGCAGATGTGATATCGTGGTAAAGATGTGATTTGAAAATGCAGACTAATCTGAAGGAATAGAACAAGACACAGCAGATCCAGTCAAAATGCGAGTACGAGAGCGGTGGAAAGAGTTCCCGGACCAAGTCTAACCACACATCTCAGCCTTTGAGATCACCACAATTACCAATTCTTGGTCCAATTCCCTAGAAAACCTTAATTGCAGACCAATTCTCCCCCGCTCAAAACTCTTCCCGTTCCCGTCTACCCCAAGGCTAAATGTAATTCAATTCCAAATCCATAAAAATACCAATGACGACGACTCCATTTACTATGCAAGTACGAGGCTAAATCTCCAAGCTGTGAGCTATTATTACACAAAGACCCGTAACTTCCCCATATCAATTTACCTCCAACGAACCTGCCACCTGTCAATCTTCTCCCTCCATTTAAGCCCTGGATCCCTTTTCCCTTCTTTGCATTATAACACAATTGAATGCTTCATCACATTACAAGGCATACATATTAGTATCCATCCACTATGGCCGACACAGACGCACTCCGTGAGCGTCGCAAACGAAACTCCATTGATATTCTAGAAGATGAGGTTCCTCTCACCAAAACCACGACTCAGGTTTCTTCTTCGTCGGCAGAAAAGAAAGCAAAGAAATCACTTAACAAATTAGCAGCAGATGACGATGCAGCACCTTTCTCATTGGTAGACTTATTGAGATCGATTGTTTTTGTACTGGTTGCAAGCTGTGGGTTGAGTTATGTGGTTACGAGGAACAGCTATTTTTGGGGAATGAAGAGACCGAATTGGACGCATGGAGAGGTTTTGAAGGGATATTGGGTTAGTGGATTTCGCTGGTTTCTCTTTTGTTTTGAATTGCTAGCTAGGAAGCTTAATGTGAGAGCAGAGAAGAGAGGAGAAAATAGGACAGCTTGAGAAATACGGATACTCTTCTAGAATGGGGAATGTAATAACTAACATCTCACACTCCCTTCCAGAACGGACCTCCCCAAATCACCGACGCAGATCTCCCGCGCTTCGACGGCTCGAACCCAGATCTTCCAATCTACCTCGCGCTCAATGGCACGATCTATGATGTTACGGCGGGACGCAGACATTATGGTCCGGGAGGCAGTTATCACTTTTTCGCGGGCGTGGATGCGACGAGGGCGTTTGTGACGAATTGTTTTGAGGAGGATAGGACGCCGGATTTGAGGGGTGTGGAGGACATGTTTTTGCCGGTGGATGATGAGGAGACTGATGCGGAGATTTTGAAGAGGGTTGGCAAGGGGGGAATGAAGAAGTTGAGGGAGAGGGAGAGGAGGGAGGCGGCTAAAGGGGTGAGGGACGCGCTGGGACATTGGATTGGTGAGTTTCCTCCTTTTTTGGTTTCTCTTGGGTCTTGGGTCTTGTGTGTTTACTGTTTCTGCGATTTTCAAGTGGAGAGCAGAGAGCAGAGAGCAGAGAGGGGGCAGAGAGGAGGAAAATACGATAGGAGAAGATATTTTGAGTGTGTGAGCTAATATGTGTTTCTGATTATAGGTTTCTTTGAAAATAGTGGAAAGTATCCAAAGATAGGACAGGTTAAGAGAGAGAAAGGGTGGGAAACCAAGGGGGAGGAACCAAAGTTGTGTGAGAAGGCGCAGAAGGGAAGGAAGAAGAGAACGATTCCTGAGGGAGGCATTTAAAGTCTGAGTGGTTTCTGTGTGGGTTTGCCACGAGGTTCTGACAAGAGTGGAAGGAGAAGAGGGAGGGTGGAATGTGGTAGGATCAGGTATTTTTATATCGAGCTTGTAAGATGCATTCTGGAGGTTCTCAGGGAGTGTTTGGAGTGTGTATTTATGTCACACAGCAATTGCCAATATATCTTCTTTCAACAAAATGTCTTTCACATACGACCATAGACTGAAGAGAATTGGGCATCCCGTCCGCTCTGCCATACACAAGCTTCAGATCGGTAGATTAGTAGTTGGGTGGGTGACCACCAGCGAATCCCTACTGTTGTATGTTGAATTTTTTAATTTTTTTCTTGGTAGGTTTGGTATATTTGGTGGATCTGGTGGGTGGGTGACGGGGGAGGGGGTGAAGGGGAGAGAATGGGGACACTGGAGAAGAAAAATAGGTCAAGCGTCTCTTTTTCCAAGTGCTCCTCATTTTGTCCTACATGTTTTCTTAAGTATATATGCTACTCTGTAAAGAGTGAAGAAGTAGACAATTTCAGATACCAAGATTTGAGACATCCATTACCACGTAAGTTATCGATATTGGTGATATCACATGATATCAGTTGTCTTCTCCGAAAACTTTCTGTTGCCATAAGAATTCCTCGCTACGCTCTACCAAAAAAGCGAGGATGCCATGAAGAATTTCTGTGGCAATTTTGTGTTATTCAAATCGTGATGCTGATAAGTTGCGCTTCTTTCATCTTCCATACACGCGGTGAGAATTGTTGATTAAAAGCAACGCGGATGTATTGTCAGACGTGGGTGATCGTGGTCAGTTTGCTGGTCGTGCATGCTCAGAGTTGAGGCTGGAGATGTATATTTGTTTGCATTTCATTGTCTAGCTGTAGATTAGGATATATTCAAGAAGAGTCGATTTCATGATGTGGAACGAGTTCCTTTGTCCACCCTCGGCAGGGTTTGGTAGACTAGGTATTTCTGAACATCCCCCAACGATGAATTGGTAGGGATAGATGCATTTGAACTTGCCAAAGAGGATGCAAATACCTGGCTCGTATTGCACCTCTATATCTGTCCCCCATACTTATCTTTGGAGTTGCAATCCTGGAAATCAATGCACAATTCATGAATGTCGGATAGTATCCAAAAGTTTACCGAAAAAGCAAATGTACCTCGCTAGTTTATCGGAATGATACTAATCTCATTCTAAGTAATGATGTAACGGCAATCCAATGTGCATCAAAAGATCAAATGGATATGGCGAACCAGTCTGCCTTAGGCAAGAGTATACAAACAACTTTGGTCGTGGTGCCAGCTCTGATCCTCGTGGGCTGGGGAATTGATTTAAATGATGTGAATTTGCTTTTCGATGGTTTCCAGGTTTCGGCCCTGTTTGTGTGCATTTTTCTTGCGCAGCAGAGTATTGGAGATGGAAAGTTGCATTGGTGTGTGAGGTTGTTTTACTGTAATTTCATGCAGATTTGGATGAAATGTGGAATGAAATGTTGGTAACATTGCGATTGCTAGTCATTATTGGGAAGATAGGTTGAAAGGTGTGATTTTGACGATGACATATGTTATGATTGCTATTGCTTTTGATTTTGGGGTTCGTACTCGGTAGTATGAGGTTATGAAAAGATGTTAGATAGGTGGTCAGGACTAGTTGAGAGAGGTCTGGATGAGGAAAGTTTGCGAAACTAGGGGTCGAATCTGCGAGGCTGCGCTGGAATATTAGCGAAGTCAAAAGGTACGCATCGCATGATAGTATGGCATTGTTCGGTTTGGGTAGAAGCCAGTATTCTGAGTCTATTTCGAACAACCCATTTGAAATGGTTGGGGTTGAGGCCGGTAGGGAGCGTCGCAAAATATCCAAAGCTCCGTTTAACTTCCTATCCCGCTGTTTAGTACAAGGGCTTATATACTGAGTTTCATCTCTAGTTATATCCCTCTATTGATGGGGACGCGGGCTAAGCATAGGGCGAGGGAGGAGGGCAAGAGCAAGGCTAGGAAAGCAGAGGTGAAAGAAGCGGAAAAAGAGAGATATATAATTATTTAGCTATTAATAAAGAAAAGTATTCGCTACAACTTCGCTTTCACTCCGAGTTGCTCTGCATGTAGAACACCATCAATAACAGCCATTGCCTCTACCAATCTCCTTTCCTGCATTTTCGGTGCAACGACTTGAACGCAAAGTGTCGATTCAAGATATACACTTCTATCGATTGTTTTCTTGTCCCCTATTCATTTACATTAGTATGAGACTCATTCTATCACCCCAGACAAAAACTTACATAACTCTCTATTAGCTTTATCCCAACTTCCTCCCACCTTCTCTACTAAGTCTTCTTCCAAGTCTGTCTCCTGGAAATCTCGCACCGGTAACGTTCCACATGGATAATCCAATAACACAAAGCTACTCGTATAACCTGTAGCATTCCAGCTATCAATCGGTGGTGTAGGATGCGGAGCCACGGGACAAATAATAGCATCGATTGTACCCATCTTAGCATCATTCCAAATTTTCAACATTTCCCTTTCTAATTCGGATTTCTTGGCATGAATATCCACAAGTTTCGGGAGAGCAACTGGGGATTTCCGTCTCAGACGTGTGGATAACCAGGGGATAAGTGGTTCGGATGTTTGTTCAAGAAGATCAAACATGTAGTTTGCACCATCGATGCCGAAGAATTGATTGGCGAGCGATTGACATTTCTTGAATGCAGACGCATCAATCTCAACTATTGAGTGACCGGCAGCTTGGAGTTTGTGTACGGTTTCGTTGAGGATTTTGGTGATGGGAGGAAGTGGTGACGTTACCCCATCTGTTCTAATAACACCAAATACTGATTTCTCTTTCTTTTGAACCGTACCCTGCTCCTTCCACATTCCATACACTACATCTGGATCTCGTTCCCATGGTTTCGAATCTGATACCACTTGTAAAAATAATTCACAATCCCTCACACTCCTCGCGATCGGTCCTGCACTGGCAGGTAGTCCAATTTTCGATGCTCCAGGTCGTTGGCCACCTTCTTGTCCCAGATAAGGTATTCTTTGAGCACTCGGCTTGATCCCATACAATCCATTGCACATAGCTGGTATCCTAATACTACCACCCACATCGGTGCCTACCCCCAACACACTTCCTCTCATTGCAATCAGCGCTCCTTCGCCTCCCGAACTACCTCCAGCAGTGAGCCGTCTATCTCTCGGATTTAAGACTCGTCCAAATACATGGTTATCCGAATCCAACGCCATCAACGTTTGCGGTATATTCGTCTTACAATATAGTACTGCACCAGCTTCTAACAATATATCCACAAGTAACGAATTCTCCACAGAGGGATTTTCAGCCAAAGAAGCAATTCCAATACAAGCATCATATCCCTTTACTTTAAACGTATCTTTCAAACTCACAGGTACACCATGTAAAGGACCAATTACCTTCCCCGTCCTCGCAAACTCGGCATCAAGCCATTTTGCACGAGCGATAGCATCGGAGAAAAATATCTCGGTCAGACAATTACATACTTGTTGAGCAATGGCCGCGCGTTTACAAAACGCGATGGTTACTTCGAGAGCGGTGAGTTCGTGGGAACGGAGCGCGGTGGAAAGTGATGTAGCGTCGTAGGATTCGGTAATGCTTAGTTCGGAGGGGTGAGGATACCGCTGGTACGGGGGATGGAGAGGACGTTGAAGACGGACGGGGCTGGGGGAGAGGAGAGGAGCCAGGGGGTGGGGATAAGGGATTGTCTGGCTTTTTGTTTGCGGTGCGAAATTTGTTGCCAGGTAGAGGGGGATGGGAGGTCATTGTGGATGGTTTGGAGATGTTAACGAACCTCTTGAGCTCCTTGGCTTGGATGGATACCGGAACATCGAGATATGTATGGGGTAATTTAGCATGCGGGGGAGGGGAACAAGTGTTCGTGCCGAGGTTATGCATAAATCTTGCACAAACCCAGCGTTTTATGCAGGTCTACATTCTGTTTTATGTATGCTGTTGACTTTCGAATCTCATTCGTACCAAACATACATCTTACATTTTCCAACAAACCTGAGAACACCACAAACCTGTCAGCTCATGCCCCCTTTAAATATCTCGCTTGCTCAATATGGATTTAATATCATCGATTCGTTGGAGTCAATTAGCCACCATACAATACTGAACATTTATTTAATCTCTGCTGTCTTCCCTTCGAGTCAAACCCGATACGTCTATCCTCTATAACCCCTCAATTTCCCATCCTCGATTTGATGTCTCTAAATTGGTATCAAAGATGTAACACATGTTCAAGCAACTCGCTGAGTTATATCATTATTGAGAGATGCTGTTGAAGAAAGATTCTCACAAGTTACATCGGCATTCATCGCCCTGAAATAGTGTTGTGTTGATAATAGAAGAGAGGCACTTAGCAAGTATCATCGTCACCACAAAAACGCAGGGGCAGCGCAGGTTAAGAAAGGGAACATTTGCGATAATTTACCAAAATCTGTAGAATGACGAATTCATTGGATCTATAAGTCGGCAATCTCCTTTCGGGAACTCCACTCGTAAGGTTCACAAATGATAAATCACGACTGGTCGACGCTTGTTCTTAACGGCCACTAGGAACTTGCTTTTGGCGCATGAAGATATATATTAAAGAGCATCGCGATACGGAAATACCCCCGCGTTTTCGTGAGCAAAATTACAAAATCCAGGGATAGTTCCAAGGATGCTATGGGATGTGGATACCCATGGAATCTGGGATCTTGGTGAAAAAAGAAAATCGAAGAAAACCAAAAGAAAGGCAGAATAAATTGAAATCTGGGTCTAGACTTGTGGTCGTTCATTAGCTGTGGCTCGCGAGGCCAGCGGAAGTCTCGGAGAGTAGATGAAGGATAATGGATGTTAGGGAAGTGAATATTATCATGGCTTTGGAGATATAGGTGGAGTTGTAATCACATGTGTAATACATGTGCTGTACGAAACAAAATTTGCATGTCTATTTGTGTTTTGAAAGGTAGAGGAGTTTAGAAGTGAATCACCTCTCAAAATTCAAACAAAGGAATATCACTTGATCACCAGTCATCATTTACTTGAATAATTGAAATTCTGCGCGACAGCATCTCTAGTGGGATACCGAGGTATATTGCGAAGGATTCAACGAATAAAACCCGATATCAGGATAGAAATTTGAGCCGGCGATAATTCACCCAGAAGCGATACAGAGAGTTTATGGATGTACTGTAATGTAGTGGAAGGAAGAAAGAGCTGGTAAACGATTTTTTGATACAGCACCACTCCTTTTAAGAATTTGGAACTCTTGTGATTTTGAGCTGGAAACCCCGGATTGGAAAAATTAGACTGCATTACGTCTCCGGAATCACAGAAAAAAAAAGAACTGTTCACGAGAGCTTAAGGTGGCTGAAACGAGATTATCCGTATTTGCATTTACATAAGGAAGAACAAAGAATCTCGAAAAGCGTCGATAATACCAATATAATATCAAGGGAACGCCCAACGCCTGAGGATTTCACGGTCATAGAGCACGAGCGATCGAAAGACACATTATCAAATCCATTGATCCTTTTCTCCGAAGGAAGATGTGCATCTACATTATAACCCACCACGCTTGTCCACACACCTCTCTATTACTGCAGGAACGATGTCCGGGTTCACTGAGTAGAAGAATGAGCTCTGGAGGTGGGAGATACGAAAGTCCGCCTTGTAGGTTCGACAGGGAACGGTTTGAAAGGTGGAAGAGGGAAGCAGAGGGTCAGGAAAACGAAGAAAATCCGGCGACTAGGGAAAGGAGGAACGAAGAGAAGTGGAGAAAGAATGGAGGAGCAAGAAAGTTGGAAAGTGAGTTCAGAGAGAGCTGGGTGGACGGACTGTGTGTCAAGTGTAAGGCGGAGAAGGAGGGCAGTCGGGTGGTACGTTCTATTCTTTTGTTTTTGGGGTGATAGGCATGATTATCAAGATCTCAAAGTTGAGAAAATCCTTTCCTTCTTCACAATGCAAGTTGCCATTAGAAGCTGTCCAAAAACCCGAGAAGATTATGATCAAAGAACGAACCCATACTGACACAACAAAGCTAGCAAGAAAATCTTCATTCGCGGATATAGTAAAGAATCTCTTGAGTATCGATCGAGAATTGCAGGCGCAGAGATTAAGTGTGCACTCGGTAAGTGGAAGGGGAAGTCAGTAATTCCTCCTGTTCCATCTGTTCCTATGATTGGAAAAAGGAGGGGATTGCGGTGATTCTGATTTCATACGATGCATGGGTATCAAGGCTATGAGTGGAGAGAACAACTACCATTATTTCGTTCTATATCGGATTTCAGATGTTATCAACACTACATTGGATGTCGTTGTTATCCAGATATATGGACAAAGAGCCGAGTGTACAATTAGGGAAAGTGGAAGGAAATTAATGATTCAAAAGTAATGACTTGCATGGGGAGGGGTTCATGATACAGACTGGATAGTGAAAGATACCTTGATGTTGGAGTTATTCGGCTTGGGAAGCGAAAATTAATCGAAAAAAAAAGGATGATTCCCATAATAAGCAACATTTTTTTCTTTGCATTCAACTTTGTTCTCTGTTGTATCTGTGTCAAACGTTCGAATATCGATTTCGTTGTCGTATCATAACCTTGACGTCTACTGCAAAAGAGCGAAATAGAGATTTCCATTCATAGGGTCAGCATGTACTGTGCTTTCAGAAATTTTAACGGAAAGACATAAAATGTACGGTTATCCCCTCATTCCCCTTTTATAGCCAACTCAAACCTCATACCTGCGGAGCTCACATGCGCACATCTCCACACTGATTTATACACTCGTACTATTTGCAAGTAACATCCAGATCCAAAATACCATCTAGGCCCCAGAAATTAGACAACTTATCAAATGTGCAGATATATTCACGTGTACTACAGACTATGTCCTCACACACACTCAAAATACACACCGATCTCCGTTTGTCCTCGCGCCAAAGAGAGACTGAAAGTATGTTCATGGGAAACTGCAAGGCTTGGAATCGGGATCGAGACCGGACTTGCACAGGTGGTTGAAGAAAAAGGAAGTTGTGATGGGTGTGCTCGGGGTGCTCGAAAAATTAGAGAGAGGGTGAGAGAACAGATGGTTGGTATGGGTATTAGACGAGGGAGGAGTTATGTGGGGAAAGGGAAAGGCGTTGAGAATGCAGAGACGGAGGTGCAAAGACATGAAGATGATCCAAAAATGCTGGGTACAAGATCTGAGGGTAGATACGATGGCAGAGAGCATCATGATTCATCGAGCCTTGATATTCCGGCAGGATGGTGTGATTTGGGTTTAGAAATGTAATTTTTGCTTTCTTAGTTTTTGTTCTTCCTTGTTGGTGGGCTCATGGTAGGTATGATTTTGATAGATTAATTAATATGATATGTTGATCGAATGTATGCATTTCAAGAGTATCCTCAAACTTAAAGCATGCCATTGCTCTATTGCAGTCTGCAATATAAGCTACTGATTGCGAGTGTAAGTGGTGTGAATTTGCGTTCAAAACAGAGCTGTGATTTAAATTCAAATTTGCTACCAACCAAGTAAGCTAGATAGCGAGAAAATGGTAAAACGTCGCATACTATATCATGGTTCTAAATATCTACCCTGACCTTCCATAATTCATGTTAATTGTGATATGTGCATCCCCAAAGAATCGATAAAGATATCCTTTCCATAATGCATGGGTATCAAATTGAATATCCGTGTATTTGCTTCCCAGATCCAAAACTTATGGTAAATAGTAACGCCCGTAGACCCTCTAGATATCCTCCCGTCATACCCATCAAACTCCAATAACACAATTGCCCAAAAAAACTCTGAGAAATGAAACTAAAGGAAAGCTGTCCATCTAGTCTAGTCTAATATCTGAATGACCTGGGAGTTCATCTACCCA
Organism: Botrytis fragariae; assembly: GCF_013461495.1. Classification (NCBI taxonomy): domain Eukaryota; kingdom Fungi; phylum Ascomycota; class Leotiomycetes; order Helotiales; family Sclerotiniaceae; genus Botrytis; species Botrytis fragariae. Next base: position 306,605 of record NW_023500986.1, read on the forward strand.
GGATGGATATCTTCCACTACCAGTACCAGTCAAATCTAGTACCCCTTCCATCCGCAGTCCAGAAACAAAAGAAATAATCATCTTAAAGACTGTTTTCCAGTGAGTAACACACATTGCGTTCACACTCAGACTCACACTTGCTCTTACTCCTTCATCTTCGACTCCGTGATCTCTCGCTCCTCTCTACTCATCACCGGCTCCAAGATCCCACCATTCATCCTTACATCCTCCCAATTCTTATCCTCGCTCTCCCCCCTACAAACAAAGTCATACCCGTCCCCCACCACCTCTCTCTCTGGTCTCGCTCCCAGAATCTTTGAAAACTGTACTTGACTCAATCTCCGTCTAGCTCCCTGCCACTTCATCCTAACCCCAATTCCCAATCCCCTGAAAAAGACGCGGATGGTAAGATAGTTCAATGTTCCTTTCTTACTCTGTACCGCTAGTTTCGCTTTTGTAGTTCGAGCCTTTACTTTCTTTAGCGTAGTTTTAGCTTGTCTCGCTTCTGCTTTCTTTTCTCTTTTCTCCGCTTTTTCGCGCTTTCGGAGCGCGGATTGGAGTTTGCGGGCTGCAAATTTCTTTTTGCGTTGAAGTTGTGCGGGTGTGAGCTTTTTGGTGAGATGGGGAATAAATGGTTCTGGATGAGCCGGATAGAGGTTGGGAGAAGCAACGATGTCGTAGACAATACCGCCGTAGATACCTTCTCGGACCAGATGTTCGGTTAAGGCGATGCTTTCTTCGCTGAGATTGCTGCGGGGACAAGGTATGGGTGATGGCTTAACTGATGGAGAGGTATTTGGGAATGAAAAAGCATTGAGAGATGGACTGGGGATCCGGAAGGGATCAGCATCGAAGGATGGTCTGGCTTTGGAAATCGGGCTGGTAACAGGCGATGTGATGCTAGAGAGGTCTGTCGAATATGTATTGTGGCGACTGTGGCTGTAGGCACCTTGAGTGGGTGTACTGGGCACGGTACTCACTGTGTTCTTTGTATTGGTTGTGTCGGAGCGAAAAAGACTAGTCGTTGGCGTACTTGGTGGAGATGGGATGCTGGAAATTCTGGAAAGTGGAGGCTGTACATGAGCACTATTGTGAGGAGAGGATTCGGGGGTGTAGAGGGAGTATATCGATGAAGTGATACCAGTTCTTTTCTGATTAGAGATAGGAAGAGGTCGGATGTTTGTGGAATCAGACTTTGGGATGGGAGCAGCCGGAACTGCGGATGCAAGTTTAGGTGGTGGGGCGATTGGTGATGAAGATGAGAAGATTCGAGGGAGGTTGAGGGTATAGGATGGAACCTTTATTGGAGCCCCGGGGGTAGTTGGGGATTTGGTGGTTCTTGATTGTGGCATGACAGAAATGATATTGACCTCTGGAGATATTGTAGTGGCTGTTGGCGGTACGAGAGAAGTAACGTCAACCGCGACTGAAGCAATATCACTTTCAACAGATCCATGATCTTGTGTTGGGGGTATATCAATACCAGGTGTGTTGTCTACGGATATCTGACTGATATGACGATATGGACGATTCATCGGCGGTGGCGAACGAACTGGATAAATTTTTGGTGATAGCGATCTTGTATTGACTGGAGTGAAAAGTGGTCTTCTTGGACTTCCATCCGCGTTCTCAGCACAGGCTGGCAGGTAAATTGGGCCAGCTTTCCTGCGGCGAGAACTTCTGCGGGACAAGGTTGGAGAGTCTTCCAGTTTCCGGGACATATTCGCAGATGGATGTCTTGCGATTCTCTTGATAGGTATTGTATCAACTCTCAATCTGCCAATATGCTCATCTGCTCCTGGGATTACACGTCGTTCCGGCTCTGAAGCCATTCGTAAATGCCCTTTAGCAACACCTTCCGCACTTTCGTTTCCAAGCCCTACCTTAACTTCTCGATATAAAAAATTGTCTTGAACTTGTGGCTTCATCCTCAAAGGACGAATTCCCGTCATTCTATCCGAGTTTGTGTATTTCATAATTGCCGCCTCAGGATGTTCCGCGATTCGGCTCACGGCAATACCTTTCTCTCCCCTCGCTTCATTAGTCGGTGTGTACATGTCATCAACTGCTAGATCATCATTGAATCTAGAGCTTTTTTCGATTCTAGTCTTCGATCTCTTGATATATCTATCATTTCGAGCATCGTATATGAGATTAGGAAATTGGGTGGTCAGTTGAGTTTTATTAAGTACTTTTATTGCGGGGTTCGCTGAAATTGGGTGAATAGAGATAGCATGGAGTCCATCGTCGTCATTTGGTTCAATTTCATTGATATTAGCGATTGATGGCTTCACCGATTGACCATGAAATGAATCAAGTGATTCACTTGAACGGGTATTGGTGGGTACCGATAATGATGGGTATTCAAGATCCTGAATCATCTTCGACATCGGGGATAAGGGAGTCATTGAATAATGTGGGAACCCGAGTGACGAGATTGCATTGTTTGGAATTGTAGCAGACATTACTGAAGAGACCATTCCGAGCTGTTCATCTTTCTGATGATCAAAATCATGCCCAAGAGACATTTTCATTGGTGAGCAAGGCCAACCGTTTCTCGTTCTCTCTTCAATAGATTCGGTAGACTCGCTGGACTCATCAATCGGCGTCAATGGTTGAATGTCATATTTAGCAGGCTTTCTGTAAGACTTGGGCCGAACAACAACTTGACAAGTTGGAGGTGCAACTTCAGCGGATTTCTCACACTTTTCTGGATTCATGAATTCGGAAGTGAAGGTATAGAAAGTTTGACATCCCAGATAGAAACCTTCTTCATGCTCAAAAGATACAGAATCGAGGCGATCGAAGGCAGGAAACTGTTCTCCTAGGCGCACATCATGATTTTTGAGTATGTTGCAGAAGAAGTCCTCATCATTGGTGTAGAGGGGATTGGAGATTGGCCGAACCCTCTTCTTAGGCTGTATTTTTGGTATCAACTCCGATTTCCCCATTGGAGTTGACTATTGGGAGACCTTTTCACTAAAAGTGAGAGTAAAATAGTAGATCTCACGAGTCAACTGGCTAGCTTGGCGGCCGCCTGTCAGTCTCTTGTTACTCTGCGATCCAAGAAGATTAGACTTTTAACGTTCCAACAAAGTGATAGAAAACTTACAAGTGGCTAGAGTGGTTCAAGTTGTATGGCCCATGTCGTGGATTTCAGCGCAGAAACGGAACGAAGTTATCTAAGACACGAAAGCAAGCCTTATCTCCACTCGTTCCTTAATATTCCTGCCGTCGTAAAAAACGAATGATGCAAATCAGCACCTGACCATTTTGATTGTGAATCACATCATGTAAGAAATTCACCATATTCAATACACCCACTTCTCATGATAAAATGAAGGCCGGAACCACAGCTGGAGTATAGTGAGCAAAACGTAAAAGGCAACGACGTTAATAAAAAGGTCAACGCGGAGTCGCCCACAGAAAACAATGGTGTATTGAGTCGAAGAAGATCACAGATTAGCAAGAGGAAGCGAGGTGATATATATGTGCATTTAATTTTTTTAAAACCCAGCGCCATTCATCTCCTTTTTGTGTATATAAGATCCCGAAACGAAGTTGAATATAGATGCGCACCCGAGAGATGATTGCTGGCACCAATATATCTGCAACGTTCCCGATGAATTCCAGACTTAAAAATGGCGACACTCAACTTTTGTTTACTCCTTCCTTCAGATCAATGCCTCATGCTTATTGACACATGCGTCGACCTTGCTTAAGAGCACAGACTTTCTCTCATCATCGCACCAACTCCCTTCGATTGCGCTGGTTGCAATGTATTTCCACTCCTTCAAACTCAAGTTGAATGCTTCTTGAACAGCAACATAGTTATCCAAGATATAACCACCAAAGTAAGCTGGGTCGTCACTGTTGATGCTGAATTTGATTCCTGCATCCAAAAACTTTCGAATTGGCAATTGTCCAACATTCTCAACACACCTCAAGCGAACATTGCTTAGTGGGCAGACTGTCAACATTGTTCCCTGCTCTGCAACCCGCTTCAATAAGCTTTCATCTTCAACCAGTCTAATTCCATGATCAATTCTCTCAACTTTGCAGATGTCTAGGGCTCTGGAAATGTAAGAAGTGTCACCTTCCTCACCAGCGTGAGAAGTGCGGTGAATTCCTTTGCTTTCCGCGGATTCATAAATTTCTCTAAAGATTTCTGGTGGGAATCCAACCTCACTGCTATCAAGACCAATAGCAGCTACGGTTCCATTTGAAAAGTGACCAAGCGAAGCTGCTTCCTGATATGTAGTGTTTGCACTCTCAGCAGACAAGTGTCGCAAGAAGCATAGAATGAGTTTTGAGGTGATACCGAAATCCTTCTCAGCGCGCTTCAATCCAGCAGTAAGACCCTCAACAACAGTTTTGTAGGCAATTCCACGTTCAGTATGTGCTTGTGGGTCGAAGAAAATTTCGGCATGATGAACTCCGTCGCGATTGGCTTTTGTGAGGTATTCATAGGCCAAACTTTCGTAATCCGCAGCATTTATCAAAACTGACATGCCAATGTAATAGTAATGGAGGAAATCGTTGAGGGAAGTAAAGCGTTCATAGCGAGACTCGAGTTCTTCGGCAGATTTGAAAGAGGCATCAGTCGCAGAGTCTGGCAGGGCGATATTGTTTGTTTTGGCAAGCTCGAATAAGAGCGCTGGAGAAAGAGACCCCTCGATATGAATGTGATGCTCACATTTTGGGAGCTCCTTCAGGAATTGCTTCATGTTTTCACCGCACATCTTGAATTATTGTATATTGAGAGGATTTGGATGAGGAAGAGATGGTAATTTAAGTCGAATTATCGAGATCGCAAAGTGTATTCTCTGTTCTGCTCGATTCTATCGGGGCAACAATATGGTTATCGAGAGATACTTCTATCAAAAATCAATTGCTCTAAGAAAGAAGAAGATCCAGCAATGAATTATATGAATGATCAATTATCGTGAATATTGAGTGAATATCAACCTTGATAGCGAGGGCTACGCTTTACAAAAGGACAACCCACCAAATAGCACAGATAGCAAAATTGAAATACTTCGGGCCTACGGCCATTAATATCTGATAGATATCAAACTACAGCACAATATTACTTTACCAATCGCTACCTTTGTGCCCTTTTTTTCGTCTTCTAGGGCAGTGGTGTCAGGGAATTGACAATGCAAAGGTATGGTCTAATCATGAAGATTGAAGATGTATGGTAATAATTATTGAATTTTTTTGAGAAAAGGTGGTAATGACCGAAAAATGGCAGAAACTTTTCATCCTATTTTTGCTGGCGGTCAAGGTAAGAGACCAAAAGACCCGACATTCTTGATGTTCTAGCCAATCCTTTCAAGGAAGATAGAGGTTGATTGAATTTCATAGGTTATTATGTTCTGTGGTGGAGTCTTAGAATGCAATAGCTTTGCAAGGACTACGCAAGAGAGAGCCAATCGCTATACGGCGGAATCCGAGAAATCCCAGGTACCTTACACTTAAATTCCCATCTATGATCTAACGAAGCACAATTTATCACTCTCCCATCTTTTACTTCCGAGTTCCTTCATCTGTACAAGTCACATAATCAATGGCCTAACTTCTGGGGAGTCGATGGTCACCGGTAGGGTAGGTTTACATACCACATTCTACAAATGGCAACACACAAGGGGGTTATTGCCCGACTACTGAGGCTGAGGCATTGTCCTGAGTAATTGCCCGACCATTGTTTGCATTATCTGAATGTTTGAACAGACTACTGACATGGGAGTGGACCCAGGAATGGAGATAACTTATTCATTGAGGCTCCACAATCCTCCTCTCCCCCTTGCACTACTGTCACCTCATCGGGTCTTCAGTGTTGAATTTGTACGAACGGCATTTCCCATTTTCCCTTAGAATGTACCCTAGTCGGCAACTGTCAATCTGTCACTCAACGTTACCCCGAAGTTGTTTGTTGGCTCATTTTATATACGAAGGTTCTGTGATGTAGATACCGACGTCGCCATTGAACATGGTGGAGCGTTACAGAGTGTTTCATTATACTCCCGGAGCAGCGGATACCTACTTGATCTTGTCTAACGTCGGGGAAAGACTTCTGGTAGCCTTGGAGATATTTCTTTACATGATCTCTTGGTCCTGAGCAAACGCCCTAACCTCCTTGCACCCCTTGCACGTAAAGTTCCGATCCTTGGGTATATCGCTAGTATTTCAACGTGGTTGATATGAAGACTGGAGGGTAATATCGACTTTTCGGGACAATCGCCGAACTATTCTTGGAGTAATGTTTGCGAATATTCTGTGATCGTTACAGGGGAATCAATGTTCTGTCTATTTGAGGTTCCAGTAACACCTATTTTACGTTTTCTTACCGCTCGCCGTCGCAAACTTACAGCAAGCATTTATGGTGGGCATCATAGAGGTGTGCAACTACTGCGGAACTCGGAGAATTTCCCGGATTCAAGCTTGTATCCCTCAATAGAGTACACATATAAAACATTCTGAACACGCAACGTTAAATGCACGCACATACCCTTTCAGCCTCTATTTTAATTTTTGATTTGAGGAATTTTTTGAAATAGTTTTCTTTCAACATGACTATGAAATGGTGGATCAGTGAGGATGCATCTATCCCTCCATTGAGGACAATTCGGAGAACAATCCATGTTATCTACTACCCTAAATATCCTAAAGCGCCCCAGTTCAACACAAAGAAAAGCAAAGATCTGCAACTAACATTGGACCAATTTTCCGTTCCTGGCGGTTGGTTCCATGATAGAGCATGTGATTGCCAAATTAGGAGGCATACGATACATCATGGATTTCTATCATACGTTTCAGATTTCGGCATACCCACTAACATTCAAAATGGGTCTTCTCCAAGCCAAACTAACACATCCTAGTTGGGCCAGAGCTTCTCATCTTCTCTCGGACATATTTCAAATATCACGATGCTTAGGCAAATGGCGGTTTATCCCTTGTTTTTACAGTAGTATTGCAATTTCTACCTTGATACCGATCAATATCAATCTTACACCATGAGAAGACGATCAGTTCTTGATACCCAGTAACCGGATAATGGAAAAAAAACGGATTCACATCCATGCTGAATATCATAATATTCTCATTTACTTTTTTTCGGCAAACTCTACCGGCATTCCAGAGGAGTGGGTAGGAGGTAAAGTGATGTTCGGCGATAAGATACCAGCTGTCGGTGTTTTTGATCTCTGATTGAATTCTCTTCTAAAATGAAATCTAGACAGAACCTGCAGCTTCAGGAAGGATTCCGAAGGAAGTTCAAGGGACACAGCTTCAATGAATCGTGATATCAATTTAGAACAAAGTCAGAGTGCTTAACAAAGCCTTCTCAATCATAGAACAATACGAGTCTCGACTTTGCAGTGTGAACGCTATACTCAAATGGCCAGCTACCCTAAGTTTTAAGAAATGAAGCGCCGGGAATGCCTCTAGATTCGGATGGTCCCCCGGTGTTAGACAGCACCACAGAGCCCTTTGTCGTCATCTTCAACAGATCAACCTGGCATTTTCGACAATAACCCGATCTCAACCAAACGAACTCGGAGTGGGCGAAATGAGATAGTGCAGCGATCTTCTTCGCAATTTTGAATGTCTTTGATTCTCTGATTCCTCAAAGGTTCAATCCCTTCAAAACGATACTCAAGCCCTGTATGAAACCAGAATTCCGAGCCTGGAGCTTGGAATATCAATTCTGTCGGTATCGACAAAAATAGCCAATGCCTAAAACATGGATTTTTCCAAAAACTTTGCAGTATCTAAAGAATGCCGTGTAAATTCTCATCGCAATTATTTACGCTCAAGCATAATCATCCTTCATCTCAAATCGGTTACTGACTTGCTCAAATCGGTCATTTAGACTCGGACACTAGATGAGCACGGTAGTTCGGTTTCCGAAGTGTACATAACTAATTTAGTAATGTTTGACCGCGATGCCATGGCAGCACAAACTCTATTCTTAAGACATGGAATCCATGCCGCTGGAGTAACGTCAAATGCTATCCAACGTCACCTAGGGTACTTCCCCATAATCCAAATGCATGGGAACAGTGACAGTCTTGTCTACAACGAATCTCCTTGTCAGTCACCATCTAATCGAAGCTCAAGAGTTAACCCAAAACAAGTATCCACACGTTCCTTACGCAGTCATGAGTCAAGTTAATATGGTTCTTAGATCGAGACTCGCAGTCGGGACTTGGGAGATATCATATATCCCATACCGACACATTGGAAGGCTTGTCCTAACAAAACTTTATCGGGTAAATATGCGACCCGTGACGCTCATCTAAACCTTCTTGATTGACAGTCACGGCCAAGGAGGCAGTGCATTTTTCTGTTAGGTGGATATCTTGGATCTCGCTAGAATCTTGAAGCGGTCCAGGTAGGCCCTGCAAATGAAGCCGTCCAGACAAGCATATTAGCACGCCTCAATCTACACTTTTACCTTTGGGCGAGGCCTTTGTATTTTCATCCCAATGTCTCCCTGTTATACCTATCGTAGGTCATACAGTATTGTTTCGGCAACCGGTAGCAGACTACACCGAGGAAATTGCAATTGTCAAGTAAAAGAATTCAGGCTTCATGGCTGAGGAAACCCCGCTAATTCCTGTAAAGCCCAATTCGATTAGCAGTGAGATGGACTCCTGCAGCGGTCAGATGAGCGACTAATTAAGATCCGGTATAATCAGTGCTGCAAATTGAAATGCCTCAATGCTTTTGAGCCTGTAGGCCTATCAGAAGCGGTCAGGCATGGTCTTCAAGAATCTAGAGCTAGCAGCACAATCAATGAATTCGATGCAATCAAGATAAATATCAATATCGATGCCAGACTCGATAAGATGATCATGCTTTCTACGTACCGTCGGTATTTCGAAGGGATCCAATTGAAACCAAAGATGCAGATAATGGGAAACTCAATCATCAAAATGAGATGATGATACCACTTTTAGTGTCTTTGGAAGAAAAAGAGTAGATAGTTGATCAATGGATCTGTGGCGCGTATGTGTCGCCATCAACACAGATCAAAAACGAACAGATATACCGCCCACTTAAACCGGCATATTTGTCGACTATCCCCTCATTTCAACATTTATTGCCCCCACAATAATCCGCAGGTACCTCGGATGCCATGGCTCAACATCTAGAGTCTTGGCATGATTCCTAAACCCCTACAGTGCTAACGGAACCACTCCTCTGAATATGCTTTCTTTCCGGAAAGATACATCCCCCCTCCTTTTTTTGAACGATGGATGGGCTACCTAGAGTCAGTGGTAAAAAGAGGCTCTGAGCAAGCTCCAGAAGATGAAACACCAATTAGTGTTTATTTAATTCGCCATTGGGTGTACATGGCTCGCTTCTAGGTCGACAGGAGATCTCCCTGCTTCGAGATCTTTGACGCCTCGACAGCACTGTTGAAGAACCGGAACTTGAAAACCCCACTGCGGTAACCTTGGTTCTTCCTTGTCAAAGATAAAGCTATGTTTGTACGCGCGGGGGTGAATGAAAATTAAATGGCATTGAAAGCTGTATCTGCATCTTGCAACATTTCTCTCACAACCAGCCTTGCATACATTATCATGCACCTCGAGCATGTTTGGCAACGCTGATCTTAGGAACACAGCATGTTGTCGAGACAAACCCCAGTGAATCTCTTCAAGGTACCCGTTTAAATACAGTGTAGCAAGGGTATATAAGGATAGCAGGTACCACCACCTTATCCCATCACTATATTCCCAGTACCAAATCTTGAACCTCTTTTACCAGGTTTGTGCCGCGTCGCCTATTAAATCTCCTACGGACACAAATCGTGCATCAGTTATTCTAATGCCATCAACGGCCTAGACCTAGACCATTCTCGGGATCCTAGACTAAAGCATTGTTCATGTACAAATCCGCATTTGGCGTCAGGAAAATAAAGATCATCAAAAACGAAATTCAGGAAGATCACCCACGTGCATCTCACATTCACATATTTCCCAAATTGACATCAAATCGCGTGAGCTAGGAAATTATCAAAATATTCCCAAGGTTTCTAATCAAGGGTCTCTTCATTTCGAACGTCGCACAATACATACATGTACCAATACACCTTGCCAGAACCTAGATTCTCATATATTATTTCGTCACACCCCATCTGCTCGTCTTTTTGATACAAGACTTACGTCGCCCCCAAAGTATCAACATAATAACTCCGAGTCATTGGAATTCACCCTGTCCTATCAACGGCCCGAACCTGTCGGTATCCTCTGCCGGAAGTGGATTGGAGTCCGCATACATGCAAGTAGGAACGCTTACCCACGCCACAACCCGAGAATTCTGCAGGGAGGTCATCCTTCACAAATATCAGTGGTCGGTGAATTAGGTGTGCAAGTTGAACAGATTCCCGGTATGTTTTAACAATTTATTTGAAAGATCTCCTCTATATGTCGTTTTAAGTTTTAGGATGGCTCATCAGTACCGAGCTGCCTGGAAACCATCTTCTTGAGCATTGAGTTTCCGCTGGAGAATCGAATCAAGCGCGCAATCAGCAGTGCATATCATGTCCCGAAGTATGACAGGAACTTCCTGCCGACCCGACTACCAAATAAGGATGAGATTTCAAGTTTGCATCCCAATCGGGAAAGATCTTAAGATGAATTTGCCTCGTGGCCATACCCACCTTAGGATTTAACACCCTTGACATTTGCTTCATGCAGAGTGTTCCGGTAACTACTACTCACTGGCACATATTTTGAATCCCTGCCGATAGCCTGTCACAAGAAACTAGACTGATGAGGTCTCTGAGCATCGCAATTATGCCGCTACATTTTAACATGATAATAGTCCTTGTTATATACATGGATGGCCGGGTAGCAGGGAAACTTAGGGCCTAGCAACCTTTGGCGAACCTCTGATTTGAATGCTTGCCTTTCAATCTTGGCAATCAATTACTCCAGATTTCCCAATCAGCCTTAAAGCGGAAGCCCAATGCTTGCATCTCCGTCATATACCCTCCCATTCAACCACTCATCCAAGTTTACTCTAGCACGAAAAGCTCATATCACTTGTTCATCGGCACAATCTTTTCCCTCTTCATACCCATTTACCGCCCCAAAATGGTCATTCTCCTTTAAAGCATTTAGTATTTCCCGATATGCGACCATTTACTTTAATATAACTGGCTGATATCCGTTCTGTCACAGATTAATCACCTCCACCTCACGGATCAGCTGCCGACTTTTGATACATCTAGCATTGAAGATTCAGTGGGGGAAATTCTAGCTTGAGCACACTGCAGGCGTGCGTCGGATTTTGGCAGCTTTCAACGTTGCACAATACTCTTTCCCCTGCGGCGCATCGCGAATCTTTCAGATCTTCAACACACGGAGCACTTGAAAGATTACCTGTTTCTGACTAAAAGTTTCTGACTAGATCTTATAGACATTGTGTGGATCTTATCATCGATTGTTTCTGATTAGAACATTTTTATACACTCTTTTCTATTACAAGTACTCTAGAGACCGGTATATACCGACCAAGCGATGAAGCTAAACCACCAATAACGACATCTTTAAGCAAACACAACTTCATTATCAGTATTTTCGTTTCATAGATACATCAACTTTACCTCCGGTCGTTGTATCAATTGAAGAGATAGATCCCGCGTGCTCCAACGATGACGGACCCATTGCATAATACATATCCCAGATCACCGATACCTTCTACATCATCTTATGATTCATCTTCGGTATCTTCTGCGACCTCTCCCAGGCCCCAAGGATTGTACGAAGGTGGATTAATGGGAGCTTCGCCACGGCCAATGACCGGAAACATCCCTCACCCACAACACATGTCAATGACTTCAGGGCTTCCGCCACCTGGGCAAAGTCCCTTTCACCACAGCTATAGCTCTGCTGCTACATCTCCAGGCGGAATGGGCATGGATTCTATAGCATCAAATGGGTCGTCAAGCGGCACTCCAGGCCCTTCTGTTGGACAAATGACATCGGCAAATATGCAAGCGCAAAAGCGAGCGTATCGACAACGAAGAAAGGATCCAAGTTGTGATGCCTGTCGAGAACGCAAAGTTAAATGCGATGCGACGGAAACTAGTAGCTGTTCGGAGTGCTCTAGTAGGAATGTCAAATGTCAATTTACGAAAGAGACAAATAGACGTATGTCTTCTATCAAACAGGTTCAAGATTTGGAGAAACAGATTGCCCAAGTCAAGCGCGAGAATAACCAACTGAGAGCCATGCTCAGTATGAAAGAGGATCAAATGGATGTTGATGAAGGTTCGACTTCTATACACTTACCAGAGATTGGATCGCAACCTAAAAAGAGACCAAGAGCCCCTCTGCTACACGATTTGTCAAAAATACAATCGAGCATCGGGAATTATAGCCATGGAATCTTCAAAACTCCAGCTACATACCGACAAATAGGATCACCAGTGAACAGGACTTCTTCACCTCCCGAACTACCTCCCAAGCATCTCGCAGATCATCTCTTGAGAGCCTACTATTCTTCCATACACCTAGTAACACCCATATTACATTGGCCAAACTTTGAGCGCGAGTATGAAGAAGTTTACAAAAAGGGCTCTTTGGAAACTACATCACGGAACTGGACTGCATTATTCTTTGCGGTGATGGCGATGGGAGTTCTATTCAGCACAGAGCCTAGTATTCAAAGACCTTACAAAGGTAAAGAATACATAGAACTATCCATAAACCTTACAGACCTTTGGATCGACGATTACTGCATAGATCATGCGCGCACAGCTCTCCTTATCAGTATATTTCTTTACGAAATGAATCTTAAATCGGCAGCGTGGACATGGCTTGGATCAAGTGTTCGAATTGGACAAGATTTAGGCTTTCATTGCGAGACGGGACCGTGGCAATTAGTTGAAGATGAAATGCGCAGAAGAGTATGGTGGGGAATCTATATTTGGGACCGACACATGTCGCTCGAATTTGGAAGACCCCTTCTTATTGACGACGCAGATTGCGATGTTAATCTTCCGAACTCTATTGATGAATTTTATTTGGGCTATCGATCTCCACCTGCGCCTCAACATAGTGCACAAACAAGCATGCCATCATCCTATCTTCTTCCAATTATCCACACCATGCGCGCCGTAGGTTCTCTTCTTAAGACCCTCAAATTACCTATTATTCCTCCCTCCACAATCTCAATATTCGACACTCATTTTACAAACTGTCTATCCGCTTTCCCACTCCCCTTCCATCTCTCTTCCTCCGACCCTCTCGAATCCACGACTCTCGTCCCCATCTACCACCTCCTGAACGCACGTCTTCTACTTCACCGCCACAATCTCACCACATCTTCACCACCCGATCTACGCGCATCGGCTATCGAATCCTGTATTATTGATTCCGTGAATAGTGCTTCAATACTATCTCGCGCTCTCCCTCAAAGTTCTACAAGCCCACTATCCTCGCAAAATCGGAGCTGGGGCCAAAGTACTAGCGCGATGATTTGTATGCATATATGGCGATGTACCCTATTTTTACTCTTCGGAGGACGATTTGACGCTGCTGCGACGTGCATTAGAGCGCTTGCTTATGTTGGATTTGAGAGAGAGGTTAATGTAGCTTGTGGGAGATACATTGGATTCTTTCTAGGTGTGTTGATTGATAAGAAGAGGAGTTCGGACAATAAAAGTAGGGAACAGGTGTATTTAGGTCAAAATTCCAGTCAAAGGGGAGGAAGATTTGATATGGATGAGGAAGTATTGGCATACTTGAGTGGAGATCTGCAAGGCGGAGATGAGAGCTGGATTTGGCAAGGCAGAGAGGCGATGGGCATGAGGAGTCCCAATGTTGCTGGAGGAGCGGGTGTGACTAGTCCTACATTATCAAGAGAGGGAGATAGAGATAGGGAAATGGGAGGTATGAGTGGATTGAGTGGAGGACTTTTGGTGCTTGGGGAAGCGGAAGCGAGGGACTGGGGTGGGTGGGAAAGAGTGCAATATTTGGTAGATATTTTGGCTAGAGAATCTAATTCGTCTGGGCCTGTGCCAGGTTCTGGATCTATCACTGGACAAGGACAAGGAAATGCGTATTTGCCCGAGCCTCGAGGTGTATTTGGCTTAGGCTTGGGTGTAGCGCCCGGAGTAGCAGGAGGAATGAGCGGCGCAACAGGAGGATCAATTGGAGCGAGTGGTATGGGACCAATTGCAGCAAAACCACAAACAAGTCCTCCGGCTCGAAGAGACGACAGAAACCGCGGCAACGAACGGATGAGTATTACAAACATCATCTAATCCCGAGATTCATCGAACAACATATAAAGCTCAACGACAGATCCCCAGTTACCCATCGATTCAATTTCACACCAACAAAATCTACAAAACAAATATTTCCATTGTATATAATTTCATATTCGCCTCCTTTCTTACCAAAGGAAGCGAAACTGAAAAGGAGGAAGGGAGGTATAGTGAGCAAGGGATTCGTGCGTGGTGGGCAATATCCTTAAATCTCACTCCGAACAGCAAGAAAACGGCGTTGGTATAGAGTGTGTTTAATGATTGCATCGACAAAGGAAACGGAAGATAGATAGATACCTTTTACCCTTGTGGACTTGGCGTGGCCCAAAAGTTTTCATTTGTTTACTTTGCATATATATCCGCGGGCATTACAGTCTGCTGTCATTTAGTTCATGTTTATGTTTGTGTAGTGTGTAGAAGATATTTATAATATGTTATAGTAGTTAATTCGCTGAGATTGATGATCATCTAACATTGATGGTGTTGTGAGTTTATTCGTATTGTATGTGAGTGGTAAATAGAGCCCCTAAGTCTCGTGAGATGTTATTGAAGCAAACTTCACAAGAGAAGTAATGTGAGGCCATTCTCGACATGCCAGCCAGCACTTAGATCGTGATGTTCCAGAAGCAGAAAATCGTGAACTTCACTTGATAAGTCCAATGATTGACCCTTTTCTTTAAGCCCTCAAACCAGAATTGCTCTCTAATCTTTACACCTGGCAGCTACTATTCCGCAGACCAAGCACAGTCCTCTTTTGAATTCATTCAGATTACGCGAGCTTCATTCATGGTTATACTTCGATCACCGTCTACCATATAAGAAGAGACGGGATGAGTACAGTAAAGATCTTGGAGTTTGCGATGCTGACATCTGAGAAGACGTTGCGCCAGGTTTGGGCTCGAGTGTGTGAGAAAGAAAACACTGCCATGGTGCCAATACTTCATCCTGAAGTTCTGTGAGTCCACGGAAGAATCCGAATGATCTTAGCTATTAGATGCCTCTTTCAAAATACACTCGCCCGTGATCACCCAAAGCATCTTAGATATTCATCTCAAATTCGAGGAAAGGGAGGTCCAAAGATTCACTAGAAGTAACCTCCCTTTCCTTCCCATCGATTCACCATGCTATACCGTACCCCTAGCATCCATTTCAGACGTTTTGTTGCACATCTAATAAATATAATTCATTATTTCAATAGCCTAAACTAAATTGAGTAATACTGTGTTTTCTTCTGCTTTGTTGGTGTCGATGCTGGATAATTTTCCGAAGTGTGAGCGAAAAGGTCACCGTATTTGCATATTCTTGCGTCACATGTTAACGTTCCATTTCGCGTCGCGTCTCTCAGCTTCTTCAACTCTCTCAGCGAAAAGAAATTGGGTTAACATTACGGTTGCAATTATCTGCACATTCACATCTCCCACTGCACATCACATAACGTATACCGCACATAAACAAGCTTGCAATCACCATCATCTCTCTTTCAATTGCTCATCCACTTACAATCATGCCCCCCAAACCATTCAATCCCCCTCGTCCCTCCGGGCAATCCAAACCTCGCGGACGTCCCAAAGGCGCAACTTCCACATCCCTAACCTCCAAACCTAAATCTACAGTCAAACCGGGAGTTTCCAAGCAACCCCGCGTGTCCAAAACTCCCACTCCTCAACTAGAAGACTCAGACTCAGACTCAGAGTCGGAAAAAGATATAAATGATGAAATGGAAGTCGACGAGGATAGCGATGATCCGTTCGCATCACAACCACCTATACCAAAAGGGAAAGGCAAAGCATCAATATCTACATCCACAACCAAACCCTCAACCTCCAAAGCAAAAAACAACGGCGATCCCCAATCCTCTGGTTCCGAGCTCGAAATGATATCTCCCCCTCGTCCTACTCCTCGCAACACCGCCTCAACATCTACCCACCCAAACCCAGCAGAAGAATCAGATTCGGACTCTGAAATCCGCACAACAATTTCTAATGATCTCCTATCTAAAATTATGCACGAATTATTTGCAGAGCCTAATACGCGGATTTCAAAAGAAGCGAATAAAGCGGTGGGAAAATATATGGATACGTTTGTTCGAGAGGCAATTGCGAGAGTTAGGTATGCGGAGAGGGGCAGTGGAAGAGGGGGTGGGTTTTGGGAGGTAGAAGATTTGGAGAAGATGGCGCCGCAGTTGTTGTTGGATTTTTGAGGGAAGTGGGAGGGAGTTACGATTGGAAGAATCAAAATGAATATGATGGTTTGGGCCTTTGCCGGCACGAATATCTATCTACGAGGAGTTCTCTTTCTATCAAGGCAGTATAGCGAGATTCGGCGTTTTTGGAGATGAGGGGAGTGTCAGCGGGTGATATTTTTGATATAGAGTTACTACGTGTTATATATCCTGACAATGGGATTTCATGAATGAAGTCCAAGAGCCATCTATCTCGAATTTGAATATTGGTCAAGAGGGCCAGCTATTAGCTATCTAATTTTTACTAGTGCATTTGACTCTAGCATGAACGAGCACTTCACATGTACATACATGATGACGAAAGTTAATATGGGTATGACAGACATCATCTATACTATCTCATCGTGATGCATCGCTTTATCATCCAGCGAATTAAACAAACAAAGTAGAGAATAGTTCTCCATACGCCATCATCGCGTCCCGTCCACAGGATCGCGGTATAATGCATATATGCATAGTGATACATTAACAAATCATCGTTTCTTTTCTTTTCCACATTATTTCCACCAAGTCTACTTTTCTCTCATCTTTTGGACGTCTCTTTAGCATCGTCATGCGTTC
Organism: Botrytis fragariae; assembly: GCF_013461495.1. Classification (NCBI taxonomy): domain Eukaryota; kingdom Fungi; phylum Ascomycota; class Leotiomycetes; order Helotiales; family Sclerotiniaceae; genus Botrytis; species Botrytis fragariae. Next base: position 323,695 of record NW_023500986.1, read on the forward strand.
AACTCATCAATCAACCCCTCACAACAAAACCATTACACCAGCTCCAAGTGCACCCACATATCCCATCGCATTTTGTACTCCAAATTTATTTCCTGCATTCGCAGTAGCGGCCGCAAGACTCGTGCTGGTAGTAGCTGTTCCAGATGCAGCTGCAGCTGCAGATGAATCTCCGCTGTTACTAGAAGATGTACCTGAGGCTGGAGAGAGTGTTGTTGCTGTGGATGAGGAGCCTGAAGAGCCGGAGGAGGAGCCGGTTGATCCCGAAGAGCCTGAATTGGAAGTTGAGGAAGTGGAAGAAGAGGTGGATGAAGTACCGTTGGATGTAGGTGCGATATTTTTTGTGGCTTTTGCTGCTAGTGCTGCAAAGTTTGCAAGAGAGCGGGTTGAGTTTGCTGCCGTGCTGCGAGGTATTAGTATAAAACATATAGTTAGGGAAGGGAAGAGACTCACTTCTCATTGACCACCAAGACCATACCATTTTGACAATGCTTCCCCTGACTACAATAAAACCATAACGGTGTAGCGACCTTAACCGGCATGCTGAATACTGGTACCATACCCGTACTATTCAACCCAGCAGCTACATTCATAAAGCCACTGAAAACACCTGTGTTATTTGAACTTTGGCTAATTGGAACGCAGGGTGCGTCAAAAGTGGATTGGGTAACGGTGTGGTTTCCAGCTGCGAATTGAAATTGAATTGTATCGCCTACTTTGGCGGAAATGTTGTCGGGGAAATATCTAAGCGCGGTGCTATTGTTGACCTGGCCGACGCGGACTATATGGGTTTGAGAGGTGGTTGTATTGGCTGCGGCTGAAGGGGGGTTAGTTGGATTAGGGAGAGAGAATGCATAGGACTTACCATAGACAGTGCTGATACTTAAAGCGAAAAGGAGGAGAGACTGTGTGATATGCATTTTGATAGGATGAATAGTTATCAAGTTAAAGAACTACTGTATGAAATGAGTCTTTCCAAAAATTATAGAATAGGACAGAATAGAATGATGGCGACCTGTCGCTTGAGAATAAAAAATGTGTGTATATCGTACTCGCCGACAAAACAATTAAAGAATACGTATATGTTATAAAAGAAAGTAGGAAGAATGATGAAGAGTGAAAGAAACAGTAGACAATGTAAAAACCAAGATATGAAATCAAAAAATCAAAACTTACATCGAGGGAGAAGAAGGCATAATTAAGCAAAAACGAAAATTGAATGATCTTCAATATGCTTATCCTATTGTTACAGCCTTGGTGACGCACATGAGTAAAATTCAATACAATTTCTTCATCCAAGAATGTTCAAGGAGATCATGAAGGTTGGGGTTGTAACAAAGATGACTTTGAAGTGTTTGGGGAAGGGAGGTTTAAAACTCCAGGGGTTAGGTCTTTTGACGGGAACCAAAACTACGGATGATGATTGAGATAAGATGACAGGAGTGAAGGCTTGGCATGTAACTATCTTTTGAAGTTGAGATGGTGTGTATCATGTTTGGATGCCTTGCTTAAAGGTTAATAAATGGAGACGAATGGGGTAATATGTGTAAGGCTGGGCCTTGATGGCATGTACATTGGCTTATTCTTCCGTCTCTTTAAATGGTTGCGAGACTTCGCATATGACAGGAGGTTAGCCTAACTTTAGGTGTGTGTATCTTTCTTCAACAACTGTGTTATACTCGAATCGCATCCAAATCCCAATTTGCCTTTCTCGATAACGACACAGCATTATTGCTGCCCATGTAAAGAAATTCAGTCTTTTCATCCCGTTGCCAACCCTTAACTCTCTTCGGCTTCAATCATGTCCGTCCATGGCATTGTGAGCAAGCGAGTACATGAAGCACGGAGGTGTATCAACTCCGACAACCTTAAAACGTCCCAAGTTTCAATAACATGGGTTGAGTGTACGACTGTACGTCGATATCGTCTGATTATGGGCTCTTTTAAGGTTTTGAACGGGTGGAGGATGGGACTGCTCTGTTTATGATGTGGTCAAAAATTGTTGAGATGAGTTATTGAAGTGTTTGAATTTGGGATGGAGATTTGGTGAGGGTTGAAGGCTCGCAAGGTGGTGTCACAGGCGCCGAGGTCACAAGACTTCAGGTTATACTTCGGGAATTGTGTCGCTGAATAATCGGTCGAGCAGTTGTTCTTATCTCGTCCGAAAATCTTCAACTAACGTTTTGACTTCTACGCAGACAACTATCGTGCAATTCTTGTTAATATTCCGAGATTCATCATTTAACTTACCTGCCATCCAATTATGGACTCCAACTTGTACGAGTGTACTGTTTGCTATGGCCGCTCTAAGAATCGAACTGTTCTGACAGGCTATAGATGCTGGTGGTGGATCACTTCCGACCAATGTTCAATTGCCTACCGACTCACAAGATGCGTCTCGCCTCATTTGACTGATTTAAAAGTTATTGCAGCATCACTCGGTCGTGAGTTCCAATGAAAAACGATCTCTAGGCAAGGGTAAGAGGGATGAGACAAGGTAGTCTTACCGTTGCGAGGCTGAAAGTTCAGGGCTCATCTTGCCGCACACCAGTATATTTGTACCTGTGAAATGTAACAACTCTTTGATTCTTTACGACGCAGTTTTCAAAATGCTCGATCTATTCTTCTCTCCACCTGAGATTTTCGTCGCGAAAGTTCAAGTCTTGGTAGATTTCTTGGACTTGCAAACGTTGCCTTACCACATACATGAAATAATCATCGCATTTTGTTTCTACACCATCGTCGATACCTATGTCTCCCAAATTATTTCATCTCGACTCTTTCCAAAAAAATACCCATCGCTTTCCCATCGAGGCAAGATCAACTGGAACATTCATTTTGTCTCATTCGTTCAATCTACTGTGATATGTACATTGGCCTTGTGGGTGCAATGGACAGATGATGAACGATGGAACATGGACTGGCGGGGAAGAATATGGGGATACACTGGGGCTGGAGGTCTTGTCCAGGCTTTTGCTATGGGTTATTTCTTATGGGATTTGATGGCTAGTGTTGTTCATCTAGACGTTCTTGGATGGAGCTCGTTAATACATGCCATCTGTGCACTTTTAGTGGTTGGCATTGGTTTTGTGAGTTTCGATTTATTTCTTAGTTTCTGTTTGCACACGTATCCATCATCACTATACTGTATTAAGCTAATACAACAAATGTTTAGAGACCATTTGCGAATTATTATGGTCTGAACTTCGTCCTTTACGAACTCTCCACCCCATTCCTCAATATTCACTGGTTCTTCGATAAGCTCAACATGACGGGTTCCAAAGCACAACTTTACAATGGCATAGTGCTCCTCGTTATGTTCTTCTCATGCCGTCTTGTGTGGGGTGTCTACCAATCTGCAAGATTGTATCAGGATATATGGAGCTCTTTCCATACCCCCAGTGCAATAATTGCCCCGGAGCCTGGATTCCCTAGTGCTTCAGAATGGGAACTCTTCAGATTCTCCGGAGAATCCAAAGAGCTGTCGCTACCAACATGGTTGGCCTGGGGCTATCTGGGAACGAATACTATATTGACACTTTTAAATTTCTATTGGTTTAATCAGATGATTTCCGCGGTATCGAAAAGGTTCTCAAAGAAAGGAAAGCATACACGAGCAAATAAGAAAGAGTAGAACTTCTGAAATATCACAAGGTGAAACCTCGCAGGCGACTTGTTACAGGTAAGATTTGATCACGCAATGGAAAGAAATCAAGATAACCTCTCTTATTTTGCCACGAAGCCAATAATCTCAGTCCAAGGCAGAATGGTGAATTCAGATATATTTGAGAATATTCTCAAGAGAATATTGGGTTTGAATCATATCCTAGCTAGACGTCTAAAGAGAAGTTCGAAAACCATGTGCACCTTTTTTCGTATGTGCAAACTTCAAGGCCCCTTTACAGTCGCGCCCCCTCCCCCCAAACCACAGTGGCGCAAATTCCTTGCAGAATTTCAACCAAATTAAATACACCGGAATGTATCTGAATGTATGTGGTCAAATGCTCTCAAAAGCCCAGCCATGTGTGCTAATCCCGCAAAAATAACCATAAAATGGAGAATCTGATGACTTGAACCTAAGATGTCGTGGCGACGTGGAAACCATTTCTCTGGTATCTATGAATGTCTTCGTTAGCTCTCAGTGTTAAAATTCTTATCTCTTCTCGAACTCGGACTTGCAAAATTATCAAGCAAATGGGGCAATCATGCAAGACTTAGCTTACCCTTGCAGCATAAGCAAAAGCACCAAACAAATTGAACCCAGCCATGATCCCCATCCAATCTAAACTCATTCTCCAATTTTGCGTTTCATACCCGTAAAGTATGAGACCGTGAATAACGAAGGTGATAGAGGAAAGCCCTAGACAACTGTACATAATTGCTCTATATGGACGAAAAGCCGAATGACGGAACTTGGGATGGAGAGTTGTGACTGCACAGGCCGCTGCCGAGAGAGATATCTGATTTCATCATTAGCCAATGCTTCTAATAAGAAGGGCACACCCACCATTGTCCAATATGTTTCCTGAATAGCTGGATCGCAGTAAAATCCATAATAAACAGTCGGGATCGTGGAACCCCACATCAAGATCACCACACCTAGATAATCGAGTTGATTGCCAAGTGCATTAACCCTCTTACTGTGATTCGCTAGAAGATGGAAACTATTGAGGCTTCAGCTAAAAGAAGCATCTATTGGACAGCTCACTGGACATACGTAGCTGAAAGTAGAAAACAAATAGCTACTCCAAAGAAAAACGTCGAGAACACGACAATATCTGCTATCGTTGCAGTGGCATAGCGTGGAGCGATTTGTCTATAGAGAGAAAATGGAAGAGTAGCGAAGAGAATCGAGCCGAATAGATGAGAGTATATGTTGACTGAACGTGCGATTTCTGATTAGCCATGTTTCCAAATATTGTCAAACGAAGCAACTTTACTTGTCTCGTTATGTATATGGCATAAGCTCCACAGAGACGTGAGAAGTGAATTTGAGGCAGGTCTGTGTTCTATTAGTCGCGTGATGACGAATTCATAATGTACAAGGAAGAAGTCACCTATATCCTGATAAGATGTATTCATTGTCTCTAGGAGATCAAAAATTTCAGCTAATTCTCATTTTAAGAATCCTAGAAAGCAAACTAACTGCTGCCAATTTTCTCCAGCACATTGTCAGTCATTGTAAAGCCTGCGGAGAATTCACAAGAACTTACGAAGTTCATGCCATTCGAGTAGGTTACTTCCTAAATTATAGCCGCTCAGATTCCCTCTAGCCCGAAGTCTTGCTTTACTACTGATGTCTGGCTGGCCCGCGACAACTTTGATGGTGTTTTGACTCCTCTTATCAGAACGTTGTATTGGTCTTGATAACATCTTTAAAAATCGCAACAAAATAATTTCACAACAAGTAACACACGTTTGCAACGAAACAAAGCAATAGTACTGTATCTATCAATACTTCCCAAGGAAACACACAAGGAAAAAAGAGGTCAGCTCGTCGACTCTATATCACGTGAGCGTCGTGAGGATGCTCAACGTAACCTTCCGTTTCTATTCAACCTTGCATACAACCCCAGCCGGCGCTTATGTCCTAAAGCGTAGCATTTATGTTACATGAATTTCAGCGGTGTATGATAGGTTTTTTTTGGCATACACACTTGTATATCTGTATCAATGATGTTGCTTCTCTGTTGCTAATGACCGATTCTACATGGGAATCCTTGTGCTGGAGGGTGTCCTGCAGAATCTTCTTTGGGTTGCTTTCGCATTTTGTCCAATACAACTTCTTATTATATCTATTCATGAAACAATTGAGGCAAGGCCAATGTCGATGAAATTAGACATATGAGTTGAGGAATAACATTAAGTGATGTTAAGTCCCAACGCGTGGGCCCACTAGATTCCGCGCGAAGTACAATCTAGTCGCTTGCTGTTTCTTCACAGCTCGCTATTTACCATCACGATGCTATTATCCACATCTTCTTTCTTGTTCTATTTCTTTTTGTTCGATACATCAACATGTGCGCCGTTTCTTAAACCAAGCAACGAGACAACCACTGGCTGGGTGTCAGATCCCAATGGCCGGGGAACATTTTCCCTCGTCGTTTCTTGTCTATTGACATTATCACTTTGTGTTTGGTCGGCGATGCATCTTAATATTCCAAGACCTTATCATCCTACGATTCAAGAATTTATAATAGGAATCAGATGGGGTGTTGTAGGTATTTTTGCTCCGGAGTTGGTGGTCTTTGCGGCTTGGAGACAGTATAATTCTGCGACAGCTTTGAAAGCTTTGGTTCAAGATAGAATTTCTGAGGTTATGACACCGTGTCCGAGTGAACGTTCTCGTACAAAATCGTCAGAGGTACGTATTCTTGGATATTCTCTTTCAGTCTGAGCTACATTTCCGGATCTTCAGGTTTCACAAAAATTCCAAAAAGAAACTCGTGCAGAAAGGAGAATCTACCTTTCCATGGACAGTGCAATTTATCAGGAGAGTGACTGCTCAAGTTACTTACAATTTTTAGCTTGATAATAAATCGACCAGAGTTGAAGTACATGATACCATTTCACCATGGACCATTGTTCATGGTTTTTACGCCGGCATGGGTGGATTTGTTTTCGATTTCGAGAATTCCGACGATAACACCCCGCCATTTATCCCCAACTATCAACGTCTAACGCTTACCGCGCGTGGTGTCAATCTACTCGCGGAATGCGGTCACCTTCCAGACATAACCAAACGCGAGATATTGGATAAAAGCAAAGCAGACACCATGGCGAAACTTCTCGTTATTCTCCAAGCTGGATGGATGTTAGTACAAGTTATTGGACGACTTGTTACTGGGCTCCCGGTCACCCTTTTGGAAGTAAATACACTGGGTCACGTTCTCTGTGCATTCATTATCTATTTACTGTGGTGGCATAAACCACGTTCTATAATGGTACCCACGAAACTCGAGGGAGATTGGGTAAAGCCTTTATGTGCCTATATGTACATGAGTATTCAGATCAGTGGAAATGATAGCAAACATCCTGGTATTCTCAAGAGATCGTGGAAGGACTCTGAACTTTCGAGATTTGCATATGTGCCTCCGGTGGCGTCTGATGAAATTCAGGAGGAGCTTGGAATCCAGAGAACGCCGTCCAGTCTCACACCAGAGAAATCGCATATTTTTGAAATCAATGCAGCAACTACCGAGTTGTATGAATCGGCCCAAAGATCTACATTCGGATTCTTTGTCCCGTCAAGATCGGACCTAAACGCCAACGGTTCTTCCAAACGAGATCCCGATCAAACTGAAAATACTAAATACCTACTTAATGCTAGTCTCGAGCAACTGACCCGTTGGCAACTAGCAGCAAAAGCAATTCACACCCACCCTGCGCTCCGCTCCCGTTTCACCGTCAACACCATTCCAGCTTCTCCTGGTCAGCCCACCCACCAAATCCACGAGCCTCTAATCGAACAACTCGTTTCTCTCTCCGCGGGCAACTGGCCTGGCGAAGATCTCCTCCGTAGCACCGGTGGTCTCGTCATGGGCATGACATTATGGCTAGCCAGCATTGCGTTCGGAGCCGTGCACGCAGCGGCCTGGTACGATTATTTTCCCTCTCTCTTCGAACAATGGATGTGGAGAGCCAGCGCTGTATATATTGCATTCTCTGGATTGTTATGGTTATGTATCAATGGCCTCGCTCGAGCTATTAAGCCTGTCGACCAGTTTTGGGATCGGTTTCTAGCTTTGAAAGAACATTGGGGTAGCTATTTGGTGATTGGGTTTTTGTGTACGGTTTGTGGTATAGCATATGTGGTTGCGAGAATTTACTTGGTGGTCGAGGCATTTATTAGTATCAGGAAGTTGCCGGTTGGTGCGTATGGGACCCCGGATTGGACAATGGTTGTGCCGCATTTGTAGTTTGTTTTCTAGGAGCCTCGTCTCGGCTCAAGCTATTTCTTTCCCTTCCCCGACCTATTCCATGACCCCAAAAATGCCCCACTGCACAAGTGCTCCACATCCGAGATCTCAGCCCTACAAAATGTCCGGTCTCCATTCCGGTCTCATTATGACGGAAATAAAAAATCTGTTTTATTGACCCAATGTCTGACCAACTATCATTTTGTTGGTACTACACGGCCCGGTAATACAGATAGAAGAGTAATATCGTGTCATATATATAACCTCTACACCTGGCCGAAATCAGGATTCGATATACTTATTTCTTGTATATAATTTTCTCCATATATTGCACATTACACCCAGTGAGAAACCTTCAAAAACTTCTCCAATTCTACTGGTTCTTCATTAATCAAACATTTTTTCTCTCTTCAAGTCATCCGAATCAACATGCCATCAAAAGCCAATACCAAGAAAACACTCCAAGATCCATCTTCAAAAAACCATCTAAATCCACATCCCCACTCCCAAACTCCCCAAAAGCAATCTAAGACTTCCCACAGAAGTCCTCCTACACCTCCTGCTTCCATCCACACAATAGAATCCAACTCCGACTCCGATTCCGAATATTCGAACCATGCATCACAATCTGACTATGTCTACTCCACCTACTCATCTCCCACTTCTCCCCACGCTCCTGAAACCCCATCCTTGGAATCATACCAAGAAACCCTCGATGCGCAAATAATAGAATACTTTCATTCACACCCTGATAAACCTTATCTACAGTCCCAATCCCAACCATGCCCCACACCATCCTCACCCCATCAATCCCTATCATCATCATCCTCCATCGCCCACCTCGATCATCACCTCTACCACAAACTCCGCCGCTCCCGACGATACGGACACCTCGCGCTCTCCGCCTACGAAAACGAACTCGCACGACAAAAACTCATCCATCGAATCTCCCTCCTGAATATCGAACTCCGCGAGAGAGGAGAAGAGATGAAGAAGCTTGTCGTGCAGGAATTAGCTGAGGAGCAGGGGGTGAGGGGAGAAGCGATGCCGAGTTGGATGGGGGAGGTGTTGTATTGGGGGGTTGGGAGGAGGGGTGTGTAGGGTTTTGGGAGGGGTGGGAGGGTACTGGGAGAGGTTTTTTAGGGAGGAGGTACAGGAGGGGGAGAGAGGAGAGGGGAGGGGAAAGGGAAGAGGGGTGTGGAAGAGGTGGGGGAGGGGGATCAAGGGAGTTTTTGGGAGTGCAGGGAAGAGGAAGATGAGAGGAGAGGATTATGAGATGATGTGAAGATATAAATAAGTCAAAAACCACCAAGAAAAAATAACAATTTTGCTAATATAATGATTCATCACTAGAAAAGTGTCAACTCGATTTCATTGGGAGTGGAAAATCAAAAGTAAAAGGGGTGAAACGAAAATGACATAAATACAAATATGAGATTCAATGTAACTGCTGCAATATAATTATCTCAACAGTTAGCTAGTTGAATAGTCTATGAGTTGTTTATAGTAAGCAAATTTATGATGTATTTTAATGATATGAGTGTTCAAGATCACATAATTATCGATTGAAAGATTAACTATCATCCTCCTTCCACTGCTACCATCATCACTCTTTCGACCCATTTTAGATCTAATAAGTACGATGGTGAGCAAAGGATCAGAGGTGATAACGATGAGATGATATTACAATCAAATATCTGATATTTCAAAGAGCTGTAGATAACATCCTTAGCAAAGTAATCTCCTCTACGCCCTAAACCCGAAAGAGAGTTGAGAGTATCAACAGGTCAACCAGAAGAATGAAAAATCATAATTATCCATTTATGCATTATCAGAAAATTCGATTCTCTAGCTCATGGTATGTAGAAAATAGCAACTCTACCATCTGTCTTGAAATGACAAGAAGCGTAAAGATCAAGCGATCGTAAAAACATGTCCCATTATGTCATCTCAGATCCATCATTTCTCATTTACTCATCATAATATTCTTCATGATATTCATCATCTACAAACACAACATATCCACTCATCCCACAACTTCAATCTCATCCTCATTCTTCTCTGAAACTCCAACTACAATGGTCTTCGTGTCATTAGAAATTTTGATAACATGAGAATTAGTCTCAGCAGAACTAGACTTTTCTCTCTCCTCCCTAATCGTTTCCAATTGTTGCTGAAGATCACTGTCAAGTTTAGTTTCCATGATAGGCTTGCTCTGTGTATCAACAAATCCAGGTTGTACGTGCTCAGAGCTGCCAGCGTCATACAAAGGAAATGGACAATCCCTTTCACCACGATATTGATAAATGGATCGTCTTGTAACTTCAAAGTTTTTCTTGAATTTATTAACATTCTTCCATTCCAAGGTTAGACCAGTGAAAATTGTAAGAGCACTTGTAATAATAGCAACAAGAAAAACCTTCATGATAGCTGCGTGATATGCTGACAAGACCTCTGGAAGATATTGTGCTGGAATGAGAATTCGAAGTTCTGTAGCACCCGTGTGTAAGATAAGTGAGGTTGGTAAGGAGGGGAGATTGAGAGCCGAGAGGTTCTTGACCAATTCATGAGAGAAGATAAATTGACCAACAGTGACAAAAATCGTATCGCCAAGAGTTTGGAAGAAAGGTATCAGTGCAAGACCCACTGGTATATCATCATCTGGGAGAGATGCTTGGACTACCAAACTGATCTGCTGTATACCTAAGCCGAGACCCGATCCAAAGACAACCGGCCAACTCATCCATTCTTTTGGTCCACTATTTACTTGTAATGTGGTGAGAAGTCCTGCGCCAACCGGTGCGATGATTGATGATACAACGACCATTGGAACATAGTAGCCAATGGATCTTTGAAATATTGCCGCGAATAGCGTGGCGAACACCAGAGCTAAGACCAATGGGAGTGCATGAAGACCAGAATCGAATGCGTCAAGACCTTGAACAGCTTGAAACCAGATTGGAATGTAGTAGAAAACAAGATAGAAAGAACATGAGTTGAAGAAAGAAAACCATGCTACCGACGCAACAGATCTTTGCCTGATAATTCGAATTGGCACTGTTGCATCATCTCCGGACGTAAATTGGATCGTGACGAAGGTTACAAGTAAGATGCCACCCAAAATGAAGAGGAGGATGCTTCTTGTATCTCCCAAGCTGTATTGATTGCCTCCAAATTGCAATGCTAGAAGTACGGAAACGATACCTGCAGTGAAGACGAGGGTTCCAATGGGATCCATTCTTCGAAGCCTTTGGACAAAAGTGTCTGTATTTTTCCTCGATTTTCCTTTGACAACGAAGAGTAGAATGAATGCGGCAGCTCCGCCCACTGGCAGGTTGATGTAGAAGCACCATCTCCAAGTGGCTCTCTCGGTGAAGACGCCTCCAATTAAAGGTCCACACACTGTGGCGATGGCGAACATACACCATAATAAACCTTTATTTCCATGTTAGCTTGACATACTTGAGCTTCCCAATTGTCTGCATCTCTTACTCATGAAAATAGAGCGACAATGAAGTGGCACGGTTTCGTCCAGGATTAATATAGCTCCATTGACTACAATATGAAATAGTCAGTGGTTGTCTTGCCAGGGAACTTTTCGGGGAGCGTGAGAAGGAGAAGAGAAACAACACAACTCAATTGTGGTGTTGTATGTGGAAGCTTTATGCAGAATCGAAAACAGAGAAACTCAAGCCATGTACCAATCGCACTTACGGATACCTGGAGAGCCTAGGCCAGCTTCACTGTGTCAGTTCTGAAGATTGATATCAAAAAGACAGAGGAGGACTTACCAATTGCTCTACCAACGATAAAAACCTTGGAGTTTGACGAGGAGCCACATACAGCAGACTAAACAACAATTCAAACGGTGGCAGATACGTATGTAGAAGGACCACTTACGCCAACCTCAAAAATGACAACTGCGATCATGAGAACCCATTTATAGTTGTAGAACTTGTAGATTTTTCCGAATACCAATTGAGCAGCACAGCTTGCTAAAAGGTATGCGGATGCATACCATCCGATATCTTCAAGTGTGTTAAACTCATTGGTGATAGCTGGGATAGCAGTACTAAGAATTGTTCGATCCTAAGTTTTGTTAGCATCACTGCATGGCTCGTAAATGGAAGGAGGTTTTGGAAGTTCGAAGTTGCAGTATGTAGAAATAACAATCTGCATTGCTCGAGAGGTCTTAGAATGTTTTGAGCCAGAGAGCTACTGAGAAAGAGAAGAGATATAAAATGGGTTGGAAGCAGTAGGAACACTCAAGGGTAAAATTCGAGGAATATGAGATGAGTTCGCGCATGCAAAGAAAAGGGCTTACAAGAGCTACAGTCAGCGTGATCAGATAGAGAGATAACATAGTGAGAGTCAATTTTCCCGATCCAGGATACTGTCCATCCGCATCGTTGACTCTAGTTCTCCAGCGATTGACGCGACCATTGCGATTGGAAGTGGTTGATAATGGAACACCAAAGGAGCTGATTGCTGCGGATTCCCCCGAATTATCTGATTCGATGGCAGGTCGGACCATCTTGGCCTTTCTCTTGTCAGTAGTTACTTGAGGACACTCTCTCAAGAATTGGATTTCAGATGCAATTTGAGAAATTGAAGCTGGCAATGGATCTTGAGCTAGGAAGCTTATGAGATCAAGTCGTTGACCTTGGGGTAATGGACGAGAAAGCATAATTGAAGCACGTACGCTGTTTGTAAGACTCGGATGCTGGATAGAAGTAGAATAACGACCAATTGGTACTTTGTTGATACTTGATCTTAATGTTGTGTGGGCGAAGGAATTATATCAAGATGGTTTGGCGAGAAAAGTATTGGAAGAACAAAAAGTGAGAGCAGAAGGCTGATAGACTCACTACTCACCCAAATTTGAAGACAACAAGATTTCATACAGCCTTATGATTAGAGGGGAGTAGAATGACAACGTCAGTGGTAAAAGAGTCGCATTGTTATGAAAACCTGAATGGACAGCTATACTAGGTACACAGCTTGTAGAGGGATCAAAGGGTACGATAGATTTGACAGAAGAGAAGGAAATTCAGTAGCTTTTCTACCATTCAACAGACGAAAAATATTGTCCTCTTACTTTCACACCCACATCCTACCAAATGAAGCAACAGCGAGGTTCACGAGGCTCACAAGGCTCACGAGGCTCACACGGCTCACAAGGCTCACACGGCTCACAAGGCTCACAAGGCTCACAAGTCTTTCTTCCTCTTGTCATCCAATAAGAAAGCTTCAAAAAAGGTTGAACAATTAAGGAAAGAACAATGTCGGGACCGAAGAGACGCCGAACCTCCGACCCCGACACCCGACACCTCAAGAAATTGATCCCCAGAACCACACCACCATCAATACATACATGCATACACACATACATACATACTCAGCCTTGTACAATCATTTTATCAATACTGGGTACCACCAGATTCAGAACATTCTTGCTTCTTCCTATATATATCACTGGATATTACCCAAAAGGGGTATTGGTATGATTTGGAAGACTTCATTCACACTGAAGTGTTCGATCACGCATTTATCCAAAGACAAAGGGAAAAAAAGTCAGCAAGAAAAGGGTTTATTTATAGTTTGGACCCAAACTCCCGACGGTTCCGAATCTCCGGCCATTGGATACGAATGTACGAATGTGGTAGGTACATACGAATACAATACGAGTCAAATTGTTCAATAACATCGTCAACTCACGACCCCTTCATCACATCAATCTTCCTCTCCTGGGTTACGGCTACGGGGACTTTGATCTTCAGATATCGTATACCTTCATATTATTATGGAATCAACTTCTCAACCTCCTGGTCCGACTATGCCAACACCTCCAGCTCAACTAGTTCATCAAAAGATAACTCGTGGTCATTCTTGCATTCTCTGTCAACAGAGAAAAGTACGTTGCGACCGGCAAAAACCTCAATGTTCAAATTGCGTCAAAGCACATGCTGAATGTATCCCAAGTACGCCTGCTGCTCCACGTCGAAGGCGACGGAAGCTTAGCGAATTGGATGTTGCAGCAAGATTAAGGAAATATGAACATTTATTGAGAGTTAATGGAATTCGAATCGAGGACGATGGTGTTACTGGTGGTGTTGGAAGTGCAAATGCAAGTGGCACTGAAGACGGAAATGCTGATGAATTAATTTCAAGTCGCCAAGAACAGACGCCCAATCCTAATCCACAAAACCTTTCAATAACCAATAAAGGTAAAGATCCAGTTACTGCTACAGCAACCGGGACCGAAAATGATGATAATCAAAATGGTCCACATAAACATCGATGTAATCACAATTCCCATGAATTACATGGGCGTCATTCTATGGGCTGTGCTCGTGGTTCTAAAGCTGGAAGAGGTCGATTGTACTCTAAACATGGCAACTCTCGTTACATAGAAAAGTGGGTAGCTCTCGTTGGACTTCTGTTACTCGACGAGGTCATTCAAATGCATTGCTAACTAGTTCTAGTACTGTCTGGGAGAATCTCAGCAATGAATTACAAGACCCAAAAGAAGCATTTCAAGTCTCATCGGAAGAAGATGATAGCAATGACAATGCTCTCTTTCCCGAGGAATCAACAATTCTTCTTGGAAACTTGATTAGCTCAAAAAGAAATCTCAGAAGCCTTCATCCACAACCTGTTACAATTTTCAGGTTATGGCAAATTTTTTGACTAATGTAAATCCATTGGTCAAACTGTTCCATGCTCCTACAGTCCAAGAGATGATTTTGGAAGCCACATCAGATATGGATCATATTCCGAAACCTACAGAAGCCTTAATGTTCGTTATATACCTCCTATCCATTGGCTCCCTCAAAGACGATGAATGTGAAAGTACATTCAATGAACCAAGATCAATACTTTTAACGAGATATTCTCATGCCACCCAACAAGCTCTCATCAACGTCAAATATATCAAATCTCTCAATTTGACTGCTTTGCAGGCTTATTGTTTATTTCTTGTAAGTTATTATCACTACCCCTCGACTCCTTTTACTCGAACCGAACGACCTCGACGGCCCCACCATCCCTCTCCGATATACTCAAATGGCCCTGTACTTCTCAACTGACTTCAAATGAATAGCTTGCAGCTCGCAAGCATTATGATGCTCATGCCTTTTGGATTTTGACAGGTTCTG
This sequence comes from Botrytis fragariae, assembly GCF_013461495.1. Taxonomy (NCBI): domain Eukaryota; kingdom Fungi; phylum Ascomycota; class Leotiomycetes; order Helotiales; family Sclerotiniaceae; genus Botrytis; species Botrytis fragariae. Next base: position 338,768 of record NW_023500986.1, read on the forward strand.
CCGTTCGAATTGGTCAAAGATTGGGTATCCATCGTGATGGATCGTCTCATAATTTATCTCCTTTCGACACGGAAATGAGAAGAAGAGTTTGGTGGCAGATTGTTTTCCTTGATGGTTTCGCTGCGAAATTGTGTGGAGCTGGATTTCCCGCCGTAAGTATATACTCGATAATCATCTGCTCTCGGCCTTGCAGGTCTTCTCACTACAAATTAATATCTCTTCATTCAGCTCAGAGTCGTTCCCCACCTATCTTCAAGCTCTACTGACTTGATATTACGTAGTGGCTCGCAAAATTCGATACGAAATTACCACTGAATGTTAGCGATAGCGATCTTACCCCCGACATGATAGAACCTCCACCCGAGCGTGCAGGTGCAACTGAAATGCTTTTCTGTTGTATTCGATACGAAGTTTCACAAGCTATACGAAAAGCTAATAGCTTTGGTAATGGGGACGTGGTCATGGCCATGGCCATGGGGAGGTGGTCGTGGTGGACATAGAGGTGGCGGCCATCACGGTGGTGGTCCTTCAGATATTCCTCCTGGTTCAAATGTCATTGCCGAAAAGGATAAAACTATTGATGAACTGGAGGCAAGACTCCAGGAGAAGTATTTACAATACTGTGACCCGTCGATACCCTTACATTTATTGTCGATTTATGTTGCGAAAGCTGTCATTTGTACGATGAGACTAATGGCTCATCATCCAAGACAATATCCTGATAAAGGTGCGAGTATGCCACAGAAGGAAAGAGATATGCTTTTCAATGAATCATTGAAGATGCTTGAATATGATGGTCTAGGCCATTCAGAAAAGCTTGTCCAAAGGTATCTGTGGCATATTCATGTGCATTTTCAATTGGATGCATTTATATACTTGCTCAGCGAACTTCGACGTAGGGAAAGGGGAGAATTAGTTGACAAAGCATGGCAACAAGTCGAACTTGCATATGAGTTCCGTGCAGAAATGCTTAATGATACTAAAAGTAGTTTATACTTTGCCTTGGGTAATTTGGTACTCAAAGCTTGGGAGAAAAGAGAAGAAGGTTGCCGTTCACCAGATCAAGTTACCCCGCCAAGATTTATATCAATCCTGAGATCTCAAAGACAAAAGCACGACCAAATTCAAAGACCTATAGAGCAACATGATGATATTTCGGATCCATTTAGAACGGTCAATCACTGGCAAATGCCAGCTACAGCCGAATCTTATGTTAGACAAAAGCCACCTGATTACATACCACCACCACAACCATCGCAACCAGGACCTTCAATGCAAATGCCAATGCAAATGCCTCAAGAACAACCATGGCTCGCTTCAGATTCATTCCTAGATACTTCAATGCCTGATATTACTCCTATGGATTGGGAATATTGGCAAACATTATTGGACGGCGATCTTCCCGCTTATACTGGTCAACCTGGTAATAACTATGATCAAAACTGGTAGAGGTACTATGATGAGAGAGTAATCAGGGTTTTCGAGTCGTTCAGCGGCTGCATGTGACCTTTGACTTCTCAGCCTTCTCGTACATACATCTTTAAATCTCGACAAATCAACATGAAATATATGCTACATAATGCTGACAGCATTAGTCTACTGCAATGCAACTTAGCCATTTAATGGGTTCGGATTTTATCATCTGAAGGAATTGACCCGTGATAAATGATATAAATCGGTGCATACCCTTCTTCAAGCGGCTTAAGACTCACACCGCGTAGATGCCTCGTTATGAGGCTATCAACTTCTTCAAAGAAACCGGGCGTATTCAGAAAAGCATCACGATCGTCATAAAACCCTTCGGTAGATCTTGCATATTAAATATGATAAATGTACCTCAACTGGTAGAAACTCGGAATTCGTTCAACACTTTTCTTGGGAAACTCTAAATCTTTCACTACTCAGGATTAAAATGGCTCCTATAACCCGACTGACTCGAATTGTTCCTCAAGCGATAATTCTTCCTCGTGTTTCAAGGGATATAACACAGACTATCACTCGAAGAGATAGATCTTCTACCGCTACCATTCTTCTCGGTTCAAACACTATTTCAAAAATTTCGAAAGATCAAGCTGTTACTATTAGATCGGCCACAAGTCATGTTGTTGTTTTGAGTCCCAGGTCGACAACGATGCCAATTGATGTAACAGAGACGACGGATTTGAGCAGTGGTGCGATTGTGGGGATTGTATTGGGTTCTATATTGGGGTTCATGGTGTTGTTGGTGCTTGGATATAAGTGCTGGTTTAATAGACGATCTGCGGTTTGGACTGCGAGGTATGATGGGGATGGAGATGAAATGGTTTATAGGGAAAGGAGAGATAGTGGAGAAGGACAAGGAAGAATTTGGAAAAGTGCTGCGAGAGGTGGGGGAAGAGAGGAATGGGAGATGAGATGTGAATATGATGATGGTGATGGTAGTGAAGTTAGGAGACCGGATAAAGCGGTTGTGAGAGAAGAGAGGAGAGGGAGAGGAAGGAGATATAGGAGGACAGGAAGAGAGAGGGATAGGCAATGGAATGATAATAATGGTTATCATGGGGGAAACAGAAGTCGCGAATGGGAAAGAGAAGGGAATAGAAGAAGAAGAAGTAGTAGGAATGCATGGGTAGTAGTTGAGAGAAGAGGAATTCTAGGTTGGGGAAAACCGGTTAGAAGTTCTAGGGGGAGAAGTTTACGGAGAGGAATGGAAATGAGAGGGGAAAGAGGGGAATTTGGAAGGCCTGTGAGGAGTTGGAGGGGGTGGGAAGGAATGGGGAAGGGAATTGTGATTGAAATGGGAGGATGGAATTGTGTGGTTTTTGTGGAGGGGGAGGGGGAGATAAGGGGTTGAGATTTGATGTTTTGGATTGAGATGAGATGGAGATGGAGATGGATGGTGAGTGTTTTAGGGAGGATTGAGGTAGCTTTTTTGTTAGGTTGGGAAAATGAAAGTTTTTTTTGAATATGTCTTTTTGAATGTATCTTTTCTTTCATGATATTTGTTTTTGAAGATTATGTAGGTATACAGAAGAACGAACATCTACAGATATCTATCATTATCATTGTAACTGCCATTATCATTATCAATATCACAAAAGATACAGATCAATTATCCATCGTCATTCCTAGCGATCGAATCAAGTGAAATCAAATCAAATCACAATACCAAAATACCAAAATACCAAAATACCAAAATACCAATCAACAATTACCACCAACAAGTCTAAAATCATTATCATCATTATTCCCAAACCTAATTTTAGATTCTAACTCCCATGTATTAATCTCAATTCATCTCTATATATCTAGCTAAGGTACATATGTTCTTCCTTCCTGCTCGATCCCGGGACTCGGGATTCGGGATTCAAGATTAAGCAATAAGTGGCACGAAAGAGTGGGAGGATGAGAGGGAGAGGATTTACGGGGAAGTAAAGGAAATGGTAATGGAAGTAAAGGCAATGGAAGTAAAGACAATGGAAGTAAAGACAATGGTAATGGAAGTAAAGGCAATGGAAGTAAAGACAATGGAAGTAAAGGAAAAGGAGAGGGTTGGAGGTATCACCATTTATTCATGGAAACAGGAAGGTTTTGATTGTTGAAGTACAATTGTGAGGTTTTGTTATCTGTATTTGCATAATGCATTTGCGTTTGTATCGTGGTTATGGTTATGGTTATGGCTATGTGGTTTTTATTGCGCAGCGAGTGATGATTGTGTGGATTTCACTACCTCGATGGATTTGAAAGATTCTTGACTTTAAGAATATGGAGAAATTAGTCAAAGTATATGCGAAGATGCGATACTTGGCTCGCATGGCCGCTCTGGTCTGAGGAAGTATGTTCTTTCAAATAGGGTTACAATCCGGAGGAAGAAATATTTATAGGCTTTCGTCTGCGCGTATCAGCGGTTTCGGTGCGTGCGATTGTGAGGTTATATTGGAAGTGTGTGTAGATACAGGTCTCATTGGGATTACAAGTTAGAAGATGTTTGTTTTGATTTGTAGATTCTGTTGAAGCTGGGTGCGGATGGGGGTATCTAAAAATGTAGTGGGTGTTCGTAGGAGAGGATATGGAATGGTGAGGTACCCTCTTGATAAGGGTACTTGAGAGTGAGGGATTTTGGGGTTTGAGGTAGATGGCTGGCTTTAGGGGAGAGAGGAAGGGAGGGAGGAATGGAGATTTGGAATGATAGGTTTTGGTGTTATTGTGGAGGGGTGTAGTACCTCGGGTTTTTGGATGATCGTTTTTTTGTCGCTGTTATTGGTGTTAGAGACTTGTAGGGTTTGTTATCAATAGTTGGATTTGCATTGGGAGAAATAGATATTGATGTTTTGACAACACTACTCGAAGATCAAGGGCATGTTCATATCTATCTCAATGTATGCCATCCATTATGCATTGAACAGAGTACAATTAATTACAAGCAAGCATTACTCAGAGTTTCAGATCATTCCCTGGGATAACTCACGACAATTTCACCCTGCATTCCATTTTCTTCTACCTGGCACGAAAATTGCTTTTTCGTGAGCTGGAATATTTGGCCCTTTATATATATCCAAAGTAGATTGGACACAGACGTCATTGACAGGATATCTTTATCTCAGAAATTAGTACTTCAAGGCAGGTGAATTATAGCTAGATCAGTTTGGCATGAGAATATCTAGTGAACTCGCTTGAAATTCTGCACCTCCTGCTTAAGAACTCATGAATCCCATGGTTAGGTATAAATTGATATATTCCACGGACACAGAGGAAGTAGATGTTAGAGAAATTGCCAAAGCAAGGGATCAGCGAGCAGCAAGGAGAGGCGAGAGAATGCCGAATTTTCGATGGTGTAGTCTACGGATTGAGGGGAAGCATGTGGGCTGGGCTAACGATTTATATGGTTAGTTCTTGTATATTTTTCATAGGTCGGGCTTACTGTCGATTATTCTTCGTTGTCAGTCTTGGAGTTCTTTTCATCAATAGAAAAGTTAATATCGCCATCATGTTCAGCAAAGCAGGTGAGAAAACTGGAATCGGTCCCATCGCATAGTATCTTTGTCTGCTTCAAGGTCTGTCCTACTTCGGACTGACAGTCTCCAGGAGTGACCTGAGTGGTGTAGCCAACGACTGGTTTGGTTTGGATCTTGAATATGATGATGGGTAAGAAGAGTTTATATAGCCGAGAATATCTTTCCAAGAGACGATAGTTGTGAAGAGTCCAGGATTGCAATAGTTGGCTGATATACAAGGGAAGAGCATCATTTTGCACAGGATTTAGGCATCGGAGGGAGTTCCGGGGAAGATTCTTGCGCGAGGAGGTATATAAACTTCTCGCGTCTTGCTTGATTTTTGTTTCAACATTTTGCAGAGACCGATAAGGACAGATCCAACCAAGGAATTAGATGGGTGATTTGAGATGTGAGATGCAGTTTGTTGTCTTGTGGTGTGTGAGTATCTATATGTAGAGGCTGTAAATGTTTGTTGCCATCATGACTTAAATATTGTCGCTACTTGTCATGAATCGGCTGTTGTCAATCTCAATATTCATCAAAATAGTGTGGGGAATTTGAAGTTGATGAGCTCACTTGATGAATGCTTAGCATCACAGGTTGTAACATTGTATATTTCCCGTATTTTCAATCACTCACTTGCAGATACAGTTGGTGCTGTTCTTGGACAGGTTGACCTTTCATGCTTGAGGGCTTGATCGTATTTTCCCCGCTCGGCTTTTTACCCGAGCTAAATTTCACACTATTAATGGGCAAGAGCACTACAACGAAATCTTCGCCAAATTTTGTTACGAATACTATATAACGGCCCAGTTACCGCTCTCAACTTCCATCAGGGATAGTGTAGTTGACCCGAGCGAAGAAGAAATGGGACTCCTTCGTGACCAGGTATCGAGATGATCCTTAATACGTGCTACACTATGGCTTCTCCCGCTGGGAAGTAAAGAAGATCAGAGTAAAGAGTATAATGTGTACCAAAGTCTCTTAAGTCCTTTTGCGTATATGGAACGATACTTCATTCGTTGTCTTATGTACAATAAACAGTAACTGCTAGAGTCATGACGGTTGGCGATCTCAGGACCGTCACAATATAAGCACGTGATCGTAAAATTTACCCCGCATTCCAAGATTAGGTACTTCCAGTTCGCAATTTTTCAACACAACCACTTCTTCATCCATAGAATTGAAACGCATAATGTCAGCAATCTTCACAGTCAAACACCACCAAAAGTCAAAAGACTTTGAATCCTGACTTCCCCAAATCCTTCCTGGCGTAACGATTCTCTGCCACTATGAATGGGGAATTCGGCAACGACCATAACTCTGATATCCTTGCGCCGAACGCCAGCTTTCATCAATAGCTTCAACACTGCACCAAGTGTCCTTCCCGTCGCAAGTACATCGTCCACAACCAACACAGATTTACTTTTGCTAATCAGACCTGGATCCATCTCAAACATGTTTTGTTGTAATTCTCCAGACTCCGTAGACGAAATATGTGATTGCGACTTTTCGACTGAGATAGTGGGTGGTGGTAATTTGCCAGATTTTCGAACCAATGCCAATCTTATACCAGTCCGCGCTCCTAAGGCTGATGCGAAAACAAACCCACCGCATTCGCAACAGACTAAAGTATCGACTTCAGCCCATTCACCAATGAAGTGCCTTTGCAGCAGATCAGTGCATAAGGTTAATCCACCTGGTTGTTGACAAATGTCAAGCACGTGACGGAAAGTCACACCTTGGCGTGGATGATTGGGTACCGCTCGTACCATGTTTGCGAGTCGCGTGAAGTCCTCATGCAGTAATGGCAGGATATGCTTCTTGGCAAAAGTTTCTGCAGCCTCACTGCCTGATATCTCATTATTGAAGACAAGACTGGGTAGATAATGTAAAGCCGACAAAGTCGTACCATCACGGTCATCTTTAGCTTTAATTCCGTCACGATGGTCACATTTGCGATCTCGAATAACCATTTGACTAGCGTTGATCCGAATATCAAGAACTCTGCTTTCTGGTACCAGGTGCGAGAAAGTTGTAAGTGGCGCCTCGTCTCTCATGCCAGTAATGAAAATCACGTCAAAGCTACCAGAATCACGTACAACATTCTGAAAGTGCTCCATTGGTAACTGAGGACGATTGATCATCTGTTTCTGGTAGAATTTTGTCAAAGCTGGTCGGTGTTCCTCTTTGTAAGAACGATCCGAAAGAAGCCGATTTATATCTGCACCAGTCTCTGTCGCATATTCTCGCTTAGTGGCATCACTGATACTGACTGAACGTGCTGTGAGCATTCGACTAGTACATGCTGTTATCACAGAAACCCAGGTCTCGGCGCAAAAGTCTTTACCGGCTGCGCTGTCACCTGTGACAAGTATGATCAATTTCTGTTCTACTGGAGGCTCAAACAAAGGGCAGGCATAAGCTATAATCTTGTATGGGTCCATGGTACGTTTTAATTGGGCCAGACGTTGCAGATTTACTCCGAATGCCTTAGCTGCCAGTGTGTTGTCCCTGGGGTCTGGTCCAAGGTCGGCACTATAGACTCCGCTACAAAATGGCAACAAGTTCTTGACGATATCATAGACCCACTGAATAGTGGTTCGAACCAGTCCAGTGTCAATTTGGTTGCGAGGCCAGACGCCAGTAATCACACAGGCAAATTCCCAATCCCGGCATCCAAAAGCAGAGGCTTCTGTTGTGTTATCACGAGTTGCCCCACCACATTGCAGCAGATGAAGATAGCAGAATGGTGTGGGGCGGTTTTGAATAGCCGCTCTCAAGATATCGACGATTTGCACATCTTCAATATTATTCAAGAACAAGCATCGCTTAAACGAAGAAGATTTCCCACTGTGTCCGCCGTGCATCGTCGACATGTACATTTCAGTCTCAAATAAGCCGACACCATCCACTTCCTTACATTGTTTAACTGGTCCCAAAATGTCATTTACAAGCGGAGGCATTTCGAAGTTTTTGTTTGTCGAAGCTTGAAACATGGTCACTCCGAGATGCAGCTGATTTCTATCCGAGTAGAGATATGCATCTATGGAAAAACTCAGAGGAAGATTTCTGGCGATGGAGTTGACATCACCAAGCTTGAGCCGCACTTCAGTCTCTTCCTTAACAGGGAAGATCCAGTTCCAGACGGAATAAGTTGGAGCACAATAAGCTTTGAAAGTGACGCTGATAACAACTCCAAAGTTTGTTCCAGCGCCTTTGATTGCCCATAATAAATCTTTTTCGTTTTTGGGTCTTGTTGCACCGGCGGGCAAATCTTGGATCGGTACTTCTCCGACATGAAAGATCTGACCGGAAATAACACTGACTATGACAGCACCTACAATATTGTCGCACGCCAGCCCATGAAGCCTAGATAGATGCCCAATGCCGCCTTGTAGCCATAAGCCAGCCCCCACACTTGGTCGGGAGCCCAAAGGCACTGTCAAACCAAACTTCATTGCTTCTTGAATGATATCTCCTGTCTTGCATCCGGCCTCAGCTATGATTAAAGAGGTGGAACCGGGCCGAGAATTGGCATTATCTACATCATCACTCGAGGTGGTAACATGTACTCGATCGAAGGCTTCCATATCGAGTGAGACAACGTCGGGCCACAGACAGTGTGCGCTATGGCCACCACCAATTACGGTAAGTTTCAATTTGTGCTTCACAGCCCATTGAATGCATTTTTGGACATGCTTCACCGTTGTTGGCCTGAAGATCGAAGTAGGTCGATGCAAGCGAGCCTCCCAGCTTTTGATAATTCGGTCTTCTTTCGCTAATGGCACCTGTAATACGAGGTCGACTAACGCGTTCGCATGTCTTGTAAGAGATAACATACGCTGAGGTGAGCTGAAAAGCAGATATCCTGGTAGCTTCTCATCATGGCAAGCCAAGGCGCGACATGTTTCTCTCCACTTGGTTCGTAAAGCCATGTCCACTTCCACATCCTGCTTGATGAAACCCGCGACGAAGGGAGAAAAGGCATCCAACGCCACATCTTTGTCTGCTATAGAGACGGTTCCTGTTGGAAAAATAGCCGTACGATATGAAGTCAGTCCATCAAGCTCAAAGCACTGGTCGCGATGAAATATCACTACTTTTCCACTTTCTGGGCTTGAAACAAGCATTTCTAGCGCTTTTTTGATGAATATTTCTTTCGACTTCATGCCATACATACTATGACAAAAAAGAATGAGATCGAAAGTTGGCCTGTCATCACTAGCACCGGTTTCGACTATATTGTTCTTCTCTTCATCATCGAGAACAAAAGGTGCTCTACAGATATTGGGTGTAGTTTCCAAATAAGGAAATGGCGAGTTGGACTCCGAGCAAGAAGAAATCCAGGCTTCTAAACTTGTAGCTGATATTATGTTGGGCTCAAATGCAGCGTATCTTCTAATCTTCCGTCTAAGATGGAGGGGCACATAACCAAGTACGCTCTTTGAACCGGGTCCAATCTCAATCACTGAAATAGTGGAACGTGTAGCGAGAAGTGAAGTTAGCTGTTGAGATAACTCGGGGATGATAAAGTCTTCGTACGAGCTCCATTCTGACCCATTCATCAATATGTCGAAACCGATGTTGTACTGAGAATCAGATAACTGTTGATTCGGGGACGACATCTCCGTCGTGACATCCCTCACAAGAGCCTTTTTCAATTCATTTAAACTAACCATATTGCTTTAATTGATCGAGCTATGCGTAAAGGGAGCTGATGAAAGATTGATATGGTTATAATCAATTCCACAAACAAAAAAAGCCCAAAAGCGAGATTATACAGTTACGCGCCTGCAACGTGCCAAGGAAACAAGACGCATTTATGGAAACCACCGGTCTGTTTGTGAAAATATCAATTCTTTACCCATCCAATGATTCAACAAAACAGATTTTGTTATCACGCGGTAACCAACAATATTTGATGGTTTAAATGGCCCGTCAATGTTATACTTTGATGCTTGGAGCAGAGGGAGGAATCGTTTTTGAATGGATGGGTTAAAAGAACGAGGATATTTGACTCATATATTTTGATTAACTGCAGGCTTGAATGCCTTTTTGAGTCCGTACCCTAATGGTTAATCTGGTGGGTGACATTGTGTGCTGTTCTTGCATACTTTATTACTTTTGTAATCATGGTTGAGTGCTGGGGTGGTAGCTAATCAAAAACGCATACAAACAAAAATGGTAAAGATTTCCATAAAGGCACACTGCGCTACCGACTCTCTATTCGTTATGAATAGGCTCTATGTTTTGGCGCCTATCACGAGCAGCAATACTCAATAAAAAATCATGAAGACGATATCGCCCCAAGCGGAGAGTTTCTATATATATTCACTTTCAAACGATCTTCAGTCACTGTGGCATGGGTTTCTTCTCGCATTTTATTGTCACGTAAACGTATGAAGGTACGGTAAATATTAGCAGTCCATCGAGTTGCTCTCAGTTCTATTCCTACCAGAAAACTAGCTCCGCTTCCTTAGTTTGAGTAGGGCATGAAAGTTCCTTCGTTCCTTCACGCCATCTTTCAACACACCTCTCATACATTGAGTTGATGTCGTAGATTCCGTCTTTTCCACCCCTCTCATCATCATGCACATATGTTTACATTCTATAATGACTGCAACTCCTAGTGGCTCTAATGACTTTTCTATTGCATCTGCTATTTGCGTCGTTAAACGCTCTTGCACTTGCAATCTTCGTGCGAAAATCTCGACTATTCGCGCAAATTTTGATAATCCAAGCACTCGTCCATTCGGAATATATCCAATATGTACCTATATTTTATATACGGTTAGTCTATGTACGAATAGCAAGTCTCCAAATTTTGATTGATGAGTACACGCTTTCGAAGAACGGCTTCGGAATTGAAGATGACTGTATTCGCAATAAACGGGTGCATGTTATAGGACCATCCAATGCAGTTCCGAAAATTGAGCTATATACTTCAAACTCGGAAAAAATCTCACTAATCCGTATACCAGCTCTCAGATGTACACAAACTTGATCCTAGGGGAGCGGAAGGCGGTGGCAAGACATACCTTTCCAAAGAATGGCAACATATGATGTTCGCACAAACTGAAAATATCAATGTCGCTCACAACCACCATTTCCTCCATTTCTTCATTAAAAACGGCGCCATTAACCACTTCGTTCACTTTCTCCTTGTATCCTTTTGTGAAAAACTGAAGTGCTTTTGCGTATCTTTCGGGTGTTTGTTTAAGACCTTCACGATTTGTATCTTCCCCGATCTGGCACAAAAGTGTACGGATTGTAGCTGCAATCTCATTTGGCAAAGCTTGAGGGATTGGATCATCCACGATCTGGCTGGACTCTGTATCCGTAGTCTGGCTAAACTTTGGAGAAGTGAGGAGCTTCAGGACAATTTTGCCTAGATCGTTGAGATTATGCCCATTGATAATTTCACCAATGCTATCGTCATTCTTCAAAACTAATTGATCGCCTGGTCCGCCAGGAGGTTCAGTGGAAAACCCCGGATTGATAGACATGATTTGATCGAATGTTGTTTGAAGCTTTTGTAATGGGAAGTCTAAGTAATAGATAAGTCGAGATCTTGACAAGAACATGTAGTAGCTGCTCAACTAAAAAGAGTAGGTCTTTACCCCCGCACTTCGGACATCCCCGCATTTTGAATAGATTAAAAAATTTATTTTATTCTATTCTATTTTAATTTTATAACATTTCAATATCTTAATTATTTTAACAAAATGAGAAAATTTGTGTTTTTGTAAAATCCTCTTAATTCATAGAATACTTGATTTTTGAGGATTATTATACATCGATTTTCAAGTTTTCAAATTAGTATGAAGTAATATTGAGCCTAATAGACGGCTCTTCAGGCAGCCGACTGTGACACTTTGTCTCAAAAGAACTGTGAGCAGGGTACAATTTATCCTTAGAATCTACAACTAAATAATAAAGAGTGAAGCGCTCGTAGAGCGCTTATTTATATTAGTCACGTACATGTGAGCGATTGCATTGCGATTGAGTCCGATCCGTGACATCGACTAGTTCCTAGTTGGGGAAAGCGAGAGTCCCCGGATGTGATGACGACAGGCTCACAACATAATAGTAAAATGAATCAATTATCAATACTAGAGAATAACAAACTACTGTACAAAGAGTGAACCTGTAAGGGACTTTTATAGGTCTTGCGGAGGGGACCTGGAGGGGATTTGGAGGGGAACAAAAGCCAAGCGAGATTCAACCTACAAGGTCGGGCAGAGGGGAATGACTAATCTAGGCTTGGGGCCAGATGCTCACACTCGTGAGATTCTAATGCTAATAATTGTATTCACTTATAGAACTTGATTAATATTATTAAATATTACATAACTCAAGAAATGTGATTTTAATAAAGGTAACGATATAAAAACAGTGTGGTTATATAAAAGTTGATAATTGTGTACCAAATGTTATACCCAAACCCATGTCTAGTAGAAGACGAATAGATAGTCACGTGATCAATCCCCACTCAGCTCTTGATCTCAGAGGAAGACCTTTCTCCCTTAGCATAGTTATTTTATCTGATTGTTGATCTTTGAAGCTATTCGAATATTGCTCCTTGTGACACATGCGACACCATATACAAGATTTCTTAGTATAAAATATTAGATTTCATTGATTCTGGTGAGAAGTATTACCAAAATCTCACGGGGACAATTCGCTTTCCCTAACTAGGAATTAGTCGGCCGCTTGAAGAGCCGATTGTTAGTCTGTTTTCAATTCCTATTATATATGTAAGAGTAAAATAAAATATCAATATTGAGAATTTACAATTATAATAAGAGTATTTAAAGAGTGACTTTCATCTTACATGCCTGTTAATAGTAGATATAATAGTGAATGGATTAAGGAAGAATTTGCCATGATAGAAATTCAAATACCTCAATCATTATTGAACCTCCAGGATGCGAGCTCACGAATCACTGAGATTCAAGAATATTATTATCATTAATCCTATCTACGCCGAGCAGCAAGAGCGCGAGCGCGCTTCTTCTTCTTGAGTTCAAACTCGAGCTGCATTATCAAGAGCCTATCCTCGAGGTCCTCAACATCATCGTTATCATCACTATTATCGATGGAGCTGTCAAGGTCCACCACCTTAGAGGAAACATTCTTATCTCCATCCTTCGATTTCTTCGAATCCTTTGTGCTTTTGGTCCTCTTGGTCTCCTTGGTCACTTGGGACTGGGAACCACAACCAGAAGGAGTAGTTTTCGTACGCTTTGCGACAGGAGGTTTGGGAGGGGAGGCTTTCCGTTTTCTAGTCAGGGAGGGAGGTGGGACAAACGAACGAGCTAATTGACGAGAGGGACGGTATGTTGGTGATGGGAGAGGGTCAAGATCAACGCAATCCATGTTTTCTTCCTCCAAAGCCATCATAACTGACATTGCAATGCGTGTTTTCTTTTTGTTGAGAGTGATCTTCTATGATTAAGGATCAGCAAAAGAGTATAAATAAATAAGCACTAACATCGAGATTCTTACGTTCCCAGGGATTTCCACTGTCGCAGGGTCCCATAGTTCAAGCAAAAGCATCGCTAAAGGGCGCAAAAATGCAGGAAGCGGTGAACATGTATGAGTATGACACTTCCAGCACCGAGACGAAGAAGACGAGATCCTCTTAAAACACTTTCCATAGTCCTCATGACGACCTGACAAGAGAGATCGAACACATTGATAACAAGGTATCGGATTTTGATCGCCTCGATCGTTATCGTTCCGAGCAGGACGCTTGGATTGAACCTTGTGAGCCACCCCTTTTCTGGGAAGTGGTCGAGTAGATGCAGGCCTAGCAACACCACTGTCGGAACCGAAACCAAGAACTTTATCATCATCATAATCAGTGTCCTCAAGATCACCACCACGACCAAATGAAGGAGAGGGAGAGAAAATGGAGGGATCATAACGATGCTCTGCAGTGGTCAACGTGCGATTATCCTCACTATCATCATCAATATCGCGTGTCATCGTTCTACTCCAACTGAGAGATTGCCGGATTTCATAAATTCCCTGAACTTCGGAAAGCTTCGAATAGATTGTGATGATCGATGACGCTTTCGATCTAATTGAGGGGATTCCTACCGGAGCGAAAAGCAGAAACTGGCGAGTTTCGAACTTTGCTAGGTGCTGTGCGAAGCAACGGGACCCACGCCTTTATCTTGGTGAATAGGAATGCGAGGAGGTTCGGGAGGATCGTAAGAATGGGACCGATTTTGTGGAGGTGGTTCGGGACACTCTGCATGCGTGGAAAACGCTAAGTTTGTCAAAGTCAGTAATAGGTTCTGTTGCAGAGCTAGGAGAAAAGAAACAAGGATGATATAATGATTGCATACAAGAAGGAAGCGGAACCAGAGCTCGACCAGGCAAAGGTGTCTTTTTGGTAGATAAAAAAGAAGACAAATCGAAAATATGAATGAAGCTTTACATGAATGAAACTAAGAGAAGTGGGAACAACTCATCTTATCACCTTGAGGACTAATGATTACTTTTGATTGCCTCTGAAAATTTTTCACTATCCTTATCACCTGTCAACTATACCCACCTGCGCCACGAAATTCTTGTGCAAACAAAACCTTCTAATCAAAACTCATAATCAATACGTGTGACACGCTTTGACCCTAAGTGTTACTCTCACTCACAATCCTACACACAGGAACCCGAAATATTAGACCACTTACTCGAGGATCGATATACAATTGAGTAGTTACCCTTACTCACACAGAAAATCTCTTTACTTTTAATCATGAAAATCAAGTGTGTTACGTGTATATTACAAATACTACAAGTATAACTTAAAAGAATACCGTGTCAGGCGACTGTGTCGCTTAATCCGGGTATACATAGGAGGCACGAACACTATGATCCGTCTAGTTTATTATCTTTATTACAATCTTTTTCCCTAATCAAAGTGACCAAGTAGCATAGCTATCCTTCGTGATAAATAGTTATATCAATATTATATATTTATGTTTATATCATGTAGACAAATTATCCACCGGTAACCCGCGGATTGTCTATCTAGAGCGGGTAATTTTAAAGTTTCAATAGATAATCCGCCCCGCAAGATTGTCTGTCAAGAAACAAAGATGGAAATCTATAAGGATAGAATTGACAAGACTATGTTGTTATTGTCATTATCTCTCCAGCTATCTTTTTGTTTCCATAATATCAATCGCCAAATCTGCACCACAACCATTATCGCCGCCATCTCTATCGCCATTGAACCACACTTCATCAATCATCTCGCCTATCTTCTCCACAAAGTACCCATCCCATTTCCCCTACCACAGAACTCAAATTCCCTTTTTTACCCTGGATACGATACCCACTCTCTCACCCCTATTCTAATTTCAGGTATTCTTATCATTTTCATACAGAGCAGAAAAGCAAAATGGAGTGAAGGTTTATGTACTTCCCGCTTCCTTTACCTCCCTCCATCTCTGTGTATCAAATTTGCGGTAATGCGGGGAAGAAGTATTGCTATACGCATCGAACCACTCTACTGCCCTCCTTTCAATTCCAGGTTGCAGTAAGTTTCCTCAAGTCTCAACAATCTCAATAGTGAATTCCATTATATCGATACCTGGTATCCATAAACCCCTCCTCTGACCCTATATAAACCCTTTTCTCCCTACCTCTGCCCTCTTCTACATGAACAATAACTACTACAATATGAAAAGTTCGAAGACAAACTCAGGAAAGAGGAAACGAATCCCAGAGTGTACCGCAATCAAGCAATCCTTCTACAAACTATCAGATGCTCAACCATCTCCAACTCCACATTCAACCCCAAATTCATTCTCGTCGAAACACGGACATTTGACAAACATGCAGAGTGAAGATTTATCGTCATTTTCCTTGTTTATCATCAAAATTATATTGTCATCATTTGTTTTTGTTGATAACAAAATGCTCTCCTCTCCTCTCATTCATTCCTCACCCCATATTCCCTCTTTCCCCTCCCAAGTATATAACTATACATAGAAACAAAAAAAGAAAAGCGGAAGGAGACAGAAAAGAGGTAGAAAAACAGAAAAATGAATGTAATTAACATTTGTATTTCTGATTGAAGAGAATGTATGCTGCGAAATACACACAATGTTGATACAAAACCTTCATCATCTACCCCCTCCCATCTTCCTACCTTTCTCCCATTGACCCACATCTCATCCTCCCTCAAAAAAAAACTCCTCAAAAGCTCCAGTCTAATCGTTCATTAGCTATATCCTCTATATGCTTCACATCCCCCCTCTACATCCTCCCTCTTCCTTACCAACGAGAGATAAGAAAGACAGGACAACAGAAGAAACAAATAGCGGCACAGGACAACGATCAACCAGAAAACCCACAAGCATATCTCCATCTCTCAAACATCATTTGATCTCTCCTCTTTCTATCCTATTCCCCTTTCCACACTTCTCCTTCTCTCCTATCCCCTCCCTCACTCACCCCCTCTTTTATCCTACCCACCTCTCCTATCTTCTTCTCCCCCTTTTCTCCTTCGGCAATCCACTCCCCAACACCCACCCAAATCTGAAACTAACAATGCAAGCAGGCAGCTCCTGGTTATCCAATTCATTCATAATCCACCCATCCATCCTCACATCATTCCCTATTCCCTACCACGCTATATGGATACTCATCACGATATTCATCGTCATCATCAGCAGCAGTACCCACCATAGTCCCAATCGGGAAGAAACAATAGATGCAGTAGAAACCTTGGAACTTCAGACTTCCTACGTGTGAGAGGGAAAAGCACATAAAGTAAACAGATTCCCGAAGAAGAGCAGTAAAAAAAACTTAGAGATACAAGAGAAAGAATTATGATATACTATCCATTTATGTAGTTATTTACTGTGGAATACTCTCACACTCATAATGTACCACGCAATACTCTGCTATCCTGATATCTGCCTCACAAACAACTCTTTCCATCCTGATCACCATCCAACCCAGCCCACCTCCCCTCCAACCTCCTCTCAAACCACAAAAAATGCTACCTAACAAAAGAAATAGAACCAATATGTTCAAAGAGTGACCCAACCCAAACCATTCATAAATCATAAACCCACCCAAAATCCAACCAGCACATACCGAGCCCTCTCCTTTCCAAAGATAAAAGACAAGAACTCCGGTGCTAAATGGACGGACGGATATATAACTATTTTAAAACCAACTCCCTTGCTCCTTGCTTCACAATGTACTGTCCACCCATTCCATCCCTAAGTATTACCAGAAAAATTAAACACCTCCACAACCCAAGCCCTAGTCATTCCACCAGAATATAAACATCTCAGCTCTCCCACCCATACCCCTTGACCTACTAAGATCTTCCTTGACTTCTTCCCCTAGCTGGTGTTCCAGTAGTAGCTGGTGCACTTATATCTCTCCTCGATCCACCCTCTACCATCTGCTTTCTCGGAGTCATCTTGCCTTCTGCCAAACTTCTAGCTCTACCTCTTCTTTCTCTAATCATAGCTAAGGCCTCTTCTCTTGACACTGTTGCTGTCAAAGCTGGATCGATTGTACCATTTGGGAGAGTGAGGATTTCGGTGTACTTGGTGCAAATTCGATTCTTTGTTCTTCCGAGGGAGAAGCAAGTGGGATACGGGTTGTGGTTGACACTGTGTGGAAAGCACGTTCATGGTGACGTTCGTGGTCATGTTCGTGATTTTCATATTCATGGGTTTGCGGGTGATGAATTGTGGTTGAAGTGGAACCGTTTAGATCTTCGGGATTGGCCTCGTCTTTGACTTCGTTCTCAGGGAGATTGATCGGACTTTGAAGTGATCTGGTGACTTTTGGACTGGTTGGCTCATCAAAAATAGAGAGTAATGAAGTATTGGTATCGGAAATGAGAGCCGCAGATGGCGGATCGTGAGAAGGAGTTACTTCTCTTCGTTTATGAGTAGAATTTTCCGATGTTTGTTCGAAATGCATTTTGGTGTCCGAGGATGTATTCTCAGCCGGTTCTGCTACGGATTCTTCAGGTACAGATTTGAAGATACCTTCAGAGGGTACAAAAACTGTACTTGTTCTTTGAGTTTTGGATTTTCTTGTCGACTCTTCACGGTGTTCTTGTGTATCGGTTGACTTTCTTTTGTTGGATTTTGGTTCGCACGAATGAATGCTAGATTCCATCTCCAAAAATTCGACTTGATCAAGGGCTCGGTTTGCTCTTTGAATTTCCCAATCCAATTTGCGTCTAAGCTCATCGAGTTCCTCTTGACCAGCGCCAGACGCCAATGCCATAGCATCTATGGATCTTTGATCATTCTTTGGTGATGGAAATTCGTCCTTGGTGGATTGCGGTAATGGTATATGTCCTTCTGCTGCGATTCTGGCGATTTCTTCATTCTTAGCGATCGTCTTAAATGCATCCCTCTCCTGTTCAACCAACTGAATCTTCTCTCGTAATCTTGTCAACTTTTCCTGCGCTTCAACGAGTTGATACTTTGCTGTAAATGCTTCTTGTTCCCTCTTCACACTTCGTGCTTTTTCTTGTTCCAAACCACCTTGAACCATCCTCAATGTATCTCTTGAAGACTTAAGTTCTTCTTGTAATTTGACAACGACCGATTGTGATTTGAAGCCTTCTTTTCGAGCTCTTCGAATTTCCTTTTCCCATAATGCTTGTGTGTGTGCATGTGTTTCCTTGGCTCGACCATAATTTTCCTGTAAGATGAGAGGTTAGCAGATGATCAGAATGACGCGCAAATCGATAACATACCATAACACTCTCAAGTCTCTCTCCAACCTTTCTTTCCCGTTCTTTTCCTTCCTCAACTTGTCTCCTTAATATCCTAGCCTCATCCCTATATCTGCGCATTTCACTCTCCGCCTCCTCTCTCCCAACCATGGCGCGCTTCAAAGCCGCATCATTTGCTTTTCTTTCCAATTGTTTCCCTTGATAAGCCAAAGAATTGAATTGAGCAATCTTCTCGTTGACTGAACTATCCCTTGAATGTTTACTCGATTTCGAACCCTTCTCCGTAGCGGTAGGAGATGTTGGTAAATCCCATTGTTTTTGTTGATTGGCACGTTCAGGAGAGATTTGATTTAATGGAGAACCTGGAGGACAATTCTCTGTGAGTTTTTTAGGTGAATCCATGATTGGATTTGAGTCAGAGTCAAGTTGAATGGATTTGATTGTATAACCAGAGATCTATCAGTCAGTATGATGTCTTGAAAAAGGATTGTACAAACTCTGATATTAAGTTTATGGAGATATTATTGTGAATTGTGGTCCGAGTTTGGGTTGTTTACTTCATTTACTAGTCTTGGTTGGTTCCCACAACAACAAAAGATGGAATCTAGAGCCGAAGCTGACTAATACATAGTCCCGAGGTCTGAAGAAAGATGGGACGAAAATTTATGTGCAGAGTGAAGAGCATGAATGATTGGTATGATGGACATCTGAAGATGTATAAAGAGAGAGATTCTTTTATGTGATATCTCAATGCTTGAATTTTGATTGGTTCTTTTGTCTATAACCCTAATTATGTTGGTAGAATGACAGTACCTCCGATCCTTGATTCTGCATCTATCAATTATCATGAGAATTCAAAGCCGTATTGCCTACCTATATCATCCAGGAAGAGCATGACGCTCCGCTGGGCCACTGCCGTGGAGGCTTCTTCGCTTCGCTCCAGAGGAGAAGGACGTCATAGTAGGTACTTTCCATTAGTTGATGATACTCCCTGGATTGAACTCCGTAAAATACACTACTCGATCTCACCGTTGGTATGGTCGTGTGCCTGAAGATGACTTTGGAGACGGCTCTCTTCTCGGATTACTTGAAGCTTTTCTTGACAGGCAATGTCATTAAGTCGAGTCTCTCAATGCATCCAAGTATATCAACACAACTTGATATTGACTTCCAATTAGTCTGCTCTGCCTCCACGGCAGTGGCCCCCGGAGGGCCAGCGGAGCGTCATTCTCATGAACTGTGTGATTCTATCAGGTTTAACTTGAGACCAGAGCTCTCTCGGAAGTTAGCCCAAATTCTTCCCCTATCACATAGCACTATTTGCTCGGTACCAAAGCAACTCTAGAGAAGGAAATTCGCTGGGTAGACTCTATACTCTTTCCAGTCCATCAATGTGATGAATGAGTTCATCGAGTAAATCTCAAGCGTACCGTATCCATTTCATTGAGCAGTCTCATCTTATCCCCGAGCCCAACCTACTTATCCATATATGTCGATTCCTCAATCATGGTTGTTCTGTTTCTTCGTATACAAATACCTCATCAACAATCATTACCACCACTTTTCCACGCTTACTGATTGACTCGCCAAAGATTAACATACCCACCAAAGCATGACATTGCAGTCCCAAACACCAATCAAGTACACTAAATACTTTGAAAACAAGGAATTTCTCCTAGAGTGAACGGAAAAAAAAGAAATGGAGACAAAGTGGAAGTTATGAAACGGGGACATGTTTTATAGAAGAATCTTTACTCTCGATGCAAATGATAAATTTCCGATCATGATAACGGTATCAAGGTAGGTAACTCGCTGATGTTATATGCCTAGGAGCCAGAACCCTTGGTCCTGAAAATTCATCGAGGCTGCAAGACCAACCCCTCGGAAAAGATAGGGTGAGAAGTTTGTAGGCGAGTGAAGGAATGGGATTGTGTATGCGGATGGGAGTAAGACAGAAGCGAAAAAGGACTACAAATGAATTGACCTATGAACTTGAAGAAATTCACAACAAAATAATTGTAAGCCAATAGATATCAATAAATGTAAAAGAATTAAAAATCGATACTGAAGAGTCCAGTTCACACTTTGGATATTTTTTAACATTTTTCCCCTTTACCAATGCAGCCCAAAAGGACCTCGACATGGATATCTCTTCTCTCTTTATCTCTTTCGTCTATTCGTCTATTCGTCTATTCGCTATACTACTCTACTACGGTAGAGTGCGGGAGTGCGGGCAGCGGATGGAAAAGTTAAGGATAGAAAAAATTCCTCGCGCCCGGCTCAGCCACTAAGCCCTTTTGGTCATTAGTTCCCACTTAGCGCACTGTCTCTGTGGGTAATTTCGGAAGCTGTCCATCTTCACACTTGTTAACATAAAATCTTTTCCTGGGGCCAAAAAGACTACTTCTTCTTCCCATTCTTCTTCTTGTTTTTCCAACATCAACCACCTTAATACCATCTCCTCTCAATCCTTTTTCGATCTTTAGATCATCAATACCGTCAATATGAGCAACTTACCACCAAAGAAGGAGTCCGTCATGGGCGTGTAAGTGATAACTCTTTTCCTTTACCAATTCTGGATTCTCGTTTTCCTCGTGAAAGGGCTCGAATATGGATGGGATTTTGATTGATTTGTCGGAATGCCACATCGACAACGATATCGATATGGAATCGAGAGATGAAACAAGACGGAGATCAATTGGAACTTTTCGAATATTGTCCAGATCTTTGTTATCCCACATCAATAATTCTTCAAGTCATCGTCGTTGTTCAATGGCATTCCTGATTAAACAAATATTCCATTCTGGCCCCGAGTTCCCACAAACAAATCTTTTCAAGTCAACCACGATACTGACAATCTTTCAATAGTCCACCTTTCGTCATTGACTTCTTGAGTACGTTTATCTCCTCTTACTTCGAAATCGACAAATTTCACAACCTGTTCCGATGAAATTTGAGACAACAATTGATTTTGGAGGAGTTTTAATATAATTTTCACAATACTGATTTGTGCGATAGTGGGTGGTGTCTCCGCTGCCGTCTCCAAGACCGCTGCTGCTCCCATCGAGCGTGTCAAGCTCTTGATCCAAAACCAGGTATGTTCATGTGGAATATTTCTTTTGATCTTTTTTTTTCGGATACAACAATTTGCACATGCATATGTACAGATTGAAGTAATGTGCACAATTTCTATTTCGGGTATCTGAAAATATGGAAAATCATTACCCCGAAGAGAAATCCATCCCACCTTATAATCTACATTTACTAATACAGTCGTTCTATAGGATGAGATGTTGAAGACTGGTCGTCTTGACCGTAAATACGATGGTATCGTTGAGTGCTTCAAGCGTACCACCGCACAAGAAGGTGTTGCCTCCTTATGGAGAGGTAACACTGCCAACGTTATCCGTTATTTCCCTACACAAGCCTTGAACTTCGCTTTCCGTGATACCTACAAGTCGATGTTCAACTTCAAGAAGGACCGTGATGGATATGCTAAGTGGATGGCCGGTAACTTGGCTTCCGGTGGTGTAAGTTTTCCACTTGAATTCTTTTGGTCATACAAATACTAATTTAATCAAACAGGCTGCTGGTGCCACTTCCCTCCTCTTCGTCTACTCCCTCGATTACGCCCGTACCCGTCTTGCCAACGACAACAAGAACGCCAAGACCGGTGGTGACCGTCAATTCAACGGTTTGGTCGATGTTTACAAGAAGACCCTCGCTTCCGATGGTATTGCCGGTCTCTACCGTGGTTTCGGTCCTTCCGTTGCTGGTATCGTCGTTTACCGTGGTCTTTACTTCGGTATGTACGACTCCATCAAGCCAGTCCTCCTTGTTGGACCTCTTGAGGGTAACTTCCTTGCATCCTTCTTGCTCGGATGGACTGTCACCACTGGTGCCGGTATCGCTTCTTACCCATTGGACACCATCCGTCGTCGTATGATGATGACTTCTGGTGAGGCCGTTAAGTACAAGTCTTCCTTGGATGCTGGTCGTCAAATCGTTGCCAAGGAGGGATTCAAGTCTCTCTTCAAGGGTGCTGGTGCCAACATTCTCCGTGGTGTTGCAGGTGCTGGTGTCTTGTCCATCTACGATCAAATGCAAGTCTTGATGTTCGGAAAGGCATTCAAGTAAATGTATGTAGAATGGAGTCAGGGGGGGTTGATTGTAGTGGTGGTTGATGATAATGCGAAATGAGCGCCTTTGGGGTCGGTCGCCGTGGTTGAAAAGCGACAAGGTTGAAGTTGTTACAGACATCCATTGCTATGGTGTTGGAGCAACTTGCAATGATAGTTTGCCATAAAAAAGAAAAGACAAACTAGTCGCCGCTGTACTTTATTACCTAAGCAATTTTTCCCTGTTCCTCCTTTTGATCTTGTTGTCTTCAAAGTTTTATCTCATTTGATTATCATGTGCCGAAAAGTTTCCTTGTGCTTGATTGTTTTGCGCCACGAATTCAATAAATAGATTGTGAAGATGGATGGATGGTGGTTTGAATAGTGTTCAGAGAATATGAGGTTTTATAGACTAATTCTGTGTTAGACCCTTGCATGTTGTGTCATTATGCCGTGATAATGAGTATGTTGTGGTTGCAAGCATTGAGTGCCAAAGTGATTAATCTGTATGCGAGGTCCGAGTAAGGTGAAATATAAGTAAGTGATCAAGTGGGCGTGGTGTGCATTCTAGAAATGTACACGCGAGTGTGCACGTCTTTACATTCGATGTTTACAGGCTGAGGCTAAGAGAAGTTGGAGGCTGGGGAACTGTGAAGGGGGAAATTGATTGATGGAGGAGAGGGGGGGGACGAGGGGGGAGGTGATTTTGTGGGGTTATGGGGGTTGGTAAGGGGTGGAGGGAGAGTGGAAGGATAGGGCGAAAGGGATGGAAGAGGGGAGAGAGAGAGATAGGAGATAGGAGATGATGGAGATGGATGGGAAGGAGAGAGGGAGCATAGGTATTTATGTGAGAGAGAGAAGGGATGTGGATGAAATGGCAATGTGGATGGGATGGGATGGGCATAGGTGTTAGTATTGGTGTATTTGGTTTATGAGTTGGTGGTGGGTGGGAGTGGGGGTGTGAGGAGTTAGGCGATGGGACAGAGGGGTTTTATTGGAAGGTATAGGGAGTTGAAGGGGTTTGAGAAGGGTAGTGGGAAGGGAATGGGGAATGGGAAATCTGTTTGCAGGATGATGAGGGTGAGAGGATGGGAGGATGGGAGGATGGGAGGATATCGAATGCGAGAATTGAACACTGAAAATTGAAACTGTTTGGGATATGAGAAATCTGAATCGAGATAGGGTAGTGGTGGATGGTGGTGGGGTAGAGGGGGGTGGGGAGCGGGGAAGAGGTATATGAATTGTGTGGGGAATAGATGAATGGTTTGGTTTTGTTCTTTTGGGGTTAGGGGGTTGGGAGATTGCTGAGTAGCTCGGTGTGAGGAAGGTGTTGGGTGTTGGGTGTTGAGTGTTGAGAATCGAGAATCAAGATTGGAGATTGGAGTTGGAGTTGGGGTTGGGGTTGGAGGGTGAGTTGAGGAAGGAGAGGAATCGGTAGGGCAGAGAGGGGATGTGAGGTAAGTGAGAGTGTGGAAGGAATTCGATTGACGATGGTGTGATTTGTTTTTGGGTGTGGGCTATGATAATGATAATGATAATGATTACTTTCAAGAATTATAGATATGTGAATGAGAAACTTTGATAAATCGATGGGAGTGACAATGACAATGAGATGGGTGTGGATAATGAGTAGTGTGAATGGGAATTGGTCTGGGATACGGCATCGCTTTTGAATCTCGATTGCTCCTTGTGTTATTCTTTAAAAAGGTATGGGTGCTTTTGGAACTTGAAGATGTAGAGGGGAGGGAAGGGTTTTTATAGGAGGATGGGATGGGGATGGGGGAAAAGGGAGGAAGATAGTTTGAGTAGGGTAGGGGAGTAGGGGGGGTCGGGTATGAATATGCATATGATTAGAAGGTGGAGCGAGGGAGGGAGGTAGATAGAATAAACAAAAATAAATGTAAATATATCCAAACCCAAAACACCCCTTGATGGACTGAAGAGAAAATATGGAAGATACTGTATATGAGAGGGTAATGTATAAATGTATTCGCAAGTTGGATTTGCTTTGTATAAAAAAGGCTGGAGGCCATCACTCAGTCCATACAGGTGCGGACTGCGGGCTGTGGTGTAACGGGTTTTTGATGAGAGTTTCTTTATTTGTATCTTGAGTTAGGGAGTAGATGTGATGTAGAAAGAGGTTTTGAAGATTTGTTGTGGTAGGGAGGAAAGGAAATGATTTTCTGTGGATGTGTGCGAGAAAATGGGAGAGTATGAGATGGGATAATGATGTGAATGGGGGAAATTCGATAATAGGTAGAGTTGAGTAGGGATGACGATGATGATGATGATGACAGCCATAGCCATAATGATAATACTTGTCAAGAAGTATTGACAACGATAATCTATCTACGAGATGTGGTAGTAACTTACTTAATGGGATATGAAGTAGACCCCTGAAATTTGCGAAGGGTGGAAGAGAAGATAGATTAAATTTTACGAGGAGTACTTGTGTGATATTCTAGCAGCCCCTTGAAATGATGCTGGATTTCAAGGTTTTAGATGTATGGGATGAAGTTCTACGGAAAGGGGGGATTTTATAGAGAGAATGGGAAGTGAAATTGGAGATCGATGGGGAAAGAATTGGCATTTGATGAGTAGATGGATAGATAGAGGGTGAGTTGTGCTCAATGGAGTTGAGGTCCCGGTCTGTACCCATTTTTTTGTTGTCGAGGTTAGAAGGGGGGATTGATGGCTGGGAGAGTACAAGAATCCGCACCTACTGCTCTCTCTTCTCTTTTTTCTTCACAAATATTCATACATACGGGTTATAGCTACATTATGTGCGATATAATTCTGTGCGATACAAGTAAATTTGTTGCGATGAATTCCGAGTGAGAGTAAGGAATTTGAGAGAGAAAAGAATATGAGGTAGATGGGTTGAAGGCATAAGTGTGTGTATTGGGGAATGGATGATCTGGCTTTGTTGATTGTTGTTGGTGCTTGAATTAATTGAGGAATTTTGGATGTTGGGTATGAGGTTTAATATTGAAGAGGTGTCAGTGAAAGTGAAGAATAGATGTTGATTATAACATGATAGCTATTCTAGTAATTGTAATCTGGTGTGCTGCCTTGGATCTCTCTGCATTTCCGGATTTGAGCATAACATTATGATCTTGAAATAACCAGCAACACAAACATGACCTAAGAGACCAACGACCAATGGGATCTAGATTATCTTGGCCATGACTAACCAGTAATTCAAAAGGATTTGAGGAAACAAGATAGGAGAGGAGTGAGAGGGCTTTACACCAGAACTTGAAGAGAAAATAGAAGGGAGGAATGGAGACACAGGTAGATATGACTATAATCTGCACCTGTATGAGTCTTATTTTATGCCTATTTCCATCTGTTTTTCTTGTGGATATTGGTTTAGAATTCACTTCAGATTGAAGAGTAAATTTGAATGATAAGTTAGAGGTAGAGATCAAAATATTGGTGTTAGGGATACAAGTAGCAGGTAGCGCTCTATTTCATTTTTCTTTCTTGTAAAGACTTCTCCCTAAAACAATTCCTTGAGCAGGGCAACGTGCTGCATTTATTGGGATCTATGAATGGAAATAGAGAATGAACCAGGGGGAAGGAAGAAAGCGAAGAAGCGGTGCGAGGCGAAGTAGAATAGTATTGGTGTCGGTGTCGGTGGATAGGGTGATGGTATGTCTGAAGGCTTTATAGTCGAAATCGAGGAGTTATTAGGGGTAGAGACACGGAGAAGTGGTTATATGTTAAAGTGAAAAGCTTGAGGGGAATGAGATGAGATGAGAGTGAGACTGTCTGAGTATGAAATATACTGACTGGAGTCGAGTTTGACTTTTTCTGTCAGGATAATTTCTAAAACTATCACACGGGCATCGACAGGTCTGCGGTGGATGAACGTGAGAAACTTACAGATTTTGAGATGCGATCGGGCGGGAGAAATGGAGGTGAGGAAGATAATGGTGTGAGGGTACTAGTGGATGATACATCGGTTTGATAGCGTGCATATCCCTACTTGTAGGAAAATCACAACGACGGTGAAAAGGTGGGAGTAATGACAATAGAAAGTAACACGAATTCGTTCGATAAAATGATGAGTTTTGAGATGAAAATGGAAGTTCAAAATTCATCAGAGAAAACAGTGGTCTGGGACACAGTGTGGAATCTTTCTCGAACCGCCTTCCGTGTGTTCATTCTTTCCTGCGAAGAATGTAAGATTGTACTTGACAAAGAGGACTCTTATTCGAGAGCCAAGATTGGAACAAAGCGAGGGTGAAAGAGAGTGAGTTGGTTTGGGTAGAGATAGTATCGGGACTGTTGTAAACGCGTAAGACAATAATCGGGTGGAGCTAATTTGACTTGAAAGGATCGACGCTAAGGTGTATAACCATCCTCAGTTTGTGGTTTCTCTGTCAAAGTTACTTGAAATTTGTCAACTGCAAGAAGTATGGAGCTTCGACCTCTCGAGTTATGCACAGTTCTGCAGGGTCTAGGAGTTATAGGCAAACTCGAGAGAAAGCGAATAAGTATACGGAAGAAGGGTGGATATGGAGGTGAAGAATTGGGAAGCAATGAGCCAGTGATAGCAAAAGAAGCGAGTGATTAATGACTAGAAGAATCAAGGTTGGTGATAACAAGAGGGATTCTTGACGATAATTACAGGAATTATTGATATGCTTCTGATTGAACTGGAATGGACACATTCTTGTTCGGAATCTGGAGGAAATAGGAGAGAGTGCTGGAAATTCAAAGCTCATGGTGACTCACCAAACCAGCAGTATGCACGGATTGACCGATGTTAACTCGGTATACGCGAGTAGTAGGTTTTTTATGATGATTGAGAAAATTTACAATATCTGAGATAGAAGAAAGAGGGAAGCAAGAGGTAAGATTCATGAGTGTATAACAGCAATGAATCTGAAGATTTTTCTTCTTCTTTCTATTTATCATATTAATATCAAATAAATAAACTCCTATCTTATTAAAAATCTATGTTGTGGGATTTTACTTCTTAACTAACTCATTTTTCATATTGAGCACCTTGATTAATTAATCGGTTCTACAATTATGAAATGTTCTTTTTGAACAACTTTGACTCTCTTTCATAATGTAGACTAATATTAAAACTCTAATGATAGTATTCTCCATTCAATAATGACTTGGAACGCACTGGAAAAGTTCTGACAGACCCCTTATTCGCTTGTTTGTATTTTTCTCACTTTGCTTATAAAGTAGCCCTGCTTTTTTAATCTAGATAGACTAAATATCGACCTCTGAGAGCTGAAAGCTTTCTTCAAGGTATAAATTAGGGTTTTAGAGATCCTTTATTCTCTCATATGCACCTAACGTCCTTGGCTATAGTTAGAGACAGCTCAATGATTGCAACATCAAAGAGGGGCTTCTTAAGCGGCCTCTCTCTATCATTCTAATACTAAGTCTCTAATCTCATGGTTGATATTCTCTGTTGTCCCAAGTATCAGACTCTTTTCCTCCAAGCACTACCCTCGC
This sequence comes from Botrytis fragariae, assembly GCF_013461495.1. NCBI lineage: Eukaryota > Fungi > Ascomycota > Leotiomycetes > Helotiales > Sclerotiniaceae > Botrytis > Botrytis fragariae. The sequence continues at coordinate 367,081 of NW_023500986.1, forward strand.
TGCAATAGAAAGGTGTTCTCACTAGTCACCATAGATTCGTGCTTCGCGTTGAGCATTGTGTATGGTTGAGGTGATACCGAGACTAGTACGATTCGCATTTATCCAATTATAAAATGCGCAATAATAATAATTGTGTCCAATAAGTGAATAATCGTGATTGCAAATGTACTTGTGGTTGATGGGTCAAGATCTGGTCTCTGGATAGTATTATTCAAGTTCGTCATAAGTAATGATGATGATAGTTGTATTAGTATTTCAGGTATCGATCCTTGAGGGTTTGCGAGGCAATATAATTCTGCTTCTTACATAAGCGAATTTTGTCACTGAGTGGTACTGTGTCATCTTTCTCATGAACTGGGTTGATTGAGATGCGAGTTATGAACAATGAGAAGCCTGGAAAGAAGAAAACTAAAATGAGAATCAGGAATCGAAGATGCGTGAATTTAATGGTATCAAATCAACATTGAATAGTGAAGCTGCTTATGCGTGACAGAAAAAATACCATGTCACGATACAGCTGGAACAAGTAAACAATCCGGCTGGCTCTAAATCCACCTCCTACACCCGAGTGCACCGTGAACTATTGATGAAAGGTGATTCACTCAGGGTGTGCAATGGAATAATAGCAGGAGAGTACAAATAACAATGAGAAATAATAGTGACAAATAATTAACAGACATTGATAAGGACAAAGCGGGTGAAGCACTACCAAAGGTGATTCTGTTACTCCTTTGACTTGGGATGACTGATAGGGAAGTGTAATTAGAGAAGCCATATTGAGTCACTCTTCACGGTTATATCTACTAATATGGTTGCTTGATTCTTCGCAACACGATGAGACATTTTTAGCTTCGACTTTAACCTCAATTGAATGATGAGAGGGGTCCAGCCGAAGTGTCGATAAGCTAGTCGAGTGTCGTTGAAGTATATAAGACTCGGCAATCTCCATTCGTACCAGCAGATGAACTTCTTCAATAAATCCCCAAGCTCCAGTCAACAGGAAAGAGGACATATCCAGCATTATTAGTGGCCGGATTATGGTAGAAATATGTGTAGTATAGACTGTGCTGGTATGATACTCGTCAATAATAGTAAAAGACAAAGCGGTGATGAAAAAACTTACGTAATCGACTGCGGCTTGGAAGTCAAGGATTATAAATGGCACTAAAGTCATGGGAACCAATTAAGAGGCGCCAGTCGTCATATCTGAAGCTGTGGGTAAAAATTTAATGATAGAAAGTTGACTCTGGTGGAGCATATTGAGCACAAATTCGAGAAATTCCCCCATCTTCCAAATTAACTCGTCGATTCCGTTGTTGAGCTTTAAAGATAGACAAAGATGTGATTTTGTAGCTCTGAGCTGAACTTTTTTGCAGCATGAGAATAGAATATTCGAGATGAATCCTTGGTCGAGTGTCAAACGAAACTGGAAGGGCTTTCAATCCGAGCAGAAACCAAACCATAAGCCTTTAAAAGACACACTCCCTTTCCAATTCTTTTCTTTCAAGGCAATTTGAATAGTCCATCCGAGCAACAAAAGGAAGGATTGGGACACAGGCTATTCAGCACAAAACTTTGAACTTTATTATTTAAAACTCTTGGATTAGAGATGCTTCATCATAATTGACATACAGCTATGCGTGACATCGATTCACGTAGATATCCAACATCAACGACCACACGAATAAAACGTGAGTATACCAGTGACAGCAAAGATTTATAAGTATAAATGGTTGAGAGAATTGACGGTAATATGGATCTAGTATCTAAGATCCAAGTTCTTGTCCAAGCTGTGAATCAAATGGTCGAGTAGAGATGGAAGGATAAGAGATCGGATGTTTGGGCCTGAAGCGTTTTTTTGGATGCGTTTGCGGTAGATTTACTGCTCAAACCTGTATGATATCGATCATTTTATAGTGAGATCGGAAAGATTCAAGTCAGAGGTGATAGTTACTATGCGATACCAGAATAAAACGCCCTGAAACTCGTGACAGACGGATACCGATACACAAAGACCCAGGGGTAAGTGTATAACCTTCCAAGTTCTTGAATCATTCCCCCAGCGTATAATGCCCATCATTTAAACTTGCTAGTGAGGATTGAATGAGGTATACTACGCAAGGAATTTGACCTTGTGGTCTACAATATGGATCTGTGGATGAGAAAGACTGGTGTTGAGTCCAGAGATTCGGTGAGAAAGGGAATTATGAAATGACAGTATTAGCATCTTGTGTGAAATAGAAATTTCGAAGACAAAACTTGTAGTGAAAGCAAGTAACAGGATAAGGCGGTAAGTTTATGAGTTCTTAGACGTCTCCAGAAATAAATTCACCTCTCTGAGTAGCTTTATAGGACACGTGAGTTGCATTTGGGACGCACCGAGTGGTATCCATAGTCTTAGTCTCTGAATATCAAGTTATATATCTCCGTTAAGATTCAAAGATGATATAAGGACCCTTTTATAGGAGGAACATAGTCAATACCCTGATCATTCATACTCACTACCATAAGCATCGAATAAGGCATGTTTCCCTCAGAATCTCCTACCCGTGGGATCTCTTCGAATCCTTATGACTCTAAAACTTCATAAAGCGGGTATGTAGCTGAGCAATTCATACTATTGGCGAGTAATCGCTGTATGCATCAGTAGACCTGGAGGTCACAAGTGCGGCACGTACACTCGTAAAAGTAGTAGAGGAATAATTTGTAGATGAGAGCAATGGTACCATTTGAGCTGATCGATTGAATATTAAAACTAACATCTAGAGTTTCTTGCCAGCAGTGTTAGAACAGTAAGGGTGAAAAATGTTAAAAGAGAATGACAGTAAGAAATTATGACAGATGTCGACAACGCAATCAGTCCCCAGCCTTCAAAGTCACGGTTTTTTCAGGCAGCTAGCAACTCGAATGATGTAATATTGAAGATATGCCATGGCGGGCTTCATGCCGCGATATCTCCTGCGCGACCATGTTGGGATGACTCGTGATAAGAGTGACAGAGAAATATTTCTCCCTGTTCGATCGGAGATTTTGATGGTAATTACCGATAGGAAAAAGTTCATTTTTGGCATGATCCATACATCGAAGCAACTATGACTAGTCTCTGGAGCGAATGGTTTTGAATAGATGAGGAAATTGTGGAGTTGGGCCTGACTAAACTGGATCGAATGGTATATAAAGAGGGTAAATTTCTACTCTCCACGAAACAATAGTCAATGGTAGCCCTACCCTCACGTCCAGGGAGCTAAGGAAAGGGAGATGTGTACTTTGAACAAAGTGTGCTTAACGTTTCATTAGATTATGGAGTTCTTTTCTTTCAGCTCAAGGAACAAATTATACAACTAGTTAGGACAGTAACTATTGCTGATGATAAACGTGAAGTTAACAAGACAGTAATGAAATCATGACGTGACAAAAACATGATAAGTAATATTAAAAATGAGTTGATAGTAATAGTAATAAGGATAATTGACAACCACTCCCATGCAGATAGAATCAATCGAGTTCCTGAACACCATAATCCAAGTTTCAAGTAAACCTACGTATGAACCAGCAGGAATCGGTGAGCATAGGAAGGTTCTCAGACTCAAGAATTTATTTTTCGTAAATGAATTAGCATTGAGAAAGGATGGAACAGATGCTATTTGTACAAGAATGATACGGAAGACGTAGCACCTACGATATGTAGGTCCTAATTGTCTAATTGTATTCTGTCTGAAGAGCTAGCTATGTACAGGAGGTAGTAGGCCTTATATAGACCTACTGAAAGAGCTAGTCTCTTCTTTATTCGCTTAAGGCTTTGTTACAGTAGCCTTACTACAATAGTAATTGAATTGAAGTCATTCACTTTGTTCACACAGATGCCCTTTTTATAATTGAGATTACTAGTTGAAGTATTCGCTATCAACAGCCACACCAGTTAAGAGTTAAGGACCTACATCCCATGTATTATCTGGAAGCATAGATCAGAAGAAAATTCGGGGAAGTAATACATAAACCCTGTTCAGTAAATCTCTAAGTGACTATGAATCATTCAACCCAGAAGAAAAGTGTTTTAGGAGCCTGACACTTGATACACTGAGTAAAGGATTCATAGACAGTTCTTGTGTCTCGTAAATGGATGCATGTAATCTGAAAAGATAAAATAGGCATATGGGACGGCAGATAGATGAGTATGCCCTGTTGATAAAGAACGAAGAGAACTGAACACAGTGCGAACATTGGTAATATGACTAGACACCAAAAAGTGGGTGTTCATCGCACTAAAGACATAAAAGTCCATGTGGAAATCATCAAGGTTAGTATACTGAGATCCCTGATGAAGTTACACCTTGACCAAATGTTTTCGCTGTGGACTCCTTTTTCTGGCGTTCAATATCTTGATTGAGCGTGGTTCTCTTATAGTTCTCAATCTCAAACTGACTAAAGATGTAAGAAATATTGCGCTGATGCCATTAGTAGCATAGTAGGCTTGAGAATTTGAGATTATCAAATGATCACGTCACTCTTGCTTGCTTTGAAAATTTGGTAGACCACGAGTCCTACTATCATTTTCGGTGCGCCCTAAGATTGAATTAGGTACCAACATAAAGATACAAAGTCATCTAATCAGTTCTTCCTTTAGTTATGAACAAATCCAAATCACAAAAAGATCAGCTCAACGAGGTTATCTGCGTTTAGTGCCGTAACAATTCTATTAGAGTTTTGGAGTGATGGGGAGTAGAAATAATACCGCGATGCGTCCTCTCAACTAGATTCCGGGCGCATAGATGACGAAAAGAAGAAGAACAGTGTTATGAGATGATACTGGAAGATGAAGATGAGAGCGAGAACTAATCCATGACAATAAGAATGAACGCAAATGCCCTTGAGAGTTTCAAGGCGTTTCTCATTTCACTAGATTGGCGACTTGTAAAGTCTGTGAGTTTGTTCAAAGGGGGATGAATGAGATATTCCCTTGAGTCTTTTCTTTATGCTGTGTTGAGCTTGCGCTTGTAAAGGTTTCCCATGGTAGATTTTATACTAGGAATATACTTCACTATCTCACTTCATTGCAGGGTATCTTCTGGATAAAACAACCCGGGGACTAGATAATATCGAACGTCCCTCATTTGACCTGGGTTCATAGTCTCGGCATTTCGAGCCAGTCAAGACGGGAGGGTATGGAAATACTGAAGAGTGAAGAAATTTGAATGATATCGATAATTACGAATTGGGAAAGCTCAATCATGGCAGGATGCCAGTCCTATGATGTGAAACAAATGATGAAACCCTTTTCGGATTCTAGAGCATGAATGATAGACATGTTGAAATATGCCACTGTTGAAGTTTAAGTTTTTATCTCGAGATGATATGCTCACTAACACTTCGGCGACGTTGTTAAGACTTGACAATAAAGTTAGTGACAGCAAGATCAGAGTTCCTAGCAGTGAAATTGAAGAAATGAAACAGAAGTAGTGCTGAAAATTTACTCCGGTATGGTATCCAAACCTCCTGGTCTCGAGGCCGTGTTAGTAGAGTCCATCGCGCATCCGCCTATCATCTTTTCACGCAAGTGCTTTCCAACCGACTTGCCAACGAAATGGCTTGAAAGGGTTACCTTTATAGCCTCACCCAAAAATATTGAGAAGCTCGCAAGGAGTCCAACTTTCGAGTGAAGCTTTGCTACTACTCTTTTGCCAGGATAGTTTGAGACGCATGGCTCTACTCCTAAAAGTTCTTGCGATTATAGATAGACTCGATCTTTAGGTAAAGGGTTCCTAAACAAAAGGCAGATAGTATCTATCTGCTTCTACAGGAACAAACGATTTCTTTTGTGAGCACGCGAGATGAAAGTCCACCTTGGCGGAAGAAGGAATACCTGTGACGATTTCTTAGCTATTCTCCCAACACATGTCCGAAGTATACATCGATCATTCAATAGTCACATGACTGATTTTGACAATAATATTGTTTGAATGAGAATAATGATAAAGGAACGACACTATAGTACTACGCAACATGTAACCTTGAATCTGAATCCTGAATGTATGCATTTTGCTGATACTTGTATCTAGCCAAGACACTCAAGTCGCATTGTACGTGTCGAATTTGTCCCTGCAACAGCTCCTCTACACATTAAAAGGGATTCGAATGGCTGACGATACAGCTTGGTCTTACAGAGTTTCTGGAGAGTTGACTCTTATAGATCGTGTTGAAGACTTTTTTTGACCCTCCCGTCCAGCAGCATGAAGCAAAATCGGCAATGTAGAGATGCTGGAAGTGAATATGCCACGGTCATATGACAGAGTCTTTGATTTTCTCATGTAAAATCTCGTTGAAATTTAAGATGTCGTAGCTTCAAGGGGTTCATGATGTGACCCATTGATAAGCAGGCGCCGTACTCTGTAGTGCTGTGGTAACAGTCGTTGGGGTTCTCTGTGTTTGTGATTTGCAGATCTTTAATATAGATTAGGATAGCTACGCAATACTTATAGGGGGTTTGACACATGCGAAAACGGTGATGGAGACTATACAGCGATGGCGAAAGAACGAATCTTGACAGTAAAGTAATCTTCAGTTTCCGGAATATTAGCCTTCTTGTTTGTGGCTCATTTATGATTTTTCCCGCAGCTTGGCATAGTCACTTGGACAGCGGAGGCGTATTCAAAATTCTCCCTTGACCTCCATCCACAATGGGTTTGATTTACTTTTGACGGTCATAGATTTAACCAGTAGGGAATTATATAGGGATAGCAGATGGGTGCAATAGGTTTTTACAAAGCTAGTTCTGTGCAAAGTAAAGACATTTTAAGTGCTGAGAATTTTAGTGAAGTTCAATACCAAGTATTGTACACTCCGTTCCATCTTGAACATATTAAGCAGTTATGTAGGGCCATGGACAATTATATATGAACTCGGTCTAGTACAGATGGGTTTGATATTGGTCAATTTGCACTCTTAGCTCCCGTTCGACGGGGAACTCGTAGTAAATCTCGTTTTGGGGTAAATTACTAGACATCATGGGAGGGATGATAAAGTCTTATTACATGATCGCCATTGAACTACATGGAAGAGGCCAAAACCACTTGTTCAGAGGTAAAACTCAGGCTCGTAAAATATAACAATACAACGAGACACCAGATGAGTTGTGCCGTATAATTCTTGGCGTCCCTTGCATCAACTTCTGCAGTCGTTAGGTATTGAAGCAAAACTCGATGATCAAAGGCTTCACACTCTCTAAGTCTGTGTTCTCGTACTCATGGAAGAATTCATTAACATATAGAGCCTCAACTATAAGACATCTGACGGCATATTGCGCGACTCAGACACAACGCATTGAATTCCCGTTTTATCCGACGATAATATTTAACGCACTGGCATTATTATGATTGATGTCGCTACGTCATTGGGATAGCCCTCAAAGCATATGGAGAAATAGAATTTCCTTCCAAAATAGGCAAATATGAAGATATACTTATCCTCAGAACATCGCCCTCCTCACAATGGCCGAAGAATGCGATTGCCTTATACATATCATTCCTTGTAGAACACACGTGTAGGAAGGATTGGGATTCGGTTTAAAGAAACCGGTTTTCCGAACCCAAAAATAAGGCATCCACACGGTTAATCTTTAAGGCGACCCAAAATAAATTATTGGTCCGAAAGGTTCCGATCCTCTAGCGTCAAAAGTTTTAATGGTCGTTTTTCTTTCTAATCAATAATATTGCATTTTATTCAATTGACCACCTTATCTTCTCTCCACCAACGAGATATATCTTGTTCTGTCTTTTCCTTCTCTCAGTAGAAGAAGTATCTAATAATAACCTCACCTCTCCTCTCAACTCTTTTTTTCTAGATATTCATCATGGTTGGCTCTACTGGTTCAACAAAGGTGGATGCAGTCGTCCAACAGGTCGCTGCTAACACCCCAGAGAAGCTCAGTGGTTTCGCACTTTACTCCAGATTTGCTTTGGCAGGAGCTGTCTGTTGTTCAGTCACCCACGGTGGTCTTACTCCCGTCGATGTGTATGTATTAGATTTCTCGTTCGGTTTTGCGCAATTTGAAGATTCGAATCGATGGATAGACGGAAATGGGAGTGGAAGTGGGAATGAGAGTGGGAGATAACCAAAATATCAAGATACTAACATAAATTTTTTTACAGCGTCAAGACTAGAATCCAACTCGACCCCGTCACATACAACAGAGGATTGATCGGAGGTTTCAGACAAGTTATTGCAAAGGAGGGAGCATCTGCTCTTTTGACCGGTGCTGGACCAACCTTCGCTGGTTACTTCCTTCAAGGCGCATTCAAATTCGGAGGTTATGAACTCTTCAAGCAACAAGCCATCAACATGATCGGTTACGAAAACGCCGTCAACAACAAGACCGCTGTCTACTTGGCTTCTTCCGCTACCGCCGAGTTCTTCGCTGATATCGCTCTGTGCCCTCTTGAGGCTACCCGTATTCGTTTGGTCTCTGACCCAACATATGCCAATGGTCTCATTGGTGGTTTCTCCAAGATGTTGAAGAACGAGGGTGTTGGTGCTTTCTATGCTGGTTTCGGACCAATCTTGTTCAAGCAGTAAGTCTTAAGATTTTCTTGTGATCATATCATTATGATACTAATAATATCAAACAGAGTTCCATATACCATGGCCAAGTTCGTCGTTTTCGAAAAGGTCGCTGAGGCTATCTACACCAAGGTCGACAAATCCAAGACCTCCGACGGAATGCAAACCACCATTAACTTGGGATCCGGTCTTATTGCTGGAATGGCTGCCGCCGTTGTCTCACAACCAGCTGATACCATGTTGTCAAAGATTAACAAGACCAAGGGTCTTCCAGGAGAGGGAACTACCTCCCGATTGATCAAGATCGGTAAAGAGTTGGGTTTCAGAGGTTCATACACTGGTATCGGTGCTCGTCTTGCTATGGTCGGTGCTATTACTGCTGGTAAGTAAATTCGTTTCCACATTTTCATATTTAGTTACTAATCAATTTCTGCAGGTCAATTCGCTATCTACGGTGATATCAAGAAGGCTCTCGGTGCCACTGGTGGTGTTGATTTGGCTGTTAAATAAATGATTGTATAAAAGCAGTTGTTTAAAAAGGGTTTACGGGATCGTCGGATATCTTTTAGCGAACCCGCATGCATTTGTTTGTTCCAGCAAGCCTTTTCTTCCTCGCCTTTATCGAAAAATACTCCGGTCTATCTTGAAATAGAGAAGGAATAGACTAGATGATGGACTGGAACTTCTAGAAGAGGATGGGGAGGAAAGGAAGGGCTTTTCATGGCGTCTGTCTGTATAATAGAGACTTCTCTCCAATAGAATAGATAACAATTGGATGTGGTTTATGTTGATTGGGTTTTTGATTTTGATTTCGAGTGTGATTTGGTGTGCAATGTGAAAAGAGAATTGGGACCCGAGTCCGTGGTTGTGAGGTTAAAATTTACCTCTGTCTCGCCCTTTTCTTCTCTCTTCTTGACTTCACATGCTGTATTGCCGATTTGTTCTATCTATAGGTACTGCGACATCTCCGGGTTGAAGGGAGAGGAGGTGTTCCAGAAGAGGTGTCTTGGGGAGGGAGGGGGGTTTGATAATTTAGCTGGTTGTATATCCAAGCACAAGCCTGCATTCTATCACCTGCAATCTACCTCTCAAGATTCCTGATCATATTCATTTTTCTACCACCTACTTTCAGCCGCCAGTTTCCTTCCTCTTCACCTCTTTCCCTCTCTCCTCGATAGTTCATACTCGAAATCTGTTTGCAGGCGTAGTGTATAATGTGTAATGTGTAGTTTGTTGCTCCATTTATTCCATTTGCTCTGTAGATGATGGGTCTGCTCGTGTGCTCTGGAGATTTGAAGTGTGGATTAATGGGTTGTGATGATTGTGAATCATGAGGGAAAGAGGATAGAGTAGTAGGTAGATGGATATGGTGGAGGCGGAGAGGGAGAGTGCTGGGGTTTGGGGTTTAAGATTATAGGAGAGATCTTAGGATTAGGGTAGTAGATGAGGAGAGTTGTGCGGCAGGGTGTATGTTGCAGTACTCTCATATATCGTTGGCTTTTATTGCGTCTGGGTGTTTTGGAGAGAGGGTTAGTCTGATCTGAAATAGGGAGCTTGGAGGTCTCGATTTTCTTGATGACTTCTCTATATCAGATCAAAAGATTTTCATCTCTTCTATGTAGATGCGAGTCCGCTCTTTCACGCAACTACAGTGTATCTAGCAGCGTTAACCTTACAAGCAATTGTTCGCTGGTTTTATTTGAGCATTGTTCAAATTCGAATCCGATCTCAAGCTCATGAATGACTTTAGGGTTCGATTGATAGGGTGTGATAATTTTAGATATAAATTGTGTAACTATTTTCCATCAAACTATTGGGAGATTTTGGATTTTGCAGTAAGATGAAAGATTGTGACGGAATGTCAAATTTCGGTGTCGATGTTTACTAACTCGTTAAGAAAATGCTATGAAAACTTGGCAATGCTATGACTTTTAATCTTTACCTTCTACGATACACAGCTTTTTGGGAGGGAAGAAGAGGAATAGATGATTGAATTTACAAACGAAGGATTTGAGGGAGTTTCACCCTTCATTTGTGATTGACAAGCGAATGGCCACTGTACCTCATTCTCGATACGCCATAAAGTGGCCTCTAACTGCGAGGATTTGAATAGCAAAACATTTCTATTTTCCAGATTCAGTGTAAACCCAATTAGTATCATCAATTCCTATACGCAAACTCGTTGTGGTGAGGCCAAATAAGAATTGTTGTGTATTAGACACCAGACATATGAGGGAGCTCTCATGAACAAGCCGCAGTACTACCGAATTGCATTTATACTTGATCTCTAGCTCAACGATGATGCTGCATATGCATGATGGACGTATTGCACTATGTCAGTCCAGCATCGATCTCTCACCGCATCTTCATCGAATCAGATTTCATGTGGTGGCTGTCATGAACGAACGTGTGGTTATTGCGGGGGTACATACCGGTATACATCGTTATGCACCCAATTGTCTTTAGGTCCTGAAACCCCTCCTTTCCCGCCTTTGCCTCTGAGTCGTTCCATACCAGTAGAGAGGTTTGCATCCAAGTACCAGGTATGTGAGTGGGAAAAGTGCCATGTGTTGTACCATCTCTGGTCAGCTTCGCAAAATGCAGATGATTGATAGATATCTCCTAGGTATTCTTGGCAGGGGATAGATGCGTGAGTTAACGAAGATACTGCGTACGTAGAATAGAAATATATGTGCGGGAAGGACAGACGGGAGGATAAAAAGAGAAAAAGATGACGCAGATATAAAATTCAGTCCACAATCTCAAAACAATGGCTTGATCGGATAATTAACATTTAAATCCCTTGCAACCAATCATTCCATCCAATTTCCATATATGATAAATAAACTAAGCTTTTCTGCCAAGGTTTACCAAAAGCTCCCAAAACGGCTGGAGCTCACATCCTTGAAAAGAGGGGCAGAGTCCTCGTAAGTTTATGGGAATGATGAATGGAAATCAAGAAGGAATTCGGAATTTTCCCACTAGAGTCTCGAAGTGATACGAATACCAGTATTCACTGTTGGTGCAAGGATAGGTGGGCAGATAGATATTGGAATACACGATTTATTGACTTATTACTCTTGTGGACTTTGTTTTCTGTTCTCGTCTGTTCTGAACCATCATCTTCTCCTCTTTCCACTCATACAACCACTTCCTTTCCATCCCTCTCCTCAAATTCCACCTCACACCATCAACATCTTCGTCTTCTAACTCAAGTCAACAACAAATAATCTCAACCATCGAGAACTTCACAATCTCAATTCAAACCCAATCCCACTCACCACATAAACAACAACCGCAATAATGGTTCACCTTTCCCAAATCCCTAACAATGACAAGGTTGCTGCTCCCCTCGTCGAAGGGTTGAAGAAACTTACAATGGCTGCTTCGAGCGAGGAGGATCGATTCACAACTAGTGTTTATGGTTCTAGATTTGCTGCGGAGGATCTGCCAGAGCATGAGATGCCGGATGGAGAGATGCCCAAGGAGGTATGTGATGTGATATAGAATTGGCGCTTGAATGCAAATCTGGAATTGGGGCAAAAAGACTAATCTTATGTGGTGGATGAATAGGTTGCGTATCGTATGATTAAAGATCATCTTTCACTCGATGGAAACCCTATGCTGAATTTGGCATCTTTTGTTACTACATTCATGGTGAGTTTAGTGAACTGGTTTCCTTGATTGTTGTGGGCGTCCTCGGTCGTTGGAGTCTTGGAAGATATTGAGGTTGTTGATAATGCGCATCAAACACTCACGCTGAGTGCAATTGAATCAAGGGGATCTACGAATCATCTTGTTCAATGCTAATAGGATGTAGGAAAAAGAAGTTGAAGATCTCATGACTGAGAGTTTCAGCAAGAATTTCATTGGTAAGTCCACTGTCTTCTCATCCTGATATTTCGCTTTCTATACCCTTTTTTCCCCCCCAACTCACGCTAACTCCTCGGGTAGATTACGAAGAATATCCTCAATCCGCAGACATTCAAAACCGATGTGTTTCCATGATCGGTCGTTTGTTCAACGCTCCTACAAATGAAGAAGGCGATGCTGCTGTTGGTACCTCGACCGTCGGTTCTTCCGAAGCCATTATGTTGGCAGTTTTGGCCATGAAGAAACGCTGGAAGAATGCTCGTATCGCTGCTGGAAAATCGACCGATAACCCAAATATCGTTATGTCTTCTGCTGTTCAAGTCTGCTGGGAAAAAGCAGCTAGATATTTCGAGGTGGAGGAAAAATACGTTTACTGTACTCCAGATCGATATGTAATTGATCCTGAGGAGACAGTCAATTTGGTGGATGAGAATACCATTGGTATTTGCATCATTCTCGGAACTACTTATACCGGAGAGTATGAAGATGCCAAGGCTGTGAACGATCTTTTGATCGAGAAGAACATCGATACCGTTATTCATATCGACGCAGCTTCAGGTGGATTTGTAGCTCCATTCACCGTACCAGAATTGGAGTGGGATTTCAGATTAGAAAAGGTTGTTTCTATTAACACCAGTGGTCATAAGTATGTTCTTCACCCTTTCTTACCTAGTCGACGACTAATAAGATTCTAGATATGGACTCGTCTATCCAGGCGTTGGTTGGATTGTTTGGAGAGCACCAGAATACCTTCCTAAGGAGCTTGTTTTCAACATCAATTATCTTGGTGCCGATCAAGCTTCTTTCACTCTGAACTTCTCCAAGGGTGCTTCCCAAGTTATCGCTCAATATTACCAACTCATTCGTCTTGGTAAGAAGGGTTACAAAGCTATCATGAGCAACTTGACAAGAACCGCCGATTATCTCTCCGATTCTCTTGAACAACTCGGATTCCTTATCATGTCTCAAAAGAATGGAAAAGGCCTCCCACTCGTCGCTTTCCGTATTGACCCAAACTCCGACAAACATTATGATGAATTCGCAATTGCTCATCAACTCCGTCAACGTGGATGGGTTGTTCCAGCATATACTATGGCACCAAAAACTGATAACCTGAAGATGTTACGTGTCGTCGTCCGTGAGGATTTCAGTAAATCAAGATGTGATTCATTATTGAATGATATCAAGTTGTGCTGCAGTGTCTTGGATGAGATGGATAAAGATACTGTCAAGAAGAATCAAGAATACATTAAGTCGCATGCTACTCACTCTGGAAAGAGCAAGCATAACCATGCTCATTATAAGAATGAGAAGCATAGTTTGCAAGGAAAGACTGGAAAGACTCATGCTATTTGTTAGTATGGCGCATCTTTGGATTTTGTATTCATCGTCTCGTTTGGATTGGGTCTTCGATGGTGATATTTGAGGGATGGACGACGGACGATGGAAATATGAATAGAATGGTGGAATGGTGCTGGGAAAGGTAAAAACGAAAGGATGGATGGATGGATTCATGGATGGGTTTATGAATGATGATCGCTTAACGAGAAACAAAATATTCGTGGATTTTCAGTTGATTTTAACAGGAAGTATCTAAATATACTCCACTATATACAAATTTATCTGCAAACTCTACATCACCAGTATATATGCATATCCTACTTGTCCTACCATACAAAAAACATCTGCCAATATAGGCTATCAACGCTGATCCGCCTCTATCCGTAAGCGCGTATTTGACCCTAGCTTTTCCCCGGGATCGGCACTTGGACACCCTGTATTTTTCTGTACCAGGTATCTATTACTGTAAGACGGAAATTATCGTTCTAGAAACGGAATTTTGCTTCATCTTGCATCTGGTGTTCAACGGTTGGCGCTCATTGGGTTTTATGAAATTTATTTCTTATTTGATACCCAATCTCACGATTCATTTTATAGTGGGGTGATTGTTTCTGCGAGGGTGCGGTGCATGATAGATTGGGCTTAAGGCAAAGAGGCAAAGACAGGAGAGAAAAAAGGAAAGGGAACAGAGACACCGAGTACAAAACACTAGATCGAAAGTGACGATTAGGAGGGACGAAACGCAAAGGTACGAATCGAGAGAAGGAACCCGGGAAAGACAATACGATACCAGGTTGGATGAGACAAATCAAACGAGCTCAACAAACGAGAGAAAGAAACGACGTATGATGTGAGTGGGGATTCCTGTTTGATTGTGTCTGAGGTTTGCGCGAAGTGAAGCAGAGTTTCCAAAGGGATAGAGGAAGATTGGCGAGAGAAATTACGGAATAGAGGATTTCAGAGCTGCCGAGGAGATATGAGCGCTGGAGGTGGAGTAGCAGCAGGAGCAGGAGGAGTACCGCAGAAACAGATCCGCTTCGTGAATAATGAGGGACAACCGCCTGCGAAGAGGCGGAGGGTTAATGCTGCGTATGTATTACTTTTTAAACAATCGCAGAATGAAGGGGTGATTTACCGAGAGTATAAGCTAACCTTCAATGCGGCGTGTAGATGTCGGACCTGCAGGAAACGCAAAACAAGATGCGATGGGAAACGACCACTTTGTTCGACATGTACGGATAATGGTCATGAATGTATGGGGTATGCGGAGGGATCTGATGGAGCTACGAACTCGATAAGGAAGGAGGTGAAAACCCCAGATGGTGGGGAAGGAGATGAGGGGGATTATGCACATTCACATCTCCGGAGGCCTGGAACGTTGAAAGAAAACTCGAGAGATACGGTACCGCAACAATTTCAACAAAGAGCGAATACAACTGCTGCACGGACGAGAGTTGAGGTTGATCAATCATATATGCATGATGCATCTCGAAGGCTGGGAAGTGAGGATATGGGGAACAATCGACCTGGAAATCCGGGGGTTGACTATAGAGATGCAGTTCTATTTCCAGACGAGAGTCCCAATCCTCTCGAAAGAGATCAACCACTTCTCAGTGAAACAACCATCAGTGAAAGCCATCGAGTACCATATTTCAGATATTTTGGTCCAACAGCCATTGTACCCGGATTCAAACAAATGGTGGTTTCTGTTCGGGAACACAAAAGAAGTATGGGCGCTCCATCGTCCTCTTCTCTCACAATGTCACCCATATCCGCGAAACATTCTAGTGGGGGTTCTGTGAATGGAACGCCATCTCAAGCGGGTACTGAGCCAAGGTCTGCAATCGATATGCCACTTTATGATCCTAATGATCCGTTACCGGTCAATAGACTTATAATCCATCTTGTGGAAGTCTTCTTTGCTCATTTGGGTTGTAATTACCCTTTTCTATCGAAACGACAGGAAAATTTCAAACGTCTGGTAGAAGAAAAGAAAGTTGAACCTATTCTTGTAGATGCAGTTTGTGCATTAGCGGCTCGATTTTCAGATCATCCACTTCTCACTACTTCACATGATTCACCACAACCGAAATCAGAATATGGACAAGTCTTTGCTCAGCGAGCTAAAGCGGCTGTCGTGGATACATTTCCTTGTCCCACGGTTGGAGCTGTACAAGCTTGTTTATTACTTGCTTATGAGGGATTTGGTGCGAATCAAGATAGTGCGTTGTGGATGTATCTTGGATGTGCTATAAGAATGGCGGTGGATCTTGGGCTTCAAAAGTTGGATGGTGTTAAACATCAAGGGCAGAAGGATCCAGGATACCATAGGTCGACGAAGGAAGGAGAATCAGATGAACCTGATGCTACTATTACAGCGGAAGAGAAAAGTGCAATTGAAGAAGAAAGAATAGATACACTCTGGGCAGTCCTCATGCTTGATCGAGTTATTTCTTCTGGCACTGGTAGACCAGTGAGTCTTAAAGATGAAGATCTCGAATTGACACTTCCATCCGTATCCAACAATACAGAAGAAGCATGGCCAGATCCTTTCCCTGCACTTATCAGAATCATACATTTGTATGGTCTAGTTTCAGATTTGTTGAATCGGATAAGAGGTGCGGACGATATTACACCTGGGTTGATAAAACAACTAAAGGGTATGGAAAAGGATTTAACTGTGTTGTATCAAAGTTTGGATGGGAGATTGGAATTTTCAGCGACCAACTTTCAACATTATGTTAAGAGTGGGGAGGGAACCAATTTTATACTTGTAAGTTTTGCTTTACCCCTCGAAGTAAGCGAATAAGTTTTGCTAATCAATATCAAGGTTCATTTTTGGTTTCACACCTTAATCATGTTACTTCACCAGCCTACTTTGATGCAATCTCTCGAAGGAAAAGTTCTACAATTACTTCCTCATAGTCGGGAACTCAGCATGTCATCTGCTAAAACTATTGCGGACATCTTGGCTTTTGCTGAACTTATTGATCCGAGATCATTTATTGGAAACCCATTTACGTGTCAACCGATATATATCGCTGGATGTGCTTTTCTTAAAGAGATTGCGTTGCACACTTCTCAGCCATCTTCTAGAAACCCCAGTCCTCGTCAAAGCCCTCCATCGGATACTGTGAAATCAGGTGGGAATCACAATAATCAAGGAAATCAAAAACAGAAACATTCATTGCTTGCAGCAGCAGCGAATCAAAACTATCAACGGTGTCACAAAGCTTTACAACATATAGAATCTTATTGGGCTGGAACACGATATATTCGAGTAGCTATGGAACAGAAACAAAGTGGAATAGATCCACAGGAAGTGGAAACATATACGGCCGAAGAATATACCGAAGCTACTAAACCAAGACATGAAATTATACCTAATTGGAGACGAAAATTCTCTGCAAATTCTCCTGGTAGATTTCCGGAATTTGTACGTTCACCAATGATGGAAGCACTTCCTGGATCTCCGGCAATAGATTTGGCTCAAGCTATTGGTTGGTCTCTGACTGGAACTACTAATTCTCCAAGTTCAAATTTGACATTCATGTATCAAAATCAAAGTGCAGCGGATCATTTAGAGATGAGAGCTCAGAAAGAATATGGACAGGGAAATATGATTTATGATCCTATTAGACAAAGTTTACCGGAAAATACAGCGGGTGGTACGTCGACTAGTGGGAGGTTTGATAGATTTATAGGGACTTCGAGGAGTAATCATATGCCTCCTCCGGGACCAAAATTCATGCATGGTACGAACTCAAATATTGATGCTAGTGCAACGGCGGATGCGGAAATGTTACTGGGGTTGGGTGCTGGAGGCAATGGAAGTGGCAGTCCATATCCGACACCGAGGAGTGAAAACCATGCTTTTGATCCAGGACCAAGAAATACGATGAGTCCAAGGCCAGGAAGATCAAGTACACCTGGGGGAGGAGGTGGGTATGATTTCTCGCATACCCCATCGACATCTAGAGCGGGAGGATTCTATAATCACAACAATCATAATCACAATAATAATAACGGAAGTAATCTACACGGTAATAATATACATCCCGTTAACGGGCACGCAAATGGATCGGGTAATGGACAGGGAAATACATATCATGCGGGAAATCATACAAATACAAATTCGCATTCGCACGGGTACATGGGCATGGGAATGGGAAACAACGGGATGGGCGACATGATGATGGAAAGTCAGGATATCGATATGAGGGGTTTGGGGGAGGATATGATGCCTTGGTTGGAGTATTTGCCGGGGGATATGTTGGGGTTGAGTGGATTTTTTGGGGAGGAGGGAGAGGGTGGGGAAGAGAGGTGAGAGGTGAAGAAATTATAGTTATATGGTTATTTAATTAATTAACTATGGAGATTTAATTGGAAATGATAAATGTTGACTAATTTTTTGATCCTTGATTGTTTGTTTTGAGGGGAGAGGTAAGAAGGTTAATTGATTCTTAAAGTCCTATCTATCTCTTATTACCTTCTCTGAAGTCTTATCAACACAAGACGATGATTGAGATCATACTACGTAACTGGGTTGGTCATGATTTACTTTACTTCTTGACAAATAGGTAGTCCGGCTCATGACCCTATGCATTTCGACAACGATTCCGAGGAATAGTCACAATCAAGGAAGGAACGAAGGAAGGAAGGAAGTAGGTCAGTGGATGTATCGATTTGTTATTTAGTATGGAGAAGGAGGTTTTGAAAAGTTGAGATCTAGTTGTGGATTTGGATGTGGATGTGATGGATGGGAAGTGATGGATGGGAAGTGATGGATGGGAAGTGATGGATGGGAAGTGATGGAT
Source organism: Botrytis fragariae (assembly GCF_013461495.1). NCBI lineage: Eukaryota > Fungi > Ascomycota > Leotiomycetes > Helotiales > Sclerotiniaceae > Botrytis > Botrytis fragariae. The sequence goes on from NW_023500986.1 coordinate 385,665, forward strand.
GGGAAGTGATGGATGGGAAGTGATGGATGGGAAGTGATGGATGGGAAGTGATGGATAGGATGGGATCTAGACACAAGCGAATAGACTTCTATTATTCAATCTTCCAATAAATAAGATAATAGATTCTGAGATATGGGAAACGAGATGTTGAAAAGGGAGATTTGTATTTTTTGTTTGTTTAAGTGAGGTTGTTTCCTATTGAGTTGTATGATGTGATTTGATAGGATTTGATCGGATTGTTCGTGGATGACGGTCTCTATTTGTGTCTCAGTTTTTGGTGTAGTTGGAAGGAATTATGTATTTGCTATAATCTCCTCGCTTGATCTATATTTGTTATCCTTCCTCTCCTCTTGTAATTACTTCCCATCCTTTTCGCGTGATCCTCAACTCTTTAAGCGTATTCTCAACCGTCGAATTCCTCTCTCTCCATCCCCAACCATTTATTTCACGTCTTGAACGATTTACGATTTCCCACTGTCATCTATCTTCTAGCATTATCCTGTACCCTCTCAAACTATTTGATTATTGGTTGAGTCTCTCCTATGTTCGCACTCCTCTATTTCCCTTCGTCTTCTTCTCTTATAATTCCTCCCCTAAACTATATCATCAACCATCGATCCTCTTCTGTATCAATACCCTATCATCTCTTCTTCATCTCCAAAAATACCTCCATTACTATCTGATCTCTCACCTCCAAAATATATCCCCATCTACTCATTACATAACTTGTGGCTCGGGCGATAGAACACATGGTAAAGATCGCGAAACAGACGATTGCGAATTCAATGCCTTTGAGTTGCGGATTGTCGAGTTTGTGTATTCGTGTTCGTGTTTGGGCTTGGATGGAGGGATTTGTGGTTTTGGGATCACTGGGGCTGTGAAGAGCTCTGAGGGAAACGTGCTGATGTGATGATTTGAGATCTCGTTCTAAAGTCGATGTTCCACTCTCAGTGCGATTTGAAAAAGGGGATAGTACGATGATAGCGAGAGAGACAAGAAATAGAACACAGGAGATAATCTGGATATTGAGCAGTAAAGAGCGGCGGGTGGAACAGTAGCGGAATTGGATAGAGGGTTGTGTGGTTGATGTGGCTTTGAGGACGTGGGTAGTGTGGTTGGGATTGGGATGGTTGCAGGTGCAGGGTTTATGGGATTGGTATTGGTGGGGAGGGGGGAGGAGAGGAGAAGTTTCGGAGAGACCGCCGCGGGAGGGGATGGGGAAGATGAATTCTGAGGGTGTGAGGATGGGTGTGAAGGAGAACGGGGAGGGAGAGCGAGATGTGGATCCGGATAAGGATGGGTTGGGTGGGGTGGAGATTATGCTGGTAAGCGAAGATGCGCCGGAGAGGGAGTAGAGCGAGGAGATGGATCTTGGTCTTGGAGCCATCTTTTTTTTCTTGAGTGAGTAGGTTTCTATATTGTCGTTAGATTAATCGGGAAGGGTAGATGGGAAATAAGATCAGGTGGCTGAAGATAGGTGTAGTTGTGGTTAGAAGGGGGGGGGGTTGTAGATTAATCAGGTTGGATGGATACTTACTGTAATCAGATTTTCCAGGAGGTATTATCGTACGATCGATTTCTCCCGAGAAAAATCTACGAGATTTCCGAGTTCCAATCGGTATTGGACGCTATCTAGATTTCAGTCCCCTGCCGAGTGGATGCTGATATTTTGAAGGTTGATAGGTTGATGGTGAACAAGCTCTTGAGTTTCGTGTCTGGATTTGCGTAAGAATTTTTCTCTTATTATAATACATTCTGAGAAGTCTCGCTCAAGAGGATCATGTATGTAAATTTTGAAATGCATACGGTTCGTTAAGTGATTCTGAGTGGGAATTCGAGTGGCAGTACTTCTAAGGATGGAGATGTTACGGTTCGCAACTAGCTATATTGGTTCATGCTGAATTGTGGTGAGTCATATGACAGTTCTTAACTTCTCATTACTCGGATCATACTAGTCAAGTATGATGTGAGAATTCTCCGGATTGATAATGAGAGGAAATTTCTGCTGTATGTTTTTGGGGTGGTGGTTACGGGATGTTGATTTGCTTGAATTCGAGTCGGTCACAGAGATAACTTTGAGGCGAGAGATGATATGTAACATGTAGCTTGGAGAAGATTCACTATCCGAGGATCTGAAATCTTGATCTGGAAGGTTTCAGCATCTTTCGTGCATACCGAACCGTAAGTTTCGCTGAAGGATGAAATGGCTAGATTACAGGGGATATTGTCTGAAAGCTGGTAGATCTTATAGAAATGTATATCAGATAATATCCTTCATTATTAGTTCATCTACTATTACAACTTGATTCAAGAAAATGAAGTACCTGGATTCAATTCACTTGCGCAAGTCAACTCTGACAATTTCACATAGCACCTTCACCAAACTCGCTTGCTACGGTAGATAGATATTCACTCTTATGACATCATCACGTAGTCGGATACTTCCATCCTCTAGAAGTTACTAGGTACGTGCATCAATAATAACAACCGTTTCATCAATAACAATGAACTGTATTGAAATTTTGGCGTTAGATCCACAAGGATTTCTTTTCCCGATCCACTCAATTGATCTAGAATCATTTCAATAGATTCTTCTAAACATTGTTTTTTACTTCTAACTCCATAGCACATTAAAATTCATACATTCAGTTCGGGAAATCCACAGAGAATCAAGAATTATACAAGCATAACAATTAAAATGGTCTTCAGTAAAGGTATAGTCAATTTTTTGTTCTGCGATATCCAATTCCATTTTCCATCCTGTTTTTCTCATACTATTACTCTGCCTATTACTTCCTCAAAAGCTTGATAAACAACTGACCAACGATCATAGAAGACTCCAAAGGTTTCCAAAACTCCAGAAAACCCACCAAAATACCAAGAAGTGTCGCGACTAGTGCACATCCACATATCAAGATGAATCCCAGTACGCCTACATTTACCTCGCCCATGAAATCCGAGAGCAATTGTGCTGCTCGTAGAACTCCTGAGACTCCAACACGGGCTCGGAAGATTAGTAGGTGTAATAGCAAAGACAAAGGCATGAGCAGGAAAACTTCCTTCTCGAAGATTCCAAGTAGCCCTGGTTCAACCAGAATGCTTCAGACGAGTCCGATTGCCTTTGCCCTTGCTGGTGCGGGTAGGATGAATTTACGCTATAGAGATACTCCTAGTATTTCTTCGACGGGTTCAGATTCAACGATTAGGGAAAAGATTGCTGAGGCAATGGCTACAGATCAATTTGCGATGTCCGATCGTGATATTCCTCTATCTCCACAGAATAAGATTAGAATAATTGCAGCAAACATGAGTAATCCTCTCGCAAACAAGGGAAAGAGCTTACCAACTACTGGTATTACGCTGCCTGAGTCCACTGACATGAAGGGTGTCATTTCCCAGGTAGAATCGCCCCCAATTTTCTCTGAAGCAATGGCTTCTCCTGCTGTCCCAAAGCCAGTACTTACTTGCAACGCATCGTATACATCTTCCACGTATACACCAGCAAAGATCTTCATAGCACCCTCAACACCTAGTACTACTCGTAAACCTGCAGGATCGTCTCTATCACGTCCTATAAAAAAGAAATCTCAATCCACGCCACTTCTCCCAAAGCGACATCGTTCCTCTACAGGGTCCTCTCGTCACGTTGTTGCATCCAGTGCTCCAAGCGAATTCTATGAGTATCATACCATTAACGGTACTATCGACCTCCCATTTCCCTTCAAGCAATATTCATCTGGTGATAGTTCTGGTTACCATTCAGGCGTTTCTGGCTCCGGATCGACTTCCTCGTCTCGCACGTCTCTTAAAAACATCTACCGGGGCTTTTTACATAACGTGAGGCCCAGAGTTCTGGGTGCGTATGTTTTGTTTGGAGGCTCCATCATCTGGCTTGTATGGATGACTTCGAGCAAGATTCTCACAGGCAAGAAAGGAAATCCAGGTCGTGGCCATGGTAGAATTGGTGGACATGTTTCTCCATATGGAATGAGCATTCCTACGTTGACTCCATCGTTTCCCACGCATTCTATTGAGGAGCTCATGCCTGTTGATGAGCCATACCTCTCTACCGGGGGTGCCAACAATCGTCAGATCACACAAAATTCCCACAAGTCGCGTCCCAATACACCTTCAAAGTCCGAACCAGAAGAAAGTCTTTGGGATATCTTGAGTTTCCTCTCTGTGCCTTTGGCATGGATGTTCGGTCTAATCCTTGTCTTGCTTTTTATCCTTGGGCTGCTCGAGTATTTACCCCCAGTCTTTCCTTCTGGTGGCGGGGTAGCTGATAGGGGTTGGAGTGAAAAAGTGTGAGATGGAAATTCTTGTTCTGGAAGGGAAGATTGGATCGGAGAGCTGTGTGTTATGAGATTTGAGATGAAGGTAGGTTTAACATGGCAGAGGATGCTTAGGCACTTAAGTGGCTCTTGCTTTGATGTCAGGGAAGGATGGATTCACAATCAAAAATAATTGCGCGTTTATTTGTGGGAGACGCGGAGAAGGACATCTGCATTTTCTGTTATCTGGAGTGTATATTAACAGGGTTTCGGGGCTTGGTGCGGATGTTTTATCTCATCCAGGCAGTGAGCTGTCACTAGCTTTGTGTTATTTTCGCAATGAATTACTCATGAAAATGATGTTGAATATCCCGTCTTCAAATGAAATCTTAATCTGTGATTGAATGTGAAGTATCGACGTGACCTAAACACAATGCTACAAGCATTATCATCGAAGTCTTTCTTGCCTCTTTCGAATTATCCAATAACTAGAGCTTCAAACAGCCAGAAAGCAACATATTCATGCTTATATAAATTCACGCGTGTTAAAGAAAAAGGTCTTGTATACCTGAAAGAGCTGGTATAAAAGATTCGAAAATAGATTGACTTTTATCCGTTCGGACCCAACAAGTCGAAGTTCAGCTGAGTCTACCGAGCTACAACATCAGTAGTAATCCACTATTATCAGGTTAGTCACCGTCATTATAAATATAATACATTCCTAAGCAGAGATTTGCAGGCTGCATGTTTAGCTTTAGCCTCACTATCAGCCGTAGTTTACAACTCTGGGCAGACGATACTTTCAGCATAGACCTCCACTTGAAAGCTGCCTTGTGCCGTGGGTATTTCAAACTGAGATATTCCATGTGGATGAATGGAGACTCTTGGAGTCCTTGAAGTACATTAAGCCAGGTCAGACGTTGAACGTTGATATAAGGTGTATTGTACCAACGCGATCATCTCCTGGTGCAAGCCTAAGCGGGCTCCCCCTGATCTCACTCTACCACATGATAATCAACTTTACCTGGTGGTTTATTAGAAGTGTACGATAATTCAGACGAAAAGAACCCTTGGTCCTCGATCGAGTTACATGGACTTGGTAGTGGGGAATCGTCGGAAGATGTGAAGTAGAAGTGCGGAGATGATCCATGTTACGTAATCATTTCAGTTGACATCCCTAGCTCTAGGCTCATCTACTCCCAAAATCGTCATATAGCCATTTAAATTGAGATACGAATAACGTTTTACGACTTGAGTATCTTCCTTTCCATAGACCATTCGAGTAGCCACGATTAAGAGTCTCTCTGAAGTTTGATCTATTTACTGCACAATGCCGTTGATTGAAAGTTTCTGAGGCAGCAAACGGAGTTGCTCCTTCCCCGAACAAGCCGAACCATCGACTCAGTGAGTTGCTATCTGCAGGTTTTCTCAACCGCGGAACTAGTAGCATACTCGCCCTTCTAGTCTATGAGACATCCCAACGCTCAAATATTGCGGTGATGTGTATGCACCAGGTATTTCAAAGTCGACGACATTGTGAATAGTCGACTCCAATGAATTCCTCGCGAAGCTTCCAAAGTCTCAAACCACTTACGAAACAATAATATATATGGGAAAGTTCTAGCTGGCTCTGAGGTCTACGCATCAATACTGCAGAGGTATCGCGAACGACGGTCTTGCGTGGTTCCCATGCGTTCAAAAGCTACAAGGTGGGTATTCTCATCCACGAGAGATCTTGACTTTATACTTCTGAATGCTATACCTGGTGCAATCAAGGCGCAGTTATTCTAGCCCACGTTGCGTACCTATGCTAGAGCCTGATAAAGCTAGCCAGGCGTATGTGGAGTCTACCATGGAGGCTTTTGGTGAAACTAGGAATCTTACCAGTTTCTCAAATTGCCTCCAGAACTTTAAATATACATATGGGAACTTGTATGTGGGCTTGAAGGACAGCGAGTATATTTCGTGCATAACCAACGAATGATCGCTCTTCTACATCCTCATCTTGCAACAGGCTCTAACAGAAAATGGACCAAGCATCACTGGAAAATATACATCAACTACGCCAATTCCTACTGCACTCCATATTTACTCTTGTTTACGGAACATCACCTTGAAATGATGTGAGCTTACTTTTGGCTTGACCATTATACCATGGTGGAAATCGCTGCTCCTACTCCGATACATCTCAATTATAGAAAGTACATTTTGTCTTTTCGCAAAGATCGGCATGACTACGAAATGGGCTGGAAATCATGCTATCTGCCTTTCTGCAGCTTCGTAGACCCATCAGATCTTGACAGATCCTAGCGTTTAGGGTTCAAAAGCCACATACACGGCGTGATTTACCCAAACTTGTATAGGTTCCACGCCATTCTTCTTAAATGGAGATCGTTGAAACAGGTAATTAGGGAGTATGAGGTCATTGGAAATCAAGTATGTAGAAAAATCAATTTTGAAAAATTAAATGGAGATGAGTTTCATCTTGTGGACTTGTGTATCAAAGAGGTCGATTACGAGCAATCCATACCTTACTGGCCTGGTGATTCAAAATCTACCCGAGAGAACGTGGAAAATGTTTTGGATGCCGTCAAATCCTGTGTGGAATCTGAGACTATGCCTGGGACCTTGGAAAGAGAATCGGGACCCGCCGAAACACGATGGGGGTCAATTTTGGATCAATTCGAAAGATATGAGCATGCTTGCCATTGTACATACTTGTTTTCACGATGACATGGCCCGGTATTTTGCAGCGGGAGTCTCGGAGAAAGAGTCATCTTCCCTGAATCGAGCCCTACATTTTCTTCAATTCCGTGCATACATATGCAGTGAAACAGAAGGAAACTCATCTTCTAGAAGATCTCCACCCCCAAATTGACATGCATTAGCTCTCCACAGCGCATAAAGTCGCTGCAGGAACTCCGGCTTTCTTCATGGATATGGAAGGAGACAAGAAATACATTTCTGATTGTGGAAAAGTCTCCTAAAATCCGCTTTACCTGCACATAATATTAACTTTTTTGTAGAATGCATTCTACAAATTTCAAATACCGGTTGCATGACCCCCACGAACCTATTTATCCAGTGACTTGGAGATTTTCGGTCCTGACACCGTCTTGGCTACATTATTTGTACAACAGGAAGATGCCGACCAAGGCGCTAAGTGTGCAGTCAGCGCGGGGTTGAAACCCCCCTGGAATCGTTCAAGTGGATATTTGAGAGCTATATCTGCACGATCGGACGCATTCAACTTTCGTTTAGTTTCCTCCGCGTCGAGTTATTGAAAATCATACCACCTTCCTCAATTCACTTCAACGCCGAACCCAAAGAACGTTCTGGAATATAATATCTTTGGGCGTAAATATTCTTCAATAGTTCGAAGGCTTTTAGGGATCAGTTTTGAGAATGGGTCTAGTCAATTTGGGTCATGAAGCAGATCCCGTTCTCACCAGGATCGTTGATGAGGATAAGGTGGCTTGGTGGAGAAAAAGAAATTTAAGAATCCTGTATCTTTTGCTATATCCAACATGTATGGGGATTGAGATGACGTCGGGGTTCGACTCTCAGATGATCAATGGATTGCAGTTTATTCCTTCTTGGAATAAATGTGAGTTTAGTGTTTAGTTAGTTTATTGGTTGGAGGATTATTGATGATGAAATACAGACTTTGGTGAGCCGACGATTGATGGGGCTGGGAAGTCGACGTATGCTTTGAAGGCAGAGCTTTTGGGCATTGTGGCTGCGGCATACAGCTTAGGTGCTATTTTGTCAGTGCCGTTTGTACCAACGCTTGCTCAAAGTTTTGGACGTAGGTGGTCCATAATGTTTGGTTCTATTGTGATGGTCGTTGGATCTTTCCTTCAGGGCTTCTCCATCAATGGTATGGCCATCTGAACACCCCTGATTGGGTACACACTTACCTAGAAACAGCTGCGATGTACATCGTTGCCAGAATGTTTCTTGGATTTGGTATTGTCTTTGCAATTGTCTCCGGCTCAGCCATGCTTGGTGAATTAGCATATCCGAAAGAAAGGCCAGTTATGACTTCTCTCTTCAATGCATCTTGGTTTGTAGGATCTTTAGTTGCTTCCGGAATTACTGTTCGCACTGCAACCATTAATACAGATTGGGGATGGAGAATTCCATCTCTTCTTCAAGCCTGTCCCTCACTTATTCAGATTATCTTCGTCTTGTAAGTATATCTTGAATTTACCAAGATACTCCTAACAACAGACAAAGCTTCCTACCGGAAAGTCCTCGGTACCTTATTAGCAAAGATAGACGAGACGAAGCATTCGATATCTTGGTCAAGTATCACGCAGAAGGAAATCGTGATTCGGTATTCGTTCGTGCTGAAATGACTCAGATTGAAACAACGATCAAACTAGAAGTAGAAGCTTCTAAGCGATCTTGGATGTCCATGTTGAGCACTCCTGGAATGAGACGCCGGGTATTTTTAGCTTCTGCTATGGGGGTCTTCACACAATGGTCTGGCAATACTTTAATTTCGTGAGTGCCCTATTCATTCGCTCATCTCATGGTTTAACAACCCCAGATTCTACCTTTCCAAGATTCTTGCCATGATAGGTTACACGGATACCAACACTAAAACCATGATTAATCTCGGATCGACAGCTTGGTCTTTCCTCACAGGAACTTTGGCCGCCCTGATAGTACCACGGTATAAACGCCGCACTATGTTTTTACTCTGTGCTTGTAGTATGTTCTTCGTGTATATAGCATGGACAATCAGTATGCAACGAGCCATGCTAGCATATGATACTCATCGACCCAACAAAGCTGCTGCCATCACCACCCTATTTTTTATATTTCTCTACTCGCCTTGTTATAATATTGGGAACAATGCACTTGCATATAGTAGGTACCATTCCCTAGCCTATCAAATGCCGAGATCCAAACCCACAAACCATACTAAAACCCCGCAGCCTACCTAGTAGAACTCTTCCCCTACGCGGACCGTTCTCGCGGCATCTCCATCGAACAATTTTTCGTCCGAGCCGCTAATTTCTTCACCACCTACGTAAATCCCATCGGTATGGCGAACGTCGGTTGGAAATATCTTATTATGTATTGTGTAACCATTTGCATTGAGATAATAGTAATTTACTTCTTCTACCCTGAGACTCAGGGACGCACGTTAGAAGAACTTGCTTTTCGTAAGTGCTTTTGTTTTTGGTTCTGTGGACTTCATATATCAATTTGCGAATGCAATTGAGCAGCACTGACGGGAGTACTTGGGAATAGTATTTGAAGACGATACATTAGCAGAGAAAGCTACGGTGGCTGTGGAGAAAACTATACATTTTGATCACCGTGATGAGGCAAGGACTGCGTAAAACTGAGGCTGATACCCTTGTACCCAATTGCGTGGAAACGGGGCAATATCGCATTCGTACATACTGCATGATTTTGCTCAAAAGAAATTTCTGACACTTCTTTCTTTTTTTCTGTTTTTTCAACGAACCCCTATTTTTCAGGATTTATTTCTGGTCCCCTCAGCTATTTATCCGACGATATATATCTTTGGTATAGATAGAGACCCAACCACAACTAACTGTTCTTCAAAATCAAAAAGTAAAGATTCACATCTTGGAATCGTGAAATATATTTGCTTATCCATTATCTCCAAACAACCCCCATCTCGCTGGCGCGTCCTTACACGCAAAGATCCCCACAATACGTGCACGTTCGCCGCGCGTTAATCTTAAATGATCAAAATTCCCCATTCCCATCTACATACATATCCACTATAGGAAAATTTCCAAAAGCTTGACACCTATTCAGAAATCATGATTTGTGCTTGGCGGTCTTGTATGGATACCATATGGATCACATTGCTTTCTATCCTGAGAACGTCAGCCGCGTCGTAAGGAGAAGAGGATGTATGCTTTCGGTTTGTACTGTGAGTGGGCTCATTCTCTGAGTCTACAGGATCTTTGATATGTGAGAGGAAAGTCGATATGAGGTTTTGATGAGTGCTTTTCCTTTTGTACTAGATGTTGCTTATTGTATTTGCGTCTTTTCCTGTCTCAAATTCTTGATTTTGTCTTTGCAATTTTCAACCCCTTTTCCCCTGAAATTATCTTTTGTTTTGGGCACACAACACCTTTCGATACCCTTCTGTTCATCTATTTCATATTCGATACCCCTCTTCCCATCATCAAACCCCCAAATCACGCAATGCGGGGAACACATTTCACACATCTCATCCCTATTATCCTTGGGCGTCTCATCGGCGCGACTCCAGAAACCTTCCCTTACATCCAATCCACGGAATTTGACGCCGGAGATTATGGTGCCTATCCGAATCGCACCTATGCAACACGTCCAGACTTGATCTCTCCTGGTCTGAATATCCTTCAAGATGACCCGAGATGTGACGATGGATTATATACGATGATATCTCTCAGAGGCGACAAAGTGCATATCACGGGACAAAGTCCCATGATCCATGACCACCAGGGAAATCTCGTTTGGATGAATGCATCGTACGGGGAAACATTTGGGTTGAATGTACAGAGATACAAAGGCGTAGATTATTTGACGTTTTGGCAAGGTGATGATTCGGTGGGGGGACATGGAGAGGGAGTTTATATCTTGGTATTTTTCTCCGACATGTAGACATGTGATCTATACTAACAATCTCATCCAGCTAGATTCTCAATACAAAGAAGCCTACCGTCTAACAGCTGGCAATAACGCCCTAGGAGACCTCCACGAATTCCACATAACACCAGAAGGGACCGCTCTAGTAACCCAATACATTCTCAGAGAAATGGACATCCAATACCGTCGTCGCATCCGTAAAGGCTGGGTTTGGGATTCCGTAATCCAAGAAATTAACATAGAAACCAACGAAATTATATTCGAATGGCACGCGTCCGAGCATTTCAACACCGAAGACTCCTATTTTCCAGCCGGAAGTGCTGGACTGAGAAGTAGCCATGGGTACGACTTCTTTCACATCAATAGTATTGACAAAGATGGATTGGGGAATTACCTGATCAGTTCAAGATATTATCAATCAGTGTCTTATATTGATGGGAAGACGGGTGAGATTCTTTGGGAGCTCGGAGGAAAGAGAAATAGTTTCAAGGATTTGTCGGACGGAAAAGCTACAGCATTCAGCTGGCAACATGATGCTCATTGGACTGCAGATCGTAAGGGAATCACCTTATTCGACAACGGGGCGCGTTATGGATTGAAACCGCAAGTTGAGAGCTCTCGTGCTATTCATATATCCCTCGATCTGGAAGCCATGACCGCGGAAATCGTACGCGAATATGTGAATCCGAGAAAAATCTTAAGTGCTAGCCAAGGCAGTATGCAGGTACTCGAGAATGGAAATGTAATGGTTGGATATGGGTACAACGCTGCTTGGACTGAGTATAGTTCTGAAGGAGAAGTTCTCTGCGATGTTCATATTGGATCTCAAAAGACATTCAACACAGGAGCGGTACAAACATATAAGGTGTTGAAACATGCGTGGGTTGGCAGGCCCGATACGGTGCCGGATGTAAAGGTGATGCATAACAACGTGTATGTTAGTTGGAATGGGGCTACGGAGGTTAGAGGCTGGGTTTTAGAGGGATCGAAGACTGATAGGGGAGAAGGAGGCGAGGAGGAATTTCAGATGGTAGCTGAAGTTCAGAGGGGCGGGTTTGAGACAAAGATCTTGTTTCAGAGAAAAGCTTGGTGTTGGGTAAGAGTTGTCGCTATTGATGGCGAGGGTGTAAAGCTGGAGAGTAGTGAGATTTGGGCTACTGGAACAGACTGTAAGAACACGGTATGTTATTCTCTCACTGAGTGCCATCGACTCATCGAGATGACCCAACTAACGATTCAACAGATCGATCTACCCGAGACGAAGGAAATAATGGAGGAGGAAGAAGACGAGGCTGCAAAGCCATTAATACCATCGAGATTTGCATTGGAAGTAATAGCGCTTGCAGGATTTGCATTTGGAATGTTGGAATTGTGTAGAAGAAAGTTTTGGAAACGGACATTGTCCAGTTTAGGATATAGAGTACTCCCCGTCCAAGCGCAGGATTAGACTGTCGATAAATAATGTTTTTAATAATCAGAAATGCTTTAAAATATTTGATGTTGTCAATATACTTGGCGTACTCATGATCTTGGCTTCTTGGCTATTGGTGCCCAGAAGCCTCTTCTGCGGTAATGGAAAGCTGCGTTTCCTAATTAGGGTTGACAATCAAACAGTAGCACATCATACTATGTGAAAAATATTACAAATTTGGAAAACATGGATGAAAAACTTGCGCCGTTCTTGACTTCAAGAGAACTGGCCCTTTGAATTTGATATGACTTTTATTAACCCTCTTCGTAGTTATAGCCCCCACAAAACGCCAGACACCATTCTGATATGCATCATCAAACATCCAGAGAACCTCATGCTTCGGTAGTAACAACACCGCCAGCATCCTTCCACTTTTGAACTCGTCTTCTGATGTCCGATTCCGTCTGTTGCATGGGATTCAATCTTCTATCCCTAACCATGGCTCCGTAGTTCTCTCCCCATCTCTTGACCAACTTCTCAATCCACTCTTTCTCCCTCTCACTTTGTTGCCTCTCTCTTTTCTCGCCTGCTCTTGAGGCTTGTTCCTCCAACATCTTTACAATCTCGTTTTTTGATGCGGAACCCTCCTCATCACCGAAACCTTCGAAACCCTCTCCATCCTCGTCATCTGAGTTCAGAATATCGTTCAATGGATTTGATTTCTTCTCATCGTGAATGACCCTGATAATCTTTCCAGTCTCTGGGTCTCTCTCGACTCGCGCTTCAGTTGGTGCAAAGTTCTTTGGAATTGCATTTGAGATGGCGAGCTTGTTTGCAGTGGAGGTTTTTGATTCGGAGCCTGCAGTCTTCTTCTCGATACCACCAGTAACGGTATTGAGACGACTAGTTAAGCCAAGGCGGCGGTAATTTTGTGTAAGAGTTTCATCTTGTCTCCTGTGATAAGTAATTAGGATTAATTGCAAACATTCAAAGCTGTGTAGCAAACTTACCAGTTTGCAGCGACGATTGCATTGCCTAAAGGATTGATACGCTTAGACTTTGGCTTGTGCTTGATCTTATTATTTCCAGATCTATTCTTCTTCTTTTGGAGTTCGCGACCCATTTTCTATGATTGCAGATGATATATGAGGTGATGGAATAAAATTGTTATGATAATGTATTGTCACCTCTCAAACTCAAACTCTAACTTCGAAAATCTTCACATTGAATTTGAAAAATTCGAAGCTAGCCTTATCAGCGGGCTTATCATCACATGATTCAAATGATCCATTTCGATGTCCTAGATCACGTGATTCGGTCGCGTGACTCTCTTCCTTTTGTATAATCTACCTCGGCCACGAGCAACCATTTTTTAGTCGTATCATGTATATCTTCATCATCTCAATCTAATACTGGAAGCGAGAGACTTAAGCAGTGTCTTAATATATACTTGCATTGCGATTAAGCAACTCTCATCACACATGTGAATGTCTTCATCCCAAGTGGGCCTTACATACCTACAGTTGTGCCTGTCTAGCTGATAGAACTAGAACAGTACAAATGTATATTGCTTCCGCGTATCCAATGATGTCTGCGGAGATGTCAAAAGTTAACACGGAAGAACCCCCACCCCCCAATCCCCACGACTTAGGTACTAGATACTTATCTAAAGTATTGTTGTCAAACAAACAGTGATCCAATGCTAATCTATGGAGGTACACCAATCTAAACGAGAATGGTGTTTTCTCCGAACTTCATCTCCGTCACAACTATACCATTGAGCATGGTGTGAATCTAAAATTCTGGGATGTATATGGACTTGGTTGGTTGTTCATGGGATAAGTTCATCGGATATTTGACAGCATGCCACTTTGTCTGTACCGATGGTAATGTCCGAAATCGAGGACGATTAGGTATGAATGCTGAAGGAATCTATTCTGCTTTGCTACACGGAGCATGGGCAAAATGCTGTGCACTTCGTACCCCCACAAAGTTGTCTTACTCTTTTCACGATCTACCTCATCTTTCCTATTCTCTTTATTTCAGCCTTTGCCTTTGAATATTGATTTGTCAGTGGAGGAGGATGAAGAGGCGAAGTCCTAAAAGGATCAACAGCCAATCCCAACGCACCTGGTGTAACGTTCCATCACAGTCTGTAGATTTCTCGCTTGACAAGTGACTTGAGCAGTAAAGAAATATCTAGACCAATCAGCAGTAAAATATCAAGTGCGAAAGGATTTCGGAGTAGATGGCGAAGTTCGGCAACGGACAGCGCGATGAGAGGCTAGCAGTAGGATTCTGTTCCCGTAAATTCTTCTTGATCCCCTACAGACTGCATCTATGACTTCTTCAAAATAGCCGCGCAAAAAATCATAAAGAAGGCTGTTGTATCATATGATTCGCATCGTCAACCATTCATTGATGCCGGTAGAGCAACTTTAGGCCAAGTCCGTCAGTCTACTGAGGAATTAAGATGGTGGGCAGGTCCACCTTGTGGTGCGGGTAAAAAAGATAGGTTAACTTGGCATATCTGAGACATCACGAACGATGGCGTATCGGAGATATTACCCAATCTTGATAACATTGCTGCGTACTAGATAGGACACCAAATCACCCAAAATTTGACAGACCTTGAAAGTTCGATTAGACTTTCTCAAAACTAGGTCTTAAATTCTATTGTTAATCGCCCGTTGTCATGGTTTCCTTGTTGTTTCGTTAGCTTCCATCCCAATATGTACTCTATTAATGTTTACTGACACTATTGTACTGAGCCCCCATGATTTCCCTGAAGATTAAACAACTAACCCTGCTGAAATTTCTAAAAACACATATGCTTGTGAACCAAAAATCGTCCAAGTTTGACTGCAAGAAAAGTTAGTTTGTTACTTCCGCTGATCGCTGGAAGGCATCTTTGAACTTTTTGACCTGTACCTGAGATAGCTCGAGGCTAGCAAACCCCCGTAAACGATGAGATTGCACATACTTCCGGGCCAGTCTGGTCTGAAAAATGAGGAAAAGTAGCTGGATATCGCCCTGCTGTTGATGAGATACTGACTCGCGATCAAAGATGAAGGAAACGACCGGTAAAGTTGTAACCTCTGAGGGATTAACAGGGATCTATCTATCCCCCCTGATCCACTTCCACCGGGGTTGAGAAGCCACACCGAGGCATCTAAAGCCTGCACGGATTTGCTAAAGCATATAGGTGAGCCGATTGGAAGAGCGCTGGAGGAGAACTGTACGTTAAGGTTACAAATTTGTGATATAATATTGCTTTGTATCGTTCTTCGGGGAGTTCCATCGTGGCGCGAATTCCTTCTATGCGTCTTCGAAAGCTTCTAGCTCGTATCCACTCTAGGGTAGTGCAATTAAATCTTGTTGAAGAGAGGCTTTACAAGGATTGATTGGCTTGATTGCGGTGCTCGGTTTGTGATTTGCCGAATCAACTTTTGGGGGAGCCACCAAACATTCATTTATTTCATGCAGCGATTGTCTAACTTGTCTTGCAGTAACAGGTATGGGAATCAAATAGAAATACTACACCTCTCTTGTGAATTTGGTTGATGATCATCAAGGATTTTACTTTGATTTGAGGTCCAGCCGTATAGATTCGACAGATCTGCAATTGTCTAGATTGAACCCTTAATCAATGGTCATGCGTATCACAGTGTATGTAACAACAATGATTCTGTTTGTCAGAATCATTACTATTCTTATCATCCAGTCCTTAGCATTCATCCAGAGGGCTGTGAAAGCGGAATGAAGATCATGAGGGGGATCCTAGTGCAAAATGGCCCATAATGGAGGCTAGTCGACGGCCAGATGCATACAATATGGAGTATGATTGATATGAGTGGCTCGGAAGACTTGATATCATTTTGTGGGTGTTTCTTGCTTGATCCAATCGAAAAATATGATGAAAGAAATTCCCAACTGCCATACAAAAGGATGAAGTAGATTTTTTTCTACGAAACTCGAGTAAATCCTATCCGCACCTCAACTATTCTCTCATTTCTTACAGTTTTGCGTCTTTCGCGCTTTACTAGCTGCAGAATATAAACGAGCTTGAGCTCTGCAGGTAAGTAACCAATCGTATACTAGTTTGCTACCCAACCTCATTAAGACCCATGATGAAGTTAATTCTTCATGGACAGCTCAGACATGAAAATATATACAATACCCCTCATTAGGTACGGTCAGTACTACCCTCTCCTGCATTCAAATGCAAATAGTATAGTGCTTCTTATCTATTAGCAATCTTATCGGCTGTAATCAGACGCTTTGTGCCTCGATCGCACATTGCGTCAGACTGGGATCAAAGAGTCGAATTACAGCAATTTCCTTTCCATGGCCCTTCATCATTTCAATGTCCTGGGTAAAAGTCCTGAATATGCCTTGCATTGTCACATCAACAATCTCGTCATAATGCAACTTTAGTATTGCAACACGGGATATGAACGCTTTCTTGATGTTTTACAAAGGTAAAACAGGGCTAAGGCGAGCTAAACATTATCAACGGCCGGGCTACTAATTCAGGCATGTGCACGGCAGTACCGAACAATCAGGGGAGAAATAGAATCACCGTTTGCCTCCCCGCCGATACTGTATTTTAGTGGTTGCTTGACGCCAGTGGCTTGTGACAATTACCTGTTACTTCTCATCTCCGAAATTTCTACACTCTGTTTTAAGCCATATCTGTACCTATCATTTTCAAACTCCTCTCATCCAATAACTACTATGGGAAATGATACTAGTAAAATGGGACATGGGATTTCATGACGGACCAAAATATATAGAGCCTGTTAAAAGTAATCATAATTCAGAACCCGGTTGTTGTATGGGGTCTGCTGGCACTTCTTGAGATAGCTTCCGCAATGGCGAAATATCACCCCGGCTTTCAGATCAACCTCCACGGCACAGAAAATGAACGGACATGCTTCAGTGGATTGATTGTGGATTGAGACATATTAAGCTTAATCATATGAAGCTCTCGATCTCATGTCACTTCACGAAAATCAGGTATATCAAAGTGGGCCAAGTTGAATCAGAATCCTATAATTAAGCATTCGGACCAAGAACCAATGCAGAAGCCAATTCAAAATCCCTCCAATCTTCTTTCTTAAGCCAAGATTTCCAAAAGCACAATCAACTACGAATATCATTGATGTTGCTATTGACTATATGTAAACTCATCGAAAGAAGTAAAGATTCCTGCATGGAAGGCTGCGTTGTGCTTCCTCTGCAGACAGTGAATAATTTCTGATTAGTCGAATTATAGATTAAACCACTCGGAGGTGGTAGTTGAAAATGGCCCTCGGTTCCTAGGAAAACCGTGCTACTCCCACTTCAATACCCTGTCCACTCTACCCTACATCACAATCTTTTTACATTTCCCTTTTCCCCCCTTGCAAAGCCGCAGTGCTGATCCCCACCCGTTACTTGAATGTGCGCTGGGGCGGACCTACTGTCTAGGGGTTATTCATCGTCTAGCTCGGTTTGCTCCTCATAACTCATTGACATGCCCACCATGTATTTCTCCAAATATTGCAACCCCAAGCTTCAGCCAACGGCTATTCTCCACATGCTTCTTTGGTTCACTTGGCTACATTATATTTCAATGGACTTGCATTTCTCTTTTCAACCAAATCTTCAAGTTTTTACCTCATAATTACCATCAAAAATGACTCTCCCTGTAGCCTGTCCTCCTTCCTCTGCCTCGTCTGATCCGCCTACTGTCGCTCAACGCAAGCGACGCAGGAGAGCTCCAGCCAGCGGTGCATCGGACGATTGTTTCACTTGTACCAAACGCAACGTAAAATGCGATCGAAGAAGACCATATTGCTCGCAATGTCTGGAAATAGGAAATGAGTGCTCAGGTTACAAAACTCAATTGACTTGGGGTGTGGGAGTGGCAAGTCGAGGAAAACTGCGAGGTTTATCCTTACCCGTTGCAAAATCCCCTCCTGCTCCAAAAAGTCCACCCATTACTCGTCCTCGAGCTGCTTCTACCATTGCGAGAACTTTGGGAAAAAATGAAGAGGGTGTTCGAATCAAATTAGAAAATGCAGCTTCTTTGCCTGTTAGCCCATTCATGACATATGATTTTGTCAACATGGCACCTCATGGAAATGCTTCAACGGCTACCCAAATGTCAGATTGGAATATTACCGCACCATCTCACGAATTCACAATTCCAAAGTACCATCCTGATACACAACAACGGCACATGCAAAGATCTTTACCCCCACAACTTCATCGGATACATACGCTTAGTATCGGAAGACCAGAAGGACTTTCTAGTTCCGTGGACTCTCTGAGTCCATACCCTGACAGCGAGTATACATCACCGATCAGTCAGTCTTTTCAAAATGATGAAGTTCCCTTCCTCAACAGCCCCGCGCCGTTGTACAACAGCTATTCTTCTAGAAATACCTCGGTAACAGATCAAAGTTCGGATATTATGGGAAACTCACGTGGGCCTACATCATGTCCAGATCAATTTTACGCTCCATCAGAAATGAGCTCAAGCATGAGTTCCCATCAAAACATGTATGACCTGTCAGAGGGACGCCAACCTCAACGATCTCATCAAACGTCTTCTTCGGTACATGAAATCTTCTATGACGATGAAATGTTAGGTGAATAATTTCATTCGACGCGTTTGTTTAGACCTCCTTGCTAATTATTGTTTACTAGGCATTCAAAACTCTCACGAGCCCGAAGTATTTGCTACAAGCGCCAGGTCTAGTCATTTTGGTTGGACTTCTATAAATGAAGATGATGTTGGTTCCCCTACGTCGGAGACAGATACTTATGGTCATATTACTGGGCATGATTCCATGTCATCTTCACTTACATCTGAAATGTCACCTCGAATCTCATTCTTTCTAGATTACTACGAGAAGATCATCTGCCCGTCGGTAGTGGTCATCGATAGCCCCTCAAATCCATACCGCGAACATATTCTCGCTCTAGCATCCTCAAGTCAAAGTCTTCAACATGCCATTTGTGCGCTTGCTGCTTGCAACTTACGCATGAAACGAAAGCAATCATTAGGTCAAGATCATTGGCGTCAACCAATTGAACTCGAACTTCAAGATCGTATAAATGCGGGGTCTATTGGTAGACCGGTTTGCACTAGAAGAACCTCCACTCAATCAACATTAACCGATTCTTTGAGCACCGACGCATCGCTCCAAGAAGAATATCAACATCGCTCTCTAGCCGTTTCCCTACTTAATCAACAATTGACCGACCCTTCCAAGGCCCGCCACGATTGTGTTCTCGCGACACTCTTCATCCTCTGTCATTACCGAATGTGTGAATCTGGTATTGCTCAATTCCGTACTCAATTCGCTGGAGTGAAAAAGATTCTCGGGATGCGAGAATGCGGAACTGAGACCGGTAATTGGGGATGGATGGAATCTCTCTTCACTTATTTTGACGGTATTGCCGCTTCAATCAATGATCGTGAAGCTCAGCTTCGAGGTGGATACCTTGAAATGCTAGCTAGCCCATCTAATCCCAATCACGGGCTGGAAAACATGGCAGGCTGTGATGCTGTCCTTTTCAAAACGATCGCCAAGTTGGGACGCCTTAATCTATTGTCGCAGCATCGTCCAGTCATGAACGATGCCCTGACCCACCCCCCTCATCCAAATCATATTCACCATGCCAATGGACTTCACAGACCTCGTCTAGCTGGCCAAGCACTTGTCGACTTTTATAATCTCCATTCTCTTTCATTTGACGGCAATGGTTTCGCTTCAACAATGTCTCTTGACGATGAACCCACTTTTCCTATGCAAAGTCTCACACCTCTCTCACCCACTTCCTGCTCTCCAACATCATCTGTTCCATCCTTCATGTCCAGTGAAGATCCACAAACTACATTTTGGACCGAATGGAAAGCCGCTCGCCTAGCCCTTCAAGAGTGGGAGTTCTCTCCTTCTCACATTGTCTCTTCCCTCCCAGTCACTCCAACTCCCACTCAGCTCCGTGATTTCGGATATATTTCTGAGGCATTCCGTTACTCAGCTCTGTTATACACCGAACGTCTTGCATGTCCCAAAACGCCAAGCTCGCATCTCAACTTCCAGAATTTGGTCAGCCAAGTCTTGTTCTATGTAACAAGTTTGGAGACCAATAGTGGATGTGAGAAGTTCTTGTTGTGGCCCCTTTTCATAAGCGGGAGTGAGTGTGTCAATGAATTGCAACAGAGTATTGTAAGAAGTAAATGCAGAGAGATTATGGGGAGATCGGGATATCTTAATAATTTGGCGGGATTGGAAGTTTTGGAAAAGTTATGGGCAGAAGGGAAAGATGGTAGAGCATCCCCGGATACGATGAGAGGTCAAGGGGGACCTTTCAAATGGAGTAAGCATATGGAGGGGACTGAGGGTGAGTGGATTATGGTTTGAGTTGTCTATATGGTTGGGCTGTTTGTTTGTGACGACTTGATGACTACTTGTTCTCTGTTATTACGATGATATCCATTGTTGATCATGTCATATTTATCATTTCTTTCAAGTACGTTATGCCACGCCAGGCCTTTTTTTCCTTTACATGTTTATTATAGCCAGAATGCTCTTTTCCTTTGCACAATCTGGAGAGCGATTGTGTTTAGTTGTTGACTTTATCTACTGGGGGGCTTCTGGTGCATGGTGTGGGTGGTCGGCAAGAATAATGGGTATTGGTCCCGGGCTGGTATGGATATGAAAAAAATATGTTGGAGGGGGTGGGCGTCACGGGTGCGGAAAATGAAGGATGTCCACTCAATCATGTTATGCCTGCTCTCTTTATCTTATGAGTTACGAATTATGTCATAGGAAAGAAACTTTATAGACAATATGAGCAATGTTTGATATTGTGCACGTCGATTTCGCGCAATGGATTATTGCATATATTTCATCTGGGTAACTTCCTCAGTCCATACACAAAATCATATGCATTCTTGATCTCTACCACAACAGGTTCTCCTTCATACTTCAATTTGTTACTTTACAATCTAAATGTACTTCGACGTCACGACATATGTACACATACGGACACATCTGCAGTCACTTGTTTACAACGTACTGTTTAACATATGATAAATGCACGAGGCCCAAAAGTCCTCCTATCTTATATATTGATCTGCATATGCATCGTTCATCTCTAATCACACCGGTCCCGAGAACAAATGATGCGAAGCGAAGATACTGAACAAATAATAAAATTTTAACTCCGAAAGTGGGATTAGCCTATCTTTCGTGATGCGATATGGAATTGTCGAAATGCTTCAGTTGCAGATAAACCAAGCATTTTCTCGCATATACGAGAAAAAGCTTGGCTTAAACTTAAAATGGAAAATTGTGCTTCCTCTCGGGAGTTGAACTGGGTCCCATCAAGTGCCAAATATGAGGATAGGGACGGAGTGGAGTAAGGAGGAATTCTCTGCGGATTGGTGGAATCAAGTAATAGAGGAGATCGACGTGAGATTAAGCAAGTCTAAGCGTTGCTTAATGGGAGGTCGAGATCAAGGTCGTGGACGGAACGGCACGGTAAAGTGATTTGGAAGCGATGTGATTGATGGATGGATGCGAAGTGGGCGGATGGAGCTGTGACATAAATGAAGGAGAGGGGAAATTTCCTTAGCGGGTCCGCTCTTGGCGTTATCATTGCATGCCCAGACATATCTCGGAACGAGCCCGTGCATACAAATTGAAGATGTTCAGGTTCATGCTTGAACCTTTGGAGGTAGGAATATCAAGTCGATAATCTACTCCGTGGTCCATAGCCTCAGTTATGGTGTGCGATTGACGAACCCTAAATTATACCTGTTCGGATCTGGTTCCTTTTTATGGCTGGCCACAGCGCTTGACATGCGGGATGATCCACATGTAATATCGACTATCTTTGTTGGCAGCTCAAAGTTAATCAATGCAGATCATCTACTCTTTTTATGTGTTCAACGCCTTCACCAAGGTACCGAAGCCTCGGTTTGCGGATATGTTGGTTTCAGAGGCCCCATAGCTTCCGGAAATCAAGATATGAAGGGGTCTGAAGCAGGCGTTCATTTCCCTCAAGATACCTACAAATCTTTCATCTGGAGGAGATACACCCCATGTGGACATTTCCAGCCTGTAGAGAGGGTGATCTGCACCTTGCCCAGACTCTATAATCCTGAGATGCAGATATTTATCAATGCCAAATTACTTTGACACTGGCAAGACATTAAAATATCGAAGCGACATGAGAGTTTGTATGCCACATGAACTTCGATCGTTCTCAATCGATGGAAGTGAGGCCAGCCAGAATTTATGGACCAACCAAAACTTAAAACAAACTCAAAATATCAAATATAATATCATGTTCTGAGTGGCTGTTCTCCTTCAAATATTTTTACTTCCGTGTGTAGTGCGAGTCTCATTGCTCCTTTCTTCGTCAAGAGAAATGAAATGGGTACTTCGTTCTTATCCTGTCCAATTCTCCGAGACGCCGCTAGGAGAACAATTACTTGAAAACGACATTATACCTTGAGAAGAACATTGTAGAAACCATCGAAAACTATGCCCGGGGAACGCACCCTTCGAAGTGCTCAGACGAGACAGCCGCACTAGCTAAGTCGCATAACACCTATTACCACTGAGATTTTAGGTCACAATCCATAATCCAGCATATGATGAATTCGATATCTGGAGCTAGAGTGAGATAATCACTGCTTCTATTGACACCACCCAAGAGGTATCAAATTCGTCGATTCCCATACACATGAGCTAACCAATTAAGACGAAGACGACGACCCAGTCCATTCCAGCTTGATATATTATCAGGTTTTACGAACCCTATTTGCAGCTGCCTGCATGAACAAACGGTACTGGCGTGTCGCCCCAATTGAGGGACTTGACTGAGTTCAATAGAACACAAACAAGTTCTTGATGAGTGGAAGACGAATCCTCACAATGCCATACCATTCTTCCATCCAGTCTTCCCGCCAGGCTAGGAGACACAACACTTCGATGACATTTTTTTTTGATTCTGTGCACAACAACTACGCTCTCTAAGGAGAAGTGATCAGAACGCTCTAGAAAGATGGCCCATGTAGAGGCTTGGCACCCATAGGTTGTTTAGATTATACGAGTACGAAGCTTTGGAACTCACACCCACGACTCCGGTTCCTATACTGAAGGATGGCACACTGCATTAGCAAGGAGCTCCCTCCTGTAAGTCACGAAGGTGGCATTCGACAGAGGTGTACTTTGCATATACGAGATGCAGAATTTCGGAGGGAAGACCATCAAAGTCCCTTGAAAGGAAGAAAAAACGTCGGCGCTTCGACAGTTGATCAGGCTAGTGGCTCCTGCAAATAATTCGAGATCAAACCCCGCAACAACCTCCACACTTCCCCTATAGCTCCTATAGCCGAATGAACATTTAGTTATGCAGAAATATCTGACGGTTACTCACAGGTCTTCCTTCTGGTTCGATGTGTCTTTATGCTAGGTGTTGATCACGAAAAACGAGCCCATTGGGGTACTTTAAGGGGGCAAGAATAAAGGTACTGTGTCGACCAATTACTGAGTGAGTGGCTATGCTCACAATTTGAGAGAATCAGGAAGGAATCAGGATCAGGCACATAAAATGCGCTACTCGAGCGAATAAAGAGAAAATTTTGAAACAGCTTCAAGAGAAAGATCATAAACTAGACATTACTACCATAGACTGTTACCAGATTGACAAGCTTAGGACATTCGAACACCGCTGAGCTCCAAGGTCTCAACCTCAAAGCCCACCAAATCCAGGACGAAAATTAAGCAAAAGTGACGAGAGCAGAAAGTGAGTTTCTTTTGCTGTACTAGATGATGATATGTTTCGATGCAATCAAGGTCTAAAGATACAGATATTTATCGATGTCAACTTTGTTGAACACTGAACGAGTTCACTGGACAATTATCCAACTTAAAGATCGCCATGTGATTTGGAGAAAATTCAAAATCGTGATCATGAACAACTACATGGACCTTCTCACTTGAATCACGCACATTTTAGCAAAACATATTGTCATTTGTAAAAGGCAACATATGAGTGACGTTCTTGCAGACTTGAGATTCGTATAGCTAAGTGACATCCTATCGGATCGAAAACGTCGCCCCGTTTCTCTGACACAACACACATTATATACAATCAAAGATCATGTCGTCTCTCCCCCCCCAGCAGAACTGCTACCACCTGGCCCGCTCTTCCCGGTTCTGCCAGCGTCGAAATTCTCCGTGGCTGGAAGGCGCCCCGCATCTTTCGAAATGACATTCAAGTTGCCGTGTGAGTATGTAGCCATGTTCCAGTTGGCCACCAACTGGCGCCATCCACCTTTGTGCATACTTCTTGCCTGGTCATGATCATAATCAACAGCGTCGTGGTCCTCCCATCGCTCATTCTCTTCATCAACCAATGTGTTGGTGTCCAAAGTCTCATTATCCGAACCTTCATCATCGGAAGAATAGACTGGGATCACGATTCTCTGAATACAAAGGTTGAAGTAATCAGCCGCAGCAAATCCAAAGCCCCGCTTTATGATTTGACGAACGTCCTTTCTGACTTGCTTCTCCTGCGCATTAGGACGAACATTGTTATCCATCACAAATCTAAAGTTGACGGCCGTCCAGAGCTTGCTATACACGTAATAAAGTTGGTCGTTGGTAGCAGATCGCGCAAAGAATACTTCTAGGTCTTCCCTCGCGTTATCGGACCAACAAATTTCTTTGAATTCGTCTGTGTGTATAGCTTCTGCAATCATGCCTGAAGTTACATTCCGCATTCGTTCCAGAATCCCTCGCTCTAGATTTGACACGTATGTGTTGACGGCACGATAGTAGTGAGCACGGTTGTGGCTAGTGCCAGAATAGCTGGCGAGATATGAAGGCTATACAGGAGTGAATTTCCTAGGCTCGATGGCTCTCTGCAGCAAGTATACCGACTTGACGAGGCTTATTGCCAGAGGAGGCAGATCGGAAGAGTACTCCTCCTTGACTTTTAATCTCTTTTGTTGGCTCGCAACTTTGGGTAGCTGATTGAGAGTAAAAAGTTTGACACTGGAATGTACTCAGTGTGTGGCTGATAGTAAGCATGTCAGTGAGCGCTATAGTACAATACTGAATAGTGGCTTACTTACTGTGACCTTTTCGTCTGTTGACAAGAGCTGAGGATCTTTCCACGACGCTGGATGGCCGGCTCGATCTTTCAAATTATTGACTTAGTCTTCCGTAGCGCGGAGGTCGCGATCGTGGATGATCAGCGGTGGTGGGACAAACACCATCTTTGGGAGTTGAAATTGGTTTTATGGATTTTGTCATTGAAAGATCGACAGTGGCGTGGAGGGACAAGAAGAAGATTTCAAGATTGAGAGTGTCGTGGAGGAATAGGAAGAAGATTAAAAGAGAATTGAGTAAGAAACGGAAAGGTGAGAGGATATTTAAATAAAGAATTCTTAAGCGATCAAGCTAGGTAAACATTCCACCCTCTGATGTGCCGGCCTTTTATTCTACCTGTATTAGGGTATACAAGTAACCAGTCATTTGAAATCAAAATGGCACAGAAAAATACCAAGTTGGTATCTACTGATAAAGATTTTGAAACAATTTACAAGCACATTATGAGTCTTGCCCAAGGAAGGGTCAATACTCATGGATTTTAGCGATGGTCTCTTATTGATTCAGAAGAAAACATAGTGCAAGTACGACTTTTAAGGTTCACCCTTTGAATCATGATATTTGGGTATTAAATTAAAAAGTAACCAGAACAGCCTCAACTTACCGATCTACGAGGTCTAAGTTCTTTGAGAGAAAACCAGTGGAGGTGGATGATCCAAAGAATCCGCATTTACCACACAAGAAAACACATTGGCACTCTTTGCAGTTTGAAATTGGCATATGGCTTCTCAATCATAGGATGGACAATGATCAGTTGACATACTGCGAGTCAGCAAACGTGAATGGCCACCCAGAGCTGAAACTTCACTTTCAGTTTTGGGAGACGCATACTCATCTTTCATACCCGATCTCCATCTCGAGTCGCAATCTTTCTCTGTACACTTGAGTTTGTCTTTCAGACCGACCAGATAGCCTCAAATATTTTGCATCTTGCAACCTCACACCTGAATTTCCAGCATTTTCTTTCATCCTCCTCGCCGTCATATAGAGCCACTCCCTCCTATAACACTTTGCAAAAATGGAAGAACTCATCGAAGTATGGAAGAGAGTCGAAATAACAGATTCTGGCCGAAGAGCTGTGAAAGAAAAGGTCACCAATGTTCTCAAGCGAGTCGTGCTTGGGGATGAGGCCACCGTTGATGCAGCCACCACAGACGCAGATTTAAGAGAGCTTGGGACTGTAGCAGGTGCCGTCATTCATGCCAGCAGAAGTAAGCCTCAAGATTTTCCTGTTGCAAACTTATAAACTATCACTAACTTTGACACCTAGAAGCTGAAGTACCCCCTGATTGGGGCTGGGAAGGTCGCTATTACGAAATGGGTACTTTTCAATTGAGCTCTGATAGAAATCGAATCATTTGCCCAACTTACTAACTTGACGCCAGTAAAAAATTCCGAAGATAACTGGAATGATCTCTTGAGGCTTCTATACGAATTCACACCTGACATCGATGTACAAGCAGTGGCCAACATCTTGGACGTTGACAACCATATTGTCTGGGAGATGCCACAAAACTGCTTCCATTATCCGGGCATCATGTTGGATATCTCCACCTTCAAGCCTCCTGTGTGGAATGAAGAAGACAAATCTGTGTTTGGCAATGAACATCACATCTTGGAGAAGGATCCTGCGTATGGATTTTATTTCAACCGACAAGTTGGCGTTCAAGATTGGGGTTGGTCGGAAAGTAAGACAGAAATGCCGTTAACAAGACCAGAAAGATGTCGTATGTTTTGGTTCAGAACGACACCAATAGTACCAAAATGGGCCATCGGTTGCATGAAAAAACTGGGCTGGGAAGAAGGAGGCGGCTTGGGAGCCCATATCGAAGGCGTCATTGAGCAGTTGAGTATTCAAAAGCTGTGACGAATGTATCATTCAGCGGCTGGGATATGTCAAACTCTTAGAGGCTACTGAGGAAGGTGAAATGGTTGCTTGCCACAATCCTCGTGACGAATCACATTGGGAGGACTACAACTTCGACGCATCAAAACCGAATCACGAAGAGTATCATTACTACAAACTTGAGATGATATTCGTCTCACCGAAAGACCTTGAGGAAATGTTGGAGATGGCTGCTGCAACTCTGCCAGGAGTCTTCCGCGAACCCTGGAACGAATTTCACATCAGAAAAGAGCAAGAGGGTGTCCGTAAGAACGCCGAAATGGAAGCTTTTAGGGAGTTCACAAAGCGGGGTGTGTTGAAGGATCGGGAGTATGTATGTTCGAAGCATGCAAGATACATGAAGCGTGCTGCAAAGCAGGTGGCTTAGCTAGCAAAGTTTTTAAATCTTATTATTTCAACGTTAGAGTTAACGGTGTTGATTCAAATCTTTTGTAGAGATGGAAGTGAGGGATTTTGGGCACGCAAAATCAACGTACGACGAACATCAGTGGATTATAGAGATTTACGTATATAAGAACATGTAAATGAGATAGAAATTACTTGAAGACAACAAATAAGACATTGATGGTTTAAATTTATAGAGATATGATAAGCTATTGCAGATTGTGGTAGAAAGCTTTGTGTCGTGGAAAATGGAACTTTAAATATTGGTATCTTTTCATCATATATATACACAACGACGACGACGACGTTGGCTATAACCCCAGTTGCCATAACATAACACCCCAATAGCCTATGTGCTTGCATAGAGCCTATAGTCTTGTACCCAAGTTGATATGAACGGCTTTGACTTGTGAATAGGCTAAAATGAGTGAAAAAAGTCAGTAAAAAATCGAAATCAAATCGGAACGACGTCAAAAGATGACAAAATTGATCGGAAACAGACGGATACCGACCTATGAGCCCTGCCTCCCCTAATTCTCTGCCAACACCGCTCTTTTTTTAGACGTTAGCAAGTGATACACGCGTTTTGACAATGGCAGGAAGATTGACCTACCTGTTTTACACCCCCAAAAGGAATCCTATAGTCAGAATCCTGACTACTGTTGATCCAAACCATACCCGCTTCGATTCTCCTGGCAAGCTTATGAGCTCTGTCTAGATTGGTTGTAAAGATTGCCGAGCCAAGACCATATGTCGTGTCATTGGCCATTTCCACTGCTTCTTCCTCCGTCTTGAAGCTAGCAATGGCACAGAAAGGTCCGAAAACCTCTTCTCTGTAAATCCTCATGCTTGGCTTGACATCCGTGAAGACAGTGGGGTAATGAAGAATCCCTTGCCTGAAGGATGAGCGTTTGTGAAAGCTTCACCTCCAGAGAGTAGTGTGGCGCCTTCATCTTTACCTATTTGAACGTAACCTAGTACACGGTCGTACTGAGCTTTAGTGACTTGTGGACCTTGGAATGTGTTTTCGGCGAATGGATCACCAACGACCGAAACTTCTTTGACTTGCTTTTTGAAGGCGTCAATGAACTTATCATAGATGGAATCCTGCACGAGAATTCTAGATGTGGCGGTGCAAATTTGACCTTGGTTAGACATAATACCTAGGACGGATTAGCAAATGGTAGATTCGAAGGATCGTGCTACAGGAGAAAAGAACATGACACGACATGTGGCTTTCGGAATAAAAACGTACCAAAATGCGCCCACTTGACAGCCTGGTCAAGATCTGCATCATCGAAAACCATCAAAGGAGATTTTCCTCCCGTCTCTAAAGTGATATTCTTCATGGTACCTGCAGCCATCTTCATAATTTCTTTTCCGGTGCTAGTGCTACCGGTGAAAGCCACTTTATCGATGTCTTGATGTGTTGCAATTGCAGCTCCCGCTTCTCTGCCATACCCGTTCAAAATATTTACCACGCCTGGTGGGAAGCCTGCTTCCTTAATTAAGTTTGCGAGAACAAGAATACTCAACGGAGTTTGTTCCGCAGCCTTCATCACAACAGCATTACCACATGCCAAAGCGGGACCTAATTTCCATGCAGCCATACCCAATGGATAGTTCCATGGGATAATTTGGCCACATACTCCTATTGGTTCCTTAATTGTATATGCAAATTTTGCAACACCAGTGTCTATCACTTGTCCATGTATTTTATCGGCATATCCACCATAATATTTGAAAACAGCTTCCACCTCGTTAACATCAGCAACGGCGTCATTATAGATCTTTCCATTGTCCCAAGTTTCGATAGTTGCAAGTAGCTCCGTATGTTCGGCAATGATACTGGATAGCTTAATCATGAGGGAACCGCGATCAGTAGGGGACATATCGCGCCATTCAGGGTTACGCATAGCTGCTCGAGCTGCTTTGACTGCGGTGTCGACATCTTCTGCTGATGCAGCATATACGGATGCAATTTCTGATTCATCTCTAACCATGAAGTTAGCGGAGTCGTGTTATGCCGAGCTGAAATTTGACATACGAGGGATTAATAGATGTAATCTTTTGACCTGTGCTACTCTTCACCCATTCATTGTTAATGAATAGACCAGTTGGCTGAACGTATTTCTTGCCATTTGGAGCAGTCAGCTCAACAGTAAGATCAGACATCTTGGCAATTGTACTGCTGAAAGATCTGTGATAAGGTCGTAATGGCAGGATAGAGGGCTTGGAAGAGAATTCAGTCTTCACTCGAGGAGCTGCACTAGATAAATGCGAGGGGAATCTTCGAAATGCTGTATTACGCAGATATGATTGCAGAGGAAGAATGACTTTGAACATCTGAAGGGGGAAGATCAATGATTTGAAGATATACGAAGCTCTTTTATTGAAGTTACCATAGGTGGTGCAAGTGCGGGGCTTTTTTGCTTCTGATTATTGTTGGTTAGCAGGTTTGTCAAGGTTACAGCTTGGTGTATGGTGCTCGGTGGGATGAAAAGATAAGACCAATGATAATCAAATTCTAGTGGAGTTTTTCGGCTGGCCCTTCCTATAATGCATAAGCTTCACGAAGCTGTAGCTCCCCCGCACCATTAACGACGATAGTCTCCCTCATCTCAATAGTAATAGCAATTCTTATCTATTCTAGACATCTCAATTCAATTTCAATCGTTTATCAGATATCGAGTCTCGAGACGATGATAATTGTGATATGTAAGAAATTCGTTACTGCAATTTTCCGGTGCTTCGGAAAAGAACTGCTTGGAAGTGAGACGTATACATCTCGGTTTCTCCTATTCATATGCAAACTAAGCCTCCCGCCAACTTAATGCAATCACACAGCATGGGAAGAGGCCAAAGATGGGAATCAAATATGTGATTAATTTTGGCAGTAATGATATTATCTGCCTATATGTACTGAATTATATGTAGAACGTGGTGGCTCCAGGGTCAAATAAAGGCTCCCCTAACTCCCCCTGGTGTGCTAAACTTGAGGTTATACACTATATCGTTGTACAATCTGATATTTTTGTATATGATAAATCAACCTTCCCAGCCCCGAAAAAGCAATATGGCTTGCAAACACAACCTTCTTCCTTCCATAGCCCCTTTCTTACATGTCTCGAACCCCAATTTTGCCTCCTTCCTCGCTTCAGCGTGATATTAAGTGATATGCTTCGTAATCCTCCCACCAGACGTTTTCCCTACTTGTCTCTGGAGATACCCACACCCTACTGCCCAAACAAATAAAATAACACTTCCGAAATTAACACCCCTCCTACCAATTCCCAACTGAAAATGGTATCACAAAATAAATGATGCTTGACCAATTCCCACTAGTTGTCCACACTCCCGTCAGAAAAGAAATGTCTCGCATTTACAAAAGAAAAAAACGAAGGTAAGGAACATAATTAGCCGCCAGGGGGTATAATTAACATAAAGAGATGCAAACATCAAAATGAGAAGGTTCGGTCGCCCGAGGGTATGCAGTTCTTTTTGCAGAAATCTTGCGATTGATATGTATAGTAGAGTGTCGTTTGAAATAGCGTAAATATACAGGTGACAATCAAGTAAGTATTGTAGATAGAAGAGATCGATTTGTATATTCGAGAATGTTTGATTAAATTCGGAAAGCGGATTCGTGAAATTTGGAAGACTTTTTAGCAAAAGGTTTGAAGTGCTGTTGTTTCCATCAAGTATATTATAGTAAAATTAAGTATAAAATTTATCGTCGTCCGCCGTTTTCCTGTTTGGGCCAGGCTCGATCGTATGGCCCTCGCGAATAAGAATCAAATGAAGGAGGGCCGGCAGATAGCGATGGAGTCGATGCTCCTGTGGCTGTACCAGTTGAAAGATTATCGATGCGTAAAGGGGGCAGACTAGGCAACCCTTGTCCATGAGCGGGTTGAAATCCACTTTGAACGGGTGGTAGAGTTGACGCCGGAGAATGAGAGTATGGTACGCTCATAAATTCTCCTTGGGCATCAGTCCTACGACGTCTTGGTGGCCTTTCGCCGTTATCAGGTCCTTGATAACTCATGGATTGCGCACTTGGTGGTGGAGGACCAGGATAAGACATTGGCCTTATGGAACGAGGACTCGGTGGCCCGTGAAGTGCCATATCTCTAGTCCCGGGATTTCGAAGTAACATATCCCTGAATCGATCCCGTTCTCCCCGGTAAAAGTCTCTCTCTCCTTCTGCTTCTCTCACTCTTCGTTCAAGGTCTCTAGTCTGCGATTGGAGTTTTTCGATGTTGGATGAAGCCTCCTTCTCCTTTTCCTTTCTACGTTGTCGGAATCGCGCCGATGCTCCTGCGTTGCGCGCACGCTTCTCGTCAGCTAAACGCGACGCTTGGTGCGTGTCCACGGGTACATGATAAGCCACGCCGTGAGCCGTGGTTATTGTCAGGACACCGTAGGGCTCGGAGGCAGAAGCCTGCCTCGAGCTTGGAGTGGAGTGGAGTGAGGAACCAATCTGAGAAGCATTGTACGGACCTTCTGATGCCGCAGGCGGTGCTTGTAATTGTAATCCACTCCCTTGTTGCACTGAAGAACCAAAACTGGAACCTGGAAAATAAGACCCACTTGTCTGAGGATTCTGCCCACTTTGATGATAAGGATAACCGGACGCGGGGGAAGTCTGGCTCGGCGTCTGTGAAGAGGCTGAGATGCTAGGACTAGCGCTATGTTGGACACGTCCTGGGACTTGCATCTGAGAATTATCTGCTCGTCGTTCTATTGGCGTTGTGCCTGTAGAGGGAAACCCATAATGTTGGGCCTGAGATTGCCCGGATGGTGTTGCTAAAGGAGGGTTTTCTGATACTGGTGTTTGCCCTTGTTCCGGCCTTCTCGGTGGCAAAAAGGGTGACTCTTGCGCATTGATAGTCCCGTGAGCTGGCGCTCTGCCTATACTGACAGGCCGAGGTGATCTGGGTGTTAGCATTCTGCGGCCTGGGCCCTTGGGAAATTTGGGTTAAAACTGTCTAAGGAAGGCGAAGTGCTGATGGGAGGACGATTGGAGTAAGGATGAGTAGTTGCCACCAAAGGACTTGCAGCAAAATGTGAAGTCGGTCCGGCTGTTGTAGAGAGTGGCGAATCTGTAGTGCCACCACTTAATCGGCGACTGGAATTTGATGCGCTTTCAGGTTCTGTAGGGTTCAAAATTGAATGTACACCAAGATCGCGCGATGGTCCAGAAGACTTCCAATCCTCTCCAGTTGATACAGGCTGGGGAGTCCGTGATGAAGGGGAAGGTAGTGTATGATGAGGTTGTGATAATCCTCGGTTGCCCTGATCTAATTGTCTGTCTGCTTGTCGCCCTCCATGTCGAGGATCATCTCGCATCTGCACAGGTGGGAGAGTAATCTTTTGACTTTCTGGTGGTGAGCGAGATGCAGGACGAGACGCAGAAGGCCTCTGCGACATCGAGTCCTGATCCCCTAACCCTTCTTGGTCTCGAGGACCGGGACATTGACGTTTTCCCTCTCCCTCCCAACTCTGCTGGTAGCTGTGAAGCTTAGAAACAAAATCCGAAAGTCGTTGTTCAAGTAGTTCAGAAGATTGTGTTCCGGGAAAACGATTTAGCAATGAAGACGCTTCCGCGTTATCGGCAAAAGCAACGAAAGGACTTTCGCGCAATGGGCGACTTAGAGGACCTTGAACAGCCAGATCGAATATCTATGGCGCTGGCTTGCCAATGAGGCTTTCCAGCGAGCGGTGAGGGGTCAGCTCTTTTTCTGCTATTCTCAGCTTCGTCACTCGAAGGGTTTGGATTCAATCGTCAAATGAAAAAGCAATAATTGTGCGCATGAATGATTATTTGAGATGTATTTGTATTGATTCCTGTGAGGTGAAGTGGTTCGACAGGGATTCTTTCGGGAGCACAAGATGTGACCGTGAATATGTAAATATGGAAGGCGGGCCTTGCCTCGAACCAACAAAGGAAGGAATGACTTGTAATACTGTGAGGCAAACTCACTGAGCATTAGAGATGAACAGAGTGGATGCCATAACCAGTAGTGTGGAACAAGACGAAGGGATAACGAAATAAACATACAGATAGGTGGAGATTTTGAAGGTTGGCGCACCACTCACAGTTCTTAACGAGCAAAGAGCTTTATAAGTGGTTGGTGAGCACCGATGGGATGTCAGAATCTAGTTCTGTCGAATTTCTACAGGCTGATGCGGCAGTCTGGTAGTAAAGGAATACCAAAAAATATAGAAATCGGTGATGAATGACTACAGATGGAAGAATGTGGTGGATGACGCTTTTAGCTCTGCACAGCTCTCTGCATGAGGAGGAAGACCCCAAGCTTTGTGGTTCTTCGAACCGTCCCAGTCCCACGCTCATTGCTCACAGACACTGACCCTACCCTTCACCGCACCAGCACCCACAAGAGTTCATGGAATTGTTTCCAGGGTCGTAGTGAGGCGGGTCTTTTTTTTTCTCGAGGCATTAGCTAGGGTTGCTTGTTGGCTGCAGGCATTGTAGCATTATCAAGGTACCAGGGCTTAAACGTATCCTTTTGAGATGATTCTTAACAAGCCTAGAGGTTCACAATGTCCCAGGAAACTATTTTCTGGAGCCATACCGTGCTTGGTTCCAGCATTCGGAAAGCGGGAGGCCACGCGCAGAAGATCCTTGTGTATCACGTTATATTATATGGATAGACTACATTAACATCCTCCTTTGAGCAAAGGGCGCTTGTTGAGAAAACTTTAGCTGCTGTACCTTACCTAGGTGGGTAGATGTTCTTCACACATCAATTTGTGCCATAAAGATGTAGATACTTGGGCGCATAGAACGATAATGCATCTGACGCTACAGACATCTTGGTAGATGCATAATCTCCCCGCTATTCAAGCACCATACTCAACGACCCATTCACACGAATTGTTGTTTGACGTACTGAAATCGCTGTGCCGAACTAAATCAGTCTCCCTTTCGGTGAAGGTTATAGATTATAGAACCATGGAGGATCTTACTAGAAAAAGATAAGCACTTCTTTCTTCAACAATCAGTGCGCTGAAGGAATGGAAAGTAGTAAATTGGGGGTGGGAGGTGACGCTATCCTGCATTAGCACGGTCAAAAAATGGTGCTGAAGCTACGGTCTGCGAAATGGAAGTTCCCTGTAAGCTGTAGTTGATCGAGCTCCTTGCTAGTCAAGTTAGTTACTTTTCTACTTATACTAGTATAGGCTAAAGCTGATGGAGAGAAGTCGTTGCCATGTTACGCCCTGTAGAAATAAGAAACTTTGATTGATGGATATCATATCGCTTTGCATTAGTACATCCGCAGTCTGCAGGTCAAAATCAGTGTGGTTGGTAACTTTTCAACGTGGTGACCAAGTGACCACAGCCTAAGTCTATGTGGAAACGATACACATGCATAGGAAATCCTGCAAGTGAAAATGTAAAGAAAAAGGAAGTAGACGAAAACGGCCATTTCTCGCTCCCAATTCTCCTATTTGATCGATTTCTACACTTTTTCATAATTTTGGAGGGAGAAAGCTTTGATATTAGCATGTAAGACAGGTGCCTATTGGCGGATTGATTCGCAATATTGTTTTCTCTGTTTTCATCGCTACACGCCACCGAGTAGAAGGACCCGAGAATTCTGACAGCAGGGAAGGAAACTGCATAGCATAGCGAACATGGCTAATAATATTAGAGAGAATTTCGTAGCTTAAGAAATAGCTTCTCTTGGGCCTTGAGATCTCCCACATGAACCACCACATCACATTGGGATTCTTGACATTCAAACTTCACAGGTTCTATTGAGTTAGAAAGAAAATTATGACAACCATGGAAATCATCCAAGTGAAACTTCTTTCTATAATAGTCTA
This sequence comes from Botrytis fragariae, assembly GCF_013461495.1. Classification (NCBI taxonomy): domain Eukaryota; kingdom Fungi; phylum Ascomycota; class Leotiomycetes; order Helotiales; family Sclerotiniaceae; genus Botrytis; species Botrytis fragariae. The sequence continues at coordinate 421,305 of NW_023500986.1, forward strand.
ATTTCCTACCCTGTGTTCCAGGTGAGAATGATTTTCCTGAACCCCTCTTGTTGAATTTTAGATAACTGATAGTTGTGTGAGATGATTGAATGGTCTGAATCAGTTGTATGTAGTACCTATGTACCATCCTTCGGAAAGTTCTATGATCGCCCATTAGTTGTAACCACCTCGTACGCCAGGTACAGCATGCACATAATGATGTCAAATCGGAAATATTGCTACATTTTAAACATTTTACCTCTCTCTCTGCTTTTTCTAGAAGAGAAGTTGATTGAACTAGAACCTTGAAATGGCGGACCTCGGTGATCTTTGATCTTGCTGCAATCTTAACCCATGTCGACACATTTGATCCGGTGGTCGTACGCTGGCTTGGCCACACTATGTTTCCACACTTAGTTTGGACCAGAGCACCGGTGAGCGGCAGCAAGATGAGCTGCATAAGTTCCAGTCTCCTACGCACTGATGTATGTATATTTGGGGGATCCTTGAGAGCGCCATCGCATGGAAGTGTAGCCATCAGATTCGACAACCGTTCCCAACAATTCGATATCAGGTATTTTTACCCAAAACATTCGTCGATATCAATCGCCTTTCCCGATCAGATCACGTAACGCGGACAAGAAAGTAAATCACGGAACAAGACAGCGCATATTTGATTGATTTCTTTGCACCAGAAAGGTTGGTCCCTTTCATCCGGCTCTACAGAAAAAGGAAAGTCATGCGCCACGCGCCGTGCCGCTGACGATACTACCTCGAAAAGATGGTCCGCATAACAATTACACAGCGCGCATAGCTGCCCAAAAAGCATATGTACCTGATCCACAGAGATCACATCTATTGTCATATGATGCCCGTAGATCCAAACTCAAACTCGATGGCACAATAGTACAATTTGCAAGTCGTCGTGCCGGCCTCATCTTATTATGCTTGTGTTAAATGCTTGCCGGGGCAAGAAAAGTCTTTAACCTCAAAATTGTTGATGAAATACAATGGATGTGATGAAATGGGACTTGTGTATGATAAGCTAACCTCTTCAGCAACAAGGCCGACCGTTCTGTCTCATAGCTTCGGTGATTATGGATACGCCATCTTCGTCCTTCGGCGTCTTCCACGATTGGTTATGTCTCTCCGTCTCTTTGCGCGGACCCTGAGCTCGTTACCAAGCTTTCCTGAAAGTCCAAAATTACCAAATACTTAATCCAAGCTCGAGAGATACTCTTTTCATCGATTTCTTAGTTGGTAGAGGTTCCCGAGGTTTCGCGAGATTTGGACTTATCGACAAGATTGACATCTTTGCTGGATACCTCACCGACGGGCTTGAACTTGGGGAAACTTTTCTGAAACTCGAGAGTCGACGAGAAATTGATGAAGCCAAACTTGGGAAGGTCGCATACCCACTATTAATCTAGGTTCGAACTATTGGAACCTCATCTTAGCGTTATTACCTATACCATAGACTTTATTTTAGATCCCCGTACCTAGAATTGGTCCACTGTGAACAATATAGTAAGAACATCTTAACCTTGATAATCTCGATAATCTTTGAACGGGTCACCAATCCTTTACCTCAGCAAACAAATAGACGAGGATTGATGAAGGGGTATAATCCATTTTCTACAAAAATTCCATTGATTCTCGGTAGCACCCCCGAATCCTATGGGTAGGCCTACATCGTCTAGGGATTTTAATTAAATGATTCTGTTTGCTCAGTCTCCAATTTTGATTGATGTTGTCAACCCCAGTGAGTTGTGTGTGAATAAGCTTGGCGCTGTCTGATACTTCATTATCGGTTTTCCAGAACTTCCGACGATCCACATGTACAAATTATTTTACTTTTCCCTACAGTATCTATCAAAGTTTCAAGGTCATCGGGATTTCCGTTTTCAAAAACTAATACGGCTCAACAATCTCCATTTTGCTTACCATCAATTTTGGAAAAGTAGGTTGACAGAACCGAAAAAACGTCATGCCATTAATCAATTCGGCCCTTGGCCCCGATGCATCTTGATAAGTGAGGGGGACAGTATTGGACAACGGTTTATGCGAGCAAGCGATGCGAGCTTGTTCACATCACAATTATGCAGACCATATGATACGACTGTGATTGAACTAAACAACACGCAACCACGCAACCATCAGACCTAATGAGATAATCTAGGAAAGTAATTATGAATATACAAGGTGAGCCGTCGACACTATGGATCAGAGCAATCAATCACCGATTTCTGCCAACCCAATTGATTGACAAAAAGAGATAAGTCATATACTGGGAGTCCAATACCGAATATGGATGCGAATTTCGAGGCGAGCTAGAATGATTGGCCCTTCAATGCTTGGGTCCCTTGAAGATGCACGTTATAAATTCCCGCACGTGCAGATACCGCATATGTACTCCCTAACGGACACGCAGCGGGAGACAGTCGCAGCAAATGACAGTCATGTGCTTTTCGGAGCCAATGTCATGAATTTAATGCCCGGGACCATGTCAAGCGCGATTACTTCGACTCCCAAACATCCCAGCCACCACGTTCGATCCGGTAATACGAAATCCAAAAATGAAGAGGCTGGGACTTGGTCGATGTGATAATAATGATCTGAGCTTCCGAAGTTATCAGGCCGCTTTACGGCTATTTGTTACATCTCAACGGGGACTATTGGCAACCTATCCAGAGGAGGATGCAAATCCCAACCCTTCTCAATATCTTCGCGTGGAAATAAATCTTGGAATGTTCATTGATTCTGAATTCCATAGAAGTTAGTGGTCAATTCACCAATATTGGTATTGGAAGAAAAATGATATTCATGTTTTTCACCATGCACGTTATGACCAGTTTGATGTGTACGCGATCCCCTTTTGGGAGTGACACAACATTAACAACTTGATTCCAGAATGAAGGAAGAACACAACCCAAGCAAAAAAGTATCTGCTTGCTTATATTAAGCTTATCCGTGCGTCGCCATCTGCATCTTGTCTGGAAACAATAACGGTCACGTGAAAGTGCCCCGGCATTTGCTATTGAAGGAGATTAGTCAATTGCCTCAGCAACAGTTTGATTCTCCACACTATCCTGAGCCTGCGAAAAAACGCATGGCGAACAGCGGTCTGCCTGCTTGTCTTTCCTGCTGTTTGGTCCTAACGGGTCCTATCCGAATCTGCAAGTCGTAAATAAGTCTTATGGGGCTCGGGATTGACTCTCTTCTTGCGCAATGTGACGAGATAGCGCCAAGTCGACGATATTTATGCGTGCGTTCACTTGCAGCTTTATCCCCATACCGAATCATATCCACGTTTGCCACGCAATTATCCCAATTGGGTTTACGGTATAGATCCGCGACTGTCGGTGAAAGGCGAAGAGACAAAAAGGGGTTCTAGCCCCAGCGGTGAAGATTCTTCGCTGGCGCCAATAGCAACATCATCATAAATGGCCAGCATTGTTACTTGTTCTTTACGCGTCGTCTAAACCACCACCAATGTATGTTCATCCTAAACTCGAATAAGCATTGCAACATGATGCACAGAAGTAGAAGCAGAAGAGTGGCAATTGAGTTTTTCCACGTCTTGAAGGAGGTGATTACATGCATCTCTTTGTTGGCAAGCTCAGACACGCATCACTAGGTCAATAGTTCTGCATTTGCGCTACTAAGACTCGGAGAGCTCTCCTCGGAAACCCAATAAGTTCCAGTGATTTTTTAGTCTTGTGGCTCACCGCAAAACATAATGCCTGATAGCCGTTGAAACAGATTGTCGGTATAGCATTTCGAGATATTATTAACCTGCAATTGCCGCGAAGACTTCCATCTCCGAGCACTCGAAGAATAATATGCAGCTATAGGGCATATATATATATACATCAAGCTTCTACGAATGATTCCAAAGTTTCGGTTCCGGCTCTGCGGTTCCGACAAATATAAACGCGATGTGAATTCATTGCACAGAATGGGAAAATACCGTCTCGGTAGATTATGACGGGGGATTAATTCACGATAATGTGTTTAAACTTTGATCCTCAATTAACATCTACGGCAACGGTGGGCTATCTACACCATGCTCTCGTCAATCCTACAAAGCGGGGTCATCGGTAGAGACCGAGAAACTCGGTTTTATGCACGATAATAATGGAGAAAGTGGACGATCAAGAATTGGAGGACAGCGAGAGCGACACGTCAGAGAAGCTGCACCAAAGCTCTTCTTCCAATGCGACGTGTTCGTTCTGTTTCACAGGTCACATGTAGTGAAACTACATAGAGATAAAGCGCAGGGAGTATACAATACAATCCTTCCCAATCCTTCATGTGAGGACTGCGACTAGAGTGTCAAATGGTCCATCCCAGAAGACTGGCTGTGGACTTTCGATACCCGAAATAATTCAACGTTCGAAGTGATTTCAATACCTAAGTCTTTTGATTGTTCTAATGAGTTTCAAGAGTAGAATACCTCTGATCGTCTGACTGAATCCGGACAATGGAAATCTTGAGTGTAAAAGACAAGAGGGATAAGCAATGGGAGTAAGCAGGAGTAAGATTCGATAGATGAACAGCCTTTTTAAGGAGGCAGTATTTTGTACTACCTCTTGATCCCAATAGCATAATATTGTTCCCGCAGTTCAAATGGAATTACAAGTATATGTAGAATTTGCCAAAATTTACCCCTTTGCAACGACGGCAAGAGGCCCGGAATACCGGATTTTGGCAAAAGCAATAAGGAATTACGGCACAACTTATATGAAAGCGATATTATATAAAATTGTAGAAGTACTTAGTCCCATTTCTCTTTCTAAGAGTTCCGCTCTGATAAAAATTCATTGTCAGGAAGCAACATCTCGAAGTCTCGATTCTCGCTGAAAAGATTTTCCGATGTGACATCACTTCCTTCCCCACCAGATAATCGCCTTGCCATATATACAGCCAGTAACAGCTGCAGTAGTCAAGTACCTCCGTATCTGTAGATCAAACTTCCACATTCAAGCAGCAATCAAACTCAATTCTCAATTCTCGAAATCATCTAGTAATGTCTTCCTTACAAACATGGACAGTCACGGAACCATACATCAACCCACACTGTGGGCTCGGTGAAGCTCCCTTCTATGAGCCTTCCACCAACACGCTCCGCTTTGTGGACATCAAGAAGAAGCGTCTCCATACAATCGATCTTAATGTTGGTCCTTCGTCTCTTACGACCATGCAGCTAGATATTCCTGTCGGCGTAACAGCTGATATTGAGGGTATAGATTGCACCGATAGGATATTGGTGGGTGGTAAAAGCGGGATCTACGTACTGAGGAGAGGCGATGGAAAGATGAAGCTATTGAAAAGATTTTATGACAGTGAGGAAAAAGATGAGAGACTGAGAAGTAATGATGGGGCCGTAGACCCAAAAGGGAGGTTTTGGATCGGAACTATGAATGACTTTTGGGTGGGGGAGCCACAAAGTGAAGGTGGGTGATTTTTGGTTCCTGAGTAGATACTGACAATAAAGCCTGAGCTATGGATTCCCAACAAGCACCAAGTGGATGTGTGAAATCTCTTGGTCACAGTTTGTAGTCTGCGGCATGTGATCTATCCCTTATCCCCGCCGCCCCCTCCTAATCATGATGACTGTGCCCTCACCCTATGCGTTCTTGCCGCTAAACTCGACGCCTTCAGGTACAATGTTCCGCTTCGACAATGATCTCACACGCCATACTGTTCGTGAAGGTCTGACAATTCCTAATGGAATTGGCTGGTCTGCAGACCAAAAAACTCTGTACTTTACCCATACAACCGAGCAAACTATCTGGGCGTACGACTACGATGATTCGACTGGTGATGTTACCAACAAGCGGGTATTTTGGAAACACGACGGAGATGGAGAGCCCGATGGGTTCAAGTTCGACTCGGAAGGGAATATCTGGCAATGTGTGTTTGGGGAAGGGCGTGTACTGAAGATCAATCCTCAAGGCAAAGTCGTTGGCGAAATCAAGTATCCAACGAAGTGTGTGACTTGTCCCGTATTTGTGGGTACTGAGTTGTGGGTTACGAGCGCAAGTGATGGGGGCGATGAGCATGCGGGAGCACTATTCAAAGTCGATGTTGGGATTGGCGGGCTAAAGGACTTCAAGTTCAAGTTAGCTAAAGGAAGCGCGGAGCTGTGATTCTTCGGAAACGAAGTATGATTTTGAAATTAGATAAAAGATTATGGAGAACATGTAGATGGAAAGGAAACTACTGCACTTACTACTTATCAGGCTAGGAGCTCCTACCATTTTCCACGGTGGCTTGGCATAGGAGATAACAGAACTCAAATATCATTCATACAACCTACATGACTATCGAGTGTATCGGTGGCTTCCTTCGGGGCTGCAACCTGCGAGAAACATCAAGGTAGTCTTTGTGGCAATTTTCGAAAGACGTAAACATATCTTAACTCCCATATTTTCAAATAATGAGATCCCGTGTGTTTCTGTCAGATTGAGGAATCAGTACTCTTGAAGAAATTCCATAATTCACCGTCAATTTTAGGAGTAAAAATAATAGAAGTTCGCACATTATAGGCTTAGCGTCCTGGCGCGCTACCACAGGCGACAAAATCCTAAGTCAACCTCCAATATCAAATTGACTTCTTTAAATACCTTTTTCTTTGCACTTCAAACACCCTTTCACTCATTTCGTATTGTTTGTTCGTTGGACTAACATTATCAACCCGTGGTACCATCAACGAATACTCACTGTCTTTGACATCGGATACCCTTTTGCTTCACAATCCCTTTCAGCCTCGAGAAGCCCAGACTTCCATACAACCTCATCCACTGTAAGTCACATTTCAACAAAGGTATGTATTTATTTGGTCTCCAGAATGACTGTCTAGTAATCCAGGCAGTATTCCAAAACGAAAAGGCTCTTTATTCTTGAACTCACCTAAATCTTTAATCCTTTTCAAATGACATGATGTTGTAACTTGTTCAAGATTTACATCTTTCAGAACATTGGAAGTTTGGGTTTGATTTTTCTGTTCCACCTTATCATATTTGAAGAGAAAGCTTAAGCTACCATCTCGAGAAGCTATTAAACTAACCATACAACTATAGCATCCACCCAACGCTTGCCATCTACAAAAATGACAGGTCTCTCTAAACACACAATGCGCTCCAAGTCCGATTCTTATTCCTATGTTATTGATAAAGCAATGGATATCGAAAAATCTATGGGACGTCAAGAAATTATAAAGCAAAATATTACCCAACATGGAACATCTTTCGAACGTGGAAATGCCACGAACTGGTACAACAAGTTTCTCGCCAAATGCTACTTCGAATTTCTTTGTGCTATCGCCATTCTTACCTTGATTCCTCTCGCTATTATCCTTGGCCTCAATTACTACTCTAATCGAACTGAAAGCTACGTGTCTGGGTACAAGTTTTTGGTGTACGATTTCAAGGGTGTTGCTCCATTGAACAACAATTCAGTTCTCCAACAAGGAAGACATATGTGCGATTCGGTTCCCGATAGTTTTCGATGCCACGAAACATACTTGGAGTATGATCTCAGTGGATTTGTCTTTTCGTTTGTTGTAATATTTCTGGTTTTCTCGGCTGCATCTAATATAGTCCATAGGCGTTTATGCGCAGAGATTGAGAAAATGCAAGGCAGGTTGATCAGATATGAAGATTTGTTGAACAATGAGGCGCAGCTGTACACCAAGGACATATCCGAAATTCTATCAGGGAGTTTGAAGAAGGAAATCCTAGAGAAGGACAGTCTAGTTACCAATGTCAAAGCGGTTTGCAAGAAGGACTCTGCTGATGCTAATCTGGAGATGGAGCACAAGAAGAATAATGATGAGAAGAGAGAGAGCAACTTGATGATATCATTCAAATGAATCTTTCGGAGACTTCGGGACTGACACCAGATGAATGAGGCTTTACTATTTCCTGGGGCCTCTGTGCTAGGGGAGGTTCAATGTTCAAGAATGATTGGGACAGTTTGTTTGGTTGTCAGCTTGTCAGATTGTCAGCTTCTGGTGTTTGCATTTTGTATTTACAGCTATAATGAAGATGTGAACGAAGGGCTCTTTTCAATAAACTACTTTGTTCTACAATTTTGTGTAACTTGGGTGAAAGCTTTAATGAAGTAATAGATCTAATTTATGTGAATTTACTATACTACAATCTCTTCAAATTGATCTATATGAGAAAGCTATAGATCATACTAACCAAATAGTATAGCTCCATCTTGAATAGTTCGCAAGGCTAACTCGAAGTAAGAAGTCAGTCCAGCCTGCAATTCTGCCAGTAATAATAGTATGAGAAGTCTCGAGTATTCAATTGTGAGTTTTGCTAGGCGGTGAAATCTGTAACTACAGTCTCGAGTGGTGAATATATCTTTCACTTTCGGTCCGTCGCGTCCTCATCTGCTTTCCCACAACAAAAACAATTTCTTCAATCCCATTATTTCGAGTTAGAACTACTTTTCTTGTTGGACACCTGAGATTCTTTCTCATCTGTCTTGAAGGAAAGCGTCTAGATCTTTCATTCACGTATAATCTCATAATTCAAATCTTCCACTCTTTGGCATCTTTGACATCGCCTGTACAATTTTCGAACTCTCCCAACAACCACATCTTTGCGAAAATACTTCAAAGTTCGAACTTATTTCCAACAATTTTTCTTTCGAAACTCTGCTCCTACGTTTGTATTGAGTTTAAGAATCTCTAAAATACCTTATTATATTTTCCTCGATCGTTTGCTCGGAACTAATACGAGCCATGTCGGATTCCATGTAAGAATATCTCCCCATGACTCCCAGTTTAAATGCTCAAAGAGATGCTAACACTCATGAAGTGATACTATTGGCAATAGCTTTAATATATCCCGAAATTTTGCGCCCTCGCACTCAAGGTAAGAAACTCCACCTTTCTCTTCTTGATCAACTTAAAAACACGAAAGTACTGATATATTGAAGTGTAACAACCGCTGAAAGATCTTCTCTTTCGGCGGAAAATGAGGTCGCAATTGCTCGTTGGAAATTCAACCGGGCAAGAACTGAAAAAGAACACGCGGCTTTCAGGGAGCGCATGCAATTTCAGTCAGCCGACTTCCATCAATTTCTCGCGGAAACAGCTAAAAACTCTCCAAAGGTCGCGGTGCCTTCTCCAGCTTGGGCGAGCATCCCATTTCCTGTCCCAGTAAGAACCCCCACCGTTATAGAAGAACCTGATAATCAGCATTCCGAGATGAATGCAAGTATCGATGAGATTCAAGAAGTTCCTCGTCGTCAAGCCACTCCAATGGACTTTGGTCTTGGTAATCAACAAAATGAAGCAACTCTTGACGTTCCAGCTTTTAGCTTTGACCGTCCATCTTTCGATGATAATCTCGGAAGCATTGAGTTGCAGTCATTCCCCGAAAGTGAGCTTCGTACAAACGCTCAACATGCTGCTGGTAACCGAGAGACAATGATTACCGTTGGTGCTGTCTTTGAACTTCTACGCAATCCCTCGGATGTTCGTTATCCTTCTGCCAGAGCTTCTAACATGGCTGCTGTGAGTGACGAAAACTCTTTCTATCAAGAACTCCCAAACTAATTCAAATTTGATGGTAGGTTCAAAACATTCCTCACTCCGACTATAACCGCTCCGATACTCACGTTGATACTTTGGACGAATACGACGATGGATCTTTCTCCCAAGCTGGTGTTGGTGCTAGGGACGAAAAGGAAGGTAGAAGCTGCTTGTTGCTGCCTTTTAGATGGATCAAACGCCAGCTTGGTAACCTTCGTCACTTACTCTGATGTTTTTCGTTTGGATCAGTTGTCGATTGGATAAACTATTTTAATTTCAGTTGCTCAAGTAGGTATGTATGCTTGACTGGTCTTGAGTTATTTTCAAAGCCCCCTATTTACTTCGGGTATACGAGTTATATTTCCCTTTTTTTCTTTCAAGATCTAGCCTTCATGAACATTCACTGACTTTGACATCCTACAGTTCTGGATTACAAGGGCTTTTCCATCGCATCAACTTTCCTCTCGATTTCGAACCTTTGTTTCTTCCTATCTACAGCTGATAGTGTTTAATGATTCTTCAAAACTGTCATCATGTATTCGAGATTTCATTATGCGTGTTAAGGATTGGTCTTCGGCATGGTCAATATGAATTCACGCCGCACTTACGAGTGCTTCAACGCTAGTATATGGCGATGCTAGGAAGAAAGATGATTATATTGTACCTGTTATGATTTTCGAAGTCTGTTTCTTCACAGGATAAGCGCTGTGGTATGGTTGTAATAGTTTGGAGGGCTCTTGTTTACGAAGGGCTTCAGCTTCCATGATCAGATCAACTATAAATGTGCAGGAGAATGGGTTGATCATCCTACCATGCAATGAATTGTATCTTTCGAACTAAAATTTCCCATCATTTCTTTGGACATATTTGCTGGTAGTGTGTGACTTCAGTAAAGTACGGTGATGCTTCATGAAATGTCTAGCAATCCGGGATACCAGATTAAATGTAAGCTTTGGATGTCCAAAAACAATTCACTATTCGCAATGCACTCGTACCTCAAGCAAACTCAATGTTCCAATTCAATCTAGCAATTGAAAGAATTCTATTGACGGTCTACAGTCCGGTCTATTGGGAGTTTAGACCGAACATCTTTTTACCGAGTTATGGCCGCTTCAGTTTTGGATATGCCATCATCCTATGATCCAAGTTCTAAGTCGTACGGTCTCAAACAATCTGGTGCGGGTAGCTAAGCTAACGGTTCATGTCTCTGTCTTACGGTCTGAGCCACCACATCTTTTGAGAGATAATCGTGCCATGGATTCATGACTACTAACGCTCATCTTCCGCATTTCATCAACAGCCGACACCAACCCAATATCGCAACCCATATCGACACCAACATCAAGATTGAAGCTCAACATCATCAATAACTCCGGATCACAGCATCAATATCACATCTTCAAATCACGTATTTCGACCCTATTCACCATCGTTAGGTGGCGTCATCGCGATCCATAATAGTTCCAGGACAACTGATCTCACAGATTTTTATACTTCCCAAAAACTACTAAACTATCCACTGCAATCCAGTTATGATCCCTTCCTCATCCGCTGATGACCAGCCCCGGGCCCAGAGGTTAATACTAACAAAGCTTCGCAGCATTTACACAAAATGTCAGCGACCTATTACCTGCAATCCCATGAACGATTGAGAAAAGAAGAGCTCACTAAAGCTCGCGAACGAGAGTGGTATCACAACAGCATACGTAAACACCAAAACTGGAACGACATCCGATTTCGACTATCGCCTCAATACGGCAAATTTATGCACTACAAAAACTTTCACATTCAACGACAGGTAGAAATCGATTATCTAGCCGAACAAGCGAAAGAGCTTTATCTCAGGCAACAGGATCCGGAATGGCAGGTTGAGCAGATGGAATTAAGGAGATGGGAAGAGTATAGAAGATACGTAGTGCAAAATGATTTGGTACACTGCATGACTTTGGAGGAAAAGTATGAAAGAAATATAAGAAGAGCTAGAGAAAGAAAAGCTGCTAAGTACCAGGCGAATTTGCAACGGTATCTCGCGGAATGTGATCTTCAAGATCGTCAAGATCGAGAAAACAAGTTGAGCTACCAAGCTATCGGGGGCTTTGCCCTTTTGTCAGTTGGTGTTGCTCTGTTTTCATTCTTCTATTAGATTTTTTCAAAATCGAATGGTGAGCATGGAGAAAATTGCATGTACGATTCATTAGTGAATGATGGAAAGGGCTATATTCGGAAGGGAAAGAGACTACGTTGTCCAAGTTGGGGAAATGTACATATTTGAACAGTCAGTTTGATGTTTCAGGAAAGGATGGAAATCACAAAAAATGTTAGCAGTAATCCAATATTTAAATTTAAACTATTACTCCAGGTATTGGTTGATGATGAGATATTCTTTGATAAGTCCATGTATGTTACCACGTCTCTATGAATGGGTTCATAGGGATATTCGAGGTGAAGGATGGGCCGCGAGATTGAACTTTGAGAGCACTATTTTGAAGCTTGCTGATCTACACGCAATATAGATAGTTGAAAAACGGGAATTATATATGTATATCTAAATTGAACTCTTTTCTTATAAAGCTTGCTGGAGCCTAAACCATACATACCTCATTCATTCTTCGCAGAACCGTGTTTCGACTCTTCCTGCTTCACCAAATGCTTTACTACGCCTCAGAAACCCAAATAGAATGCTACAAAGCGACATGGTACGGCCTTGATGATTGTGATACGGTGCAGCTAGAATTCAGGGATTCTTATTCATCACCAAATCATAATCAGTGCATACGGTGGGTACGGTTAATAGATGGCCACTAATCAGCTACCTTTCTCAACGATGACACTAGTCAGTTACGTGTTGTATACTTTGCACGTCTTTACATACATAAGGACTCTACTCTTCTGGTGGAGACAGCTTTCTTCCTTCTACGCATAACACTTTTACAAGACCAAGTCACAAGATCTTCCTTCAACACAAAACAGACACATTTCGACTCTACCATAAAATACCATTACAAGGTTAGATACACTCACCAATTACCTTTAACGTAACAGAACCACCTAAAATAACCAAACATGTCTTCCTCTCAATCTCATGGACAAGATTTCGATTCCGACGCCGGTACACTCGCCGTCAGCAACAGAAACAGCACATATTCCACCAAGTCAGCTAGTGCATTCTCTGATGAAGGCGACTTGAGCAGTGGTGCTAGCTACCACAAAGCCAAGCCCTCCAGCAAGTTTCTCAATCAAGATCACTTCGACGATGTCAGCAAGGATCTTGAACTCGGCACACTTCCAACCGTAAATCCTCAAACTTTCCAAAATACTACACATAACAAGACAGCTCATCGAGGCAATTCTGATACCTTTATGAAGCGCATGCGCTGCAGCAAGTGCTACGATTTCTGGATGGTCAGCATCTACTCTGTTGGACTCTGTACCGCTATCATGCTGCCTATTGCTTTGATTTCAGTCTATACAAACGATATCAAATTCACAGTTTCAGTTGACATGAAGAATATTGAAGTCGTCAACGGCACCGTCAATTATGGAAATGGTACGACTGCCCCAGTCAGCGATTTCAATCTTTTTGGTTCGAATCTCACGGTTGCGACTTGCAACTACATCGATGCTAATGATTTGTGTACGAATAACACATTTCACCATATTAGTATCTTGTGGCCTTGCTATATTCTGTTTGTGATTCTGTTGTATAGATTTATCTGGGATATTGTTGGTGCTAGATATGGTCTGGTCAAGATTAGACTTGGGAGAAGAAATGCAAATCAGTAAATGGATTCGCTAACTATGGGATAGTAAGGTTCTGTGGGAAGTGGATGACGGATGACGGATGGTAGAGGGCGTATGGCTCACAAGGATGATAGGTGATTTGGTGATAGGGGACAGAGTTCGTTGAACAATAAACCTCTCGGAACTCTCTAGTGTTCCTTTTCCCGTCTCTTCTACTTTTCTGGAGAAAGCGTAATGATACTCTTTTTAGATTGCTGAATGACTGGGGAAAAATGGGCTGTTAAGAAGTCTCTTGTGGGCTAGAATCTCGTTCTCGGTGGGTTTCCGGCGTTATGGGTGAAAGGGTTAACTGGGAATGGGTAGAGGATTCGCATCTTGTGACTTCTTGCTATGTCGCAGCTTTGCACACTGAGCCTTCAGATACCAATAGATATTCAACTGATAATACCTTCCAATATAATACTTTGTTCACGTGAGTGATGATTGATGACTTGCTAGTACTAGCGCAACACAAGTTCCTTTAAATTGAAACCACAGAGAAAAATCTTTTTGTCAATAAATTCGTCGCAAATAGTAGGATCAAAACTGTGGGCAGCATTTGGTGGTGTGCTGTTGCTCAAGCAAATTTGGATTTATGCAAATATATGTATTGTTACGATCAATACCCAGAGAATATTTCAAACTATCATTTTTCACCAGGTCTTGATGGTCGCAAGTAGTCCGACATTTTACAAATTCGTGATACTCAAGATCATTTCAATATGATTCACGGAAAGTGGCTCTTTTTCCTCTCTTGCGAGTGATACTGCACATGAGACCGCATTCTTGATCTGTCGTCCATTCAACTCAAGTCTTGCGAGTTTTTCGATATCAGCCGAATCGAGGCTAGGCGTTCCCGTTTGCTTCGAGACAGTGTCGATAAAGTTAGTCCAAACAATCACACGGCCACTTTCTGTTAGATCAGGATAGTGGATAGAGAAGTGTATACGACCTATTCTGGTGTTAGCCAATTGCATTACCACTAGGAATATTACGTACTCTGGAAAGCCGAATCAATTTCTGACTTCCGATTTGTCGTCAAGATTAAAACACCCCTGAAGTATTCAAGCCTTCGTAAGAAGATGCTCACAAGAGTATCGCGAGCAAGGTCGATTCCACGCGTTGCAAGGAATACATCCGCCTCGTCGATAAGCAGAACACAACCCCATCGTCTAGTGATCTCTAGTATCATACCCAGACGTTTATCAACCTTATCGGCATCAATTCCAAGTTCCCCAGTGCTCACTTGGTACAAAGGACGAGAGGTAACCTCAGCAACAGCCTCAGCAGTCAATGTTTTCCCAACACCAGGACTACCACTGAGCAATCCGACGAGACCTTTTCCTTTATTTTCAATGATGTCATCAAAAGAAGCATCATCTTGTCGGTGAGCTCTTACTAATGCGTGGATTAACTTCCTTCTAGTCTCATCAATGACCAGCTTCTTAAAAGCGTCTTCATTCCAAACGATGTCTTCCAAGCCATCAACAGAAAACTGCCCCCAAGACTTGTGCGTCAAACTGAAACCGTTGATCCAGTTTGCGCAAATCAACAAGTGATCATCACGCAAATCCAAATCTTTACCCGTAATAGAGTGTTCCCTTTGGATTATTGGTGAAGCAAGATCCGTCCAACCATTATTGAACTTCCATGCCTCGGGATCCGCCATGACACGACCACGTAACTAATGACTTGTTAGTCTAAAAGCTGTACTGTAAAATAAAAGTGATTTTAAACGCCCGAAATGCAGCTCGAAATTCGCAAGCTTGTCCTCCATCTACTGAATTGATTGAACCTTCTGATTGAGTGTATGAATCGATAGCCTTTTGTCGTCGCGCTGCAGTCCAGACTATTAGACACTTTGTAAGAGAATATAGTAACATACATTAGCTTTCTGGGCCTGAATTTTTCCGTTCGAAGTTTCATGATCTTCCAAACCAAAATCCATAGTATACTCTTGACAAAAAGCCTGAGGAAGAGCTCGAATCAAGGACAAATACTTGCGCCCTCGTTGGATCAAATTCTTACGGAGAATATCTGGATTTGGATCATATTGAATGGGATATGCCGTTAACGAAGTTATTTTCCTCGCACCATCGAACTCATCTATCTCGGTGTCTACGAAGCCATAGCCAAAATCTTCTCCGTCATGAGAGATCATGCGGCCGTTGAGCTTGAAATAATTCGTAGAATTCTGTCTCCTAAGATAGGTCCCACTGACAACACTCAAAGCTTGACTTTGGCCTGTAAGCCTAAACTGCATAGAAACCACGAAATCTTTTGGCTTCATCAAAGCCCATAGCAGGTCAAATGTGATTTCACCATTATTAAGCAACGAATCTAAACTTTGTATCTGGGGACCAAAATCTTCATTTATAAACCGCAGCGCTGTACCGATATCATTGATCAGAATTTGGTTTGGATCGTCTTTCTCTTTCTCATCTGCTTTTCTCGATGTCAAGGCATCTTTGGCATGGAAAAGTATCTCGGGCGAGCACTGCTTCGTATAAGCATTTGTACGGAAGTCTACAAAGGTTTACGAACCATAGGAGGGGTCTTATTTAGACTGAGTCCCTCGACACCATCAAATATCTCCAGAAGGACTTCTTTCAGTAGAACCGACTTGATATCTACCTCCGTTGCCGCGAGCATACCTGACATCCATTAATATATTTGTTTAAACCGCAGAGTAGGGCACAACTAGCCTTGTCTTGATATGATGCGACGTACTACCAATGCTGTCTTTCCGAATCGATCTGGCTTGACAGTAGCCTTTGCAGTTCTAACAAAGTGTGTCTGCCGGTCCTTTCTGTGGTTGCATTGGTATTGGTCGGCGAGTGAAGGGAGATCGAAGGACGTACCTGCTATAACTATTTTGCATACATCATCAGCTTTGAACTTCTATCATGAGTGAATACAAGCAGCACTCACATTTGATCTACACGCAGGAGCCTTTGCGCTTTGCTATCCTGAGCTGTTTCTACCCTTTTGATTCCAATTGAAGGAGGCTCAGTTTGGTCATCCGCTGGCGTTGAATTAGTAGAAGACGCCATAGTTAACCCTATGCAAGTTTGTCTATACTGGTGAGTCTATCGCAGAGCAGAGTCTACTCTGAAATATAAAAATAACAGAAGAGGGGAATCAAGAATCAAAAAGAGAATTCGGGGTTGAAATGATAGACGAGGAATTGCTTTAGATTTGATTTGATACCACATTGAGCTTACATTTCATGCGAACAAGCATAATGGGGGTTATTAATATTATCCCATTGAGCCCAATGGAAGATAGAGTAACATGATCGTGATGCACGGTGAAGAGGGGGGTCATGATGTTCGCGAATGAAGCTGGTCGCTTATCGTTCATTGGCGGCAATTCAACCTTATCTCAGGTGTCGGGCTTTAAATTTAACGTGGGGTCAGAACTAGTATGTCTTCGGAGATACAGTGCAACTACAGTATGCCTCGAACTCATTTCTCATTCAACAAAAACGATGCAACACATCGGTTTCTTTTATTATAATTCTCCTGTGATAATAAGATCAAATCAATTTCAGCGTTGGTATTGATTGTAGTATTGTTACAGCTGAAATGTGTCGATCAATGGCAGAAGTCGTCGTCGTCGTCACTTAGCAGCTTCAGCTACCCCATTCTCAAGAACACCACCCCAGCAATGGAGCCTGAAGGGATTTCACAAGGTAACAACAAGATTGGCATGTCAGCACTAACACCATCCCCTGTAATGATTTCTCGCGTTGATTCGTTACATACCGGTAAATTTTTGCCTGCATTGCTGAGCCACAAGGATAAATTTCTCAAAGTCGAAGAAATACCCGAGCCTTCGATGGATTTTGATCAGGATTGCACAGCGTCTGAATATCCCATAATTCTATGAGACGAAAACGGTGTGACTAGAGGTAGAAAGAAATCGCCATGCCTCCAGAACCTAAGATGCCACCGCAAAAAACTGTATCCTTCAAGCTTCAAGTGAAGAATGATGCATCGCCTTTCAATCGTGCTCTTGAGGAGTACATCAAGCGAAGGGGAAAGAAGAGCAGGACCCCTCAATTGATCGCCGATATGCAAAGTTCACCCAAGCCCCCTTCCAAGCAAGATGTAAACAACGCTTTGAAGCAGCTCGAAAAAGAGACCACAGATTCTGCGGTAACGCGGAACATTAGGAAAGTGTTAAGGCCGGTGATTACGGTTCTTGCTGACTATTCGGGTGTGGTTGACACTATGAGTAAGTCAAACATCATCGGAATAACGAACAAATAATTTATACTCTTAGGTAATGCGGATCCTATGCCGACAGCAATCATTTGGGGGTGCATGAAGATCGTCATCGATACTTCCAAACGATATCTGAATTTATATGATGATATCAAGAACCAACTCGAAGACATTACTCTTCAGCTCAATGTGCTCACGGAGTTTGAGGAACTATTTGGAGACTCAAAGACCATGCAAGAACTACTTCAAATGACATATATTGATGTGATCAGGTTTTGGGTTCGAGTGGACAAAGAATGTCGTCGATGCGGTCCGTATCTCGTAGTATTTCAACGTGCCTTCTAACTAACAGTTTAAAGTTGCCAATAGAATGGGCAGAGCATTGTCTTCATTCAGTACCTCAAAACTAGATGTAATTATCAAGGACATCGAAAAAAATGCTGATCGGGTCAGTAAATTAGTTCCTGTTGTACAAGAACGTGTTCAAAAAGGTGAGCGGGAGGATGCAGCAGAAGAGAGACGTTTGGCAGGTATCGCTCGAGACCAACAAAGTGCATTCATCGAGCAACAACTAGAAGAGATGAAGCTGAGAGCCATTGCAAGGAAAAGTATGTAACAAATAATATTTAATGTACAATTGGCTAACAGAGAATGCAGGTGGGCGTCAAAAAGACGTGAGAAATTGGTTACGAGGTCATTCAACTCTCAATGAAAGCAATTTCCGCCGTCAAGAACAGTATTTGAAGAAACGAAGCCCTGACACATGCTCTTGGCTCTTTTCTCATGATGAGTTTAAAAATTGGAAGAAGCCAGATTCAAAGAGTCCTGTGCTTTGGGTTAGGGCGGTGCCTGGAGCAGGAAAATCTGTTCTAACCGCCTTTACACAAAGCACATTTCAGACCAATTTATCTTTGTGCTCCCTACATCAGTATTATTCATTCGATGAAATATTCTCATCTCTTCAAGTCTATTGCGCTGTAGCTGAGCAGCTCGCCAATCGCTTATGGACACATCTCGAAGACATGCCTGAAGACATCCATGCTTTCACACAGCAAACGAGTACTGCTTTTATGATCGGAGACGTGAAAACCTTTATTCGCATGAGTTTAAGTCGTCTCCCTCCATCTTATCTATTTCTCGACGGTCTGGATGAGGAATGCGACTCTGGTCCTCGATGGG
Organism: Botrytis fragariae; assembly: GCF_013461495.1. Classification (NCBI taxonomy): domain Eukaryota; kingdom Fungi; phylum Ascomycota; class Leotiomycetes; order Helotiales; family Sclerotiniaceae; genus Botrytis; species Botrytis fragariae. Next base: position 440,028 of record NW_023500986.1, read on the forward strand.
AAGCTTTGTCGGATGCTTTGAGTTTTTTCATCGAGCTTACGCGTGATAAGTCCTATCAGTTCAAGCTATGGTGCAGTAGTCAGGATCGGACCGATCTTAAGAAGCTTTTGAAAGACTGTGCAGTAATCGAGGTTACTAAGGACATAAACAGTGCTGATATCGAGCTTTATCTGTCGAAGTCGATCTTGAAGCTTGATAGTCTAGATCTTGATGAAGGATATCAAAATCTAATACTACAGGACCTTCGCCAGAAAGCAGATGGATGCTTCTTATGGGCATCGCTTATGTTAGACTCTGTTTCTAGTGCGGTGACGCTGTCCGCTGTGCAATATCAAGTTCAAGAGGGCTTACCCAAAGACTATGAGAACTACTACCAGAATAAAATAGACAAAATCGAGGCATCACAAAAATCCTTTGTTTCGTAAGTCTCACAACATACATGAAAAGAAAAATAACACTAAAGTGTGATCCTTAGCAAAATCCTAGCATGTATTGTATATGCACGACGACCGCTACGATTGGACGAGCTATGCGAATCGATTGCGATTCTTGATGCGTCCGATTGCGACAATGTTGATAAGTCACAGAAATTATTTCGGAGCATGGCTTTGAAGTTGTGTGAGCCTCTAGTCCAAATCGAGGACGTTGATACCGCACATGGCAAAATCTCAACATGTACTCTCACTCACGGTTCTGTTCGACAGTTCCTCGTGAAACACCCTCAATGTCTGAGCAGATCAGAGATATTAGCATGTGAGATTACAGAGGAAGTCATGGCTAACGTTTGTCTGAAATATCTCTGGCAATCACGTTACCAGCGGCTATTAATCCAATCCAAGGACACCTTCGAGGATTACACAGGCGAAGACGTGATGGAACACCATTTGCTCTCTTATGCTGCGAAGTATTGGGACAAGCATCTTGACGGAGTTACATATACTTCTGAAATATGCTCGAGAGTACAGAGCTTCATCACTTCACCACAGTTCTTCACATGCCTACAGGTTCAAAGTTTGTTCATTGGAGGTAAGATCTTTGATACTGGGAATTGCATCCTTCATGAATCTAATGGCATACAGGACAATTTCAATTCTGGCTCGAATCCAACAGAACCTGGACAGGGCCGCATTTAAGACGTGTATTCCCAGCCTGGCTTTCTAGTAATTGTGACAAGAAGCTGGAAATCAAGTACAGCAATTTTGTTGGTGAATGGAATCATGTTCTGGATAGAGTTACGAATTTGGGAGGCAAGTACCCCGGTGAAATTGATCGGGTCTTTTGGGCTTCTATGGGCCCTAAGAACTTCTTGCAACGTGGTCAAAGTCGTTACAAAAACTTCATATTTCAGACTACAAATGAAGAGCCGGATTTGGAAATACCTTCTCGATACTATGACGGGATTGATCCCGCGGGTCAAAATATGGTGGTATTGAAGATAGAGAATTTGTGAGTGCATATACCATTCTTCTCATATGAATTACTGTTTTTAACCTTTAAATAGGGAGGGCAGTTCCGAAGAGCTTGAATTTATTTGTCAACAGTGGACACTTGGTACTCATCGTCCTAAGCTTACAGTATCGCAAAAGCTCAATGCATCTCGCATGAACTGGTGTCTGTACGATCATCCAGTCAGCCAAAGGGCTCTTGGGCGCCCTATTCCAGTTTCTCTTACACCTGATCTTCAGTACCTGCGAATTGGCTCACAACTATTCGCTAAACAAAATGGCGAATATACATCTATCAATATTTTCGAAAAAGAACTATATTTCGAAGATATGGCCAACTCTGGACCATATATCGCCATAGCTTCAAGACAAAATTTATCGCATGAGAATCTTCTTGACATACAGCCAACAGACGATCTCATACTTGATTATGGAGAATATATAACCCAGAAAATAATTCAACAGCTAGCCAAAGGCAAGGAACAAGCTGCGACTAAGGCCTCAACGTCTCCAACTACCACTATCGAAAAATCGCAATCGAGTCAGTCTAGCTCTTCGTCGAGCAACAGTTCTGTTTTATCACTTGTAATCGAAGATGCCATCGATACTGGTAAACATAAATATGAGAATATCACTATTGAAGAGTTTGATGACCTAGTGGACGCGTCTGATATCAGTTCCGATGATAATTCAGCAGAGACGGATTGGAGTGAAGGGTCAACATTAGGTGATTCGGATGAATTAGACGACGATGATCAATGGAACGATTGGGCTAATGAGCGATTCAATATTGAAGATCTCAATGAAAATTTTGATGGTTCCGATGATCAAAGATCGGACGATGGTGACGATTTGGGCTCTGATATTCCAGACGTTCCAGATTACGATGATCTCTCGGATGAACTGAATGAATCAGGAAACGAAGAGGAAATGGGGGGTATCGGTAAAGATTCTGATATCGAGATGATCTTATCCGGAGCACCGGGGTACGTTTTAAAACGTGCTCGTTTGGAAACGGACCCCGAAGATGCAGACTCGTCTGTAGCTAGTCATTATTCACAAAGTCTCTATAGTGGTTCGGAGAGCGGTGATAGCCAGAGCGATGAAAATATCGTGGATAATGAAGAGGCACATAAACTAGAAATCCTCTACCTTGGGAACAAAAACCTGGGAAAAGATGCGCCTCGCGTTTCAATACAAATATTTGACACTACGACGCAAGAAAAACCGCCAATTTTCCACTTTTCGCAACGTGTATCTGGCGGGATATTCCACTCCCCTCCCACCTTTCACCCAACAATACCACTTCTGGTCTGGCCCTTAGGGGATGGCAAAATATTGTTCGCAAATTACTTAACCAATACATACTTTACCCGAGAACTCTGCTGTTCTACATATCACTCCTGTCACATTTTCGTCAAGACTAGATTCTCCTCCTGTGGTGAATTCATTCATTTTGCGGCCCTCGAAGGCTGTCTCGTTGAAAGCGAACCTAAAATGCATCTTAGTCTCCAAGTTTCAACCCACCATTTGTCCTCCCGCAAAACGGCTAGAAGTCCTCCTCGATTGTTATTCAAGATAAATGTACCACTGGGAGAAAGCTCTTCCATGAGCGTCAGTCGACTACCGTATACTCTAACGTGGACGGATAGAGAACTATTCTTTGTTACACGAGGAGAAGAGTTGAGTGTTATGAGGATCCCATTATTTAAAGGCGCGGATGATAACACAGCTCCCGTGTGCTACACTCAAAATCCAATATATCTTCCCCGATCAGCAGAATCGAGAAATGTGTATTATTTTCCTCCCTCAAAATCTAAGAAGGAGAAAGACAATGCGAAAGGAAAAGAAGAAGTCGGGAAAATTATCATCGGATCACATTCTTCAATTCCATCTCAAGGATTGATAGTCCCAAGAAGAAGTATGGTACAACCTCCTATCGGTGTATTGGTGAAGGAAAGCACTGATCTTGGGGGATGGAAATGTAAAAGTATGAATATGGAGACGGATGGGAATGGAAAGAAGGAGAGGATTAATGTGCAAGGTGGGAGATTGCAGGGGAAATTTGAGAGTTTCGATTTGAAGGAGGATTGTGATATAATTCCTTATTTGTTTTAGTTTCTTATGAGTTTAATCGCGGTCTGAACGGCTATCATTTATCTAAAGAAGAGAAAAAGGGGGTGCGCGCTTTTGGTAACAATGCGTTTCGCTAATCTTTCGTACCGTCGCTAAAAGGGGGCCACTATCTTAACATGCCGAGTCTTGAGACTATTCACGGAAATATACACATACAATAACTAGGTGTTCTTGTTATGTGTCTGAATAGTGAGTAGAACTATTGCCGCTTGAGGTGATCGCTGAGCTCGAAGGTATCATTGTTCTACTGTCGAGCTTTTCCATTTTCAATTACAATAAGGTGCCTATTGACATCAAAGAGAGTTCAAAATGAGTAGTGATTTCACCCGCACTGCAGGTCAATCTTAGAGTTTTATTTTCATCTTCCTTCTCCCTTTGTAGTTTTTATATGGTTATTCACTCGTATTAATTAGACTTCTATTTATAATATCCACTTAGTGTTCTTACTAGTATTGCTCGAATTTCGTATATTAGTTCCTGTATAGTGGTGCATATCAATATGTTCGAAAATATTTATATAGATAATATCGATTTATATATTACTAAGGATATTCAATATTGAAATAATATTGAATATTACTAAAAGATGTGAGAATGCAGGAATTCGATCTGGAATGCTTCTTTTTATTTTAATATAGATTTGGGAATAGGTATTCCAAAAGACATTAATGAATTCCTAATCCATTTTGGGTTTAAAAAGGGTATTCCAAATCGAATTCCTATATTCCTATATCTTTCTAGTGATATTCAATATATTGAATATCGGTAGAAGTGATATAATCCTTTTTTATATATACAAGATATTATATTACAGGCTTAATACACACCACTATTGTACTACCGTATATCAGTACAAACACTGCGTTCACTTCTTCCTGTGAATTTCGTTCCTTAATTATACTATCAATCTCTTATCTTTTAAAATCGATGTAGGAATCTTCGCTATTAGCTAGAACATCATTTACGTTAACCTCTTCTTTATGTAAATTTGAATTCGAGTATCTAGTCACAATTCAATTTTCACTCTTATCATCTTTTTCGGTTTACAAATACCAATTGATACCGAGTATTTGTTTTGAAATTAATTGTTTCGAGAAGAGACTCAAGCTTAAAAGATTATTTTTTTGGTAGTGCCACAATGTTGAATTGCTACTACTACTCTAATATCTACTCAAGTTGACTCAAAGTGTTTTTTTAAGAAAAAGCTCCCCCTATAGGAAAGTCACCCCCATGATTAAGAACAGAACGAAAGTTTTGCGAGACTTCAATTTGGCCTGGTGAGATTCCTCTTTTTCCGCATAAGCAGGACTACTCCTTTAACCTTCCGAAACCCCCACTTGTAGTCACGAATACAATAATTTGACCATCAGTTGTATCACTCAAGTATATCAACACCAAGGCTTTTGTCACGAAGTAATATCGACCCTGGCCTGGTTTCTGTCCCAATCATTTGTTTTGGAACCCACCCCAATAGAATTAAATTAAGGCAAATTATCGTCAGAACCCGCCGCAATTCTATCAAGTTCTATCCCAACACGAGATTAGGGGTAGGTTTATATGTCATTTTTACCTCCGGATGTGCATGATCCGAAAGAAAGACTGGGCCCACAGTACATGGTGCTATCAAAGCTGTTTGTCGGTTCAATATCCCTGTGGTGGCAAAGTTAATATTTCGGACAAAGATAAATTCAGTATAAATCCCTATACAAATTTCTATTTCGTATATTATAATATTGATATATATATTTGTTAATAATGAATAAAGCTTTTCGTTATTGACGAATCAAATCAGTTCTTTTTGTGATCCGTTTATTATTGAATTTTAATGGAAAAAAAGAAAATAAGGGTTTTAAGAGGTCTTAGGAATTTCGAGATCTTTGAATATTAAAGTTGTAGGTAAGGTGGACGGAAGGGAGCGAGTGTATGAATTAGGGGGAGGTTAAAGAGGTGAACTAAAGTTAAAGAGGAGAGGGGGGGAATGAGTGTAGGAGCTAGAGGGTGAATGGAAAGTATTAGCCGAAAGTTTAAAGGGGAGTATTCCTATTGCTTATTATTCACTTTTAATTTATTCTTTAATTAAAAGCTTTACTATTGTGTTATATAATATAGAATGTACTGAATAAATAAGAGAACAATTTAATTTGAATATATATAGATATTTCGATCTGAAAATGATTGCTTTAGGCTAAAACTTAAAAGCTTTTCAAATTCAAGAATTTCATTAAGACCTTATTGATTAGAATAAACCTTGTAAGGTATAGAGATTTAGATTAATCATATTAATACTTTAAAAACGATTTATTCAATATATAATGAAGGTATTGTAGAATTTATGGCAATTACGAAAGGATCACTTCGTCAACCACGGATTCTGCTACCACAGGGATAAGGAGGAAGCCGCTCCAGGTACCTGAGTGGGTGAGATCGAGACATTCTGTGGAACACAGAGAATTTCCGTCGGTGGTTATTAAGTGTTGTTTGATAGCTCCCTGGATAGTTTTGACTTCTGCAGTTGTGTCACAGTTTCTACCAGTCGCATAATACACCCAAGAAACACCGTCCACTGAATTAAAGTTAGAACACAGTTACTTTTCAAGTCCGATTTGTTTTTCCACCAGATAATTAGGATTGCAGCTTTTGAGATATCTTCACAACTCCTGTTTGTTGGGAAAGAAACGGATTCTATAACAGAAAATGACTTACATGAACCAGAAGACTTGCCGCAACTACCTGCGTCTGAAAGAGACTTAATCGCGGCTCCGATGGTATCGGAGAGAGTGACAACGATATTGACGATGGTGAGGCATTGCTTTACGAGAATCAGTATCGCTTGAGCCACGAAAAGATGAGCGTTTATAGCTCCGTGGACAGTTCTCAAGTAAATCTGAAGACTTTGTAGAACGTCTTACAAAGATCGGAGTGTGTATTTCAGCCTATTGGGTGCCCTAAAAGTTATTAAAGGAAATATAAGGTTTTACTAACAGTAATTATTGTCAGGACTCGCTCACAGACCCTGACATTTGTGCGAGAAACGAGAGAAGTGCCAGAAGTTGTTGTGTTGATAGGTGTCAAATCATATCTAATCCATCTTTCTGGCATCGGTTGTGACGATTCGGCCTTAAGCCTTGATTAGTCACCCATTTACCCCACCAGGCAGGGCAAATCACTTCGCCTAATCTTGGTCCTATCTTGGTCCTATCCTGGCCCTATCCGATAGGACCTATAAAAGCCCTCTTCAGGCTCACTCTTTGTACAGTAGTTTGTTATTCTCTAGTTACGATAATTGATTCATTCTATCACTATGACTTGACTCCGTTGCCGTCACATCGGTTGCCCATTGATTGTTGAAGGACCGTCAATTGCAAGCGAGTAGACTGATGTTATGCAAATCATTGCGAGGAGGACTGGTGTTGTGATACGCATGTTTAGCTAGATATGAAGAAGAGTGCGAAAGCGTAATTGCGCTGGCGATAATGTTCTAGTGGCAATAGTAATGTAGTGGAGAGAGCTGTAATGAAATGACAATATCGTGGACGAGCTACTGGTATTTGTACAAAATAACAGCCAAGCTTTCAGGTGAGTAGGCTTTAGAACTAATCAATATGTTGGCTCTTTCTCGGTCCTTGTGTGCTAGGTACTCTTACTGCGAAAGAATGTATCTTTTAACCCATACAATTCATTTTGATACCGACGGTTTGATAACCAATGTCTAAATCAAGAAGCACCTTTTGTTCAATGATAAGTGTGTCACCGAAGTTACGATGGGAATCAAGTAGAACTTAGCACTAGAAAATGCATCTGCTAAATTACGGGATACTAGAATCATATTGCCTCACCCACAGCGTCCGCTACCACAATTCCGCTTGTACTATTAGAATATTTAAGCATGATATTCGAGAGGTTGTTTTTGTCAAAGCTGTTATAAGTCCATTCCAATCTGTATTTAGGTTATTTGAGCTGTGTTTCTGGCTAGAGTGAAGTCACTGATACTAATTTCTTCTTTTTTTAGTTTTTTAGTTTTGAGTTCTTGAGAATTTCGATTTATATTTGCATTATATGTACAAATAGCCAGAGAAAAAACTAGTCCGTTGAAATGTGAGTTCCGCTTCCAAAATTCTGGTAGCTTTGCTCCTCAATTAACCACTTAACCACTGTCTACGGATGATTCTTCCGATTGCCCCGCATCCAACCTTTGAGGAGGTAAGCCTCTTCTTGCATGGGCATTTAAATAAACTTCCGCCTATATGGATGTGCCCTCCACTCCTTAGCACGAGCTAATACCGATATCCTTACGAAGCACAATCCTTACCGGACATTGAAGCAAATACTCCAGCAAATACAAATTATATAATAACAAGAGGGTAATACGTCTGTTAGATTCTGTTTTACCCTGAGAGCTATGATATAAGAGGAATGATTTCCGACAAGGGCTGTAGTTCCTTATTGACATGTGAAGATTCCAGTAGTATTCCAATACCTGGATCAATTCACCAACAAGAACTCACCCTAAACAACTTTTCAATAAGATTCTCCCTATAAGCTTAGCGATGGTGTAACAAAAGAGTGCTATTTCGGTTTGTCACGTGCTAGTTGAGATATCAATACATGGAATGTTGCTATGGGATTTCTACCGTTTCTTATTCCCTTTATTTTCAGTCGGAAGAAAATGAAAGTTCTGTAGAATAAGCTTCGGCCCGGTAAGAGCGAGGGCTCAAAAAAGCTTAGTGTGAGTTATTGTTGAAGAGTTTCCACAATAGATGCCAGAAGACAAGTTTTACAAGTGAGGAATGAGTTGTGTTGATCCGAAAGTATGATACAACTGTCGATCTCTTTTATACCCCACCTAGGTAATTAATAAGTCATGCAAGTAACGCCCTTTGACTACACCTTCTGTCCCCACTCACACGCGGGTGCAGGCGGCTCGGACCGAATTGTTAGCTGGACTTTAGATCGCACCGATCAACTTCGGCCACCACTCCACAGAAAGACAGGAGACTGTCACGCCCTAGGCGGACAAAAACTGCACACCGAATCTCCCCAAAATCACAAAACGATAAAAGCTTCTTCACTTCAATACTGTATTGTATCACTAATTATGAAGCGAGTGTAGGAAATCTAGATAATTATTAACATGCAATATGTTTTAAGGACTCTATCTGAATTTCATATCAGAGTAGCAATCAATTGACTTAATACATAATTTTGAAACATGACTGTCTCTTGAATGTGCGGTGTTTTCTGTCCCCGGCGTGACTGTCTTTTTCGATGCTTTGAACAAAGTGCTTGGCCTAATTATGCCGCTAAAGCGGGCCTGAGTGGAACTAACTAGCGGGACCAGGCTTAATTGAATCCGGTCGGATGCATCCCGTGTCAACTCGAGAGACTAATAAGCTTAATTCTACGACCTTGTAGACAAAACTTCCTCGCATATACAAAAACGGGTTTCTGGGAAAAATTGTTATCCGTTACATCAATTGATTCAATTAGTTGAGACAGATCTTAACTCAAACTAGGAAGCTTAAACCCCACAAAGTTTAGCTTAAGCTCGGTTCATACGCGATATGCTCTCGTGTCCTATAATCTTTGTGCTGTAAGTAGCATTGAGTAGGTTCTTTCAAATTAGGAAGTTGGTAACTTAGACAGTCGTTTATTGCCCCATATTTGAAGGGTTTTCTCCAACAGTTGGTGACTGTGGTTCCAAGCGGAGCAATTCTCGTATAGATTCGCCGATGATAGCCCGTCTGTCTAACCTGTCATCCAAGCAGACCTGAGCTATAGGTATATATTGCATTTCTGCAAGTATCGTTATCTACTCAATCAAATAAAGCATTACATTCATATATTTTATCAAGATGCCGTGAGTCCTCACTTATCCCTGATCCATCTGAGAATTGAACACCCAAACGTATATTGAACCTAATTGAATAACAGAGAATTCCAATTGCCACCCCTATTCATTAAAATCGAGCAGTCCCTGCCATATATAATTTCGCCTATCCTTCTCTTCTCACTTGTGTTACCGATATTCATCAATGTCGACAAATCAAATGCAGATGGCATACTTTTGTCCCAGATATCCTTCAGCGCATACCTTTGCTACTATTTCTATAGACAGTAAGATTTTCGCTTTCCGGTTGTAAAGATTGAATATTTAACAAGATTTGGATAATTAGACCAAACACGCCACACCGTCGTTCGTTATCAGAAGCGCTAGAGGAGAAAGCAAATTGAGGAGATATGAAGAAGTGGCCTGGGCGATAGGCTCAGAAGGCATGTAGATGTGGAGCGATATTGGAGAAGAAACTTCAATTTTAGACCTAGGAAGGAGTTACTAGTTGTTCTATTGAATGTGTTCCCCTCTTACTCCTACTTTTAGCCACCTCATGAGAGGAACGCAAATAATGCATGAATACTGTAGACTGTGTCACTTTGTTCAGTCGTGCTCTTAAAGCCTGTAACGGTAAGAAAAGGATCTTGAACGGCTATAATATAATTCCGCAGGTATAATGGCACTCGTTTACAAGTTGAGTACCCCAGTTTCGGACCACCCCTCTTTTGGATCAGCAATCTACACCAAAAATAATCATTTCTACCTATCAATAATTGTATGAACGTAGGTGGATGACTTCAATTCAATAGCTACTGTACTTAACTAAGCGAACGCGAAAGAGACTAGCTTTATCGATAGCCCTTATTTAGTGCCTATTATCTGTAGATTAGTTAGCTCTTTAGACAGAATACAATATAGAGATTTAGGACCTACAGCTCGTAGGTGCTACGTCTTTCGTATCCTTCTCAAGCCAACAATGACTCTATAGATATTATGAGAAAGAATCTTCAATACAGAACTTTTCTAGAAATATCAAGCGAATACGAATGGTACCGGGCTGCCGAAAAACGACGCTAGGGTGGGATTATTCGTTGCTTCAGCGACTGTGAGCAAGAAAACCATCCCTCAATTCTCCGCCAAACTAGACCAGAGTGGTAAAGTACTCGATTGTTGTCTTGGGGTAAGTTCATAGAAGGAGAGTGGTGCTGAACATGTAGGCTTTATTGCATACTAATGAGTGGATGTTTTAGGGCGATGGTCTTTGTGCGCCTAGTCCTACTTGCTCGTATATACTTCCTGTGAGCAATATTTCGTGCGGGTTTACTGATAGTGTGCGAACTACTGTGGTTGAGCATGTTGTTGCGAAGGTTGTATGACTTAGGATGATTTCTGAGGATTCACATTCTTCCTCTCAATGAATATACTAGATTCACTGAATGATAGATTATTTAGCGGAATCCCACAATTCGACATTCGGATATAAATTTCAATTAAACTTTAAGAAAAAGGAAAACGAATTGTTGAACAGATTCAGCAAGGATTTGTTCATCCAATCTAGTTCTAAAGTCTTGGAATAATATAGCAACTTCCACTAACTAACTTGCATAAATGGAATACGATTACAATAACTTATAGAGCTATCATATGACGAAACAAGTAATGAATTTCATTATCATAAAACAGTACTGTGACCACAAATATCGCAATCTACAGTTCAAAAAACATCAAAAACCATTCTCAGGTCAACGACCAACCAAATTTGTGTCGGAAAAACAAACGATCCTCGCTCCAGTTCCACTCTTGTATAAAGTATTCCCATCTAATCCATCCCAATTCATTATCTTGTATCCCAAGCAATGTGTTGTGCCATATTGGTCAACACTTTACTTCTTGATTGGTTCTCCCCAAGCGTTCAATTGTTGACCACCACTTCCACCGCTTCCTCCACCAGTGACACCTCCAAGGACACCACCCAAAGCACCAGTAGCTCCGCCGGCAACATTGCCAACAGTGTTGGTAGCGCCACCAGCTACATCACCAACGCCGCGAACAGTAGTGTTCAATGTGTTTCCGAGTCCTTCAGTTGTCTTGCCGAGGGCACCGCCGACTCCGCCGAGTAAGCCGCCTTGTCCATTGGCTTGGGCGCCGCCTGTGAGAGTGTTATCGAGTGCGCCGACGAGTCCGCCGAGGAGTCCCCCACCTTGAGACATGATTATTTTGGTTTGAGGGGTTGGGTTTGATTTGATTTGGAGGAGGGACTTAGTGTTTGATTTTGAGATGTAGAAATCGTATGTATATTTGCAGATGATTTGTTCGTTGATGTTGAGAAGGAGAAATTACCCGGCAGAAAGCCCCCAGATATATAGTTCTCCAACCCAACTATTCTCGTCTAAACCCCGTGTTGGCATATGCATATTGACGCCACAAATGGTGGATCACTTCCATCATCTTCTCGATCTTGGGTCGATGGCAATTTCAGGATTTTCCTGTTTTTTCCAAAAATCAAGGCTAGGATCCATGTTGGACCCTGACGTAGATCGTATATTAAAAATGACTGGGATGTTGGAGGGTCCAACCAACGGTCTTCTAGAACGCATGTCATGAGTAACACCTGTCAGACATCAATGGTGGGGTAGTCTGATGATAGGGAGGAGTGAGATTGACGTAATTTATAGAAAGAATGGGTACGGGATCTAGATTATGCATGAGATCGTGATGAAGAGGGTCGCAAATGGGGCAAGGAAGGTCGACCCGAGGTCACAGCCACATAGATTGTCATAAGAAACTTGCTTTTAGAGACCTATGTGATGAATTCTTGTTGCAAGCCTTGCTTACCACTAGTCTGGTGAATGATTGGTTAGAGCGAAAGAAGAAATAACGTGAGTTTCACGTGACCTTTCGGACAATTTCCACAGTTCCGCCAAGAGGATTGAACGATATGATAAATTGAAAAAAAAAAGAACAAAGCGAATCGCCGTAAGGTTACTCTGAGTGACTCGTGTGGTGGAACCAGAAGATTCAGAGTCTGCGGACAATGTTTGATATCTTTAACAAGAATCTAATCATGATCGAGCCAATTATATCCCTCTTTTTCTAGCATGTGAGGGACTTGAGACCTTATTCCCTAAAGTGACTTATGTCTCCACTCGTATTACTACCTTCAGGAAACACTCCTTTACAATCCGCCTATTTCTCTTTAAATAGCACTGTAACAAAAATCGCTCCCGTCACTCGGATATTTATCCGAAAAGAAAGTCCCACTATCATCACTCAATAGCACATAGCCCGAAGTATCACCCGTGTTAAAGTCATCCATCCATGAATTATACAACGTGCAGTTACTATTCAAGGGCGTCCATGAGTATGATATACATGCTGTTACACCACGACAAGTCGATTGACATTTCAGAATGTCGGCGTAAGAGGCTGATCCGAAATACCGTGCCGCAAGTGCTGTGTCGGCTATACCTTGAACATTGCAACCGTCGATAGTTTTCGTAGCGATTGCGGCGGAGGATGTGGTACTAGTTGTAGGGGTACTAGTTGTAGTGGGTACCTCAGTGGTGGTAGGCAAATCAGTTGTAGTGGCTGTAATGGTTGTGGTTGGTGTATCGTCTTGGGGTGCTGCAGTCCGGGCGATGATTTCCACAGCGGGATTCAGTGGAGAAGCAATCGCGAGAGATACGATCGTAAAGAGGAAGAATTTAGATGTTAGGCGAGTCATCTTTGCTGTTTTGCTACTCTGATTTTGCGGCCGTAGTCTTCGAGAATTCCAATCGAATTGGGTCTGTAATCTGAGAATAGAAATATCTTTGCAAATGAGGAATTGTAGACTTATTTATGGAAATTTATGGCCTTGTACCGAAGATTTCGCGATGACCCTAGGATCTAGAATAAGCAGAATCGAATACTACCATAGGTGGTTACCATTTGTCAAAGAAATTGGTTTTTTGCAGGTGCGTCAATTAAGCCTGAATAATTATGGTCTTACAAACTGCACAGAGCCTCGTATCATGCACTTATGTTGAAAGTCATTTCTTCATTCGTCTACCCTGTTACTGTTTACCTTGCAAGAAATACGAAGAAACCCCTAATAGTCAAAAGCTGTGCCGATATTCAAGCTTTTCTCATGCGGCAATCATCTGCAAGCCATCAAATATTGTCACCGATTTTAGGGATTGAATATTTATTCAGCTCGTTGTTCACGAACTTGCGTCAATAACGTCCCATGCTGAAGTGCGTTCCGAACATTAGACATGGCAAGAACTTCTGATTTGTGCTACTTTGCGTTAGTCGAAGAAAGTAACCGAAATTATTGGTGCTTACAATTGTCTCGACAGTGCCAGCAGCCATGTGCGGAGTCAGGACAACATTCTCATTTGCTAGCAGGTTCGAATGTACTTGAGGCTCATTCTCAAAAACATCCAAATCAGCGCTGTATAGTTTACCAGACTCAAGGGCGTCAACCAAAGCTTGCTCATCAATTATAGACCCACGAGAAGTGTTAATCAGAATGGCTCCATCCTTCATTTATGCAAATTCGTTCGAGCCGAGCGTGTACCTAGCTAGTATCATCCGAGAGTGCAAGGTGTACTGAAATAATATCGCTTGTCCTGAGAAGGTCTTCAAAGGAAACATATCTGACAACTGGAGGTGTCCTTTCCGCGGAAGAGGATTGCGGCTGTAATATTGAATATGCATGTCAAACGCTGCGGCACGTTTGGCTACTACACTACCAATATTGCCCATGCCGAGAATCCCCAGAACCTTTCCTTCCGGATCATGTCCTAGCCCAGCATACCCACGCCATTGACCATTTCGGATGGACAAAGAAGAAATCCATGATCGGCGTAAAGCACCGAGCAAAAGGTACATAGCAGCATCGGCTGTTGCATTACCAATATTCGCTGGGGAGTTTGAAACGGCGATGCCTGTGAGGATATGTTACCAATCATTCGAAATAGGCACTTTGCCATCTTTTCTGCCTTGAATAGTGCAGATATTGATATCAATTTGATCGTAGCCAACCTGAGGAGCACATATGAATTTGACCGATTTTGGCAGAGATTGAATAAGATCGGTGTCAAAGCGGCCAGTGTACTATTTCAGTAAGCCCACGTCGGCTGAAAATGCAGGCTCACGTACTTTGTAAGCATCTTCACATCTTATTGTTACTACCACTCCATCATAATGCCCAGAATGGCAACTATTGCGAAAAGTATCTCTGTTTCCATCATTCAGATGCTATTATCTCAAATGAGCATCGCTAACATTTTCGTAACAAATGAATACTCACAATTAATTCCGCAATATCCGATAAATTGTTCCATTCCGAAGATGCACAATAAATTGTTCCTATGAGCAGCACTTTAGGCAAATCCATCACGGCTGTCAAGATTGGTTGTCAAAGTGACAAGCTCTCCGTGGGATTAAAATGCAGTGAAAATTTGAGAGGGATAGTTAGAAAAGCAATGAGATGAACATCTTGCTAATCTATCCACGAGCCAATGTTCAGCTGAAGTGTCTTGTGGTAAATAGATTGATCATGCCTAACAGTTGGATTTGTGGATGCACCGATCGTATATGCAGTGCGCGACGAGCCCAGTTGAGCGCACGCGTCTTGACCGAGGTAAGGTAGTGAGTGGAATAAGATCTTACGGATTATTGAGGCTCATGTAATCTTCGATTAGTATTCAATCACTCTTCACTACCGTCTCGTTAATTAGTGACTTCGCAACCGCGTGGAGATGTAGACGATGAAGACGCCCACGATTTGCACAGCGAGCGACATTTGCCTGCCTTACAAATTGCAAGCTTGCAAATGTAGCAAGCAAATGGTGTTCCTGCTAATCATCATCCATTCTGACCTCCATTGGATGGCTTTGAGGGAGAGTAGTTGAAGAATGAATTGACAAACAGCCTGAAAAACTTCATTGCGTGAATGAATATCAAATTGACTACAAGAGAGTGAGTACTCTATGACCGGAGTATATCCGAGGTCCGAGACAATCTTACCTTCGACGCTGTGATATTTAGCTGATGAAAATGTCGATAAGATAAGATAAGATGAGATCCACACTAAAGCATACTCTGTGAGCTCCAACCATTGCAACCTCAAACTCAACCTCGCATCAACTTTAATTAAGTCTAGAGGCTTCACGAGAATAGCGTCATCGTTGAGAGAGTTTCAAGTATATATTTATGTACAATTGAACTCCCCAGAGGAGGAGGATGATTACGTGCTTGAAGTAGATAAGAAGTTGCGTTGCATATCTGAATTTTGGATATTCACCGTCAAAATGTAGAACTCCATTGATTCGGCTTAGACCGGCAAATTGTTATGTTGCGTATCTGGTTCTTGGGTATCGTCCATTCAGAATACTAAATTTCACATGCATGATTGATGATCTTGAGTGACACTGCATGCTAACAGTGCGAAAGCAAAACTTCCTACCCAGTATTCACTAACACAATGATCAAAGGGCCAATGTCACAACCGAAAGGCCCCTTTTTCAAGTGGGCTTAAAGGAACCAATGATTATTTGCCATAATTATAAAGAATCATTACAAGAAAACAATGCTACATAATCGTATACTCGTACTCCCAAACATTGAGAAACCAAAATAAATCACTGCAGTTGAGTCCCTAGAAAAAGTTAGGGAACTATTGACCATGTCGCAACTAATCGACTGAACTCACTATGATTGTCCACTTTCGACTCATCCATTCTACCATCGTTATTCTCATCAACAGCCTCCTCACCCTCTTCACCTTTCTTCTTCGACGAAAACAATGAACCAAATGTCCATACAGATCCCTTCTTATTTTCAGTTCTCACATCATCATCGGCGTCAATGGTTACAGATTCACTTGGTTCTTGCTCCTCCACAGGTCCGTCAGTCTCTGTCTTCTTGGCCTTATTTGAGCTCCAGAAAGAGCTAACTCCTTTGGATGCATAAGTGGGAATAGCTGCTCCGGCCTTTAGGCCTGTTGAAGCTGCGCCAGTGAGACCAGATCCTGCAGCAGATGCGTATCCAGATACACCAGATCCTGCTCTTTGAGAAATCCGGTAAAGACTTTGAAGATACGATTCTCGCTGCTTTGTATCAAGATCATTTTCTTGGATGTCTGGCAGTGGAATCGATGCAGCCGCAGCCACAATATCAAGAGGCGAGTCATCGACTCCGTCCATGTCTAAATTAGGAATCGATTCGGATTCTGTAGCTGTTGCCATCTCACCATCTTCTGCCTGCACATCTATAGCATCTTTCGCCGGTGTAGCATCTGGAGAAGGCTCTGGCGGTGGAGGAATATCCACGAGTTTATTGTCGGCTTGGAACCATTCAACAACTAGATCTCTTGCTTGTTCCGACATTGTATCATAATTATCGTTGGTTTGTGGCTTGAACATACTCATATGAGCTTGAACTTCATCCTCGACTGCCCCATTCACAGTTCGAATGAAAAGATCGTGAGACTTTTGTCCTGGTGCAGGTATTGCAGAGAAAGTTCTCTCCGGAACAAAATATCCACCTGTCCAGTATCCGTTTTCTCCCAATGAAGTATAGAAATTTCTAATTCCAACTCCTTCAATCTTGGACAGTCTTTCGAGTCTCTGGACCATCTCTTTTTGTCTCATCAAAGCACCTACAAACTTGAGGTGGCTTGACAACCATGCGAAAGATTGACCGACGCTATCTCGATTGATATATGCGAGCCCCTGTCCCAATGCATCGTAACCTTGCTCCGCTCCATCTTTGAAAGAGTTCTTGTTCAAATTCTTGACGCCTGAGATAATAGTCTCACGATTTCTGTACGCCGCTACACCACCGGCCGCAATTGCTCCTACAACACCGGATTTTACTGCAATCCCTTCCCAGATCTTCCATCCTGGACTTGCAGTCCTGGTTGTAGCTGTCAAGGAGCTTCCTGCTTGTCTGGCAGCTTGTTTCGCAGTCATGGTTCCTAGGGATCTAGCACTAATAAGGCCAGCTGACGCAGCTGACATTACATTCCAGATATTGCTAACCTGCATCAAAGTCAGTACTCACCGAACCAGAGAGAATTTGGCTCTTACTTTATTATATTGTGAGAAAGCACCATAGACAAACATGGAACGAGCAAGACCATTGTAGGGGGTATCAAAAGCAAGAATTCCTTGGATAAGAGGAAATATGACATGATTGGAGTCCTCGTCCTCCTTATCATGATGATCATTAAGAATGGAAAATAGTGCATCGGATGCTACAAACCCTCTGAACACATTGTCAGTACAAATGCAAGGTTACGGTGGTAGAGCTGGTTCTTACCCCATTGAATGTGCAACCAAGATGACACCCACAGATCTGTCATTTGGTGGCCATGGAGCTTCGGTCTTCTCTTTCCGAACTTCCATAACCTTTGCTTTCAGCCTATGAAGTCAATTTGATTAACAAATAATTCGAAAGCTCTAGTTATTGCCACATACCATTCAAGAAATCGATCGGTACTGTCCAGCAGGTCACCTCTCGTCTCATATTTTGGATATATAAGAAGTTCAACATCATCATCTGGTAGCTTATCTGCTACACTTTTCTGGAGGTTCTATCTCGAGGGTCAGTACCTTTATCCAAACTACGGATTATATTGTTGGCTTACCTGAGGGAACGTATAAAAGGTCTCTCCATTACCCTTGAACCCATGGATAAAACATAGAAGCAGTGTTCGCTTCATTGTAAAGTCGTACGAGTGAATTACTAATAAAATGTCATGAAGAAAACGATCAGCCACGACAGTATGGGGCTCCAAGTATTAATATGGATATGATCATCTTGCTTCGTAGATGGATGTGAGGTCGTTAGTGTGAGAAAGCCACTAGAAATCATGGAAACCGCAAAGCACCAATTCAGGGTTTTAAACTTTCACATTCACATGCATTTCTTCATGGATGATCTCATAAAGTTTATCTATCCTTACCGCCATATACGTCATTTTCAGCTCGACATACAAGGAATATCGCTGTCCTTACTTTGACGGTCATGGGATTTTCATTGACAGACGCGGGATGAAAAGGAAGATATGGACACCAAAGGAAGGCGATGTTATTGCCAATGCACGTGATTTTACAATCTTGGCGAGCACGGAAAAGACGAAGGCGAGATGAGTTGCAAATCGACCAAATTGTTGAGGAGTTGTCAACATTCCAATTCAGATTCGAAATCGGAATATTAAGGTCTTATATTCACTAATGGTGGAACTTATCTTAGACCGATGAAATCTCACAACAAATCCATCTCAAACATCTCAAAATTTGTGAACATCATTATAAATTTTTGCTAAAATACAGAAAGAACCAAAAAGTCCGCTAAACATTAAAGAGGAAAGAAATTACAGACCAATATTCCGAATATCCAAGACCGCTATAAAATACATGTACATTTTGAAGTAATTCGTAAAGCAGACCGCTCGTAAGATTCGTCAAATCGTTTATTTCTTCTTCTTGCCAGTGATGGAATCAACCACCATTCCAAGTCCAAGGCCGTTCAACAGTCCCTTAAGACCAAGACCTCCGAGAAGGTTGTCAAGCAAGCCTCCAAGACCAAGTCCGCTGAGCTGTAAAAGTTGTTAGCATCTGTTTAGAAAAGAGGTAAATGAGATCACGT
Organism: Botrytis fragariae; assembly: GCF_013461495.1. NCBI lineage: Eukaryota > Fungi > Ascomycota > Leotiomycetes > Helotiales > Sclerotiniaceae > Botrytis > Botrytis fragariae. The sequence goes on from NW_023500986.1 coordinate 459,081, forward strand.
GATAACTTACCAATTTACCAACCAATCCGAGAACACCGCTCAAAAGCAAGCCAACAGCGGCGAGAATTTGAGCAAGTGGCTCTGAAAGAAGGTTCCATAGAGGGTTGATTTCTTTCTTGGCATGTGGCATGCCTTCAATCTTTCTCTTGGCGTTCTCGATGGTCTCACTGACAGTGCCGGTAAGCTATAAATAATGATTAGTGAATGTTCATGTCATGAGCGTATTAAACATAGAGAGAACGTACCTCTTTGAGACAATCAGCGAGATGATACTCTGCTGGAGTGGCTTCATGAGCTGCTGTCTTAGCCTTGGCCTGAGAAGCGAGTCTTCCACCGGGGTCAAGAGCACGAATGGAGGAATTAGCCTCAGAAAGGATACGTCCACCTTCTTCGATCAGTGGCTTGACCTTGTTGACAAGATCTTCTTCATCAAGCTCATCCTTTGGTGTACGCTCGGCTTTGTCGATGTGTGAAATAATCTGTTTCAGAACTGGCTTGATCTTGCCAAGGGCATCTTCGACGCAGTAGGTCATCTGACCACAAATCTTTTCATCGAGTGCAGCTTCCTCTCTCTTCTTCTTCTCTTCCTCAGTCTCCTCTGGCTCAGCCTCAGGCTCTTCTACCTCTGGTTCTGGCTCTGGCTCTGCCTCTGGCTCGGGTTCATCTTCAACGATATCCTCGAGAAGAGTCACGTGTCCGAGTGAGTTACCCTTTTGATCGACAACATCTCCGTCGTCATCAATTTTCTTGCCTGCGCAAAGCTTGAGCTCACCAGTTGTCAATTTACCGATGATATCACCGTTCTCGTCAACAACATTACCCTCCTTGTTAACTTTGCGGCCAGCCATTGGGCTGACGTCCTTCTGCACTTCCTCCTCTTTCCATCTCTCAGCTCTACCAAGCACGTTGCCGTTCTTATCAACAATCTCGCCATCATCATCAACAGCACGACCAAAGAGAACGTTGGCATCGCCAGAGACCAATCGGCCAACGACTTCTCCAGATGAGGTAACAACTTTACCTTCCTTGTTGACAGTGCAACCGTCGAAGTCTGTGAAAGGACCTTCCTTCAAACCTTCACGGTCACCCTCTGGAACAACCTCGCACTTTCCAATGACATCTCCTCCCTCATTTCTGACAAAACCTTGCTTATCGCACATTTTACCAGCGAGTTGCTTAATATCACCTTCAACGACGCGACCATAGATCTCTCCAGATTTGTTGACAACGTTACCGGCTTTGTTGACACGCTTTCCAGCCAAGGAAGAGTTGTCGACTTCTGGTTCTGGTTCGGCTTCAGGGGCTTCCCATCTTTCAGCCTTACCAAGAACGTTGCCGCTGGCAGACAAAATATCTCCATCTGCGTCAACCTTCTTGCCCTTGAGTTTCTTGGCATCACCTTCGATGACCTTGCCAATAACTTCGCCATTGTGGACAACATCGCCGTTGGACTCAACGGTAGCATCTGGGAAGTCCTCAAATGGTGCTGGCTCTTTGAGTTCCTCCTTCTCTGCTTCTGGGATTGGCTCTGCTTGGCCAATCTTCTTTCCGCTGTCACCCCAGATAGCACCGTCCTTGTCACATCGACGACCGATCATGTTCTTCAAAGCACCTTGAATGATGCGACCAACAACACGACCAGAGTCATCAGTGACATTTCCGAGCTTGTTCACCTTCTTGTCGAAAAGGACAGAGTAATCTGGTCCTTCTGGCTCTGGCTCTGGCTCTTCTTCGGTACGTTCTGCCTTTCCAATGACGTTGCCATTCTTGTCAAGGATGTCACCGTCCTCATCGACAGTCTTGCCAATCATCTTCTTGACATCACCCTCGACAACTTGACCAATGACTTGACCCTCGTAAACGACCTTGCCAGATTTCTCAACAATTGCACCAGGAAAGTCTTCAAATGGTGATGATCCGTTCTCTTCGGCTTCTGGGAGGGGCTCGGCACGGCCAATGACCTTACCGGTATCGTTATAAATCTTTCCCTCCTTGTCGCACTTCTTGCCAGCAAGTTTCTTGGCGTCACCTTCAACAAGTTGACCAACTGGGTTTCCATCTCTATCGACAATCTTTCCGGACTTGTTGACCTTGAGACCCTCGAGAATGGAGACAGGTGGGATGTCGGATTCGGCTTCCTCTTGGACGTCTTCAGCAGTATCTTTGGCCTCATCAGTAGCGCCTTCGACATCTGCCTTAGCCTCGTCAGTTGCCTCCTCAAGACCTTCCTTTCCTTCCTCAACGGCACCTTCGGCGTCTTCTTTGGTCTCATCAGTAGCACCTTCGACGTTAGCCTTAGCCTCGTCAGTTGCTCCCTCAAGACCTTCCTTTCCTTCTTCGACAGCACCTTCGGCGCCCTCTTCGCCCTCTTCAACGGCTCCTTCAACACCTTCCTTGGTGCCCTCGACGCCTTCCTTGACTTCTTCACCTTCTGGAACCTGGGATCCGAGATCAGCCTTAGAATCAAGATCTGCCTTGGAACCAAGATCAGCTTTGGAGCCTTCGACCTTGGAGCCAAGCTTGCTTCCGAGTTGGCTAGCGCCTTCTGCGACACCAACGTTCATGATTTGCTCTCTCACGCTCTCTGGAATAGGGAGTTGATCAACTGGAAGCAAATCGACCTTTCCAATGATGGTACCGTTCTCTCCGACAAGGTTGCCCTCATCATCAACATTGACACCTTGCTTGCCGACCAAAGATTTGAGATCGACATCATCTTGGAGTTTACCAATTGCCTTTTTATCAGCATCGAGAATCTCACCAGACTCTTGAATCTCGAATGGACCCTTGAGTTTGGATTGTGGGATGATTGGCTCTTCGACTGGATCGGCATCTGGTTTCGAAACAGCATCATCGGCTTTGGATTTGGTATCGTTAACTTTTTCTTTGGCACCCTCGGTGGCATCCTTGAGATCTGGCTTCTCTCCTTCGAGACCCGATTTTGCGCTGTCAGCTGGTGACTTGGCTCCATCGGCGACCTCTCCCAGTGCATCTTCGGCATCATCAATTGGGTCTGCGGATCCGATGATTTGGCCTTCCTTGTCCAAGACATCTCCTTCCTCATTGACAATGCTGTCCTTGAGTTTGGATGCGTCAATATCGGCTTCGTTGACTTTGCCAATGACGTTTCCATCGTCGTCGATGACTTCACCCTTCTCATTCACCTTTCCAGCAGCTTCAGTATCTTCTGCGATGGCACCGGCTTCTTTACCAGTATCCTCAGCAGTTTCCTTTACGTCGCCAGCCTTGGATTCGAGAGTGTCCTTGACATCTCCAGCCTTGGACTCGGTGGTTTCCTTAGCATCTCCAGCCTTGGATTCGGTAGTTTCCTTGGCATCTTTGCCGGTTTCAGAAGCCTTATCCTTGACATCTTCACCTGCCTCGGTGGCCTTATCTTGGACGCCATCGACAACACCATCAACCTCCTTCTCGTCTGAAGCATGGGAAGCCTGAGAAGCCTTGTCTGTGGCCTCTCCAACATTGCGGGAATCTTCATTTGGATCGCGCTCAGTAAGTTCTTCCTCTTCTTCTACTGGGGCTTCCTCATCATCTTCTTCTCTTCCTTCCTCTTCTCCCTCTGCGACACCATTTTCCTCGGTTCCTTCATCATCTTCCTCGTACTCCTCTTGCTCTCCATTGGTGAGGTGATCCTCATTGTCTGAGATGGCCGATGGGGCCATTCTTTCTGGAGAATCGGGAGGTTCTGAGCGGGTCTGTACTGGTTCTGGTGTTGATGGAGCTTTAGGAACGTTCTTCTTGACACTCTTTGGTGCGGGTGATTTTGCAGGAGTCTTGGTTGGAGTCTTTGGTGTCTTAGATGCGCTCTTGGGAGTTTTCAAAGTTTGCTTTGGGGACTCTTCGGTGTCTGTCATTATCGGTTGTTTGGGTATCTTTGTAAATGGTAGTAATAGTTGAGTTTATGGTATTGTCTTGTTTATACAAAAGTAGTGGTCATACAGAAAAAAAGATAGGCTTCGTACAGAACCCGTGAGCTCTTCTTGTATTGGAATATCAGACTGCTAATTTCCGGTTTACTTGGAAGCAAAGGAGCTTGGATAGCTTGCATATGATGTAAGTACGTCACAGCTTGGGACCTATGATGCTGCACAGTATCAGCTTCCAGGCTCTATACGTCAGCCACTTGGAGCTGATAGATTGAAATGTCTGGGATGGTGAGCCACACCATGTTGAAATTCCTCAAAGCTGGAAGGCCGCATCTTTCCTGGAAATATGCGTCATGGCATTCGCCATGGCAATGTAGTGGAGGTCGACACTTGCTCGTCATTGGTCAGCTTATTTTGTACCACCCCACGACATTGTACTCAAAAATCCTGATGCATCGCGAATCGGTAGACTACCTTTGATCGACAATAGATTTGCTAAAACAGCGGTTACAAGCTTTATTCTTGGTATGGTCAAAAAGCAACCCTGAAAAGATCATAAACTCGTAACCATGGGTTTCTCCTGAAATCGACATGACATCAAACTAATGATGCATGCAATATCTAAGAAGCTCATAGCTTCCCCCAGTTTTACAACCAAGTAATAGAACTCTCTCCCGATCCAGCAAATTCTAGCCCCGAATGGCCATCCAAAACGCGCCTCCAGGAACCGAGTGCTCAATCCCTCGACCGCGTTGTCCCACTCAATAGAGTACGTACAGTACAAGGAAGGCAAGCTGCAGGAGACATCTCCTTCAAAGTTCAGACGCCACCAACATCAAGCCACAGTTTTTCTTTTCTTGGTTTGATAAAGTATCTCCACTTCTCCATTGGATTCGAGCCCTTGCATCCACTGAGTATTCTGACACGAAACGGTTAATCGCTACGTGCTTCATTAGCCACATTGCAAGGAATATTTCCTGTTATCAAAAATGTGTGTCGTGATTATAACCATACAGACGCGTGCGATATATTAACATCGCGGAGATTACATCACTAGACCGAGTTTAGCTGGGCCGTGCCGCGCAAAGCACTCGCCACATGCAAATTGGTGGGGACATTTCGGTTAGGCCTTCCCCTTCATTTCGGGTCGAAGCGACAATGTTCTTGTTTTTATAGACTCGGTAACAGGATTTATGCTTGGAATTTATTTTTTGTTATTTTTGTTGGTTACATCATTTGTATTCCTTTTGGATGGGTAAATATTCGAGTGTAATTTGAACATTCAAGATTTAGGTGGTGGATCGTGGGGTGATTTATTGGGTGAGCGAGTTTTACATATGCCTCTCTCCTTTATGATTGCCTTGTTTCTTAGAACAATTTGATTCTCGTATTGTATCAGATATCCGCGTATTTCGTGCTTCATGTTTTCGTGTTCATGGTCTCGTGATTCCTCGGCATAGTTCTTTTTGCGAGAACCACCAAGATCTCACAAGAGTCTAGATGCAGCTATTCAAGACCAGATTGGAAAAGGGGGGTTTCAAATATAGACACAGTAACAATTATTCATGTTGGATGGAGAAGGACATACTAATTTTCCCATCATCTTGTCCATTGGATGAGAATTGGATCGAGCCCAAGTTTCCAGCAAGATCACAAATTACAAGTGAATTCAGAAGATTAGACCAAGTCGTGAATATTACCAATTTTTATTGAGTGAACAGTAGAGCTACATATACATAAATATTAAACGCTGAAATAACACGCTGGCTTTTGAATCGTAAATTTCGTGTGCTGAAAACCATCAATGAAACATAAATCTCAAAAGACTAAACCATACCAAACCATCCAATTACCCATCCATCCATACTCTTTACCACCTGGCATGACATTTCCGTCCAATCCAAAAAAAAGTTACCCTACCATAACCATAGCGCCGACCCTAATTACTAGGTCTCATCATAAACGCAGTAGGAATTCTGATTTGCAAACTAATCCCCTCATTTGTACTCTTGACATCCAAGAAAATTTCACTTGGACTACTTCCAGCACCAGCATCAGCGTTTTGTCCCGATGCTCCGGCCAAAGATCCAAGATCTCCAGATTTTGGTCCATCGAGTTTTGGTTTCTCAATGTTGCCAATAGATTGTACTTGCTGTGTTGCTCTGGCCTCCAATTCCTTAGATTTGAAAGAACCAATTGCCTTGCCTGAAAAGTTGGAAGTAGCTTGACCAATAACATTTCCTTGGTCGTCAAAAAGGTATCCGTCTTTGATAACAGAGATACTCTTACCGACAATGTCATTAATATTTGGAATGTTAACTTGAACGTCCTTGGCACTTTCTGTCGCGCCCTCAGCTTGGTCCTTGACTCCATTCACAGCATCGGTAGCCTTGTCAGTGCCAGGGATCCCTCCCAATGCACCCTTAGCTTTCTCGCTACTATCATCTAAAGTTTTCTGGGCATCGTCTGTAGATGGTAAACCACCTTTGACATCATCAGTTGAGCCCTTAACGCCATCGAGCTTCTCTTCAGCAGTGTCTTTGACACCGCCAAGTTTCTCTTGCGTATCATCTTTGGCACTTCCAACTTTGTCTTTGGCATCACCAGCAACTCCGTTGACTTGTGACTTGGTATCGTCGAGTTTATCCTGGGCACCGTCGGTGGCACTTGAAGACTTGTCCTTCAAATCACCTGCAACTCCATTGGCCTTGTCATCAGCATCTTTACCGAGCTTGGATGCTTCATCCGTTTTTTCTTGGGTAGGATTTTTGACATCGCCGGTAGCCTTTTCAACATTATCCTTTGCCTTTGATCCAGCATCTTGAGCCTTGGAAGTTGCACCATCAACAGTATTGGTGGCTTGATCAGCGTCTGGGACTTGTTCAGTAGTCTCTTTAATCTTATCAACTCCTCCCTTGGATGCTTTGGATGCTTCATCTCCAACATTTTTGGCTTTGTCGACTGCGCCGGACGCAGTATCCTTGGCTTGATCAGCGCCAGGTTTACTATCGATAGTGTCTTGAGCCTTCTTAGAGTTGTCATCTGCAACACCATTGACTTGGCCTTGAGCTTTTTGGGCGGCCTTGGAAGCCTTGCTTAGGAATTTCTTTGGTCGTTTAGCAGCTTCCTTTGCAGGCTCAGGGACCGAGTCTTTTGCGTCTTCGACAGACTTTGTAACTTGCTTAGTAGGCTCAGACTTAGTTACTGACTTGAGAGGCTCGATGCTTTCCTTGAAGTCGTCTGGGATAGGAGGTGCTGAGGTAATAACATCCGGTTGGACATCGGGAATAGCTTCAGCCAATTCATTTTCCTCCTCTTCTTCTTCATCATTTTCCTCATCTTGATCATCTCCCTCCTCTTCATCCTCTTCGTCCTCACTGACATCTTGTTCCTCGTCATCTTGGACATCGGAATCGTCATCTACCTCACCCTCATTTTCAACTTCATCTTCATTGTCCTCCCCATCTTCCTCACCATCTGCCATTTCGATGCCTTCATCGTGTTCCTCCTTCTTATCTGCCTTGACTGGTTCTTCTTGTTCAGCCTCACCCTCGGATTCTTCGTTTTGATCTTGGGGTTCTGGCTTGGGTTGGGACTTTTTGGTCTTTGAAAATTTCTTTGGTCGAGGTGCTTCTTCCTTTTGTTCTACTTTCTCTGGCTCTTCCTGTTCACCTTCAGGCTCAGCTTCAGATTCCTGATCTTGCTCTTCAGGCTCTGGCTTTGGTTCAGGTTTCTTGGTCTTCGAAAACTTCTTTGGTCGAGGGGCCTCCTTCTTTGGCTCAGGCTCAACGGGCTCTTCTTCCTGTTCAGGCTCGTTGTCTGCTTCCTCATCATGATCTGGTTCGTCTTGTTCAGGTTGAGGTTCTGGCTCAGATTTCTTAGGCTTTGAAAATTTCTTGGGCTTAGATTTTGGCTTCTCAGGCTGAGGTTCCTCCTTTTCAGATTCGTCGTTATCATCTTGTTCGCCATCTTTCTCTTGCTCCTCCGGTTCAGGAACTGGCTCAGGTTTCTCGACTGGCTTCTTGAACTTTTTGATCTTTGGCTTGCTTTGGGATTTTGGCGCTGGCGAAGGAGATGTCACTTCAGGGTGTGGTATGTTTTTGTCAGCTGGTGGTGTTGCTGGTAATTTGGGTGCGAATTTTTTGGCCTACGTTGTTTCAATGTTAGCCTTCTGACTTGAATGGAATATTCTTTCAGTCTTTCTTTTTTCCTCTTGCTTTCTTTCTCATCCCTTTGATAAGGTCCTTCTTTGGGTGGAACCAGAGGTAAAGGCCAGGAATTTTGTCCGGAAACAAAGAGGAGTATAACGGTCGGCGAAAGAAGGCATATAAGCCAGAGCAGGAAACTTACTTTGGTGGTAGAGCCCTGCTTTGCGGATTTCGTTACATCGCTGGTATCTTTTGGGACAGTTGGTGTGTTTGGAACTGATGGCTTTTCACTAGGTACTGAAGAGGTATCTGCTTTAGGAGTTGAAGGCTTCTTCTTGATTGGAGTTTTGTTTGTCTTCTTCAAGACTTTCTTAGGAGCTTCTTGTGTGTCTGCCATTTCTTCGATTTTTGCGGTCGTAGATGATGTGAATTGGATGGAATCTGGATCGTAGCGAGATGTGCGTTGCTTGACTAAAAGCGTCCACTGGTAACGAACAATAAAGTGAGGAGACAGTTTGACGGATACCTTTCACAGGTATATAGAGGCTTCAGTAGTGTAACAGTTAATGACACTAAAGTCAAATGCTGTGTTCATCTTAGTAATTAGATGCGCAAAGAATGATCTCACTGTCTCCAAGGTATCCCGAAAACCAAGGCTGGGACCAACTATGACCCAAGTTCTGATTGGAATACATCATTGCGTCAACTTTCAAGAGCTTACAGGCTTCCCCAGAGTAGAACAAGGAAGTTTGGCCCCAGAGTGGATGGCTATAGCAACTTGCATCATATATACATGCAACCTTGTAGGTTAAGGAAGCTAATTGGACCTGATCCTTCAGCTTACACGCCACAATATCAAATAGGAGCAATTCTACGGGGATTGTTCGAAGCCTTGCTGTGATGCCCTAGGAATCATCGATCCCGTTTCGATCTGTTGTTGGTGTAAAACTATCCGATGGACGAGACAAATTGCGCACCAACCAAAGATACCTACCTAGGTAGAAATCGTAAAGTGTTTCAGTGTCTCGGAGCAAATACAACAAAGCGATAATACATTTCAATGCATATTTGACACTTTGATAATTTTGATGTTCCATCGAGATTCGACACATGATGTAGCCTACATGATGTAGGCTCACACCCTTTTCTTCATGTGGAACTAGCAAGGATAATAGTCTGCGGCAATACTTGCACTCACCAGCCACAATTCATGAATAGCTACATGTGAAAAGATGAAGCCAGAAAAGCCAACTTGTCGTCCCAGTCTTAGTGCAATGTCAATCGTCTAATTGTTTCACATGAACGGACAATAAAATCGGAGATATTTGCTCTGAAGTTTTTCGAATGCAACAATCCGATACCATGCTCAAAGTGAAAGTGACACAGTTCTTGTAATACAAGTCATTCGGAGAGATTTTGTATGCACAAAGGACTCTTGCATGTGAGTAACAGGACACAAAGCGTTAAAGGTCTCATATTCACGTTGTGAGCATTGTGCAGTGCTACAGCCTACAAACAGAGGGAATAAGTTGGCAATACGAAGAAGCAATTAGCCATGGTTCCCAAAATGACAGTAGAAAAAGTTGGAAATTCGACAGGGTCCAGCGGTATCAATTTTCCAATCCGGATATCTGCCAACTAATTTGCTTCATTTTACCTAAGTTGCTTATGTTGGAAGGGAACACAATCTGCAAGCCACAAAATCACGAGATACTGAGCACCAAAGGCCGAGGGCGGGGTGAAAAAAAAGAAAAACTAGCGATTCCTTCATTGCGTAAAATTGCCCATGGTGCGTAGAAGCTTCTAATCACACCCCGTTTTTGAATTGCGTGGAAAAAGTGACGGTTCGCGAGAGTTTCCGACTAGAGATGGACGGCAAAGCAATTCCCTGAGTTTGATACTAAAAAAAATGAGATTGCTTTCAAATTTGCTGCCAAGATTCTTTGAGACATGACTCAAGTAGTTCTGACAGCAGGGCTAATTTAGAGGGACTCGTGGAAACGACGTGTGCCGTTAGGCTAGTACACGCTATTGTGATTACGATACAGGCTAGAAGATCACTGAAGGTTCGGATGGATTGGGACTTGTAGAGCGCTAGCTGATAACAATTTTTCAATTCCTGTCGGATAGTGTTATCGGTATTTCTGCAACATAATCTCTGCACGCCAACAATAAACTTAACAATCCAGAAGTACAATGACCGTGGAAATTCTTTGTTTTGATATCGAAAATATATATCGAGTAACACAAGCATCTCATGAAATTTCCATATCCAAGATTTTTGATCATTAAATCTAAAAGTACAATGCCATTCATTATCATCCAAATATCCCGAACCCCACCACACCCAAAGCACCGCAGCCCATATCATGAATAGATACAGTAACACCAAAGAAATATGTGAAAAACTCTCCATATAACGCACGGTAAACCCAATTGCCTCTAGCAAACATGCTCTCCACTCTATCCAGAACTAAGCAACACGATAGATGTTAGAATGGATAATATTTGCGTTTAAGACCTGTTGAAAATAATCAGCTCGACCGAGCTCGTAAATTGTGTTGAGAGGTACTTGTTCTCGACATTTACACTGAGTAGGGTTGAAGATGACATATGAAATACATGGGGAAATTGGTAAGGGGGGATGTGATAGAACGTACAATAACGCCAATGTCAAATCACCATGAATCTTGGCTTTCAACTCAATCTCAATTTCGAGGTTGACGTCTAGTCTCAACTTCAAAGGTTGCTTTCCTTGCTCTTTCGCTGCACCACCACCTTGTTGTTGTTGCTGTTGCATTTGCATCATTTGCATTTGTTGTTCGTGTTGTTGTTGCATCATTTGCATTTGTTGTTTATAATCGTTTCCGCTATCTTGTTCGAGGAATTGAGGGCGATCTCTCCTCTTACGACGGGGCTTGCGTGCAGGAGCTTCCTCTTCCTCCTCCTCTTCTTCTGGCTCAGGCTCCTTGACCTTACGACGGCGATGCTTCTTCTTCTTCTTTTCCGGTTCAGGTTCGGGTTCGGGTTCGTTGTGAACGGCAGTATCCTCGCTCTCTTCTACTTCCTTTTCAGGCTCTTCGTCTTGAGCTTCTTCGCCGCCTTCATTCTCGTCAGCAGTGGCTTCGGCACCAGTTTCTGCCCCTCCATCACTACCAGCTTGTTCCCCTTCATTGTCGTCTTCTACTGATGCCTGTGCCTTCTGCTCCGTACCTTCTTGTTCTTCCTCATCTTGTTCCTCTTCTCCATCCTCGTTTTGTTCCTCATCTTGAGCTTCCTCTTCTTGCTCTACTTGCTCGTTTTCTTCGTTGTCTCTGTCAGGGGTGGCATCGGGAGTTGGGGCTCCCTTTTTACCACCAATGGGTGTGCTCTCCTTTGGCGGCATATTGGCTTGTGGATTTATGGGATGTACTTAGGTGATGTAGTGAAGGATTTAGAAGATGAGGAAACCCCGTGTACGGGAGGAAAAGGGTATATAGTTAAGAGTCAAAAATATAGACTCAAGAAATTCTTTCAAAATTAGATACGGGGAGAAATCTCACTTAGCACCGTTGTAGTTTTGTCTTATATGAAAGCCAAAAAAATGTAAACTTGGAAATTCATGCCAAATTCTATGGAGCAAGCTTTCAAACAACTTAACTATGACATAACCGCTGCCTTCATTTTTATCCTTGTAACAGGTGTAAGATACAGGGGGCTGTTGTGTTTTTGGACATAATGGAGGCCAAAAATCCTGGATTAGATGATTTATCGCAAGGATTTTGGTGAAAAATGTGGGTTTTGGCAAACCAACGTGTGCGTGTGGGTCATATAAAGCTACAGGGCTGCTACTTGTACCAAAAAGGTCGAGTCCATCCGTCCACCAATTCGAATCTCCGAGTCTAGAGGCGCATATTTCTCAAAAATCAAGGCTAAATGGTACTCGAACAGAACAATGGTAAATAACTCAATGTGTTCTGTTCTTCCCTAAAACTTTTCAGGGTCTTTTAGGTATGAAAACTTATAACCTCTCAGTAGCAGTACAACCTATACAAAAAGTAAGCCACCCGCCATTAATACCTTGTTCTTCAAACTGCCATAATAGCTACCTTCACGAAGCTGGCACAAGTAATGCTTTCAGTTCTTATGACTTCATCCGCATGATATCATTTTTAATTGAAATGGTGAGGGGCTAAGCCAGCGTCTGGCATGGGGTATGAAAAGATAAGTTGTGGCTGGTGAACGACTAAATCAACAAGATCCGTCCCCACAGCACCTTTCAAACACTGAATTCAATGAATTATACACTGTTCCAGTATCCACTCCCACTTCCACAAAATATACCATACACGCAATACTACGATAATACAGTTTTACGATAACGTTCAACCTTGAGGACAACAAGTCAGATGAGAATCACGAGATGGCATTATTTTTGATGTTAGTAAATGCTATACCGACAGTGATCGGTACGGCTGAAGCATTAGATGTTCAGAAGAAGGAGGATTTGGCTCAGAAGCACAAGGCAAAGTTTTTTATGACGGCGAATTTTGCTCTGGATGGCAAGGCTGCTCATGAAAAAGAAGCACAAGTCGTTCTACGCGATAACAGGGTATGTCACCACAAGTTTCTATGTGCTCACATCAATACCGTGGTGAGTATTGAAGAAAAATTACTGATTTTGAACGATCTGCAGATGTATTTAAACCACCCAGATGCGCCGAAAGAAGGACATCGATTTTGTGGTTACTATTTCATGTATCCAGGCACCGAAGAACATGGCTTGGTATCGACGATTCAAGATAATCCTCCGATGCTGAATTGGATATATGTCGACTCAAATACTTTAGAGGTACGATATGGTGGGCGAGCAGATACGGTGGACAACTTAGCACACCCATGGGAATGGTCAGAGGATGAAGTAAATTTGACACTGGAGGAAGATGAAGGATTTGTTGCAGTAGAAGTTGAGCCTGGAGTATGGCAAATATATTTTGATAGAAATGGGGATTTCTCTGGTCTTCCCACGGGAAAGAAAATTCAGGAAGTTTGTTTGCTCCGGCGGATGATGTGTGGATGGAATAGTCAGCTAGTACCAGCCGACAGGAAAAAGGAGGGTGGTTAATAATTTCACCACTGGAAAATAACATAACACAAAATGAAAATCTCATGATACCCATCCGAAGTCTTCCCATTCACACTGCAATGTCCAGCCTAGACCAAAATACTCGTGTTACAAACACGCATGAGACTTGACAGATTCGAGCTCTTGAAGGATTAATCCTGTACAAGAATTCAAAATAATCAATTTACATGCAATATGACGAAATTCTGCCTCTTTCAATTGAACATGGGGAAAAATCGCGCGAGGTGATGCCTGTAAATGCTTGTATCTGACCCACTAGGATCAATATATTCTTCCCAGCCACAGAACAGCTGTTTCGCAATTTGCCAACTTTGACACTGCATGGTTGGTGAAAACTTGCCAAAGAAGGACCTGGAGAAATTAGCTACAAGCTATTGCCCCGAAAAACAAGAAAACGGCTTTGGCCGGCAAGGGGGTCTGCATCAAATGGGATGATGACGTGGAATCGGCGCAAGCAGGTTCGATTCTCGAGAAATCCACTCAGTCTTTCTTTTAAAGAACACAGGTTCGAGTCAATCATATCCTCATTCTCCTCATTCAAACACACATTTTTCCATTTTCTTCATATCCCTTAAGGATAATTCAGACCCCGTTTTTTTAATTTTCAACACCCTTTTATACGGAGGTCTCTCTCGCAGAGCTCTACTTCGACAATGGCTAGTCAAGCCAAGCCCAAGGCTGCTGCCACCAAGACTGCCACAAAAGGAAAGAAGGCTCCCCCCAAAAAGAGACAACCAGAGCCTGAATCCGAATCCGAATCAGAAACCGATTCCGATGATTATACTTCCGAAGAATCAGAAGAAGAGGCACCACCCCCACGTCGACCGGCAAAGCAAAAGCAAAAGCAACAAGGTGGTGGAGGCGGAGGCGGAGGCGGACCACTCGGCGGTGTCAGTGATATGGTTCCTTTGAACCAAGTTGGTGATACCGTCGGAGGGGCTGCCGGCCAAGTTGGAAATACACTTGGTAACGTCGCTGGCGGTGTCTTGGGTGGTGGTGGTGGTGAAAAGAAGGGAGACGACAAGGAAGACACACTTAGATTACGGTTGGATCTGAATCTCGAGGTAGAGATTACGTTGAAAGCGAAGATCCATGGTGATCTTGAATTGGCACTATTGTAAGTTCACACCACCTTTATTATTTCCTCAACCCCTCCTGTTCTGACGTTGGTATAAGGGATACTGGTGGATAAACATCTCTTACATGAGTATTTGTTGCAGAAACGGTTAATAATGTCGTCCGTCCCCATTGCAGCTTGATGTAGTCGCAGCTTACTGTATGATTCGACCTTTCGTTATCTTCGAATATTTTATCTTTTCATCTTCTGGAAAGCCGTTCATGGGGACGAAACTGGTTAGAAATTGCTGCTAACAAGTTCTTCGTAGGAACTAATTGGCTTTTCGATATTTTCGTTGCTGGGAATAGGATCTTTGGATTCTTCGGAGTGGGACATGGGAGGTTAGGACCGGATTCTGATGTTTCGAAGGAGTTTTTAAGTGCATGGAGAATGGGAGAATGGGAGATTGGGATCGGGTTTTGACATGTTCCACACGTATTATATACCCATTATCTAAAGTGGGAATTTTAATGCCTGAATGACTTTTCCAAACTTGCTTGAATTTATATGAAGTGACCATGTGTGATGATGTAGTTTTTAGGATTCTATGATTGTGTGACGTCGTTGGTGCTATTCCTTCGCGACTTCAGGGGAAGGTCCGGAGTGAATCGACCGGAGAATTGATTACAAGAGAGATAGGATGCCCGGTCAATTCGATTGGAGCAATCCTTGCTGTAAGTAACTTATGAGATACAGATAACAAGATCGGACTTGCGAATTCTAGCATCGACGTCGTCAAATTGCTAGATTTTTGTGCAAATGTATGCTGCATGGGTGTGTGAATAATGGATAAGATCAAATTTAAAATTGTATCTAAGCCAGGATTTCTGATTTCTCTAGGCAAAGAACTCTGCATTCAAAGAAGAAGACCTATAAAGTAGACTGAAAACATATAATCTTACCAAGATACTCGCACATACAATTGGGACTCCATACTGAAGGCTGTTTCGTCCAACGTTATGGAAATCTCACACCACAATTCTAGCATACTCGCTAGATCTTATAACCGAGACCACACATCTTTCAATTCTATATTTAACTTGCAAAAAAGAAACTAAAGGTAGATGTCATGTAGGTTTTCTACAGACAAAAGAGTGAAGATGCACGTCATTTGGGGTGATGTACCATAACTTCAACTCGAAATTTCATTCGGCCATTTCAAGACCCGTCACTATAGATGTAGTTGCTTGCTGTATCTAGTAGCCGTGGCAAAAAGTCCACAAATAAAATCAAGTTCAATACTACAAAATATTTTAATACTTCACTGAGATATTGGAATTCGACCCTCCCTTGGAAAAAGTCTAAATTATTGACCATTCTGCCTACAGATAATTGTAGTCATCACTTATCTTATGCTTTCACAATATCAAACGGTCCTGATCGGAGTCTCTGATGTGCCATGAAAAGGAATTTACTGCGTTCTTCCTTGAGTTGTTCGGCTTTGAGTTGTCACAGAAGGCCATGTGTAGATCCTCCTTTAGCGAGGAAAGAATTCAGGTAGACAAAATGTAATAGGTTACTTTAAATGCAAATATGGTTGGCTCACATTCTGATTGAGTGTATCCCTTCCTACAGTAATCTCTCTTTTTTGCATGTCGTGCGGCTTTAGCAAAGTTTACTTGGAACACAATTACTTGAAGGGTATATGATAGGAGATTTATCTCTAGCTTAGCTCAGCCAATGCTACGTGATACGGGTACTTTTGTTTGCGCTCTCGCTCTGATTCCTTGTGAAAGCGATTTGCATTATCCCTGGGGAAGGAAACAGTCCTTTTCTCTAGATCCCTTCACCGAGGGCTTACGCCATTTTCCGCATTTTGCCGATGCTCATTGCAAGGTTGTGGCTCAAAATTTGCTAGTTCTGTCAGTGGCATTCTCCCCTCTCTCTGTAGCGATGTACCAATAGAAGGTCAAAGTATCATCACACGATATGCAACGAGATTTTCACGCTCGAAATTTTACAAGTACCTGTTGAGGAGCACACATTCCGGGATTACTATTGGCTAACGAGTTTGCTAATCGGCCCCTATTCTTCACCGCGACCATTCAATGACAGCAACACAACGTCTCAGCGAAGCATTTGGTGAAAACCCCATGATTCGCAATAAAAGATGTGAAGTAAAGTTATGAATCAAATTTCATGCGTAAATCAATGTCTTCAAAAGCCACCAAACAGTACAGTCAACGTCAATCATGCTTCCCTAAAAAGAAAAATGGATGGCGCAACCAAATCTTCCAGGGACAATTCCTAAGCCATATCTTAAACTCCTAGACCTCAGCGAAAGATTCCGCAGCAGTAAGAACTGTCGTCACATCACCAAGTATATCTTTCACAGCCTCGAAAACATCACAAACAGCTGGTAACCAGAACATTACGCTTCCGATGTCTCCATCATCGAACAAGGTATCGGTCCCGACACATCTTTCCTTGTTAATGACGCTAAGTATCTTTTGGAAATTTCCATCGCTGAACGCAATAGTATGTGGAGCGGCTCAGTATCAGCATAAAGACTAAGAGCTCTCAGATCGACTGCAATGCAACTGCATGTTGCGGTGCTGAGCCATTCGTAGTATTTGTCCTCGTTTCTAGATAAACGTATTAGGAGAGACTGGAAAAGAGAAGTTGTCTTCCTTGACGTCAACGAGAGGGACTTACGCGCAGGCACTAGTAGTGTATAAACTTACGTGATTTGCGTTGCGGGCTGCAATATCGGCAGAACTTCCGTTAATGGTTGGGATAGCAGAAGCCTGGCTGAAGGCGATGGAGGAAAGCATTGTAAAGAGAATGGACTAATGCATTTTATTATGTGTGAGATGGGTTTTCAAGGGTACCAAGAGATTTAGTCGAGATATTAGCGTTAGGTATTGTTTTATAGAAGCAGCAAATGATGATGAATGGATATCGTTGAGTTATCGCGCTTTCGCTCTCTTTATATGCTTCGTCGGTATGAGGACTCCAAGCATCAGTTTACTTCTTAGACGGAGTCCTCCAAATTTTGATTTCCAAGCATAAATGAGCAAATTACTCAAGTTACTGACTGTGTCTTTTTCTATCATAAAGCAGCACAATCAAATTAGCAAGTCGAAGTTACAGACAGAGACAATGTTGGCGCTACTTGCAACTAAGGGAAACATGCTACAAAATCCCTCGAAAGCCTAGCCACCATTACATGGAGTAGATGTCATTTATGATGTTCTATTGGGAGATATATCTCAAATCTGGCAATCAAAGTCTTCGTCGCGATAGTGTCTCATTTTGAAATTAGTGGATCTGGAGCACAGAAACGTGAAGGAACCCCTCTCGCCAATAAACTTGCTACCAACACTGTGCTTAGAAATCGTATGACTTCCGTATTCCTACGTCCGACGATCACTCATGTGATACTATTGCCATCACAATCAGTTTCTTCTGGTCCCACGGTTGAAACGATTTTAGCCTGATGGAAGACGTCCCAGCATTCATTTAGACAAAATTCAAAATGTTAGCAAAGGAGAGTAAGTGGTTTAAAAATACATCACGCAAAATTATTCAAGAATTTTATGATAGAGTGGCTTCTGTGGATATGAGGGACAGGAGTTCGATATTGTGGGAGCTACAAGGCTGAAGAAAAACAAGAGTTTGTGTTTAAATGAAGGTGGTAGTTAAGAAGAGCGATCATCATATGCCGATTTGTATGGAGATCTATCTGTTATATATGCCCACCTAAGAAAGTTGGAAGTAATCACCCAGACTTTTTTCTACTAGCACAATAACTTTGAATAATAAGTTTCTCTGTCGCTGTTCTAATTATTGAATGAGTATGAATTGATAAGGTATATATCATGGGAACGTTTGCATTCTTCACCATACAAGGCGATTTTGTGCAAATCTAGTCAACAAAGGAAAATATAATACAGATCCGAAGGAATCCACGCTCAACAATCCTATTCCATGCTCAACTAGAACCCTTGTCATGTAATCCGAAAAATTTACATGCCAAGCTGGTGTATTCCAATATCTTGCCTTCAAGCCTTTCTCATTTGCAGCACTAATCTGAGTATTGATTCTATGCAACTGTACTGAACTAAATTTCCAGGACCACTAAGTTCCTAGGGCTTTGGTGATCGAGGAACTAGCATAGTAGCAGTTCGTGAGATTGTATATAAGATTTGAGATATCGGTCAGGAGAGCATCATAAAAAAATATCGCGATAGGTGGTATTGGCTTTGAGAGCATCGAAAGGGGCATTACCGCTCGCCACGATGATGATTGGTGCCCAGTTTATACCAGATGAACTGTCCCAGTACGTGAGCCAACCTTTCATGCGAAGACCCTCGAGTTGCTGAATCACATAAGGCCAGAGGTCAATACCATTGGACTTGAAGTCTAGGAGTAAAGTCAATGTAGTACTTGGAGTGGATTGAAAAATGCCATTTCAGTCCTTCGCCGTGTCATCCGAAATAGCAAACCGCTCGTTGATGTTCTCAAGAATCTCGACAAGAGGACCGATATATAGCCTCTGGAGAGTCCTGTCTTGAGTGAGTGACTTTGTTTTATGCCCTACTAGCAGATTTTGACTTTCGGCTTGGGTGGGAAAATGGATGTCGGCTTCGACACCGGTACAGCCAGTTGCAAGAGCTTCAAACAGAGGGACGACATGCATATAGAGATTGTGTGAATGACAGGGAATTGGGATAATTCCCTAGGTAAAATTTGGATTCCACGGCGATAGCAAATTCATCGAATCTTTAGGTGCAGTCCAATCATTAATTATAGTGCTAGCTCTTTCTGGAAAGAAATCTGGGAGTTGTGCGTCTCGCCAGTGTGAGACCCAAGAATAACCAAATTCTACAACACTTATACTTAGTTCTTGAATTTGAAGTACCAGGCATCTGGATAGGTGTTGTGAGACTTACAGAACGGGCAAAGTGCTAACAACAAAGAGAAAAACAGAGATGCAAAGCCAATTCTTGCGAATGATTCTGCTCCCACGGTGGGCCTGTATACACAATCTTTGACTAGCACTGCGTTTTGATTGAATAGTACTGCAGCTTGTATCACTGCCATATTCAAAAGTGCTTAGAGTGGAAGCAGATGAAATCTCGGATTGGTGATATTCCGTGGAATCTGAAGATGTTAGCTCTCGTACAATGATAGGAACTTAATGACTCTGCATACTAGACTGTGAATAAGCTATGGATGTTCTGTCTGAACGAACAGTATAGTATGAGTTCGAATCTGGAGTTGATGATGATGACCATGTGAAAGAGCAGCAAAGCATTGATTCCAGGAATACTCATGTATTTCTCGACGATGAAGATACTTGTGATTCGAGAATAGTTGTGCAGCTATTTGACTCAACCACCGTTTTATTTTCTCTTCACACTTTGTGCGAAAAAAAAAAGTGCCTCGCTTGATCTCTCAAAACAAGAAACAAACATTTGGGTCTCCTTTTAGTGAATCACCAAGTTTGATGCTGACACCAACTTTGGCTTTACATTGATTTCCAGAAAGTCTTCGCGAAGCTTTTTTCTTTCTTACGCTCCAATGCATAGCCACTGATATTATCACTTTCGGTGGCTAAGCAAATGAAACTCAACATTTACCTTTTGACGAAAGATGGAACCAATTGAAAATTCTTCAGTCAATGTTTCTCAAACTCTACATGAGCTCGTGAAATATCATCCAACATATGTAATTCTTCCTTTACCGTGCCTCAATATCTCACAAACTCCTGATGATAGATACAAAGATGCTGTCGGCCATTGAACATGTCAAGTTTATTGACTTTAAAGGCACATAACAACACACAAGAGTAAGAGCTGGTCTAACATGTAAGTCATGTTGGCAAGATGCGGCTCGGTCTTGGATGGAAGGAGTCAAAGGAAGTCGAATTAGTGCTGCTTTACTTCGTTGATTCAATAAAAAAACTGAAGAGATCTCCAACTCCCCCAGAGACAAAATTGTAGTGAGAAGTAGGCAGTGGTAACAAAAATTAAGTCAATGGCAGCTTAAGCCATCAAATATCATATAAAGTTCTCTCTTTACCCCAAATTCTTTCCGTCAATCACTACCACACAGCAAAAGGTCCCTTGAAATCAAGTTTTTACCAACTCATCACTCAAGATATGTATCTGTATAATCAATTGAATCTCCGCTGCCCTGTCAAACACGATCTTGTATTCATTCAAGTCATAATTCATCCAATATGAAGTTCAAATATCTTTTTCTAGCCGCCATACTAGCCACGCTCTGCCTCGGTAGAGTCATCTTGAGTTAATACCATTTAAGATCAACATCCCTTTCCTGTACCCATACTAACGAGGCCAAAATATGAAGTCATGATCAAGAAGAGAGATTCCAATTGTCCAAAAGATTAGACGACGTGGAATTAGATATGAAAACTGTCAGAACTGCTCAAGATGGCCAGAGAATCTGGACTAGAGGTCTTGATACATGTGTAGCCATAATTGTAGTTGGTACTCTCAGTACGACTGGAGGTATTGCGAAGGTTATGGCTCATATGAGTACCGGCAGAACAGAGGTTATGCAGGCTTGGTTTGCGCAAGTTCAGGCATCTGGAACAACGAACATCGTCATGTATATATCGCAGCCAGATCCCAGTCGCAATCGAAATCCCGATCCGGTACTGGTGCAAGAGATGGCCACTGATATTCAGAAAGACTATGATTTCGTTTACAATCTTTTAGTTTCTAGTGACACTCCATTGTACAACTTCAATGTCTGGGTCAGAAATCAAGCACATTATCTCATGATAGCCGGCTTTGCCATATATCAGCGCCGCCTCTCCGATGTATCGCTGAACGGCCCCGGATTGGCAGAAATGGAGTCTAGTCCGACTGGCGAAGTGGTGGCCGATATATTCGGACTGGCCGCTTACTAGCAGTCAATGTCTTGGCAAGTAAGAACAATCATCGGCAATTGCAGTAACGACTCAAAACAGGCCATAAATTGATAACGGCAGTCTTTGTGATTGTGTCAGCAGATAGAGGTGTCGTGGATGGATAAATCGTTGCTGGCAGTGGGATGTGAGATTTGCCCTTATCTGTTTTCGTTGAGTCGCTCAGAATCAGGCTAAATTGTTGTATCGGATCATATCTATTAAAGTAGTTGAAATTGTAGGGTCTAAGTACATTTTATGCCCTATTAGTTAGTTTAACATTCTAAATGGTATTATTAGGACGTGTAGGCGAAATGGGTAAGGCGTTTTACAGTTTTTGTATGTATTCTCTATTAAATGGAATCAAATTCTGTATCTCCTTCGATTAAAGCACTGTATTTGGAGTTCTTAAATTGTCCAGTGAATCCGTTCGTAAGCCGCGCCTTTCTTGTAAGCAAATATTTGCAAACAAAGTGTTGCAAGGAAGTCCAATTAACGACCACATATTCCATCGAATAGAATAGAAAGAGAGACTAGATTGCCAATTCACCTTGTGTACTTTAGACAATAATAGACTACACGCATGTCGCATGAAGGGAACTCTCATGATGACTGATGCTAAAAAGAAATCATCCAACGATTCAGGCGAAAAAGACCTAAGACTATCTTTATTTAAGCCATGTATAGCTCTTGAGTCTACCACTTGATTTAGAGAGATATAGGTGGGTAGCTCGCCCAAAAGTTGGCGGATATCCGAAAAGAGATCTGCTATCTTTTGGATGTAATATTCAAGAGAAATTTAGGGACTGGTGATTCATCTTGCGTTTGATATTGCATGGACATAGATCACATAGTAACAAGTATTCATTTACCCAGCAGATATCCCTAAATTGTTGTAGACCTATGGGGGTGAAGAAAAGAGATCGAACAATGCAAGCCCAGGGGTGACTGAAGATTTGGCACGCATCTCATACGAGTGATACACTTCAGCGAAATTGTGATCGTCCACTCGCCCAGAAGCCTCCCCTGAAAATAACCACATGCCAATCGCCGTCATGTCATCCCGGTCTACCACAACATTTCTCTCTCGAAACCATAATTCATCGAATCTGCTCTTGCTGGATGGCCGATTTTCATGCATCAAGTTGACCCAGTAATTGATGGCTCTCTCCTACTCGTCCTTTTCCATCCGTCGATACATTCGACCAATTGGTGTACCCCGAGCTCTTCCCCCGTAGGCTAGCTCATGTGTCCCGTTATTCCCGCTGGAGCTAACTCAGAAAACACGCAAGCAAAGACACGAAAAGGTATGACACGTCTCACATCTAGAGCTTCCTCGATTGCCTTCCAACTATGGTGGTATCGGCGCGGATCCTTAAAAAATGGCATATTATCAATGTCCGGCTCTATAGGTCTGGTGGCATTTTCGAACCACTCGAAGTTAAGATAAGATATGCCCAATCTACTCAAAGGAGGCGGCATGGGCAAAGTCTCCATCCGATTGGCCGATCGAATATTCCTGGGCCGTAAACCCGCGTTTGAGTGTACATTTTTTGAACACACCACAACGTCCGAATTTTTGTGCTGAGGATGTCAGTGAGGGATACTTGGGATATGGGGTGGCTTAAGGCTATCTTTCCTGCATCTCCACCGCTCATACTGTCAATAGTCCTATTCGACCCGCAGTATCCAACTTCTCCTGTAAAGGGTTGTCTATCTGGAAACAAAGTATCTCCATGTATAGCTAAATGGTTGAGGCCGTGATCTCTCGGATCGTATGCTTTGACATCATGGAGAATAGCAGCAAGCATGTTGATGTCGCGAATTTCATAACCAGCGTGGAAAAAGAGGACATCGTGGTCAGGGTTAACTCGGCCAATTAAGAGTGTTGGTTCTCACAATTGCAATCTGGGGTGATAAGTCCACATTGTCTGCCCTCTCAGAGAAGAGTAGTAGACTGAAAGCACCGGGACAAAAAGATTCCAAACGTAGAAGAATCATTTTGAGTCAAAGAATCACATGATCTGTGATACGAATCAAATCATGTGATTATTTAAGGATTTATCCGGATTTGACCAGGGTTTCTGTCTCAGATAGTAGGTTAACTAATGGAAAAGATCCTGCTCTCCTACGGTAGCCTGACAAATCAACATCACTAAGCGCAATCTTCCTTTTCTTGATGGTAGGTAGAAATTCTTTCGACTCATTTGTTTAGGAAACGGCGATTTGCTGAAGCAAAATCACCAACATTCATATCACTTACCTACATGAACATAAACTCCATGGTCCATGGAGATTGTGTGAAGAGCTACGCTGTTCAGCTATCATGGATTTACAGATAATGTAAGAGGAAAAATCAATCCTCGAAATGACAAGTCATATTTCACGGGTAGCCACTGGTTTATCCGCATAACCATAGATAATTCGACTCCCATGGCAACAAGCTAGGGTCATGAACAAACGCATTTAACCCACTGCATCATCCAAGCCCAATCGAAATTGCAAACGGAACGAAGCGCGCTTTCGTTTTTCCAAAGTATGTTTCTCGGACTACAGCTGATCATGCTTCCACATCTCCATCGAAGTCCGATCCGGAATCGACAGCAGTGCCCCCACTCGCAACAGTCTCGTGAGTTAACTCGGTTTCTTGAGTTCCCTCATTTTCACCTGATTCCTCATTTTTGATGTCATCCTCCTCATCGCTTGTACCTGCCTAAAGGAGGATGTCAGTAAGCATATAAGAAATATCCAGACGAAGCATACTCACATCCTTGATCGGAGACTTGGCTTTTGCCTTTCTACCTGGGAGACTTCGTGCTGCTGTCTTGGGGGCAATCGTGTTCTCCTGTTCATCGTAGTTATCGAATTCTAGTTCTTCGTCGTCGTCATCACTGTCAACTTTCAAGCGCTTTTGCTTCTTCAAGGGGCTGCGTTTAAGAGCTTTGCTTTTCGTCGGAGATTGTCTTTTTCTTGGTGTTGCTGGTGGCGAGGAGTTCACATTGCCGTTTTGTTCTTGGTTGAAGTCGGGCAATGTCTTTTTGAATCGTTGCCATCGCATTTGTGCAGCTGACTTGGTGGGAACGCTGAGATCCTTCGCAACTCTGTCCCAATCGATGTGGCCAATATTGGCTTGCCTGAGAATGGAAACCAACAATTTCTTTTCTGCGTCGCTAGACATGACTGAATCTGAAGGTACAATGATGTTGTGAGAATTTGTATCAATGTATGTATGTATGGTGCGAAGCGACTGATTAACAACAGATAAGAACGGATCACTGGTATTTAAGTATTTATCACTCTAAAAACTTCATATAGTATCAAAGAAGTAAATTCTTGAGCTGAACCATTTTCCTACTTCAATTCTCAAGGCAGATATCGTCATCAGTTGGAAACAATAAACACCCGCTTGGACACTGGTCTCCCCATCAATCTCCTCAATATTGGTTAATAATCTGAGCTATCATTTTCCTCAGCATAAAACGTCCTAATCGAAGTCATCATCCTCCTCCTCATTATCATCCTCATCCTTGACGATCTTTCTTTTCTTTGATGCAGCCTTCTTCCCTTCGTTTGTACCTTTTGCCGCCTTCCCTGTCTTTTTGCCGTTTCCCGCCTTTGGTGTAACATTCATGCAGTTCTCCATTTCATCAATGACCTCGTTCTTGGCCGATCTTTCCGCAACAAGGCCATGTCTCTGCTTGTATCGTATCCAACGCTTGCCTGCAGCTTTTCCTGGATGCATAGCTTTGATTTTAAGGTCCTTTGCTAGTTGCTCGTAATCTAAAATTATCTCGGCAAACTTGATTTGTTTGAATACGGCTGCGATAAGTCTCTGGTCTTCGGCAGATTCGGTGGACATTGTGACGGGTCTTGGATTCTTGTTTGGACACAGGACTGTTGATCAAATACATTAGTCTTGTGAGGAAAAGAGGAAGTTACCAACAAGGCGTTACTGACCGACTGTCAATTTGTGTTGGATTTTCACAACTGCGGTGGTTGCTTGGGAGATCTAATATAAAGGTAGACATGTATTTATATAGATACACAGGGCAATGGCTAGATTCTGTTACAAGGGTGCTGAGATAAGAGGATAATTTCATTGCTTATTATGTTTCTCCCTGTGCAAATGCATACGAAACCAAAAAAATACGTGTGGCTGCAGAATCTCAAGCCTCTTCTCCTGACAACAACTCATCCAGTATGTTCCCATCATCCCCAGTCTCCAGCCATTGCATACCAATTTGGGACTGACAATTTTCCTGCTTAAATACACATAACCCTTCCAATGGTTCCTTGTCTTCGTTTGTCTTCCTGCCTTTGCCAGGTCCCAGTTTCGAAGTAGACGCATTCAAAGAGATGCCGATCGACTTATCAAATTTCTTGCGCTGGGCAGGTGGCTCATTGGGTCCCTTCGTCGCGGCTGCACGCTTCCGCCCTCCGGTTTTGCCCCTCTTTCTGTTATCGAATACCGCGACTGCCTGTTCAATGTCCGCATTCTCAGCAGATCTTTTCTCTCCAGTTGGATTACCAAGTGCCACCGTTTCATGTTCAACTTCCACATCATCCCCGGCTTTATTGTTCTCGCTGTCCTTAAATAGTTTTGCTTTGAGTCGATGCCAGCGCACGGCAGCAGTTCCGGGCTTGATTCCCAGAAGTGCGCCTAGTTTATGGTTGTCGACAGGTGGAAGAGAATCCCAAAGACTGACAACGGCAACGAGAAGTTTTTCGTCGTCACTCTTTTCAGAGGGTTTGGCCTTCGAAGGCATGGTTATACACCTTTCGTAGATTTTGTGAGGTGACGGTGGTGTTTATTTGTTGGTCCTGTGTTTTGATAATAGTGCAAGTTGTTTGGAGATGTAAATGTGTATAAAGTTGTGGACATTTTATCACAAGAGTACAAGCGATTTCACAGTCTCAATAGATAACCGAATGTGAATCAGAGCTGTAGTTGATTCTTCATGCATACATGCGACTGCCTATCTGAAAGACCCCTACTCGCGCATTCCGACACAGAGTCTTATGTGGCTCTAAATACCTGCAAAGATCTCAAGCCTCCCAAGCCACGTCCGGCCAGCCCTTTTCATTGTACGGCCATCCAAAGACCCCTGACTCTTTGCTACTTGACCTTTTTTCCGAAGCAATTAAGTTTTCCGCTGGGTCGTTGCGTGGATGCCTTCTCTCACTCTCTTGCTGTTCGGCTGCTCTAGTATCCTCCTCCAAACGTATCTTATACCTCCACCAACGCATGGCTGCAGCTCCAGGGTTGATTTTGAGATCTGCACCAAGTAGCGTGTAGTCGAGCCTAGGCAAACGTCTTTCCTGACTGATGATGGCGATAAGAAGTGCTTTATCAGCGTGTGTTGGCGCATCTCCAGTACGGAGCCTCGCTTTGAGTCGAAACAAACGCGTACCTGCAGCTCCAGGATTGATACCGAGATCTTCACCTAGCTTTATTGTATCTATACGAGCAGATTGCCATTGCTTGAATACCGCGATAAGAAGCTTGATATTGTCGCTGCGTGTCATAGCGCTACTTGTTGCTGTGTTGTAGATGTGGGAATGGATCTTAAGTAGATGGATGTGATAGATTATCGTATGAGGTGGGTTGATAGAGGCTTGGGACTATCTTGCATGGATTCATTCTCACAGTCATTCAAATAGCAAAGCGAAAGTCATCAGAGGGTTAATTTTAGGTGTTTCATTGATCAATTCGTCAGCTGATTATGTTTATTTCCTGAAAAATCCATGCAGTTCCCAACTGTCTCAATGATAACCCAAAACTCTAGTAGACTCCAGCCTTTAAGACTCTGCATCATGCTTAGACCAAATCAGAGTCTTCAAAGACTTCAAATCCAGAGCCTTCTCCTTCGTTCATGAATTTTTCCTCTTTGATCTCCTTCTCCGCCTTTCCACCAGCGTCACCAGCCTTCTTGCGAGGGGCACGAGTCTTCTGTTTCTTAGTAGGAGAAACGACGTCATTCAATCCCTCAACTCTATCTTCGATACCAGTCTCTTCCTTGCTTCGCTTCTGGGCGTTACCAGCACTACCGATCTTTAAGTCTCCGAAATTTCCATCTCTGATCTTTGCTACAATGCGAGCCCACTAGTAAATCAGACATTAGCAATTGTTCATATTGAAAGTGTGAAATTGAATGTTAGAGAGAGAACTTACACGAACGCGGGCAGCATCAGGGGTTGGAAGAGCTAGATCTTCAGCGAGCTTGGCATTGTTCAACTTGGGAAGTTTGCTGACATCCGAGAGTAGTTGACTAAAGACTGCAGCGAAGAACTTTTCGTTGTCGGTCAAGGGATTTTCGGACTTTGGTGGCATCTTTGTTGATTTAATTGGATAGTGGAGAATAGTTGTGTATCGTTGAATTGTCTTGGGTTCAAAAGATAGTTGCGTGAACGTGCAAAATTGTTCGTTGAAGGGAAGTATTGATGGCAATTGTACGAACATGGATGGATTTGTGTGGGATTTCATGGAAATATTGAACCGAAAGGTGATAAGAAAATCACAAGGTTAGAGACTTGCGAGGAGGGCGGCTCGGATAGTACTATACTAGAAGGAGCTAGTACCATACAGATAGATCGAGGCTCTCTCGAATGACTCTCCGCGCCTGTGCGTGCTAGAGTGTTCACTGTTGATGTGCTACTATGGTTATTCTCAGTTTCTCATGATTATCATTACTGGTGAATTACACACTCAAGCCAGACGTTTGTCTAACGATCTTCAAAAGGTGTTCAACTATGATTGATTGACTAACTCCATGCATGCTATCCAAAATGCATTATTATCATAGGATTCTTCGCAGCATACCAAGTAACTGTATTCCCATTCTTCCCTGCATGCCCCGTCTTCTTCTATCTCCGCATAATCTCAGATCTCATCCTTCACGGCCTTCTTTTGATTGCCCTTTGCTTTTCCCACTTTCTGGACACCTCTGAGTACGATGAGATTAGCATACTTCACTCTGAAATGAAAACGGATGCTAAGAACCTACTTGACTTTCTTGGTAGGAGAAGGCGGGGGCTTGTCCATATACCCCTCAACAGGTACCTCGACTACTGGTCGTTTCCTTGTCGCGGCTTCATTAGGCTCCTTCGAAGCAATAAGACCCCCCATATCTCCAAAATCTCCATCTCTGAATTTCCTCATGAGTGTAGACCATTTATTCTTGGAGACTATTCGGTCGCGAAGGCCAAGGGCTTCTGCCAATCTCAAGTGGTCAGGTGTGGGAAGGGGTTTGTTTTCAGGGGCGCATTGTACCAGTACTGCAATGAGCATCTTGAGGTCGTCGACACTCGGACTTGCAGACATATTGAGGTGATTTGTGCTAATTTGATTTGAGGATTTGTGGTCGGATGTTATTGTCGTGGAATTGGAGGAGAAGTATGGTATCGACGGATGTGGAGATGAGAATGAGATTGAAGATAATAAGTGAACATCTAGGATCCTACACAATTAATATACAATATATCACATATCAAAAAGTCTCACAAATAATTCTTTAGTTGTCCATGTAGGTCTGTATAGGTCCAGATGCTTGCATTTTATACTAACTAGACTCGTCTAGTCATGCATCTACTTTTCCAAGAAAATCCGACCATCGATACAATTCTCCGACACCCCCATTCTCTGTAGTCTTCCATTGCTTATTGCCATACGCAGACTCAAGCCTCATTATCCGGGTACCAGCTTTGATCGTTCACCCAACCATTCTCCGACCTGACGGGATTTTCTTTCGATTCGCTTCCTGCCTTAGTGGTTCATTTTCTGGCGGCGCGTTTGCCGGTATTGACTTTGGATCGTTTGGTCGGGGAGGATTCAGACTCGTTAGCCATTGTGTCCGACTCCTCAGCTGCTCGTTTCTTGACTGGAGACTCTTCTTTGTGTTGCTGGACAGCAATCTTCTTTTTTTTGTCTG
Source organism: Botrytis fragariae (assembly GCF_013461495.1). Lineage (NCBI taxonomy): Eukaryota > Fungi > Ascomycota > Leotiomycetes > Helotiales > Sclerotiniaceae > Botrytis > Botrytis fragariae. The sequence continues at coordinate 488,163 of NW_023500986.1, forward strand.
CTTCCGGATCGCGAATCTTAAGATCTCCCTTCGCTCCCTCTTTGAGTTCGTCCGTGAGTCGTTTCCATACTCCTTGCGCAGAAGCATAACTAGGCAATCCGAGTTGTTCTGCGAGAATGGTGTAGTTAGGAACTGGCAAAATATCTTTTTCGTTACTTGAAAACTGTGACATTGCAGCCATAATAATCTTGAATTTGTGTTCTATTGGCTGGGGTGGCATGATGATTAATTTTGCGTGGTGGAATGTGGTTGATTTGTGGTTCTCCAGATTGGGACGAAATTACTTGAGAATTATACTATCGCAAGGGCATTTCACACGATTAAATACTTTCTATCATATTCTCCAAGAACTTGTAAAAAAAGAATTATTCCTCCCATACCCCAGAAGAATCTAGCAATATGATTTCTTTTCCTCGCATATCCGCCCCTTATGCAAAGCACAGGCAATCCCCTGTCAGCCACCAACCACCAATATATGCACGTCTCCTTCCAGCTTAGGCTTCAGCCCTGCACAATCTCAATCCCAGCAAGCCATTATCTCACGCCTCATCGTCGGGACCATATGCAAATATAGCATCCTCAAACGCTTTGTCCCCTTTATCGCTGATCTCCAACTTCACAACTGCCTTGACCTGTCCTTTGTCTTTCTTTTTCATGGGGCTGGGGGGTTCGGACTCGTCGTTGTCTTCAATGGTGATCTTTCGCTTTCTGCCTCTTCCAGTTCCATTGCCAGCTCTATTTTCGGCTCTGTTTGCGTCTTTCTTGGGCGAGACGTTAGGGCTGCTAGGAGGAGGTTCGATTCCATGTCGTTGCTTTAGACCCTTCCAGCGTATTCGGAGACTCTCCACCATGGCTCTAGTGATTTCTGCAGGCTCTAGCTCGGGGTGGAGAGATTGGGCTAGGGCTTTGAAGTTGACTCTATCGATTTGCTGGAGGACTCCAATCATAATTTGTTTGTCGTTGTCATTCATGGTGGGTGGTAATGGGAAGTATTGAAGTGAGTTTGTGTTCTGTGGAAAAGAATTGGTTTAATTGATTTCTGACACTTATCGCAAAGAGGAGTAGATATTGATATAATGATTGAGACGTACTGTAAATTCTAGAAATGGACTAATTATGCAAAGATTGGACATTAGAAGAAGAAGCATGAAGGTTTACTTTTCGAAGCCTGCAAGTATTCCATTTACTTCCCGCGTCCCAGGCTGTTACCTAGTTGACCTGAAAATATCTGTCACATTCTCACACAGCCTACGCCTCGTCCTCGTTCTGATATTTTCCATCATTCTCATCTTTGACAGCTAAATCTTTCATTCCCCCAACTTCCGCGCTAACCTGCACCTCCCCATCTTCCTCTTCCTGCTCATCCTCTGCATCACTAGTCTCTTCCACAAACTTCGTAACCCTTGCTCGTCGGGACGGCAACCTGCGTGGTGGTGTGACTGGCTCTCCCATTTTGACATCGAGATTTGGAGCATTCTTGTCGTAATCCATTTCGTCGTACTCGTACTCGTCCTCGTCTACGTCTACGTCTAATTCATGTTCCTCTTCTTCGCTTTCTTCCTTGACTCGACCGCGTGACTTCTTGGGACTTCCGCGATTGTTCTTCTTTGGACTGCCGCCTGCCTTCTTCGGTGAGACTAATCCAATTTTCTTGCCGACTCCAGCTGCCTTCCTCGGAGTGGTTGGTGGTGCCCCTTTGTAAGTTTTTGTTTGTAGCGATCCCATCTGCAGCGAGCGGCTTTGGAGGTAGCGACGCCGATATAGTTCGCAAGCGCTGTAGATAGTGTAAAGTTAGCGTTTGATGGCATGAATTTGGAATGAACGATCATTTGGGAATAGTTCAGGGGAAAAACTGTATACCATCGTAATCAATGCGGCCAACTTCGATTTGAGTCAACACTCCCATGAGGAGCTTCTCTTCCATGGATGCCATGTTGAGAAACAAGATCGAGTGTGTATTGGAATGTAAGAGGCTCAATTTGTTCAAGAAATTACTAAGAAGGTTGATGATGCTTTCAAAAGACAACAAGCGAGATGGATTAAGTTACCGAAGCTCTTCGTCTGAGAAAATGAGATAGATATATGTTGGTGGGCATCAAGCTTTTTATAGTGGTATTTTGCTGTTTTTTAGATGAAGCTAGACCGAAATCGAAGAATTCTTTTTCCTAATCAAATAGACGAGGTAAGAATATTCCGGGGGAGTAGACATACTACTTGGTTTCACAGCTGTGCACCGAAAGTCCATAAAACTGCCTTCTGATATGAGTTATGCCTCTATTCTAAGATCAAGCTTTGAAGTCCACAGCGGAGAAAAGTTCCGATCGAATTCCGGCAAACAAAATTCACGCCGATGCCAAAATACACTCCTCATTCTCAAATACTGCAAGATGCCTACAACGCCAAACCTGGAATAGACTCGCAAAGAAGTAAGATCGGTGGAAATTTAACGTCTAACTAAGCTTCCCAATCTTCCTCGCCACTGTATTCGTCCACAATTCTACCTCTCTTCTTCTTCTTGTCAGGAACTCTTGTGTAGTCGATGTCCTCAAAGCCAGACTCAAACCCCTCATCTTGACCATGTCCATAATAACCTTCCGCTGTATCATCGCTCCTCTGTATACTCCTCTGCCTCTTTTTGATACTCTTCGTCGCACTCTTCAGAAATTTTCTCGCCGGCATTTGCATCAACCTAGCCCCCTCTTTCTCGTCAGCTAATTCTCCATCAGCATCCTCAATATTTCTCTTGCCACCTTTCTTGGGTGACTCTAGACTGCTTCCCTCCCTTGTAATCTCAAATTTTAGTGGCGAGCCAGGCAGATTTGCTCTAGTAACTTTGGTGTTCGCTTCGACCTTTACAGGGCCATTTGCTGCTTCATCACTCTCCTTTCTCTCCTCTTTCCTATCTTTGTTTCCAGAGTTATCCCTGTGCTCCTTCTCGTCATCTCCGCCGTCATCTCTACCCTCATCTCCTACCGCTCTGTTTGGCCTGCTAATACCCAAACTCCTCAAAAGCCGAATCCACCTATGTCTCGCAGCATTTTGACCGTTAACGCCCATGTCTTCCGCCAAGCGTATAAAGTCGATCCTGCCAATTTTGAGTTGCTTAAAAAGGGCCCTCATAACCAGATTATTGTTGTTGACATCAGCAAGAGTGGGAGCTACACCATCGGTTCTAGTAAAACATCTTCTGAATCGGATGAAACGATGCCGAGCTGCATTCTGACCATTAACACCCATATCATCTGCTAGACGTTTGAAATCGATAGCGCCATGTGCGCCAATATCGATTTGTTTGAAGAGAGCCGTAAGAACGAGATTGTTGTTTTGGGTTTCTGCGTCGGTCGACATGATTGCTGCAGGTTCGAGTTGGTTGAGTCCAAATGTCAAGGTTGAGGGCGTCACTTCGGCGGAGAGTTGGTTCCGTTGAAGTTTGGGTGTAGACGAGGATGTGAATAATTTGCGAGCGGCAGGTGCGAGTTGATACGTTATGGTTACCTGCAGCTAGAACCAGCTGGAGTTGAACTTGAACTTTCTTTAGTTTTACCTGATCATTTGTCTGGAATTCCTGATGCAAACTTTACTTTTTAAAAAGCCCCTCGATTGTTCTCGCAAAATTGTCTAAGTAATGAAACAAAAGGAAGATTGATAACGGATTTATGTTCAATGGCTCCCGCATACAAGGATGCGGGCAAGGCTGATGACAAAATTCTATCACATTCGGAACGGAAATTACATAGGCTTTTTCTTTGCGCCAAACACCATTGTTTTTATTGACTATGAGAAAAAACCCGGGAAGTTGGAGATGAAAACTATCTATAATTTTCCCCTAAGGTTGCTATCGCTGTCATCCCAGCTTGGTCCTTCAAAGCGATCGCCCCATCCTGTATGAATTCTCGAGTTCTAGTCAGAAAGCTGCCTCATCATCGTCGAAAGCCTCCTCGGGTTCTTCCTTCTTGATATAGGTTTTAGCATTGACCTCATCCTTGATACCCTCCTTACCACGCTTGCCCTTTGTAACAGTAGCCTTCTTCTTAACGACCTTGTCCTGAGAGACCTTGTTCTTCATAGGAGTCTTGTGATTACGCTTTGGTGTAACACCGAGTGCCTTAACATCCTTGCCACGAACTTGCTTTCCACCATCATTCTTTGTGACAACCTGATCCTCACCACTAGTTTCGACTTCGGTCTCCTCTGCAATGCTTGCGAGAACAACTCCCTTATCAGTGGCCTCTTTTCCCTTGCGCACTCTAATTGCAAGACGGGACCAGCGCTTCTCAGCAGCTGTCTTTTTGATTCCCAGATGTGTAGCAACGGCTTCGACGTTTCCAGCAACACACGGGTTGATTTCATCCTTCGGAACGCGTTCGATGATGGCCCACAACAAGTCGACCTCGGCTTGAGTGAACTTGGATTTTTGAGGTTTTTCCGCCATGACTGTGAAGGGTGTATTTGTTGGGTAAATGCGTGTGCGATTGACTCGAAGAGGGAGGTGGTGAACAGGTAAACTGCAATTGATGACAATCTAAGACTCTCGATGATTCGGAGAGTCGGAAGATATTTCGATATTTGTTTCTCTTTGAAGGTGTTTGGGTGCTTATGGAAGTATCAGAACTTCGGCTATTTATGTGTGGTGAACTAGCGCACAGGCCTTCTTGAGATTGCAACAGCACTGGGAGTTGAGATAATACTAGATATCAGCCTTCTCGTAGAGAATTGAAGTCATAGATAGATACTCCTTGAACGCTTTAGATTTAAGAAATACCAAGAGCATTGATCTCACGCATGTCTGAGGAAAAGTTCATCTGGTATAATTTCAAACGACCGAAACTTACAGCCGGTGGCAGGTACTTTTATCTAGAGCGCTGGTTCATGATCGAGTGTTGCGTTTCACTATTTAGGCTGCAATTATTTCTAAACGTCGTTTGAAGCGCGAATCTCCATGATGGTGTTTATTCGAATGACCATAGAAGGCTTAAGAATTTTTCTTTATTAAGAGATGTTTCTGCTTGTAGGTAGTCATGAAGCTTACTACAAATAGAGACAAGTTACCATCAAACGACTACTCTCCCAATCACCAGCAGTCAAGCACTTGGAAAACTGTCCGCAAGGCAATACCGTATCGACAAGAAACACCAAGCTCGGGTTCGTCATCTTGACTTCAACCGCGAACATGCCTCCCAACCCAAGAATTGACAACAACACTCTTGTTTGGAATGCTATATCCAAACAACTTGATATTGCAGATGAGTTCAGGGGAATCTGGAATAAGCTTGACCATGATCGCTTGATCGCAGATGTGGGTGTTGCCAACAAGAATGCAGCCCATCATAGATTCAGGAGATGGTCATCCTCGATGGCTGAGCAAAGCGGTCAGTCAAGCCCAGACAATGAGGAGATGGGAGAAGCTGTGAGCCACGATGAATCGCTCGCGAGGGGTCGGAAGAGGGGCGTGAAACTTTCATTGAAGAACGCGATCAAGGCGGAAGAAAATGTGCCCGTGTTGAACAAGAAAGTTGCAGGAAAGGAAGTAGCTACTGGTACGAGAAAAAAGATCAAATGATTAGAACTTGGCTGACGAGGAACAGAAACTGCAAGAGTCTCGTTAGACACCAACGAAGATGACGAGGAAGAAGACAATTGAGATCGAGAACTAGAGGCTCAAGGACAAAAGACTGGAGGCTGGCAGGACTGAGCTCTAGCGAAGACTTCACTGATCGAAGGCTTGGGTCGAGGACTTGCACTGCAGTCATGTCATGAACTGGCGAAAAGTCGATGCAGATGGGGGCTGATAATGATAAAGATTTGAAAGTTTGGAGGCACATTGCACGTGGATGACATTGAACGTTGGGACCAGACTTTATTAGTCTGAGATTGGATCTGAAAGCTTTTCCTGTCCATGATTGAAGTTCTTCTTCATTTTCAACACTTGATTAATTCTTGAAGAGCCATGTGCAATACTTAGCCTCCGCGTTCCTCAAATGCATGTTCTTCTCCTTGTTTTCACTACGATACGAATACAATAGCTCCAAAAAGTCTTTGAGTCATTATGTATCCGTTATTCGATAGATCAATGATGCAAGGCATGTATGAGACAACTACAAAGCCAAACATAGCTGCATTGAGAAGATTGATTGCTGTGTTTTGCAGTGTACCACTATGACACATGATCATGGATACTCCTAGTATTCATCAATAGATAGGTCGCAGATGTGAAAGCTTTGATGGTTGAAGATGTTCAAGGTTGTCAAGTAGCACTTACTGATACCTACCCACAGATGAAACTCTTCAGCAATAGTTCTTGGTTGTTTTCCAAGGCGTGTTTAGTTTATAGAGTAATAGTCTTTTAGTTATTTTGGTGGTCGAGGCACGGACCATCGGAATAACGTTTAGGGCGCCCGACCCTACATTTGCCCATAAGATCAATTTTGTCTTTCTCAGGTCTTTGAACTCCCAGAACACCGACAACTGCAATAACCATGGAAAGGGAACAAAACAATCACGATGCAGTTAAGTATCATTTCTGAATGAATTATCAGAGAGAAAAATTAGATAGGAAGAATGCTATATGGACCACTTTCCAATACTCTATTTACTTTTCTTGGAGAACGAGTAGACGGCGACGCTTCCACTCTTCTCAACTTTATGGATCAAATTTGCCCCAAGTCCTCGCAATCTTATAAGTCAGCTTAAACTCATAGATGGTATTAGATGCTCATAGACTCAATAGATTTGCTTTCCTTTATGAATCAGCATATCATACTTCTTCTCAAATACCGATCAAAATGCAGCTGCAACGAGTGGCACGGCTCCCAGGTATTGATCAGTTACCTCACTTCTATCAGACTTCGGCTATATCTTAATCTGAGCTTTGGAGCATCCACTCTCCTAGATCTATGTTATATAAGGGGGTGTAATTGCTCTAGAAGAGCTCGATATCTGAAGCGGGGCGTGCGGCTTAAATCTGGGCAAGGGGAATGCTCAGTGCTTACACTGGGCCTGAGTTGCTGGGCTTTCGTGTACGATTGGGTTGGTACATTGACATTCGCTTTCATTCATTTCGGATTTCGAGATGCACAAAAAGACCACTTATAGATATATGCGATACAATGGCTATTGAGTTAGTCGTCTTTTGAACAATCAAAATCTCTTTGAGATGGCATTACACAGTATCTGATGCGGCATGCGGTACATCTCTATTTCTCAGAGCTGTTCTAAGAGTATTGTTGTCGTTCCCAAACCAATTTCAGAAGCTTCCGCTCGTGCTGTCGTGAATACACACATATAGACAGCAAGCGCTGTAGTGCAAAGTTATGTTTTCGCTTGTCTTGTTTGACTCAGTATTGGGCTATTTCCATCTACAATCCCTGTTTCTTGATTGCTCGGTCCAGAGATGGTAAGAATAGGAGAAAATGCATGCTCTACAGATATCACATGGCGAATCGCGAAAAGATAGGTTGAATAGCTGCGACCAGGATAATTGTATCTAGGTATCTTACCCCTCCACAACAATACAGACAAGAGCTGAACCGGTTTTGATGGCGATGTAGTGTTCAGACCATGCCAGCGATATCCATTTGCATCTCAGAATTTCACTGCGCTCCTAAGAGCCATGGGAGAGTTCATTCAATGTAATCATTCCAACCCATAGATAATGCACTGTACAATTCCCGAGACTCGAAGGTATCATCAGCTGATATGTATCGCTACATGGCATACGCGTTTTGTTTTGGAATAGGAGCCGAACACTAACTGATTACAGATTACGGAAGGTACATGTCCGTTGTACCATTTCGGTTTACTCTCCCGGTTCAATGCCTACGATCTGGTGACAATTGAATTTGAAAGATTTGGTGCGGATGTGAAGAATTTCCTTGAACGCCGATTGGTGTTTATTACCCCAGATTTTGTGGAAATCGTGCATGTGCCTTGCGGATATCGTACCGCAAAGCCTGTGGAACTAGACGGATCGTCTAATCGCTACGTCGTGGAGATCCACCCGCTCAACTCCATCAATCAAATCAGTGGCTTGACACAAAAGAATAAACCTTATATTAAATTAATATCAATTTATGCAGTACTCTTCTTGTGGTCACAGAAAGCTTCTTCCGTGTACTCGAAAATAGTAACTATGGTTTAATGTGCTAGTGATTTTCTTCACGAGCATTGCTTGATACGGAAGATTCGATGATTTTCCTTCAGTCACAACATTTTCTTGCAACTAGTATGCACCATAATCTTCACTCCCGGGCCGACGGGATTTAATTGTTCCCTTCGCATGTCTACTGTTGTCTAGGGTGGGTCGAGGTCAGTCTTTCGCCCCGTCTAGTTATTTACATAAATCATTGCTCTGCTCTATTCCTTCACCTTGGTCTGTATCATTCATTCCATTGTATTTCGATCAAAGATTTGATCAACGGTCTTCAGAATGAAAGTATCAGCTGCGCTCATCACATCTTGTGCGGTTGCTCTTGTCAGAGGCCAAGCTGCCGCATATGCAAAGTGTAAGTATTTATAATGTTAATGCTTTACATATGCTGATAATTGATAGGCGGTGGGCAGGATTGGACCGGACCGACAACCTGCGTAACGGGATATACATGTGTTTATTCAAATGCCTTCTACTCTCAATGTGTACCAGGATCAGGCTAGTTATCTCCTTGAGAAAATCGTTGTATCTGCTAATGTGGTATGCAGCATCCACAACTCTCACTACAAGCACTAAACCCGCCACTACATCGACTACATCAACTACTAAGCCAGGCACTACTTCAAGCACAAGCACTACAGCTGCACCAGCTAGCACTGCTACATCCATAACTGGTTATGCTAAAACTGCAGGAACTGTATTCCAAATCAATGGGAAGAAAACATACTTTGCAGGAACAAATTGTTATTGGTGCGGGTTCTTGACCAACAATGCAGATGTTGACTTGGTAATGTCTCATCTTGCTTCTGTAAGTTTAAAGATGCCTTATCATGTAGCAACAACTAATCCGTCGTAGTCTGGACTTAAAGTACTTCGCGTCTGGGGTTTCAATGACGTCACAACAGCACAAGGTTCTGGTAGCGTTTGGTATCAATCTTTCATCGCAGGACAGTCACCAGTGATTAACACCGGTGCCAATGGTCTTCAACGTCTCGATTACGTCGTACAATCAGCTCAAGCTCACGGAATCAGTCTCATCATCAATTTCGTTAACAACTGGAGTGATTACGGCGGAATGCAAGCATATGCTACATACTACGGTATCTCCTTGACAGATTGGTACACAAACGCAGCAGCTCAAGCCCAATATAAAGCATATATTGCTGCAGTAGTAGCCCGCTACAAGACAAATACCGCAGTTTTTGCTTGGGAACTTGCCAATGAGCCTAGATGTACTGGATGTGCTACTTCAGTTATCACAAATTGGGCTACCAGCATCTCTCAATACATCAAATCACTCGACCCCAACCATATGATAACAGTCGGAGACGAAGGATTTGGTCTCACTGTTGCAAACGATACTTCCTATCCGTTCACCGCCGGCCCAGGTACCTGGTTCACAGATCTTCTTGCCATTCCCACCATCGATTTCGCTACCATTCATCTTTACCCTAGTTCATGGGGAGAAGATGATTCTTGGGGATCTTCTTGGATCTCGAGTCATGCCAATGTAACTGCTGCTGCTGGTAAACCATTAGTATTGGAAGAATATGGATCAACTACACATCTCAATGAATTGCCTTGGCAAGGAACTGTCCTCGACACCGCAACTGCCGGAAGTATGTACTGGCAATACGGCGACACCCTTTCAACAGGAAAGACTTCAGATGATGGATATACGATTTATTATGGAACAAGTGAATATACCACGTTGGTGACCAACCACGCCGCTGCATTGAACGCAAAAGCGGTTCCATGAAGTGGGCATGGAGTTCTGAGAGAGATTAAAGGAGAAGGAGAAGGAGAAGGAAGGAGGGTAAGGTGGAATTGTACATAGCTTTCCTAGCTGTAATCGTAAAAATTATCCACTGTCGTTACTTACCACATTATCAGATCACCACATCACTACGTGCCATGAGTATCTATCTAATGATGTCTGTATGAATCTTGGAGAGACCCCCAGAAAATTAACAAAACAACGTCCTTGTCGCGCTCTTCTTTTTGAGTTTTGTATAGTCAAATTAAATAGACTAGAACTCGGAATATTAAAAAGCAGATGCTAAGCTCATTGCAACTTTTGGACACTCCTCGGGTATTTATTATCGGCGTACACCTTTTAATGCATTATAACCACATACTTTTATACACCATCCACCTTCTCCTTTCTGGGTCTAACCATCATACACTCCACGAAGTCACTCTTTCCATCCACTGAAACCACCAATCTCGCCTTCTCCTCGAACCCAAAATGTTCATACACTTCCTTCCCCACCGGACTAGCCTCCAAATACGTCTCAACTCCGTCCTCATCCGCCCTCTCTAACCCCCATCTCATAAGCTTTCCCGCTGCTCCTTTGCTCTGGGATTCTGGCTTCGTAGCTATAATCTCCAAATACCAATGTTTCCTCTCTCCCATAATCCCCCTACGTCTTTCTATCAGTGTTCCGAAAAAGTGATTCGCAACCTTTACATCACAGCCTTGAGGCCATTCTGGTAAATCGTTGATTGTGGCCACGGGAGCAAATTTATCGTTCCATTTTGCGTAAGAAATGATCTCTGGAGTCGGAGAGGAAGAATCTTGGATGCAGAGGAAATGGGATGAGGGATCTTGGACTTCGGACAGGATGGAATTGTACCACCAGGTCCATGATACGGGAGAGCGAGGGAAACAGAGAAGAGAGATTTCGTCGCTGCTGAACGCTGAGAAGTAAATGTTTGTTAGGGCTTCTGCGTCGGCAATAGTCGCGGGACGAAGTATGAGAGTCATGGTGGAATTGAGTTTGGGGGCCAGAGATGCGGGGTAGAATCTCGAACTCGGGTTCAACGTGATTCTCTATACTGAAGAAATGGCAGAGATTATGACTTGGTTGGAATGGATCTATGGATTATCACGCAGAAATGCTATTGTTTTAAGGAAAAGCTAACAGGATGCCAAATAGAGTAATTGTATCGCCGTCGACCTCATCGCCATTATCGGTGTGAGTCAGCCTCTATTCTGCACCATGATTTGTCATCGCTAATTTTAGTCCGACCTCAGTGAACTTCTATCTTTTGTGACTTCACAAACATCTCCATTCCCAACTATCTCTAACAACGACAGCGACTTTGAGTAATGCATAGCTAAAGTTGTGATCTAACATTGAAAATGCAAGGTCGTAGTTTCACATCGCCACACAGTGAGAGTGCGGGGCCCCATACACTCAGCTGACCTTCTGGCTCCTCTTATTCCCTATTTACCGGCAACTTATCCGAACTTATATCGGTATTTCGCCTCAACATCCGGACCATCAACAAGCATAAATTAGGCTTTTAATATATCAATCCGTTGGAGGAAAAATATACACCAAAGCTTCGGGCCACGGCCACATTCTTCAATTTCCGTTATCCACTTTTGACCACTTTAATTTCTCGACGTTTCATCCAAGTGATTGATTCCTTTGAGCTTCTAATCTGTTCTTCTGTCGTTTGTAATTTTTTGAAGAAGTCAACGTCAAGATGAAAGTTCCTTTTGCGCTTGCAGCTTTGTATCCTATTTTTCTTTCGGCGTCTGCGAAAACAATACTTGATGTTGAACCGATATATATCGGCCATGTATTCTACCCGCCTTCCATGCATTTCTTGGCATGGACACCATCCGCTCCATACATCTCCAAAGAGGTAGCAGAATCATCAAAATCAGCAACACCGGAATGGTGTCGAACAGCAATTGACGTATCAGACGCCGCCAACTTCTCCATCGCGCATCCTCAATTCACACGAGGCAATTTGACCAATCTACGGTTCCACAACTACTTCTCGGAAGATGCATATATTGAGAGAAATGGAGAGCGATGGGGAGAATGTTATATCACACCTGAGAGTAGAGATATTGGGGGATGTACCACTGGAGATCGATGGTTTGGATGGGGAAAACGGACGTGGAGTTGTTGGCCCGTGATTGAGGATGTGCCACATCATCAAATTATGGGACAGGAAGAGGTGGAAATTGGTACCATGATGAGTTTGAGTGTTGGTAGTGGGTATACCGGAGCGATGGAACGACCTACATTGGCTCAAGAAACTGGAAGACCGATGGGTAGTGAAATTAAGGAAGCATTTACTGCGGTTATGACGGGGTCCAATTATTGAATGGAATGTTTTTGTTTATCATGATCATCGTTGAACGTCTTTCTGCGCTCTACTTGTTCTGTTTTTTCATTATTGTCGATGAAGCGACAGCTGGAGTGTAACTACATGCTAATAGTCTTCGCATGGGAAACACTGCTCCCTCCACCGGATGTTCCCATTCTAAATGTCCCCCGGGTGAGTTTTTTCACAATCAGGACTAAACTTGCATAGGATGTAACTTTCTGCAAGCACTGCATCTTTCGAGACATTTCCAAATTTCTCCGATTCTCAAGGCCCCTTCCTCATGCAGCTAGCGGAACTTAATTTTTCAACATCCGATTCTATTTCCTCTTTTGTCTTTCTGGCATGTTGAAGAAAGCTACCTTTCTCACCGCGATAATCGGCGGGGAACATTCCTGTCTTCCCCCGATGTAATGAGAGAGTTAAAAGATGTGTAATGGACGTGTCCACACTGGGATCACCAAAGTATTTCCATGAAGTATCCCCGGGAGTATTGTTGCCATGTGTCTATTTCGAAATCATGGTTATTGAAAGTACGATGAAATCGACACGAATGGCAAAGATAAAGAAAGACGCAACAACGTAAGGAGACAATACGGCAGTAGAAAAGTGTCCGTTGTAGCACCACTCAAAATCAACTAGCAATCTCGCATTTCGATCTGATTTCCAACCAAAAGTTGACAAATTGTCTTCGCCCCGAGGGACTGACTTCATCATTCATAATATGACCTCTTGCTTGTGACGAAAATACCTTTCGAGTGAGGTTTTAGTCTTTTTAAAGCTAGATTTGTTGCGGATTCGAGTGAATCTCATCATAACCGGACCCTTAATCAAATATATCAATTGCCACTCATGTTAATCTTCCCCACTACTCCTTTCTAGAGATATTGGAGGTAGTCCTATTAAAGCTACTATAGAGAGTCCTTGGTAAAACAAGCAACATTGATCCAGCGAACGCAGATTGACTAGGAGTCAGAGGTGGAATCGTAATTTCTTTTATCGTAAAGCACTTCCATCTAATACAGCTTCTCAAACACTTAGAAAGATCGTTGCCCCCAGCTCTGAGAGAATTGCTTGATCGATTATTGTCATTCCCGTGAAATAGGAATCAAATGATAAAAGAGACTCATAAGCGATAACAACTACTAGTTATCGTACTATCACGGTACTAAGAATAGTCCAACATACTCTGGCACAAGTCGAGTCTTCGGCTAGAGATTGAATCCGTCATAAGCATGTTCATCATTTCTTTTCTGGACTCAAAGCAACAAATGAGCTCTTCGTGCAGACTATACCTAGTCTCTCTGCGGTCTCTATTACAGTGGCAATGTTGGAGAGCTACAAACAGGTATGAGAATTGATTGAGAAACTTATTATTGGCAGTCATTCATTCTTGCCCCTTTATGAAAGATCAAGAACCATGCCTACTCTCGCTAGCTTTTCTTCAAGTCATCCACCCTATTTTCCATCTTGTTACATATTCCCGTGACATCTAAGGTTATAAAAGAAATGTTCTTTTCTTTTCTTAATGGCTATACAATGAACGAAAAGACGTTCGCCAAATCAAGATTTCGTTTTATTTCCCGTGCTGCAAAGGCATCGCAGTTGGAGTTTCGGAAGAGACGTCGTTTTCACCAAATTTCTATTACATGCCCGAGGGACAAGCAGAGCAAAAGATGACTTATATAGCAGACGTAACAATGTATGAGATCGATAACAGTAATCACATCTCAGCGGTGAAAATGTCATATAACCTGAGCAATAATCACGAGAAAACGAAAATAATAATATTTTGATATTTTGACTTGACCACTCATCTCAACAATGAATTTGTCAGAATATTGGGCCTCCACAATTTGCAATCATTTCAAGACCCTCCCCAGTATGGGCACCCTGCTTCAAAATGCAAGTCGCTACGGGATAAAACGACAGAGAGAATCCCCGCCTCGAAATCTTTATATAGCAAAAAACAGATCCGCTAATCGGTATTCGTATTGATACCTGTTAAGAATGGAAGTATTCACTCAAAAATATAAGATCTTGAAGTATCTCCAAGTTACACTCACGTTCATAAATTGTATGATAATTTTCAGATCATCTACCACCTTCCGTCTTCCATCACAAGGTCGAGTGCTCCTTCCCCAACCATCACATCCTTATCCACTCATCCCATTAAGACAACTAATACGAACATCCATCAAATAAATCCAATAGGAGATATAGTTCAGTGGTAGAATACACACCTCTCAGTGTGAATCCGAAGATTGAAAAGATTTATGAAAATGAGTCGTGCCCATGCTGATTCGGGCGGTTGGAAGATTTTACCGTGAGTGTATGAGAGGGAAGTTCGATTCTTTCTATCTCCATCTTTTGGCGTAGAATGCGATTTTTTGAGGTTTTTGTCTCTTCCCGCCGCCAAATGTAGTTGACTAGTGACCCTTGTATTTCGGTCTACTCGCTTCAAGGCAAGCCAGAATGGATAACAAGTAATTCAATGATTTATCCTGCATAGCATCGTGGGTACCTAGAGACAGATTATTCCCTCGCGTCGTCATTTAGAGTTCGAGTAGAGTTATTTCCTCCCCTATTGACTATATCCACGAGCCCGAAATCTTTTCTCACGACCTGAATTTGTGGGTCAGACCCCTTCATAAGAATGACAGTGATATCCTTAGACCTCTCCTCCATCGCGTCGGCAGTAGGTTTGCACCAAAACTCTTTGTTGGATCCTCTCATGATCAATGCCAGCGGTGAGGATTTCCATACTGGTACTTGCTGTCTGTCCATAACAACGACCACTGCCACGAAACAGACCAGTGAAAGGATTGCCAAGGTTGCTGGAAATGCTATCCACGGCCATTGAACGCGCAAACATGTTGCATAATGTAGAACTTTCCCAACAGCCGGATCTGAAAAGTTACTGTTCCCATGCGTTCGTATCCAAGCTGTAATTATGTCTGAGATGTTGGAAAATGTTTCCTGTACATCTTCAAATTCAATGTAGCCATTATCATACAAGTCCAACATCATTCGAGGACCAACCAATCCACCAAACGCAGTTGTTCTATTAATCCCTCCATCAATAGACATACCTGGTTCCAAGCTTGATACATAGCCATGGAGGTTGTCGCCCAGCAAATCAGTTATGAATGGAATGCCGCGCATTATCATGTGTGCCATCATATACAAGCATCTGTGTGAGAGAAGAGATGAGACTAGGTCATATTCAACCTGAGACGGCAAGAAAGATCTGGTAAAAGCAAGCCATTGTGAAGAGCTCTCAATTTTATAGCCTTGCGTTGACAATGCCTCCCTTTCACCTTCCGATATACAGTGTGTATCAATCATCCCTATCCAATATTCACCAATGTCGTCATGGGACTCTAAGCTAAAACCCCAGGGGTGAGTCGAACTGCTGGAAATCGAGTGTTCAGTAAGTCGAGTTCCGTTGATGTTCGCATTGTAAGTGCGGATACATGGCTGTAGCGAACATACCGCTGCACCGTGTCCTTGGAGTCGCCAAGGATTTGATGTTATTGTCATGTTACGATCTATCCAAGGTCCCATCGACTCTGGATCTAATCGTTTACTTGGATCTACGGTCCTCGGAACTATGATATATACTCTCTCACCAGGGCGATTTGGATGGCCCAAAATTACCGATATTGCCAATGGGTTGTTGGGTTGATAACTTTCAGGGGTGCTTACAAAGCTAATTGTCGTGTTAACCCACTGACCTGTAAATGGATCATCTTCGTCAGGAGGATAATCTCCCGCAAAAAATTTAGTTGTTGCAAAAGAGCCTAAAGCTCCGGCACAATATCCTGTTGTAGAAGTAACATTAATGTTGGCCTCTTCATCATAACAGGTAGTCTCGAAGATGAGCTTATCCGATGCGTCTTCACAACTGCTGCAGTATGCCAATGTTCCATATGTATCTGAAAATGTGCAATTTCCTGTTATACATTGCCAGGTCATCCAGTTTTCTGGGGCGTAAATTGCAGATTTAATCGGTAATTCGGAAGTAGGATCTATCAATATGCTGTCTACATTGTCAAACTGATTGGTTCGGGGCAACGTCGCCTCAATATTTAGTGTTAATACCTCGCAATCGTATGGCAAAACTAGTTGTTGGATCAAAGGATCAATAGCGACCGCAGCTATCAATATTATGGCACAAAGTCCAGTCAGTGGATTCCGAATGTGCTCAGAGCACAGTAACTGGATAGAACCCCATGGTCCACGAGTAGCTCTATCATAACAAACGGCGTCGTAAAGTGGACGACGGGAGGAAAACCAAAACCACTGAAGTTGTCCAATACACGAAGTGACGATAAAAGTCAGACACGTTTTGAACACAAGACCATAGATAGATAGAAGTGTGTTGATTGATATTTGGAATGGCCACTCTGGTAAAGGTTTTCCTGCATTGGGGTATAGTGTCATGATGATAACAAATGGACAAGCAATAACGATAAGGCTTGCAAGGAATTCCCACTTCCAGTCAACATAATACTCCATCAAACAATAGCGAATATCATGGACTTTCGCTTGGGATCGCGATGAAATTGATTTGATGGCTATATCTGATGTACGACTACTGGAATCGAGGAGAGAAGAAGCATCACTAAACGAGGAGGGAAGTTGTGGTATCGCTTCAGATTCGTGACTTATTGGTTTGCTGTAAGGCCGAGATTGCCGTCTTAAGCTCGGTGGAGTGATGTCGATTTCGCCGAAATCCAGGCTAGGGAGGCTCGGATGAGTTGCCATTATATTCTCGGTGCTTTGATCGGACTTTTCGAAATAGTCAAAGTTTGGAAGAAAGCAAATATTTCCACAATGTTGATCTTAGAGGTTGAAAGAATCAATTGATGAATTTGAATAATCGTGAGGCTTAAAGTAAACAGTGGCTAAATCTGGCTTTAGGCTTAGCGGGGCCCAGTCCCCTCTCTCGATATTCGGTAGAGGAAGACTGTAACGGTATTGTAAACATATCCCCCCAATCAAAGAAAAACGAAGTAAAGTATATTTTTTCCCGCGTTGTGAGAAAATGTATCTCTTACAGATAGAATCTCCCACGAGATACAGAAGCGGGGCGTAGGAATTGTATTGATTTTGCCTCAGAAAGCTTCTCAACAACTTTATCACCAGTGTACGAAAGTGTGCCCATTCCAAGAAAAGGGGCACAAAGCTGCACCTGTGAATGGTCAATTGGAGCTCGTGTAAGCAGTGAAAAATTTGCTCTTAAGTTGTGTCACAGGAAATATTTTCATTACGAAGATGTTCAAAGATAATCAACTCTACGAAACACAGTCTCGAAGATAAATAAATCTACACAGTTGAAAGGCGAAGTAAGGTTGATTCATATTGTCACGTTTTGTGAGTTCTCGTGACGAAATATCTTGTTCGGTAATGATTTGTCCTAGACACGATGTAAATGGCAGCTGTTGATAATGTCTAATATCTATACCGCTAAAAAGTAATTATCGAGTTATGGAAATGTTCAATGTCAGTAAATAAGATGGGAATTGTCTTGAACCTCCTAGTTAACCTCCTGTCTCTAATCCGTTCTCTCAGATGATATCAATAATTCTCCCATAATATCATTTTTCTTTCTCGGACCCTCTCATCTCCTCATCTGAAGACTTCAGCTCTTGTTTTTCTTTCGATTTCAAGTCACTGTTTGGTTGGAGAAGACGAATATGGAAGTTCTAATGATCTTGTTGCCATGATCCGTATTTTAGATAGCTCCTTTCTCCTATGGCACGCTTCCATTCCTCTCTTCTGGCGCTCTACTATCTACTTTGACAGCCTGCAAGCGACCAAAGCAACGATATTACAGCTCCAAACCATATATTGAACGAAAGATACATCTCGGTCGCGGAAGCAAGGCTCTGCATAATATCTTCTCTCTGCTTTCACCTCGACATCAATCTCCCTAGTCCTCTAGCTCTAAGCTAGGTTACTACACTCAATCCTGTGTAAACCTCTTGAATGAGAATATCTCGCAAGCTCGGCCCCAACTTGTATCTTTTATCAACACAAGTATGTGAACAGAAACGCAGCCGCAAGAGCTGACAGAGATGTCGGAGCTAACCAATGGGGCTGAAAAAGACCAACTGAAATTTCCCTGTAAACGTGTTTTCATCCTGAGTATTTTCCTATAACAACAAAAGACCCTAGGGAAGATCAGACTTTCAAGTGCCTAACTCACTTCACCTGAATTGAGTCGTTCAGAATTGTGCGTGAATGATCTATCCCGGGGGTGAGTAGACGATTTTTCATTGGCTCATGATTTCAGGCTAAACTCATTTTAAGACGTTAAAATTACCCTGCAGATCTTCTTACTCAATGGCACACCAAGTAGCAAAATTTTGGTCCATTCTATCCCAAAACCTTGCCGCATACCTATATAAATTGTACAATTGTCAATTCCAAGAACTCACAACTCCATGAAAACGCCTGATATTTAAACATTAAAGATTCAAGAATGGGTAAAACTAGAATTCATATAGAGCTGAATACCGCATGAAGCGAGAGGGTGACATCGATCAGTGCCAGATACAGATGTATCATGAAAATTTGACTTATAAGGCGTGAGATTGAAGACCTATATGAAAAAATCTATGACCAACTCAAAAATGAACTAATTTAGCAGCAGTAAAATGAAAAGTGACTTTCTAATAAGAGGTTATAAATCGGCTGAAAATTCAGCTCATATGATCCAACCCCGGGAAGCCAGTAAAAATTCCAGGAAAGAAAATCTGGCTAAAGAAACAAATCATACCTTGTCTGCTAGTACTATGAGTGACACAAACGCGTTTCCTGGCAGAAAAGTTAACAAAGTTCTTCTGAGTTCTTAAGTACATTCCATCTCCTCACAAAGTGGGCCTCCTAATTCCTAATTCAAGCGAATGAACCCAAGTACCGTCTTTACATATTCTTTTCCCGAACCACCGTGCTCAACTGAGACTCCCAGTAGTGGCGCTGACACAGATTTACTATGACTCAAGGCTATCTTCATGCTCAGTGCTCTTCATGTCGCTGCTGAAGCTCACTCAAGAAAATTCCAAGATACTCTGTAATATCCTGCCCCACTCCTCTCTCTAGCACCCGCAATCTTCCAACCCCGGGTTATATAAAGACTAAATAACCTTAACCACCCAAATATCAAGACAAAGGTATGAGATGGCATCTCACGATATTGTGGTATGCTTGAAGAGTTTCAGCCAGAACGCATTGAAGTGAAGTGTCGACTTTTCATTCACAAAATAGGAGGGTATGGGATCGGATGGTAATTCTTGAAATAGAGATTGTGATGTGGAAAGGATGATGGTTATTATTGGGATTCTTCGACAGTACTCATATCTGCTGACGATGATAAAGTATATTTACAAGCAACAAACCATTTTTCTTATATAAAAATAAAAATTCACGATGATGAAGGAAATCCCTGGTCAAAATTTAAAAGATAAGAACTTCACATACGCCTTGTCCAATTCAAAGGCATCTCCAATTCATAAACACTTACCACATTCCCCATGTCGGTCCAGGATCCATGCTCAATCATTTACTTGGGAGTAACAAAATCGCTCCGGTCTTTGAGAATACTATATACCTGACCTTGAGGGAGATTCCGAAAAGGTTGTGTATTTGGTGAGTGAATCAACGATAGTTGAGCCTATGTGTGGATTTTAATTTCCAGCTCAGCCAACTAAGATAGAAATTATGGGAGGTGTAGACATATTCAATCCCCAGCCAGGGTTCAGGGATCAAAAGAAAAAACGAGGAATATTGCGTTTCTATCTTCCATGTGAACTACAAACAAACCAAAGTAGGAGACAAATAACCCAAACACTACCCATCCCAGACGCAGTATGAATGGCCTGGCGGTAGCCACCCAAAAAGAAACATGTTTCTATCGAAGATGCAGCCATATGAGAAGTCCCACCGAGTGTTTTCATAAGACGGGGTCCCTCCATCTCTCGTAGAAATTCTCGTTAAAGTAAGCGAGATATTTGAATAAAGGACAACAATTGTCGTTTTTTTGATGGTCATAATTCATGAACGACAACAATTGAGAATAAAATGAATGACGAATCTCGTTAGTAGTGAAGAATTAGTACAGTTGACAAAAACCGCAAAGCTCGCAAGTTTTTCACTGGCTCCCAAAAATTCTGAGCAAGAACTTCGCAATTCAAGTGCACCCCAACAACTTGACGACGGGTAACGGGAATTCCAAAGCCCCATGTCCTCGATACGGATACGCGTACTATTCCCCAATTGAAGCTCTAAACACTTGAAAAAACACAAAAACATATACTTCGTGATCTCCCAAAACTCTTTCCCCAGTCCCCATTTCTCCATTCAAAATCCAAGTTCCTTTGCTGAAGTTGATCACCCCACGCTAAACCCATTTCATTCTCCACAAAAATACAGCTGAAGCGAAAACGAGCCTGAATCATCTCATCTCAGTAAGACCCCTTTTCTCGATATCTAGTGGTATGACATCTTACCCGCGCTCATCTGATTTCCTGAAATCACTCAAGGGCTAGATACATCAGAATCAACATTTATCTTCATTGTACACCTCTCTATCAGTGGTTTTCAACGTTTATTCCTAGATCTTTGAACCGGGTTGAGATATCCCAGCTACGAGTTTCTCCTCCACACTCTTCAATACCCCCAATTATCATCCCATCTCCACTAACCCAACTTCACCACATCACACCCAACATTCCACACAAGCCACCTCCAGTTTCACTGCCACTCCAACCCTCCTCATCTTTTCCCTCCGCTCTCTTATAAAAGCTCCCGACCCCAAACTATCAAATATCCAAGACAATCAAAGGAACAAATTAACGAATACCAAATGACAAGATCGAGTACGAATCCTTATGCTTTCGGGATGAAATATGATACCGCCAGAAGAACCAGTTTCTCGGATTCTCGAAAATGAGAATCGATCAATTGCATCTAATCCAGTGATTGACAGTGAAACCTTTCAACAACACTAAAACATTTGAAATTACCACCAACGGCGAAATGAACACGGTTAGCATAAAACAAACCTGTGGTTATCGATAATAAAACACCATCTCCCCAACCCCTATCTCACTTGGAGCTTCTCATCAATTCTTCCTACACCACTAAACCGCACCCAAACTTACACTCAAGCAGTAAGTCAAGACCTATCCCAGCACTGCTATATCCCTGAGACAATTTCGCTTCATCGTTTTCCATAATTTTACTGATGTGCACCTCTTCTTCTGGCGATATTTATAGAGCTCCTCTCCACGCATCTCCCAACGAATGCACCGACGTACACATTCACTCCCCGCATTCCTTCTCACCACGCTGCGCTCCACGCCCTACCAACCACAAAGTCCAACCAAGAACTCTAGCAAAGAACCCACCATCACAGTTCCTCTCAACTCAACGCGCGCACACACACACAACAAAACCAAATACATAACCCCCCCCCCCCAAAAAAAACAGCCATAGTCTAATAGCCACCTCCCAATTCCACTAAAACCATAGCATGCGCTTACGACATTTCTCTCGTTCACACCACTTTGATCTAATCTCCAGAATATTCACGCTATTCATATGTTATATCTGGAGTCTCTGTGTATCCAAATATCCAAATCTCTATATATCCCAAACTCCACATTTCCACTTTTCACCCCCCTTTCCCACAACCTCCCAAATACCATTTTCCCACCAAGAGAACCTTTCAAATAATATCAAACAGATCAATCGATAACCTCTCTCTCTCTTTCTCATGCGTTCATTCAACGTAACAGTTCAATGCACAAAATCAATACAATCCACACAGATCTCGCTCCGCTCCTCTCTTCTCCCTTCTTCCACATCCCTATCGCCACCCCATCCCTCACAACCGCATCTTCATCCTCATCCTCATCCTCATCCTCATCCTCATCCTCATCCTCATCCCCGCCCCTCTCCCCCCACGCCCACCACAAACGCCCAAAAAGGAGTATATAACCCCTCTCCTCCCTCCTCCCTAACCTCACAACCATAGCCAAAATCCAACATCAAAGCCAAGAAGATGATCCGAAGTCCAAAATTTACTACCCACCATATACATCCACCATCTACCCACCTAACCATCTGTTACAAATATCACACCGAAATCATGGAACAATTCGCAACGAGACATGATGAAATACCTAGGTAATCCAGATAAAAACCAAGAGAAACAAAAACATACGAGATAAAATGGGATGATTTGGCATTCATCATCATCTAATATTAAAATACCAATAGATGATTTCAGATGAGAAGAGAGGTATCGTGGAATATTGACAAATATTTGTATGGGATGAGAGGAGGGGGGGGCTGTTGTCGTTTGGTGTTCAGATCTTGAGAATATGAGATGTTGGAACGATATAATGGATATTGGATGATAGGTTGGATGTAATCGAGATATGAGATGATAGTGGCAGAGGAATCAATGACAACAAACAATTGTAGTTCGGAGAACTTGTCAAATACAAGTACAGGATCAAGATCAGGTATGTATCCTCAGATAAATTCGTAGGAAATGTGGAATAAATCTGACATCTCAATCAAATCATTTTCCTTGGCTTGCTTTTAAGCTCGTCTTCATGTAGTTACCAAGAGAAAAAGATGATCGTATATTTTATTAGATACTTCTAGATAGTCTTTAATCCCCTTTTCTCACCCACTTAATCCTCATTACCCAAAACCCTTCTCGGATCTAAACTGTGAATATCTGCGCTCTTCGCTTCCCCTTCAAACACAAATTCACTCATTAATTTTCCAGTCGCACAACTATTTTGAATACCCCAACATGTGTGACCTGCTGCCAAGAAAAGTCCTCGGATACCTGTGTGTCCAATCAAAGGACCGCCGCCACTACTAGCTAATGGTAGATAACATGCTTGTCTGGCTAGGACTTTTCCGTTTCGCAAAGGATCAGATATAGACCCTACGTAATCTAGAATATCATCGCAACTAGATTCATCGCATACGACTAAATTTGAAGATTTAGGGAGAGGAATTCTCTCATCTCCTTCACCTGTACATTCATTTGTCAGTACCAATCAAAATGTAGAAAAGGAGGATTACATACCACAAGCATAGACTGTTCCATCAGGTCTAGCATACATTTCCGGATTGACCATCTTATCATGCTTTCTCTTCTTCGCTCCATCTTCACTTTTTCTTCCAAACCCCTTTGGTAAATCGATTTCCGTGAAAACTGCCCAAGGAGATACTTCCGCTTCAATCACAACACTGTGCGCTCTTTGTGAAGTGATTGGTGCTTCCGGCCATACATGACTGGTCCAAGGCCCCGCAGATAATATGACATCATTCGCCGGTAACATGTGAATATGTTTCGTCTCCTTGTCCTCGTAAGTAACACCCTTTACACTATTTCCTGTATAGTCAATTGCGGTGACCGAACCATAAATAATTTCAACTCCCTTTTCCACTGCCAAATCTGCCATTGAAGTTGTGAATTGATATGGGTGTACTTGTGCGGTTGTCTCTGGAGTTCCCATTTCCGAATACCATTTTACATTATCATTTTCGAACCAATCCAAAGTCGTTGGTATATCGTCTCCCTGGTATTTCTTCTGTTTCTTCATATCAGTTTTGGGTAACTTTTTCCAAGCTTCTCCTTCATTTTCCGTTGGTTCTTTCGGATCGGCTTCAGGAATAAGTCGTGCTTTGGCTCCTATAGAGCCACAATGTAATTGACGATATCCCCATCTTTTTGCCCCATCATGTTCTTTTGCAAGTTCGGCGTGAAGTTTGTATGAAAGTGGTACGATTGACGCTGGGCGTGCCCACAATGCAAGTAATCCACCGGCTTTTCCAGAAGCTGCTGATGCGATGGATTGAGCTTCGATGATGGTAATTTTTGTTGTTGAGGGGTTGTATGAGGGGTGGCGAGTCAGGTAATAGGCAGATGTACAACCAATAATTCCACCACCTATGCAGAAGTCAACATGAATGTCTGGTATTTATAAAATCCGGAAAACATACCAATAATTACAATATTTCTCTTCTTTTCCGTAGGAGAAGTTGGTGCAGTTGACGTTGCCGTTGCCATTGTTCTAATCAAGTGCTCGGATTGTTTCTTAAGCATAATAATGTTTATACAAATAGAGTTTCACGATGGACAGGTACTGACTGAGTAGCTTGAGAAAGGCTTGAGAAAGGCTTGAGCTTAGAGTCAGATAAGACCCTTATCTTGGCCTAAAATGCTCTAACTTATGTTTACTTAGTCAGCTAATAATAAGGTTGTCAGCCAGTCAAGTGTCAGTCCATCAGCAGCCAGCCAGTCGCCTACTAACAAGAAGTCTCGGAATCAGTTAGCTGGTCAGCTAGTCAGTTAGTCAGCTAGTTAGCTAGTCAGCTAGTCAGCTAGTCATTTTACTCCCACGTGAAAATACTCACTAGCTACTAATGCTTGATGCTTTTTTGCCGCTTCACCACAACGTTTCCAGCTTCGGCATTCCCCGCTAAATCTGCTAATCTAACCTCGGAATAAATGCTGAGATCTCCACTTTATACTTAGTTAAAACTTAAAAAACTCCTAATTTCGACCAATCAAACCTCTCCATTCTCTAATTACGCCACGGCGTTAAAATAACCCCGAAATTCCTCCCCTGGCCTCAAATTCACACGGTCTAACCCCAAAACCCTCTCAGACCCCTCATAATCCCATACAAAAGCTGTACCATCTAGACCTCAAGAGCCTTCACTTTCTTACAAATATTCCCATTCTTCAAACGTCATCCCATCTCCATCTCTTTATGATACCCATACACTTACAATTCAAGACGATTCGATCAATACGATTCCTTAATAAAACCCACTTCCCCTCACACTTCCAATCTTCTTCTTTTTCTTCTCTACCATATAACTTCGTCGCATTCTCTCGACGAAGTTCCTCATCATCCAAAATTTGGACATCACGCAAAACAGATTTAACTTTCAAGAAACATTCCCAAAATTACGTTCAACAACATATCAGGAATATTACCATGTCGTCCGCAGCTACAATCTATGAGTTCGAACCTTTGAATAGTATGTTCCCCTTTCCGCATCGCATTGCATCGCATCCCATCTCATCTCTTCCCAATTCTTGCACACATCCTACCCCTCATGTTCGCACACGAGTAATTTCCACAATCATCACCTATACTGACCACCCATTCTCCTCACAGAAAAAGGCGAACCAGCGCCCCTCTCAGATTACAAAGGCAAAGTCCTTTTAATCGTCAACACAGCTTCCAAATGTGGTTTCACTCCTCAATATGAAGGTCTCGAGAAATTATACAAAGATATGAAGGAGAAGCACGGCGATGACTTTGTTATCTTGGGTTTCCCATGTAATCAATTCGGAGGTCAAGATCCAGGTTCTGATGAGGAAATCCAAAGTTTCTGTCAAATCAACTATGGCGTCTCTTTCCCCATTGTACGTTCTCTGCATATTCCTCCTTTGGATTATAATATGCCATCTATTCTGGACATTTAATCAATTGGAATCAATACTAATAATTACTACACAGATGAAAAAAATTGACGTCAATGGCGATAATGCTGCTCCTCTCTTCCAATGGCTCAAATCAGAAAAACCAGGTCTCCTCGGTCTTCAACGCGTAAAGTGGAATTTCGAAAAGTGGTTAGTCGGTAGAGATGGAAAAGTTAAGCAAAGATGGGCTTCCACAACCAAGCCAGAGGCTTTGGAGAAAGCGGTCACCGAGGCTTTGAATGACGCCAAGTCTGAGCTTTAGAGGGATTTGAAAGCTGTGTGGGCGTATGATTGATTGCGAAGAAGATGAGAAGTCTTTTGGACATTCTGAAATGGGTTTTGCTTGCTTGGTGTTTATCATGAGAGGTGGAAATCTGATTAATTCGTGGTTGTGAATTTTGTATGCGGGGATTATACCATAGAATAAGAAAGCTTTTTTGATTCAATTGAGGAATTGGTCCCTTTTTACCTGTGCTGGAGATTGTGTGTATGTGTATGCTGCTTTGCAAGATTATTCATCCAATATCACTTCCACAGTTAGATAATCCGGGGTAAAAAGGTCGGATTCAAAGTGGACCCCTCTCTCCCCTCCACTCTCTATTCTTTCATATAACCTCCTCAACTTCTGATGCTTTGCAACCCAACACAAGTCATTGAAAGACGGGAGGATCACGAGGTGGAGTCTCCTCATGCTGGATATCGTATGTTGTTTCTGGCAGACAACGTCGAAACGAGGGCTATTTGTAGTTTGCCGATGATGATCTCTTTTTCTAAAGGGGTGAGGTTGAGAGGATTGTTGTTAGTGGTTGTGGTGGTTGTGGTTGTGGTTGAGGTTGTGCTTGTATTATTATTGTCGCTGATGTGGATATCATATCATTTCTCTACATCGCTATCACTATTCTATTCTTGTCATTGTGATTCACCTTGATTCTTGATATTTCCATTGCATTATACTTCTCATTTTTGAGGAAATTGAGAGTGGGTGGAATTTTGAATGTTTGAGGTGGTTGGTTAGGAGGTTTGTTGTTGTTGTTGTTGTTAACATCAATATCGATATCTTTGACATTGTATTTTTACATCACTATTACTATCATCATGTTATTGTTGTTGTTCATCTTCATTCGTGGCATTCGTGTAATGGTGAGATCTTCATTCTGAGGAAATCAAGTGTAGTTGGAGGTTAGAGGTAGAATTCTGGAGATACTCGGTCGTGCTTGGGGGGTTGGGTGATGTGGAATCAACTTCAGCCTTGAGATGAGGATTGATGGATGTTTGGTTTTTGGAAGGAGAAGTAGGAGAGAGCTGGAGAGGGAGGGGTTGTGTATGAGGATAGTGTGGATAGAAAAGAACAGGACGGGTAAAAATGGACTAGCTAAATCTGGAATACCTCACTGTACATAAGGAACGTGGTTGCAGATATACATACCTAGCTACCGATTATTCGATTGGGAAATTAGGGGGGTGAACGATGTTTTGGATTGGTGAACGAGCATGTATGTAGACTGTACCCTCTCGCCCTCAATATTTTCTCTTCTCCACTCTTCGCTTCTCATCCCCTCATCCTCATCCTCTACATTAAACCCCCAGAAATAAAAGGCTATAAAGTATAAGTAACCACTCTACCATTAATTTCAATCCAGAAGATGTAAAATCACAAGAAAGATGAATCTCAGTTCAATCTTGGATTTCATTTGGAATCTGTGTATGGGATTGTAACGTGCTGGTGTATTGCTACTTGATTCTTTTGTTCCTGTTTACACTTTTCGCTTTGGTTCTGATGCTATGGCAGACTTACTTACCTACTCTGGTCGAAAGAGGAAGAGGAAGAGGAAGTGGGTTTGTTCGGTAAGTGTTTCTCGGGTGATGATTGTTGTTCTCGATTTTGGTGTTTACTTCCGAGTATGTGTTTTATATCTGTTTACTGTCAAATCATAAGTCTCGAAATGTACGGAATGTATTTGGCGAAAAGATGGATGGATGAGCGTTAAGGGATAGATATTTGTGTATATCAAGATATTAGGTAGAGCAAGGAGTAAGAAGCGAGGAAGTACAAGAAAGATGGAGATAGATACAGGGATGTGAAGGAAAGGAAGAAAGTTTCTGAACGGTTTGTTGAGGTCTTCTGGCAGATGTGCTTGATGTTTTTCAGTGGGGAGTAGGAGGGGAATTTTAAGTTTTGAGATGGTTTTCTAGGGTTGGGGGAAGGTGATCTGGATGCGGGATATAAAATCTTTTGCGGAGAGAACGTAGCTGAGCAGTTACGACTTTTGTAAAAATAAACGCTTGAGCTGTGCAAGAATGAGCACAAATTATGGATCTCGAGAAAGGATGAACGACACTTTATGACTACTGCTACTGAGTGGACACAAGATGTTGTTTCGTAGTTGATATGTGAGAAGAGGGACTAGAAAATTCTCAGAATAGTGTGAGATGCGAGGACTTCTTCTCTTTCTCTTTTCTTCTTGGCTTTGGCTGCATAATTGTATTGTCATGTTGAGGAGTTGCCAGCTTATGTTGTCGCTAGGAGTATTCGATTCCTGATGAGGATTGTTGTTACTTTCCTATGATTATCATCTATTCACTATACCATAATATCTCTTCAGTACCAATTATATCTCTCTATTTTGTCTTCATATTCTTAGAAGTCTCAGATTCTAGAGAATCAAAATTATCTCCAAATTTCCACTTTCCAGGCCTTGTAGCGGGTCCACATCTATTCTCGAAGTTGTCTACTGTTTTGAAGTTGATGAAGAGGTTCTTTTATATCCCGAGGACCATACGCTGAACAGCTGATGTACAAAACCCCTGACTGTGATTTGCTATTCTGAATTTTCATCAAAATTAGTGGATTCTGTCCATGATTCACCTTGTTAAGTAGGTCGATGTGGTGAATCATAAGTATACACTTCTTGTTTCGATTCATAGTTCTTGACCCACCAGAAAATTTGAAAAGAGAGGTAGATAAAACACTGCTTTCTCAATCACTGAAACCACTAAGTCTTAGAAAGATATTTGTGGAAATTCTCAGAAGGCACAGTATCGTAGTGTGACTATTTTACATCTTCAACGGAATGCATGTGGATGGGTTGGAAAATCTTCAGGTGCAAACCGATTTAATTCGTGATTTATTTCTGTTAGAGATTTCTTGTTGTAATTTCGGGAAGTGCAGTAGTGATATTCCTATTTTCGTTGTCAAAAGTACCACAAACTCAATTGCCCGCCACATAATTTCTTACTACTATCGACCTCTCACACTTTGAGATTGAGGATTGCAGATTCTGAGAGTTGGTTGTTTATGCACCCCTCTCTTTTCATTCACGTTTGAAGCTGTTCGTCTTTGATTTTCTGTTTGTCTTTAACATGAATTCGAGGTGTATATATATCACTACCTTGAGATTTCTCGCTTGGGTAGACAGACGATACCTAGCGTTGGTTTTAGGGAGTGGAAGGTGAAATGCTGGGTAGGTGAGAGGGATATGTGAACCGAATGAGTGAGTGAATGAAAGCACGTCATCTTCTGTACTTTCTTCATATACAGTAAGTTAATATTCAGTATTCGCTCTTTTACTATTCCGTCAACTCTACCTTTAATTCATACTACCTCACCAGCTACACAGATTCCCTCACAGAATCTCCAGATCGCTGATATATAAACATTTCGCCGAAATATCTGTTTAATCTTCATATCTATAGACTTGCGAGGCAGAATTATTTGCGACATTGCATGATTCATTCAATACAATTGCATCTTTAAATAGTTGACAGTCGTCAATTGATGACCCGGAAGAGGGAGGGTGAAGGTACTAGCGATTGAACTTCAGAAGTGTGAAAGTAGCTGCGACGTCATGGTAAAACAATGCTGACGATTGCTAAGATCATAGTATCGGTTATGTGAATATTGTTTTTATTCAACAATTCTCGCTGTGATAGATTGTAGACCATAATCACGCCAAAACTATCATTGAGAAATCTGGAGTCGAATTCCATCAGTAGTTTGGTTCATTTATTGAGAGTTATAATAATTTACGAGGTTTCAATTGATCCCGAATCTTGACATGTTGCTTCGTTCTCCAATACTTTCTCATCAAGTGGATTTTCTGGAATAAAATTTCATTAGGTGAGAAGTCAGAAGGTAGCACTGCTAGTTTATAGTAGATTCTGTGACACTTAGGAGTATGAGGTTGATCTTGTGCGGTATGAAGATATTCGATAGTTGGACTTGGGTGGAGTTTTGTACTGCTCATATGATTCTGAAGGTAGAATATCTATTCTCCACTGTTGATTCCCCATCTTCGTCTCCATCTTCAACTACTTCTCGCTTTCTTTTTTCCTCCCACTCTGTTTCTCCACTGACTCTCCATTTACCCCCTCACGCTTCATTCACAACCCATTCTCTTTACATACTCACGATCAAGATAAGAATTCCATCCAAGAATGGGGTACATAACAATCCTCTCCATTGATCCACAAACTGTATACACCATACATTGATTTGGCCGGTAATACAAGAGATTCTGCAACTGGCCCATGATATATGGTTTATTCTAGAGCACTCCCGGGGTACTCCGACCAAGATTATTCACGTGTTGATCTGAAGTCTTGAAGGGAAGATGGCACGTTTTTATTGTCGCTGACCGGGGGTTTGTTGTTGTTAATCTTGAATTAGAGACTATCGTCTTTTATTGATTTTCTTTGAAAGAAAAACTGAACAGGAAATGTTCGGTGCTTTTTATATCTAGGAAATGGGCTATTCACAGAAGTTTTAACACGTCATCTTCATTCGGTTCATTCAACGGTGTGTTTTAGATCACCGTAGATAACCTTATGATGGATGCACAATTTATTTACTGATACAGATATAATGCTGGCACTTCCCTCATCTAACGAACAATTTTTTTCCTGTTATATAGAGCAATGTTTCGTTCGCTCTGAGATTACATGCGCTTTCAATCCTCTGATCGCGCAGCTTCAGGGCTGACAGATTCACATCGATGAATTCTCTATCCGTTCAATTTCCAAAATTCTTTGCGAGCTATTCTTTGCCCAGAATTAAACTCAAGTTTTTGTCGTCGATTATCTACTAATCACGTCAATTCTGTTATCATTGTCAATACCCTCAAATTTCGTCGCTCTAAATCCTCAGCTTATAGTACAATTTTAAAATCTTTTCATTCTCATGCGGGGGTACATGATCGACACTTTTCTACAAAACTCGCTTGTTCTGTTCTCGTCTCACCGGCCATTATATATATAGCCTTTTCTGTTAATTCCTCTGTTGCGCTTCTCACTCTTAGCTCTTTGATATTTGTTTATAATGATAGATGAGAAGATTTAAAACTTCGAACAGCTCTTTTGGAAGCAGACGTTGGTGTAACGTAAAGCTGATGTTCCTCGCTTAGGAACAAGGTGGGAGAAAAGTATGAGAACTGTTTTGGATTGATAGCTATAGTTGTCGCTGTTTGGATGTAGCCAAAGCAAACTCCTCCAGAGATGACCCAACAAAGATTAGAATAAAGAATCCATTCGGGTTGCTCAATCTGTGCATAAATACCCGGATGCTTACGATTGAGTATATAGAAGGGGCGAGCTCTAAGTATCGAGATAGAATCTTTATTATCGTCATCGCCTTCACTGGCTATTTTCATTGAAAACATATAATACAGTACTGGGTTATTAACACTTAATATCATCGCTTCCGAGATGATTGTCTAGTAAGCCAAATAACTCATCGGATATACATATTTGAACTTCTCAGATAGTTCGTAAGAACTCGCTTAAAACTATTCTGAACATTCTTGAAACAGTGTACTCTGTTATCGAAATTCCCGCTCCTTTCGATGCAGTAACATCGGATCCATTCAAAGCCTGATCGCCGTCTGA
The DNA here is from genome assembly GCF_013461495.1 of Botrytis fragariae. NCBI lineage: Eukaryota > Fungi > Ascomycota > Leotiomycetes > Helotiales > Sclerotiniaceae > Botrytis > Botrytis fragariae. The sequence continues at coordinate 519,851 of NW_023500986.1, forward strand.
ACTCACCCCAAATTTGCGCGTGAATACTACACAAACGCTGACAGCAATCGCCCAAAGTGAAAGTTCCAAATCAAGCGCAGTTCATCTCCGTCCCAAATTGTACCTTTTCGCACTTTCATCAACGTGCGTGAAGTCTGAGAGATTCTAATCCCCTGCCTTCTCCACAAACACCCAGATATGCACTCAATTTTCCTTCTTGTTCAGTCACACTCTACTCGTACCCTCACTATATTCACCATAGAAAATCACATGAAACCATATCTAGAAACCCATGGGAACAGAAAGAACCCCTCATTAATCCCATTATCGGAGATGCTACTACATATTGGCGATCGATACGCGAATTGAGATTTTACAGAGATCGAGTATATCTGTTAGAGTTCCTACCATCGCATATTCTACGTGGCGTATCGTCGTACTTGTCTATTTATGAGCCTTGTACTAGCTTCATCGAAGAAGAGACACACAACTCGTTTAGCCCTTTTTGTGGCACATGTCTGGCATAGCGAATAGTCGGTGCCTATGAGTATTGGATGTGAGGGTTTCGTTGGATATCTTAGTATGATGATCATCAAAAGTTTGCGTTGTAGTTCTGGTGAACGGAATGCTTTTGTGCATTATTTGTGTTTTTCGTTGCCCGAGTTCTTTGGGTGCGAGGTGAAGTAACGGTACGTAAGTAGAAGATTAGACGAGAGTCATATCGTCAAACCATTAGCCCAGTCGTCTGATATCAAGAACGCATTTCTCTTGAAATAGAATCTCCTCATATGATGAATAATTTGGTACTTTGCGAATTCTTAGTTCTCCATTGGAAAATCGCACAAATGTCATTCGTCGCACCTTAGACGAATGGTAGATTAGCAGAGAACCGGTTTGTGCTTTTCACAAAAACGCTTTTCTTGTCTTGCGTCTCCTTGACCTCTGAATTATCTTCAGCTCGTGGCCTGATGATACTGAACGATAACATATTTCATTGTGTCTCGGGCTAGATCATTACTTCGACATCATTGAGGTAGCCTGACTTTGTGTTTTATTGAGTTAAGATGTAGAATTTTTGAGATCTTATATGGTTGCTATATAAACGATGGAATTGCGGGATGCTGTATTCACTTGTACAGCTTCGTATTGAGTGAGCTAATGATGGATTTTGAAGAAAAAAAGAAGTAAAAACAGTCAGCCCCACTTTCACAGCTGTACCTTCGCGTGTATTCGAAACTAGGTAAGCAGTAGTGGCACTTGTAAGCCTTACCTTATAAATGTCCTCAATAATTCCTGCACAAACGCTTCATCATTCTCGAAATCCACACCATTTTCAAACACTACTTCCTCTTGTATCTTTCGCACCACAATCCTTATATGTCATACCAGGTAGGTAATCGGTGTTAGAAGCTTTAAGGATATTTGAATTAACAAATCTATAGACAGATCAGTTCTTGCGCTCCCAAGGTAATACACTCAAAAAAAGTCTTCCAACTTTAAGAAACTTTGTTATCACACAGCCTCACGCAATGCTCGCCATCAACAACTAGTCATGGATCCTCCTACTGCGATCATTGTTTATAACAACATGGAAGAAGTCGGGGTACATGAAGAATCATCAGATACTTCCCAACAAAGAGAAGACACCTGGAGTAAAACTTCAACCCCCCATCATTCAAAAGAAAATGAACCCACCTCATCCTCATTGAAAAGATCCCCGAATTCTTCTGTCGGCTTCCTCGGCTTGTCACTTGAAATCCGACGTATGATCTATGATGAATACTTCATCGTCACCGAACCAATCTCATTCCAAACTGGACCGTCTCCATCGCTTGCCTTACATCTTGATAAGAACTATGGTCTCCATACCGCACTGCTTCGTGCAAACAAAGAAATACACAGTGAAGCCACACCATATCTTTAGTCCAAGCCGGTGTTCAATTTGGTTGGCATCCCCCCTACACAACTACTACCCACTACCGATGCAGCTTTTGCTCATTTCTTAAGACAAATTGGTGTTCCTAATACAAAGCTTCTTCGTCACCTCATTGTCGACTTTCCCGAATTTAGCCCCAACCTTCGAGAATGCTACCGCCCAGGAGAAGTCCCAAGCCCGTTGAAGATTATGTGAGAATATTCAAGCAAATTCACGAACAGTGTACAGAACTTGTAACACTTAAAGTGGCATTACATGAATTAAATATTATGTTTGATGCATTCAGTTTTCACGATCACCTTAAAAATGACTTGATTGCTACAGACTGGCTATACAAGCAATTGCAGGGCATGCCGTTCTTGAAAGATATCGTCATTCATTTTCAAGTCATTGACCTGAAGCGTAGATATCATCAGGGCTGGATAGACAAGTCGCGGGAGTATGAATGGAATTTTAAGGTCACAGAGTATGAATACAAGGGAAATAAGGATGAGGCTCTGTATGATATTACAGACGCTGTGACCGATCTGGCTCGGATGGAAGATACCAGGCGCGATATGCAGCGAGGATATTATATTAAGAGACAGACCTCCGATGGAGGGTTTGAGATTGACTACGACTTGTCATACCGTGCGGCTTGTCGCAAGATTGAGGAGGGTCTTCTTCAATTAGCATAGGATTAGCTCACCATCATTCGAAATTTACATTCTCAAGCGCGCGACCAACAACTTTCCTAATAATTTCACCCGCACTCAACAGCCATTGTCGTCGGCTTATGTGGTTCTATGATCCGCACCAGAATCCTCATCTGACGGTTGGATAGGAACGAATGTGGGGTCTCAGATAGGACTTCTTGAAAAGTTATTGGCTAGTTTCCAGAGTAATCCGGTTCAACCATTGTATTTATCTATCAACATGACATGTGTTCACGAGAAAAAGCAGATCAGCGGAATGAATGTAATATTGGCTATGAAGATAGATTGAATTGAGCTAAATTTAGAACTACGCAAATAGAAGTGATGTAGGCATACAGCGCTAGTGTAAGTGCCGCAATCTTCCAGCAATATGTTGATACCAAAGTGGTTTTCTCATGTCCCTCACTACCAAGATGGAACGGGCTCAAGCCTCTCTATTATCAATAATTCATTCAAGGATCCAAACCACTCCTAACTCCCATTGACTTACCGGCGTGAGCCTCTTAAAGTTCTGTTTGGAGTTCTTTGTCGGGTGGTTATCTACAATCGAGACACAGAGTTGGATAGGACGACCTCAATAAACTCATCTTCTCCCTGAGGATTCTTTTACCTTCACGTGGTAGGCTTTCGACCTGCTAGTCACCGAGTTCTTTTAGACTCGACACCTATAAAAGGGTGTTCTAGCATAATCTATCAAGAATAGAGATTGTGTAAGTAGCGACCTCGACAAGTACATGGAGCGGGAGTTTCTGGAGAGAACACGCTCCGAAAATCAGGATTAAACTTTAGCTTTAATCAAGCCAAAGGTATATGTGCCTCAATGGAATAGCCAGCTCTTTTCCAGTGTCAATACTACCGATTAATGACAGTTCAACATATAGATATTCACCATGTAAAGATTATTACTGCCATACTATGTTTTTTTGCTGTGACGACGAGTGCTCTCCCGTCCCGGCACAGTAAACGCCGCATTTTCTACGACCATAACTCTACAATCCCTACCTCCATAGGATCATCACACTTGTTAGAAGATATGGTAATCACTTGCTCTCAACTCCTCCACATTTACTATCCCGTGGATTCCTCGTCTGCTCATCGAGAGTCTATCCAAGTCTTATATATACCAGTGTTCTGGCTTGTTTTCGGTTGTCCTGATCAATCCCACCTTCAATAGTATATATTCACTCAACTCTACTTCTAATTCTCAGCGCACAACTTCAAAGACCACAGGTTGGTTGAAATAATAAAAACTAGCTGTTTATCTCTACTAGTGTGATATTTCACAACGCTTAAACAGTACATACGACATAATGCATATTTCCATAGACTTTCGGCAATAGCTAGACTTATGCATTGAGCAACCAAGGCCAATTTCGATATCATAGCAGAAAATTGGTATATGAAAAGGAAATTCGGGAGACTCTCAACAAGCGGACTCAAGATAAACTCAACAATCTGAACCACAAGAAAGTTGAACATGTAAAGAGGGGCAACAAGTGGATTAAAGAGCCCAAAGCCCTTGAATTGAAAAGGTGGAGACATAAAAGCCGTTGAAACTTTGCTTCGTGTGTGGTTGCAAAGATGACGCAATATTAGTTGAAATAATGTTTGAGGAATTGGAAAAAGTAAGTTGTTATAAGTACTCTGAAAAGAATGGTTACAATAATATATAGAGCGAGATAACATGGAACTTATATGGTACAGGGGATGAAAGATTGTGCAAAGAGCATATTCTGACTCATGATATAGAATAGCAACTTAATTTTGAAATGGAGTCAAGATCTTGAGAGAGGATGGCGAATACCTAAAGAGAAAATGAGATCGTGGACAACAAAAAGTAGACATAGGTGGCATAACATGTATAAACGACAACAAGACAAGAAATTCTAGAACATGATACAAAGGCGAAAAGACAGTCAAATGAAAGATCAAAAACTCCTGAATTCTCATCTAAAGTTCATCCCATCATATGTGGCGATGGCCAAGTATGCATTGTGCATACACATTATATACTGGCGAGTATTAGTTCTCAGCCGATTGTCCAAACATAAAACTATGATTTCATCCAAAATTCTCATCTTCCAGTTGAACCAACCACAATTGCCGTCAAAGTTCATCTATAAGCTGAACTCGACCTTCATAACCTCATCAATTCCATCCTTAATAGCACTAGTCTTAACCTCATCCAATTTCTTCAAAGGCGATCTTGGGTATCCACCATATCCATAGTAGCTTTGAATAGCACTCTTGGTGCCAGCAATGGCGGCCTTAGTAAGGACCCAATCACCCTTACTCAAAATCTTTTGCAACTCAAAAGCCTCGTCTCTCTTTCCCTCTCTGTACAATTCCCAAATCTTAACGCAAACCTTTGGCATAACATTTGCACCACCGGCAATGATACCCGAACCACCGGAAACCAAGGTTTGAGCAGTGAAGTCACAAATACCACCGAAAGCCATGTAGCCAGAACCTTCCGAGAAGACGGTCTTGGCATTGGTAGCCAAGGCAACTCTGGTAAGTTTTCCTGTGCTACCACAGGTGAATTTGGTACCGATAATGTTGCGGTGTTTGGCGAGACGGATCAAGAGATCGGAATCCATATCAATACCGGCAACGGCACCTGGGTAATTGTATAGGATGATAGGTAAAGGTGATGCATCAGCTACTTGAATGAAATAGTTGTAGACAGAATCTTCATCCATAAGACCACGGAAATACGAGGGGGGTAATAACAGAACGTATTCTCCACCCGCTGCTTCTGATTCTTTGATGAGCTCGATGGTACCGCGAACGGACCCTTCGGTAGCTCCGACAATGATGGGAACTTGATCAAAGCCCGCGGCATCGAGAGCTTCACGAGTGGCACGTGTGACGGATTGTTTTTCGGCGCGGGTGAGATGGACAGCCTCACCGTTGGATCCCATGGTTACAAGACCCACGAGACCGGCTTCGGCGAGACGAACGGCATGTTTCTTGATTGTGGGAATATCGAGTTCTTCAGTCTCAGGGACAAAAAAGGTCATAGTTGGAGCGTAAATTCCATCTCTGAGAGGTCTACGTGTAGCGTGACCGTTGGAGCCGTTGGTTGCCGCCATTGTTATGATTTTTTAAATGTGTAGATGAAGATAAAGTGGGGGTTTAGAATGGGACGCGAGGTATTGAAAATTCAAATATAGAAGAGAAAAAATGTATCTTCAAGAGGGTATATATGAGGTAGTATGGAGAAAAAAAGAAGAATAGAACGAGAGACTGAAGTAGGAAAGAGTATCTTATGTATATGCTAGCAGCAAAAAATGATGAGCAATCCTCTGAATGACTTGACAAAAATCTATACTAAATTAGTCCGAGGACCGGTGACCTATCTTTTTGTGAATAGTATTAAAAATAAGATTGAGTTGTTTTCCATCAACATGCCGAATCTAGGAGGTCCATGGAGCTCGAGCCTGGCATAGTGTGCCGGACTTCCCTGGTAGTTTCTCAATTTATGATCTAAATTTGTGGAAGTAGTGGGGGGACATTCTAACTTCCCCGTCTAAGATTCTTCCGATTTGCGTGTCAATCATGCAATGATAACGTTAATTGGCAAGAGGTTTAAGAAAAAGCGGGTTGAAGTAGAAGGGATTCATGACTTGACTTTGAAAGATTTCTGCTTCAGGGTGTACATAGCAATGTTCTCGAACTGGCATCTGGTCGTCTTCCCAGTTGCCATGTATGTATCTTTGTACATAATCTTCTTGTTGATCGTTTCCTGGCTGTCTAGACGATGATGCACGGCACATCCCATGACTAACGGTTTACTGTAATAGATTTATGCATGTTAAAATGACAATCAATATGATATGATCAATGCCGTCTGAGCCATTCAGAAGTGTTCCAATTGATGGTAGTGAATGAGCGTTGTTCGAAACATGTGGACTAAAATTGTCAATTCAACATTCTGAGTGTCGTTGATGCTGGAAACTATTTTTCCACCAATGAACTTCCTGATGATGCCAAGGGCGTGGGGTAGAAATGTGGCCAATTTGCAATTAGTTCAGGCTGCTAAAAGGGGATGCGGGGCAAACTTGGGGAGTGGGAGAAGATGTTTCTGGGTATAGAATGGGGAAAAACCTCATGATCAAAAAGTTCTTGTGGGTTGTCTTAAGGTGACATACAATCTAGCTAGACGTTGAGGCTCAATCAGCAATATGAACCGTCTAATTTCAAGACTAAGAGAAAAGATGCAGCAGACGTTTACAAATAGGAATGGGAGCACAAGATGCTGTACCTATGAAATCAAGATCGCGGGGTAAAAGTCTTGAATGATTGGAGAATGGTTGTACGATGATGATCCTAATGGGTATGAAAGCCCTCAACTCGAGGAATTGAGAGATCGTGGTAGTTGTTCCTGAAATGTAACACAATAATGCAGAAATGCTTCATTACGATAAAATCCAAGACTGTAGAAGAGTTGCACTCTAAGAAAGTGTCGACTTTCCTTCCACGTAGAGTCTCATCAAGGATCTTTCTAGATATCCGAACCAACCCCTTCATCCCGCAATTTTTTCTCGCTTTTTAGCCCCGGATAATTAAGCAGCGAGCAACTCCGATATTGACCCCTCAAATTCTCCGCCAAATCTCGTGATCCAACAATTTGTTCCACAGTGATTCTTTCCTTCTTGGTTAAACAAATTAATGCTTGGAAGCTAAGGGTAATTGTACCACCACTTTCATTATGAAGTCGACATCATCCCCCACTATCTTAAGCTCTCCATTCACTTGCATCTCAATTGACTTTGGGTAAATCTCTACTTGTTCTTCCTCTTTTCAGAAATTTCAAATACAATTCACACAAACGGGAATCTTAACACTATCATCATGGCTTCAGATTTGAAACCCCTCAATGTCCTCATGGTGGGAACTGGTGAATATACCACCGGTTTCGTAGGAGGTGGAGCTTCAGGATCAGACAAGAAAGTTGGAGTTGTAGGGCTCTCATTATTTGATCTGCGAAGACGTGGAAAGGTTGATAAATTGTCTATGGTTGGCACATCTGGAGGAAAATTCCCAGCTATCCGTTTGTCTCCTGCCTCCGTCTAATTGTGTACCGCACTTCCTGCATCACTCACTAACAGAATTGACCAGGCGAACATCTTCACAAGAACATTTCCCAAGTTTACAACAATCTCGACACATCCTTCGATTCCTTCCCAGCAAATGACAAAACAGATCCAGCAGCCTACAAAACTGCTATCGATGCGCTTTCCCCAGGTGATGCCATTACAATCTTCACTCCCGACACAACCCACTACCCCATTGCCCTCTACGCTATCGAACGTAAAATTCACGTCTTAATCACCAAGCCCGCAGTCAAAATTCTTTCTCAGCATCTCGAGCTTCTCGAAGCTGCCAGAAAGAATGGTGTCTTCGTCTACATCGAGCACCACAAACGATTTGATCCCGCATACTCCGATGCTAGACACAAGAGCTTGGGATTGGGTGATTTCAATTACTTTTACAGTTATATGAGTCAACCTAAATCACAATTGGAGACCTTCAAGGCTTGGGCTGGTGTGGATTCAGATATTAGTTATTACCTGAATTCGCATCACATCGATATTTGCGAGTCGATGGTTTCACAGCAGGGATTTTTGCCAGTCAAGGTCTCAGCTAGTGCTAGTAAGGGAACAGCTGTTGGACTGGGCTGTGATCCAATTACAGAGGATACTATTTCTTTACTTGTGCACTGGGTCAAGAAGGATGACCCAAACAAGAGGGCCACTGGTGTATATACTGCATCCTGGACTGCACCACAAAAGGCTGGTGTTCACTCAAATCAATATTTCCACTATATGGCCAGTGGAGGAGAAATCCGCATTGATCAAGCCAAGAGAGGATACGATGTCGCAGATGACAAAATCGGTCAATTGATGTGGTATAACCCGTTCTACATGCGTTACGCACCAGATGAAGAGGGCAACTTTGCTGGACAGACAGGATACGGATATGTCAGTTTCGAGAAGTTTGTCGATGGATGCAGATTAGTCAATAGAGATGGTGTTTCTGCGGTCAAGGTCTTGGATGATAGAGGATTACCGACTTTGGGCAATACTGTCGGCACAACCGCTATCTTGGAAGCTGGAAGAAGAGCTTTGGATGAGAATAGAGAGGTGGAAATTAAGGTTGAGAATGGCGTTTGGTCTCTTGTTTAATGGAAAGGAACGACGGTTAATATCTTGTTGCTTAATGAACATCACTGCAAGGTGCAGTTGACGAATGAAATTATTATGATTACTTTGATCCTTCATTTTCTACTAAAAAAATGTTGCTATCTGTTTCAATATGCTTCTCTCTTATGCTTGGCTCTCCATAGAAGTGCTGTAATTGTTTCTCTTTAAAGAAATTTGATGGGATTCAAAGCACCAAATAACTGATCTCATGAAGGCAGAGCTGAAACCTCCAAAGAAGAACTACGCACAACGAATGAAACGTATGGCAGCCCCTTCGTTCTCATACACAATGTATTATCATGATCTCAGCGAAGGCTTCCTCAAATACTCCGATATCAACTTCTTAGATAGCGTTAGGACATCACTCACAAAAAGTCAACAAATTGACCGCTTGATATTCTCAATGTGACTACATTAACAAAAAGCTGTCATTCCTCGTTGACAAAGTAGCAAGTTCTGTGGTGCCGATTCATCGATGCACTTCACGGCGAGAATTCTCCCATGGGTCTTGAATGAAGACTTGTACTCACCACTGGACTGGTCAATTAGAAATTCTTCCGACTTTTTACTTCAGAAGTCCTTCTCTTCTTGATACCTACCAGTAGTCTTATTGCAAAGAATTCATGTAGTCTCTCTGGCTCATCCACTAGCTACTTGGAGGAGGATCTTCTTGTGCGATAAAAAAATCCTTTTGATACTCTGGTCTATAAAGTGGTATGATTCTTAACTAAATGGTCATCTTAATCAAAGGAGTATCGTAGCTTCCTCACGAACTTAACAGGCAGGAACTAAAGTCGTGTATATTGCAGAGCGAGAGGACTGCGGCAAGTGCTAGCCCCCAATATTTACTCGGAAAGGCTTGCCTCCGAGTCCCATATTTGTTTATTCTAATAGGTCATAACTTAGTCTTTAGAGTATCTTCTGGAGCTTTTCGTTACATTCATACCAGCAATTAAGACAAACGACGGCTACCAATTGTCATTCAATATCAAACTACCCGGTCTGCACTCACAAAACCGAGCCTCATTTATCTTTGCGATTGGTACTGCAAATAACCTTGATATCAGGTTGAGAATTGGGCAAGCGAGTTGTACGTTTCTCTCGTTCCTCACGTGTCAGAATAATCTCTTCGGTTCCTGATCCGTGAGTCTACACGCTATATTTCATGCTGAGTCGTGAATTTAGAACATACGCTGACTTTACCTTTAGAAGACCATGGCGGGCGCATCAAGATTTGCCGTTACTGACTTCCCTCTATTCATGAATCTTGCTGAAGAGCTGCGGAGTAAAATATGGCGTGATACATTGCCAGATGCTATCAAACCAGCTTTCTTCCGGTACAAACGCGGATGTTGGCACCTTCTTCATCTTACGAAATACGACCCACATGGTCAGTATGACCCGGTGGATGGCACGAAGAACATACGTCTAGAGTTCCGCCACAATATGTTAGGTAATGTACAAATAGAGACGCCCTTAGCATCGGTTTAACACGAGGCTCGCGAAATTGCTGTGAAATGGGCTCATACAAACGGTTTTGTTGTTCAGGAAATTGAAGGATATCCCATATTTTTATGTCCTTTCAACCCGGGACGTTATATACTATACATTCCACCTGATGGAGAGGTTACATTTTTGAACGAGCCTTTTAAAATACTTCGCGAGCAAAGTCTCTCAGACAGAACTCCTTGCGAAGAACGTTCGTTAAGAATTTCGCTGTAACGGAGTCTGCATTGGAGGTGCATCACCCTCAATTTCTATGTAGTATGTTCAATAAATTTTCACCGGTAGGGATGTTGGTCATCATCATCGAGACATCATCAGAAACAGAATTTGCTGATAGGTATTTAAATCTACAAGATCGATGGGAGGTCAGTAAAGGAAGAGCCTATGAGTGGGACAATGAAAAAAAAGTATGGAAGATTCATGTTAGAAAAGTTTCGTGGCAAATGGGAGTTGTACGAGCTTCTAGACGGAAGGATAGAAGAAATGCAAAAGAATTTTACATGCGATGATACCCTCAAACTCAAAATTCGAGTTGCTGCAGCTGTTAGTAGATAGAAGAAGCTCTTATTGAGAACATGGACAAATATACGATGGATTCTGCGCTCTATTAACGCGCCTCAGAAGATACTATTCTGTATGTGACGTTCTTGAGAGTTCATCTCCACGTTTTTAGTTATGCTATTACGTCCTAGACTTATATTTTAGTCTAGTGGAGTCTGTATAAATGAATATTTTTGAAACAATTCTTTTCTTTAGCGCTGTGGTGAGTTCAATGAACTATGTTCGGGGGATCAGCCAGCACGACAGATTTGAAGAGACTTGAGATTAGAATCGGAGTATTTGAAATAAAAAATTATATAGGAATTGTCTGTATAGTTTGACATGGTCGTAAAAATCACTTTTTGTTGATTGTATCTGTAGCCATTAAGGAACATAGGTGAGTCATTCTACTTAGGCTTGAACTGTCAGTATGACAGTATCAATAGCTTGACTCTTGTCATATCAGTCTAAAGATTTGTATGGGGTGACTATATCGTTCCGTCATGTTGTTGGAGTGATGCTCTACCAGCCGAGACTCTTAAGTTCGGTGATTATAAGATGCCCGTTACGTCCATCTTTTAGAACGCCCTCTTGCCATTTTAGAAGCAACTTATGTTGACAGACGACTACAGGCTTAGGGTCCACGGATTTTGCAAGAACGCAAGACTCGTTGAAGCGTGGAGAGCAAGTTACCATCATGTCTGAGATGTACAAAAAAGCTTGGAAAGTTGTTGCATGGCTTTCACCGGATCGGGAAGTTTAATTTCGGGACCTGCCTGCAAACTTTAGAAGAAAGATCGGCCAAGGAGAGAAGAATCTAGTTCTTCTGAAGACTCTAGCGAAGGTTTCTGAAAACTTCAAGCAAATTCAAAGAGATATTCCCGACTCGCGAGAACCCCTGGTTTATTCGGGGGAGAAAATTCAACAGGATTTGATGCCATTATGTAATATTTATTTTGGGAAAAGTGATGAATTATGCGGAACGTGAGAATGAGTTATATGAGGACTGTTACTTTTGGAAATAAATTCATCCAGTGGCAGGACTGGTTAGATAGAATGAATGTTGCAACAAAGGTCGATCATCGCAAGATAATGGGTGATAAAACTATTGGCATGAGAGTTCAAGTAATGGAGCTCATAAAAACATATGTTCAGTTTTGCGTAACTGACACATCGGATGTGTTGCGAATATAAGAATTAAAAAAGCTTCGGGCGTCAATTCCCGGCTACGGACAGCCTTAATTATGTTTATGGTCTTCTTGAATTAGTGACTAAACAGCTTTTCTGTCGACTACTACCCGCATATACTCCAACGCCTGCGGTGATATCAAGATCTTTCGTCAAAGCTTTCGCACATGAATATCAGAGAATTAGTATTATTTTGGATGCTGGTATCATAAGATCACGCTTCTCTTTTTCATGGCTCACTAACTAGATGGTAACTCCAAATTTGAATAAGAACTTTTACTTTCGTTACAATGCACGTCTAGTGCCCGATTGCGCAGTTTCGAATCTTGAAGGAGAAGTTCACTTTTATTGGTCTTATCTTCGACTCCACTGATGAGATCGGTAGTACTTGGAGTTGGGCTGGACGACACAACCATATATAACACTCAAGTGAAAGATAATTGGTTTACGCGGAAGAAGCGCCGGCGGATTAATGTATCGTGGAATTTCTCAAGCTAAATGGACGGTATCCCCGGAGGCAAGAGTTCACCTTGTGAATCAGATAGTTTTGTTTTGAATGATTGTCTTAAGACTTTGGGACGGACTGCTCGTCGATCAGGAATATGGAGCGAGGTCTGCGACGGCAATGAAGTTTGGTTATGGGTAAAAAAAAACTTCAGTCAGTATATCAGAGACATCCAGCTAAATGACGAGACCTGGAACATGAATAACTTTAATGGAAATAACTAACGCTATTCATAGGCAGCAACTAATCACAACGGAGAAGGGTTGTTTTGGGTAGGGTCCCGACTTAAACCATGATGGAGTAATCTCATCTCCAGAGTGCAAGATATGTTTGCTCCTAGGTTACTTGATAAGTGTGCTGATTGAATCCTCACAGCCAGACGTGATAAGACTATACCGATATAAAAATCAGCCCATCACTTCACATTGAGATCATAGACTCTTCTGGTTTGATGAAAACAGTGTCAAGAAACAAATAGCACTCAAAATGCAAGAAAACGTTTCTATTGTGTCCTAATTATCTACCTACTACAAAGCAAAACATCCAACCAGGGGTATTAAGTGTATCTATCACAAGCAGTACTTCTTCCACGTCCCAATAACTATCTTCACCTGGAAAAAAAAAAGGAAAGAAAAAAGAGTTCTAAGCGAGCTCATCTCTTCTCAACACTCTTCTTCGCCTTCTTACTTTTGGGTGAGCAAGAGGAAAGAATGGAATGTAACCAAGTCTTGTAAGTGAATCGACTGCGGAGGGTAGTGGATGAAGATGTTGATGACCGAGAGGCACCAGGCAGGACTTTCTCGATGATTCTATGGAGAGAGAAGAGTAAGGTTAGTCGCAAATTCACAAGTATCTGAGCTAGAAGACCATATAAGGTAGGATCATCTTGTATTTCTATCTTTCTTGCTTTTGTACATTTCAATTTCTCATCCAAGTCATTCATCCAATCCTCTATCAACAGTAAGAAAAGTCAAAGCGCTCCACTTACTGCGCCAAGAGAACAGCCCTATAGTAAACTTGTCCTTTGTCCAATTTATCCATTGCCTCTGTGATACCCGACTCCGTCATAGGGAAAGTTTGAACGATGGGTTTAATATCATGGAATGCAGCGAAGTCCAACATTTGCTTGTGTGCACTTCTGTTCGCAACAAGGTTTCCTTGAATGTTGATACCAGCGACAAGGAATGGCATGTATGGGATCTCGAGGTTCTGGAAAGAAACTGTCAAGGGGTAGATGGTAGAGCGGGGTGCCATGATTGGGAGGATCAATTCCCAGTTTGGTTGAGCGGCAGTGGTAACGAGGAGACGGTTGATGGGTCTAGAAACCTTGAGTTCCTTGACATCTTTGGTAGCGATAAACTCGTGTGCACCGAGCTTGGTGGCTTCATCCTTCTTCTTGTCCGAGCTACTCAATACAACAACTCTGCAACCCATCTTGGCAGCAAATTGAATAGCCAAATGTCCCAATCCACCAACTCCCATAACGGCAACGACATCAGTGCTCTTGATACCCTGGAGGGCAGAGAATGTGGTAGCACCTCCACATTGTAAGGGAGCGGCAAATTCATCAGGGATGGAGGCTGGTGTGGGGAAAAGGAAGGCCTCACGCCAGATAGCGTGGGAAGCAAATGATCCTTGATCAAGATTGGCATATCCGTAAAGAGCACGTTCTGGACAGAAAACCTCGTTTCCAGTAAGACATTCGTTGCAGTGGCCACAAGAATCGTGCTCGTAACCCCATCCTACACGGTCTCCTTTCTTGAGATATTTGGCATCAGGGCCAACAGATTCAACAATGCCAACACCTTCGTGGCCAAGGACCATGTCGGCACCTTTCTAGATGGGGGGTTAGCTATAGAACAAATCACAAAGGGTGGCGATGGAGTATGGACTAACGTAGTGAAGATCTGTTCCGCAAACACCGGAAGCGGTAATCTTTACCAAGACGCTGTCACCTTTGAGCTCTTCTGGCTTAGTGGTGGTGCTCTTGATGGGGGTGCCATCTGCTCTGCCCTTGAAAACTGTGAAGGTAGGCATGTTGAGTGTAGTTTAGGAAGAAGTAGATGATTTGAGGGTGGATTTGAAAAGTTGGAATTTCAAGTGAAGTTATAGATGTTTTTGAATGGCTTGAGAAGCTGGAGGGAAGAGTAGAAGAGGAAGTTGATTTGATATGGAATAAAATGTATTTACTATGGCTTTTAACTCACATTATATAATCTTTGAACTCAGGGCCGCTCCTCCATGTTTGGGTCCAGGCACCGTCCGGCCCATCGTTCCATGCGTTGGTATTGATTAGTGACAATGATTATCGGTGAAGTGTACAAGCGCATGTACTCACGGGATTGTTCGTAATCAAACTTACCGATTCACATCCGACGGAGGTCCCTGATGATTACCTGATCTTGAAGGAGAATCCGGAAGACAAATAATGGGCATTCAATGCTTTATGTCCGAGTGGGACCCATGTTCTTTAGGCTTATGACTGAACGCGAAACAAAATTTACTAGGGTATAATCTCCGGATACCCCATTAGGGCTGAACCATGTAAGCAATGTTGGTGACCAACTGTTGGACGATAAGATAATATAACCGATCATTGGTTGTTATCCACCAACGTTTGGATAATGCAAAGTTAATCTGTAACTACATCTCTGGAGTCTCGGAGTTAAATTATAAAATAATCAATTATGCTACCCCACGATTTTCGTCTCTTGACATGAGCCAATCAGACTACATGCTCATGCGCCGAAGGCTTTTCGGCAACCTTCCCGGCCTCAAGCCAAGAATCGAACATTGCTGGCTTAGCACCCAAAGTCGATCATGCGTATCTATAAATCGCTGTGCTTGCGAGCTACGAAAACGAAAGTTCTCCATGATTGGCTCTAGCTTTATGATTGAAGAAGGCCATGGAGTAATTTCTTTGTCATAATTCAGCTGTATGTTACAATGAGTAAATAGATGATATCCAAGTGGTTAAAGCATTAATTCTATACGAATAATTATTGCTGGTACAAGAGTAACTACCGAAGGATAATCTCGCTACTCCACAATATTGTTTCCCAATACAGCCACCACCCATATGCGTTTACCATGATGTGCATATTGCCATACCATTGTCAACCCGAGAAAACTATAGTAATAGAATGGAAAGAAACATAAAGAAAAGTACGCCTGAAACCCATGCCTCTTGTTCATCATCATTATCATTACTATTCCGGAAATATCGTCCCCATATTCGCCCATAACATCTCGAAGTCTGTATATGAATCTGCTGGAAATGTCATATCAATGGATTGAGCCAAGATATCTTGAATTTCTGCATTGGTCTCATTATCGAAAGACAACGAATCCACACCTTGCATTCCAGTGAAGCTATCATCGAGAAGACTCTCATATCCCGAGTCTCCTGCACTCATGACAGATTGTACTTCATCGGGCTTGATCATGACTTTCGACTGTTGCGCCATCATTTGCTTCTCATAAGTTTGTGCAAGACGGATATCGACTTTAGCACTGAGTTCAGTCATGACATTAGCAGCGCTGGCAGCTTGAGCGAAATTGTTACCAAAGTTATCGAAGACAGCGATGGCGAGGTCGAGAGCACCTCTTGCTGCTCGAGTCTGTGTGCCTTGAGGATATGCGAAGATATAACCGACGAGAGTCATTGCACAGTTCCACTGCCATTGGAAGGATTCCTGCCAACCTGCTAGAATCGATGTCGACAAGATTACATGATGCATGATGTGCGTCAACTGCATAGCATGGCCGACACATTTGAGTGCGATTTGTTCTGAGAGAGCAGTGGGTGTGCTTGCTGGATTGAAGACGATAAACGGCCGGCAGAGGTTGGTACTGAGATTGTGGTACATAAGTTCTAGGAGGAGTCGTTGTCGTTGAAGCCACAGTGGTGCGAATGGCTCGATATTAACATGTGATAGGTCTGTGGAGAACGGAGACCCGCCATTGAGACGATCGGTCTTGAGTGCCATGGGTACACCCCTGAGCCATTCGTCCATTCGCTCTAAGTGTGGTTCCAGCATATCTGCATAAGTTCCAAGAGTTTGCAAGTCATCCCAAATGGTTCCTCTTACGTTGACTGTATTAGGGACCGGGGTATCGTAGAAAGCAGAGTAGGCCGATCGAGCAACAAGCAACAGTTTCGTATTGTGAAGATTCCAAGTCAACCAGGTAACATTATCACCCAGAGGTGCAAAGCTTTGTCCTGCAGCAATGGCAACATCGCGGTCGTCTGTAGGAAGGGTGCATGTAGTGTTACACTCATGAACCAAAAACGGACGACCGAGTTTCATACTCATTTTACTCTCCAAAACGTAGAGTGTCCACCACATGCGTTTCCGCAGTTCTCTTTCCTTTCTTGGCATTTCTTGGGGAGGCTCGACATGTAGACCAAGCATATAAGCTGTCCGTACAGCAGCACTGCAAGCGCTGTCTGCCATATTTTGAAATGATCCACAGCAGAGGTATATGGAACAGAGTATATGACATTGGAGAGTAGCTATTGTTGGTGCTTCAAGATCGGCTGCCAGTAGAGATTGACAACGTCGGTAATGCCATCTGCCAGCAATTGTTGCATCATTGACATTTACGTTAGCTCTCGAGCCGGGATTATGTGTGCGTGTTACATTGGGCAGAAAAGACATGCCATACTGCATACACATTGCGAGGATAATATCGACAAGCGCGGAAGGTTTTCTCTCTTTGTCAGAATTCATCCATAACGACTGATAATGTTCTTTGAATTCTTGTTCGTCGATGATGGGATTTGAGGTATAGTATGATTGCCAAAAGAGCCCAAGAAAGTACTCTTCTTGTGTTGGTGAAAGATAATCACCAACATTGAGGGGGTCTTCTATCGGGACCATCATCCCATTTTTGTTGTCTGATGTATCTGCTGTAGTCGGCCCATCGAGTACTTTACTCGCCGAGTTCGGTAACATGGCATGGGCAGAATGTTTTTGGTGTAGTGAAGCGGTCAAGAAAGTATTGAGGCGCCCGATGAAATAGTACAGTGATGCTGAGCCATACCACGTCTTTTGTGGGGAACGCGCGGTGCTAATGTGAATGCCTTCCCATTCTCTCTTGATTGAGTTTGCGTCAAATTCAAGGCCGCTCATACCACCCAAGCCACTCATACCGCTTAATCCAGTGTCATGTCCCGATCGGGAACTTCCAATACTATTCGGCGGTGAAGGAAGTCCATGTGGAGGAAGCATTTGCATGTTTTGTTTGCTATCGCTTGAGCGCTCTTTATCGAGTTGTTTCTCAAGTTCTTGCACTTTTTGCTTAAGGCGTTCAATCTCACGATATGCATGTGGAAGTGTTGCCAACTTCATAGCACCGCTATTGCTGCAGTTGCCGCCGCGAGTTTTGCAGTTGTTACACGGATGGTCATTATCGCATTTGATCCGATGGACTCGACACCAGTCGCACGCTTTGGCCACTTGACTTCGTTTTTGACGTGGACGGGGCCGTGGTGGAGGTTCTGGGGATGCAGAAGTACTAGGCGTAGTAGAAGGCATGCTCACGAAAGTGGTGAACATTTTGGGAGTAATGTGATGGGTATCAAGTAGAGAGACGGAGAGATGATGTTGGCTAGACGGATGTATATGCGGCACAGCAGCAACTGAGATTTGATAGCAGATTGCTACGAAACCTAGCAGAAGGCTGTTGCTCGTGATCAATGGTCAATTAGTACCTCCTAAGGTCAATTTTAGGAAAGTCGAAAGTCTCAAGATATGAGCATAGAGGATACCAATTCTGTATGTACAGAATATGGAGTTTGTATGATTTGCGGTGTCAGAAGTGCGAGCAGATCTCTGGTATTCTTTATTTGTGCACGGGCGGCACAATTAATGTGTTTTGGGTGCCAAGGGGTCTACCCCAACCAAGCCCCACCTGAAGGGACCCGGGAAGATAGATGGCTAGAATGCCACAAAACAAAGTACGGCTTTTACGGCTTTGCACTATTCGATTTTTCCGTGGATGATGCCTAGTGTCAATACCAGAAAGGTCTAGAAATGAAGCGTCTAACGAGCTAAGATGTACTGCTTTTAGACTTGATGTCAAACGATTTGGTAGGGCTTGACCAATGATTTATCAGAATGCTAATGCTCATAGATCAATCGACATCTATCGGAATTACCGTCGATATCATACCATACTACATCATACATATGATACATTACAAATTTCTAATCGACTTGTCTGAAAAGAGTTACCAAGCTTTGACTACTTAGGTACCGGTACAACTGATTGAGGCGGAGATAGCGTTTTGGGCTTCGGAGAAGAGCCTATCGTGCCTATGAGCCCCATAAAGGCTGCACTAAAACCCCTGTTGATCTGTCAAAATGCATCGTAAATAGCACCGGAAAACGCTTGATTATTATCAGCCCTTACTTTCATCATTCCACCCCACCTACTGAAAACTGCCTGCGGAGTACATAATCTTATTTCCAAAAAGGAACTGTCTCATCACGACGTATAAACTTCGAACAGCTAATCCACAATACTGTTATCATGGTTAGAACGTTATAATCGATTGATGAACCCACTTCGCGTGTACGTACTTTCATCACACTACCTAATTTTAGCTACGAGGTCATTTAATACTACAATCTCTCTCAAAACGACAATGTCAACAATTACTGCAAGTAATTGAGTGCTCATCAATTCAAATTGCACTCGGGTCCTCGCCACGTGAAAGGCTTTCATCAATAGAACCAATCAAAGGCGGTCTGAGGATATATTACGGCCACAAAATTACGGGCTGGAACTTCAAACTGTAATTACTCGGGTCCGAAGCCGTGGATTCCGAGCCACGGCAAAGAGCCGAATCAAGTTTTGCTCAAGATAATGTCTCGAATACATGGCCCGGCTTCCTTATATCGGATGAATAAGCCGAGAGATTTAAATAAGCTTCCTTCGTTGCCAAAGAACAAGATTTGCCGAGTCCATATGTCTTTTCGCTACTTCTGCATTCCGTCGTTGCGAAAGCGAAAACAGTGGGAATTCTATTTCAGTTTTCGTCGACATAGGATTATGGCAAAGTACCCTTGATGAGCTTCATCACAATGTTACCGTACGGAGTGTGGTAGTAGCCGGTTCACTCGGCATTGTAATCGATGTTTCTTGGTAAGCATGGCATTTACGATTATCAGCGCAAGCTCCAAATCCTTCGTAACAGAAGGGTTTATCGTCATTGTTCTTGCCATCTAAACACCTTAATCTCAACGTTTCATTTCATGATAAGGCGTTGATTGAAAGACGTATTATTTCTAGGTATAGAATGTGCCTAAGGCACGGATCCAACTAAATGCTCATTTTATGAAACGGCATGTTTCTTCAGCGGGGGAACCTTATTAATATTCCCGCGCGTATGGGTGTGATGTAATCCCGCCTAATTTTTCAGGGTCTTGCAGATATGCAACGGGCCCGAGTCCATATATGCGGTGTATCTCGTGGTTTTTCAGAACCTTGTAGACCCTGAGTTCTGCATGGTGTCGGGGAACCAGGCAACAACATCAGCATCTATAGCTTAAACATGAAGAAAGGCTCACGTGAGGCTGAGTGGGCCAAGAAGCTTAGGAGCTTGGGACCAAACACTCGGATTCACTTCACAAGACTGCTTGCAGTTGCTGGGACTGTTTGCAATCACGGTACCTGACCGTTTGCTCTAGCTCTTTAAAATGATGCAGTGATCATATATCAAGTTGCTGTGGAATAGAAGGTACACGGTCGCCGGTCTTTGCCCGGACCGGATTAAAGCTCGGGTGCTTATGTGATGAGATCAAAGCCGTGATATCGCCTTGAGACATTCATCAGTATTGGCAGCCCTAGCTCTTCTATAGCTTATCTTCCTCTGCTGATCATGGTTCGAGGATACGAGCTAACGCGGGGCTAGGCTCCCGCTGCACGTTAATTGCATGTAAGCAGGGTTACCACATGTCAACAACGTGAAGTCGCCAACAGTTCGGTTCCCAAAATATCGACATTCGTTGATCCTACCTCAGAAACGAGCTGAACAAAGCTTAACCTCGCTGTCTCTGCGCCGCACGCGATATTACGGCAAGCCAGGGTTCTTTCTTCAACACCCTCGACTTCACGGTATGGAATATGATCCGATACGGGCTATGAAGTGAGACTATACGATAGTGACCATCATGGGTGATAGGAACGAGGGCGAAAAGCGTCTGAGAAGTGGTCTAAGCATCAACTTGAACGTCTATATAAACAGCTCAAATTCTCGACGTTAAGCTCAATCTTCATCACCCTCATCACCTTCTTCCTTCCTCAGCTTCATTCATTGCAGAAGAATCTCTTCCGATTGCCATCATCTCTTCACTTGAAGATTACTTCCTTCTTTCAACCTTTGCATACTATCCTCGTTACTAGCAGAAATGTTTAGCAAAGAATTCACAGCTGTGGGGCTGGCAGCTCTCTCTTTGGTGTCTCAATCGCAAGCAGGACCTACCTTGGGTACTTCTCACCTCAAAGCAAGAGCTCTCTTAGGTAACTCTTTTGGTGTTCCTGGTCGCAATGCCACTTACGACTACGTTGTAGTTGGTGGTGGCAATGCCGGTTTAACTATCGCCATGAGATTGGCTGAAGCCGAGGCTGGCAGCGTTGCTGTCATTGAAGCTGGAACTTTCTATGAGATTAGCAATGGAAACATCTCGCAAGTTCCTGCCACTGATGGTGTATTCGCTGGAAAAGGTGCCACTGATTGGCAACCTCAGATCGATTGGGGTTATCAGACTACCGCACAATCTGTAAGTTCTAGGAATTAGATTTGAACCAAAAATCCCTTACTGACATTCTTCACAGGGAGCATTCAACACTTCTCTTCACTATGCTCGTGGTAAAACTTTGGGAGGTTGTTCTGCCAGAAACTTCATGGTCTATCAACGTGCAACTGTTGGATCAATGCAGAGATGGGCCGACGAGGTTGGCGACGATTCCTATGAATGGGATAACTTTCTTCCTTTCTATCAGAAGTCTGTTAACTTCACTGCTCCCGATATGAGCCTTCGATCTACCAACTCCACTCCAGAGTTCGTTGCTGCTGATGCTGCAGTATTCCCAGCTACCGGTCCACTTTCAGTCACTTGGTCCCACTATGCCCAAGCTTTCGGAACCTGGGCCATCGAAGGTCTTTCTCAAATCGGCGTACCGGTGATTCCTGGATTTTTGGGTGGAACCTTGATCGGAGCTTCATATCCTACATTCACCATTGATGCTGAAAAGATGACACGTGATTCTTCCGAAACCTCTTTCCTCAGGGTTGGTATGAAATCACCTGACCTCAAGGTTTACACCCTGTCCATGGCAAAGAAGATCCTCTTCGACGACAGCAAGAAGGCAACTGGTGTTCTTGTCGAGACTGGTGGCTACCCATTTACTTTGACTGCCAACAAGGAAGTCATCTTGTCTGCTGGTGTTTTCGGATCTCCACAGCTTCTTATGGCTTCTGGTGTTGGACCTGCAGAAGAATTGAGTGCCATCGGTATTGATGTCATTGCTGACCGTCCAGGTGTTGGAAAAGGAATGCAAGATCATCTATTCACTGGTGTCGGATACCGTGTCAATGCTCCTACCATTTCAAGACTTGTGAACGATCCTGAGTATGCTGCTGAGCAGCTTGAGATGTACGAGAGCACCCCAGCTGCCGGCATGTACACCAGCCCCGATACTGATGTTCTTGGATGGGAGAAGATTCCCGAAAAGTACAGAAGCCAATGGAGCAATGAGACTCAAAAAGCTTTGGCTGAATACCCCGCTGATTGGCCTGAGGTTGAGTACATTGCCATCTCTTCTTTCCTAGGCAACCAGGTCATCGAGGGAACTGACCCAAATGATGGATTCAACTATGCAACATTAGCAATCGCTCTCGTCGCTCCTCGATCCCGCGGATCTCTTACCATCACCTCCGCCGACACCAATGTTGCTCCTTTGATTGACCCGGGTTTCTTGACCGAGCAATCTGACGTCGACATCATGGTTGCTTCAGTCAAACGTGTCCGTGAATTCTACGCCACCGATGCCCTTCAAAGCTTCGTCATTGGTGATGAGTACTTCCCTGGATCTAACATCTCGACCGACGCTCAAATCGAAGACTTTGTCCGAACTAGTTTCAACACTATTTGGCACGCAACATCGACCTGCGCCATGGGTCTGGTCAATAATACCAACACTGTTGTTGATACCCAAGCCAGAGTTCTTGGTGTTTCTGGCGTCCGTGTCGTTGATGCTGCCGCTTTCCCACATCTTCCTCCTGGACATCCTATGTCCACAGTCTGTAAGTCTTATCCTCCTATAAACATTAGCAATTGAACAATAACTAACACGCCATTCAGATGCTTTCGCTGAGAAGATTGCTTGCGATATCATTGGTTGTTAAGCAATTCGCCTCAAAGCGCCACCATCCAAAATCATCTCTAACCATTATTCCTCGCTTTAATCCAACTTCTCTTCATTATGTTGTCGATAGATCCTCTTTAGAAGCATCATGGCTGAATTACTCATCTCTTCTTTTCTTTTGACCTCCCGCCAACTGCGACGGAATATTTTGATGCACCACTTGAGTTCCAAGATATTTCGCGCGCCAGAGCACGCAGAGTACTCGAACACTATCGATCTTTGCGTGCAGACCTTGTTAGCTGGATGTCACTGTACAACAATTGCTCGCATCCTCATTCTGAGGGGTAGCTTGAGCATCGTTGGGTTCTTTCCTTTTTGATGTGATATTTGGGCGGCGGATTTCTTTCATATTTACCGTACAGAGGAAGCAGATGTACTATACAGTCATAGATATATAGTGGTAACCATGTTTTCATATAGTAACTCACACACTTTCCATATGCTTTGCAGATCGTGACCAAGTTTCATAGATTAAGGTGACACTGCAGGTTTAGCCAAGACAGACCGGGAAATTGACCTAATAGCATCGCGATAAACTACGGACTTAATACTGAGTAAACGCAGGTTTTGGTCATGACTTTGCTTTACGATCTACTCGATACCATTGCCACCAATCATTAGGCTTCGAATAGAAAAATGACTGTTAGATAGTGTTTGCTAATCCTTGACACATTTGTAAAATTTTACAGCGTGTGGAAACCAACCAACAGCATATATTCATGCAGGAATCAATTTTTATCATTGCCAATCTTATTCTGTTGGTTGAAGTTGGTGTTTGATGATGTTACCGTACATACCATCATCGAACATTCAAATTATTATGGACTTTCAAATTCACCTACTTGCTTGATTAACTGCACGTTAATTTCTAGTATTAATATCTAACTTCCAAAATAATGAGCTTTGACTATGAAGATTTTGACTAACTTTCGTGCAAATTCTCAACCCTCATTACTCGTGAACATTCTGTTCGGATACGGGCTCCATTCCGGCTAATGTCAGGGGTATCTCGGCTGAGAGGAACATCCCTTCGGATGACATAACTTCACCGAAAACTATTCACTACCGAGCTCTCCCGAAACCCTTTCCGTCCCCACTTCTTCAACTACCTGCAGATCTTCCACTCTACCCGCTGTTCTCCATCCTTCCCGCTCAGCCCCGAAGCGCATGCCCCGAGTTAGAACTAGGGAATGCAAAACAATCACAACCTTACTTGCTTCAAAAGTCAGAAACCATCCAACCATTTGTTGATGACAAGCAAAATTTCTCATGTACTGTCAATCGTATTCCACGCAGGTCCTCTCACGACTAGTTCAGAATTATGCGGTAGGCTGAGGATAAGTCATGTGATGCAGTTCTAGCCCCCAAATTCAAGCAATAAGGATGTTGCTGCTAAGGAAACTAAGATCGCCAAGCAAAGCTGTAAATGCTTGGTGATAAGTGGGACAGATCATGTTTATATATGGATCAGTGCAAAGGCTGTGTAATGGGACCCGAGTAGATGAACCAACGGTGAAGTAATTTGGGCGGTTCAGCCGACACGGCATGTCAATTGTATAACCAAGCCGATCATGTGCACGAATTGTAGAGTTCGTGATCAAGATTGATTTTCAAGGTCACATGTGTATATGATTGCACCAGCCACTAAGCCGCTATGCTGAGCCACCCATCACAAGCCACCACAGAACTTAAGGACACATCTCAAAGGAGTGGAAAGCGCTCAAAATTAGAAATGGATGGAGAAGATGAAGGATATTGGAAGGATAAGGAAATTAGAATGATCAGTTGAATTGATCTTGACACCTGAATATTTGAAGCAATGATCGTCAGGTAACTTACATTCAGTCACTTTTGATTGAGGCAAATGATGTAATTGTGATGTTATAAAATTTGTTTGTGTTTTATCGATGATTAAATATGAACAATAATCGTGATTCATGAATGAAATCCCAAACTCCTGATCCATCTATCCCAATATCTTATCTATACCAATACCCAAGTCTATCATTCATAAATTAAAAGAGATGCATGAAAAGATACATGAAATGAAAAGTGACAAAGGAAACTCGTTAAATGACAGCCATGTCTAATTCAAAGCCAAGAAAGCATTTTGAACTGCTACAGGCTCTTTGATACCCCACTGAACCATCCAGTTCTCCAACCACACTCTGTTCAAAGGACCGAGATTTCTCAAAGTCTTACTGGCAGACTGAGAAACGTTGGTAGGTAAGGTACGAGCACCCTTCTCAACGGCACCACCAGCTGCTGCCTTGGAGTAGAACTCAAGAAGGCGCATGGCGGGGTTGGCATCAACATCGACTTTGCCAGTGCGCTCAGCTTCATCCACGGAAGCTTTGAGTGCGTCGACCCATTGCTCAAATTTGACTGGCTTGACCATGCCTTCGGGGTAAGCAGCGAGGAGGTTCTGTCCCAAGTCCTCTTCCCAGGAGGAGAACTGTGGGTTGACAACGTGGAAAGTCTTGCTGTGGAGAGGAGCAGAAGAGATAGCGCCTGTAGCGGCGTCAAGTTCTGGCTGGGATGCGGTCTCAAGAATCTCGCACAAGACCTTGGAGAGCTTGTCGACTGGGAGCCAATCGATGTGATCTCTGGATGGGAAGGTCTCTGGAACAACACCGAGATGGGCGGATGAGACAATGATAGATGGGATATACTCGTGTTTGTTCCACATTCCCTTTTGTTGCTCCACTGGACCGGCCACAATACCAACACGGCAGACAGCAGTGCGAACACCGGAGATTTGAGCGGCTTTTTCGAGGAGGGCCTCGGCGATAAGCTTGGATTGACCGTATCCCATAGGTGCTGCGGCAGTGAAGTCGAGAATTGGTGCCTCAGGAACACCACCAACTCCCTTGTATCCACCAACGGCGGCGATGGATGAGATAAACATCACGAAGGCGTTGTTGGTAGAGCTGGATGCCATTTGAGCGAGGTTGCGAACACCAGTGATGTATGGCTTGAATGAATTGAGAGTCCAGTTGAAGTTAACTGGCCATTGACAATGAAGGACGTGGGTAACATTCTCCAAGATCTTAGTGTAGTTCTCTTGTCCAACACCCAATTGAGAATCAGAGAGATCTGCCTTGAGGAAAGTAACTCTCTTGGAATCAATGGGGCTCAACCCTCTTGCAGCGATGGCTTGTTGGTATTTCTCGGCACCACCAGCAGAGCGATCAAGAGCGTAGATGTGCTTGACGTTTGAGTCATTGTTCATCTCATTGAGGAGGTATGAACCCAATGAACCGGTAGTACCAGTGAGGAGAACGGTAGTACCGGTGGTGACTGGTGTGACACGAGGCTTAGACTCGACTGGGAGAGTGGAGACAAATTCTTGGAAGAGAGACTCCATGGCAGTCAATTTAGGATTCTTGACTTCTTTCTCGTTGGGATCGGCACTTTGGTAGGCACTATCAGGATCTTCAGGTGCCAAATCTGCTGTCTTGTAGAGAAACTCTGAGAGCTCAACCAAAGATGGGTTGGAGTATACAGAAGCTGGTGAAATGGAGTCCGGAGTGAGGTTGTTGCCACCAGTGAGCTTGGCATGGATCTTGAGCTCGCGAACAATCTTGATGACATGGAGAGAATCCAAGCCGGATTCAAAGAATGCTGAATCAGGTCCAAGGTTTTGAATGCCGGCAGTCTCCTCGATGAGGTCTTTTAGCCATTTAGCAATGTTGGTGCGGTCGGCAAAATCCACTCGCAAGTCACCGACTTCACCTTCTTGGTCATCGAGATTCTCGGCAGCAGTGTAGACATCCTCGATATCTTTCTCGTACAATCTGTATGTCTGATGTCTTTGGATCTTACCTTGACCAAGGTAGTGCATTGGGCGGCTAGGATCAACAAACAAGATGTGGTATTGATCAAGCTGACCGTGAGCAGGAGCGTGAACATTAGCTTGGGCAATAGCTGGAAGCATCTCCTTGATGAGAGCGTGGCGATCAGCAGCGCTGGCTGGTGGAGCATCCTTGAGGTCGACAAGAGCAGCTGGCTGGAACTTGCCACGGCCAACAACCATGGCACCCTTGACGAATGGACTGCTGCAGAGAGAAGCCTCCATGAGAGCTGGAGCAAGTTTCTCACCATTGCTGAGGACGATAACATCGTCAGCACGACCTCTCCATTTGTACAAGAAAGGCTTCGCTGGATCAGGGTGGCGAGAGTAGAGATCATTCATGGAGTATTCCTCGAGTTGAGGGAAGGTACTGAAGATACCCTGATAGTAAAGATCTAATTCAGGCTTTCGCTCAATGTAAAGCTCGTGAAGACCGTCCATGTACTCTCTGAAGACAATACCAGAGTGAGTTGGGTGCCAGTAGAAGTAAGCCCAATCCTCAACGGCAGGAGCCAATCGTGGAAGACAAGCAGTCTCAGTAGCTCCAAAGTTGGAAACGACTCTGCAATGCTTGGAGATGATATCACCGGCAGTCTGGGAGATGGCAGCACCACAGACGAGAATGTAGTTGAAGTTGTGGATACGCTCAAGGGATTTGGGGTCGTGGCTTAATTCCTCATAGATGGATGGGGGGCCGATTGAAGCGTCAACACCACTATGCTTGTGGATCTCATCGGCATATGCAGCGTGGGGTATGACATTGGCAGAACCGTAAACAGTGGTGACACCGAGAAGGAGAGACATGGTGATACCGATATTCAAACCACTAGTGTGGAACAAAGGCATGAGGTTGTAAGCCCTACGAGATTGTTGGTAGACTTCAGTTGTTGGAACATATCCGTCGACTGCTGGAATAGTTCTCCAAGCCTCATAAGTGCTGAGGATCTCGTTCTTCCAGGTAATAGGCTTTGGAAGACCGGTGGAGCCGGTAGTGTGGAGGACGAGGCATGGGTCGGTTCGTGCCTCAGCAAAAGACTTGCTGTAGGGGTAGGCGCGGACCTCTTCATCTTCAAGCAACTCTTCAAGTTCTGGTACTGTTGCAGTGCGCATGTTGCGTTGGCTCAAGATATTTTCAACATGAGTATTGCGGGCTGTCAAGAAGATGTGGCAGTCGGACTTCTCAAGAACATTTAGAGACCCGGCGACGCTGTTACGGGGAGAAAGATACAGCATCTTGTATCCGGCTTTGATAGCGCCGAACATGAAAAGAAAGTAACGAATGTCACCTAGTGGCCATGTTAGTATGATAAGTTTATCGTGGAAGGGGAGGAATATACTCACTGTGGCCTTGGTAGGCGACAGCTGGGAATTCACCAGCGGGAGCTTTCCCAAGGATTGACTCCAAGTACCAAGCGGTACGGTTGATAGCATTGGCGAAGGACCTGGCAGATACTTCTACGAAGCCATCTTGTGGCATATCAGTCTTTGGGTAAGCAAAGATTGAATGATCGGGAACCGATCTGGCAAGCTCATCTGGGATGAGGTGAACCAAACGGGCGGGGTTAGAGTTGGCTGCGGCGAAGGCGGCTGGGACATCAGATCGGAGAGTTCCTTGTTGAGACATGTTTGAAGATGGTTTGAGTAATTGAAAAGGTTGAAATTATTAGTATGAAGTATTGTTGGATGTAAAGATGGTTGATTGACTCAAAGAAGCTTTAGTGAAGGTGTTGGATGTAGATTGTTGGATGTATAAGACTCAAGTATTGGAAAACTGCGAAGTGATGTTCTAGCGATGCCTTGATAGAATGTTGAAGATGTTGTTGATGATGATAAAAAAGTATTTCCCTCGACAACATCGACAACTTATATATCAGAATCTTGTTGACTATCGACATAGTGTGTAGTGTATACACTTCCCAAAAGAGTGTTTCCATACCGCGCAACAGGAACATTCCATTGAGCAGTGATGGTATTCGCGGGGAGCGGACAGCCGGAGCAGAGCTAACGGGCTACTTTCGGCCTACTCTATCTTCAATGAGATTCAAGATTCCTATACCAAAGGTGTATGAACATTACCTGCGCGAGATCTGAGATCGCAGTTGGATCTGGAGATGAGATTGGCGCGATTAGGAATTCGGGAGCTTGCAAAAATCTCCTAATGACAACATACCAATGGCTACTCCAGGAGTGGTGTTGCCCTATCTTAGTTTGTTACCTTCTACATGGTAGTAACGCTAGTACCATCGCGCCATGGTACCAATTGTACATCCTGGATCTTGCAGGAGTTTCATGATCCATTGCAACAGACGTTGATGGAGCTTCTAAATCGGGACTTCCAGACACGTTCTGGTCACTAACACTCCGCCATAGCTCCCGGAGCTTGGACCATACATGCAATTGAGGGGGTTTCCCATGTTTTGATTATTTTCGTGGAGCAAGCATTCTGATGAAACTGTAATTTGATAAGGAGTTCAATGATACTTTGCTTTAATGAGTTAGGCTTCAAACTAAAGTCGGTTTGTACGAATTGGGACGCTTCACCGAAGCGTAAGGGAAAGACTGTTGTTAGTATCGCGTGAGAAATTCCGGATTTTGCACTCAAATTGCAACTGCTATGTGAGGGAAAACATTACGTACCGTTTTAGGATTGTGCACCAAACTTCACTATCACTCGGATATGATCAAAACAAATTCATTCCGGTTCTCCTACCGAATTTTAAAGTTTACTTTGTGGAAATATTCCGGTCTTTGTCATTATCTAATATTGGTGAAGGGAAATCTATGTGAGAGATACCAGCACTAATCTTTGATTTGAAATGCTGTTACAGAGAATGTCTTTTAAACGCACTCTGTTGCTTGTAAAGGAATACTCTTTCGGAATACTGTACAAACAAGGGATGTAGAAAGGGTAAGGTAGTTGATGAGATGACCTAGAGGCACCTTGAGGGTGGATATAAAAATATTTATCACACACCTACACAGGGGTTCTTAACCCTCAAAATATTAAATACTACGCATTTTATTTTGGAATACGTTAACAAATATAACAGATAAAAAATGGTTAAATGCAAGAAAAAATACGTATTTCTCCCGGTGTCATTGGCTAATGAGTTCTAAATCCGGGTTTGGGACAGTGGCAACGATGAGTGTACGTAATTATGGAAATACTCAAAGTAGCAATTCGGAATGTAGGTAGTAAATGTTTCCTCAAGTAGACTAGACAGATATAAGAGAAACAATAGTACGTTTTCTGGTACCATAAATCTAATGCCACTGGAAAGGTTTCGAAAAAAGTCTTCACAACATGCTTACATAATACCTTGGAAGAAGACCTAACAGCTTGTGACTTTCCAAGCATTAACAGCGTTGTGTAAGGTTGTACCACAAATATTCTCCGGTTGAAGATTTGATTCTCTTCAACGACAGATGAAATGCATCAATTATCAAACCCGGCTCCCTGTCTCCGATGGTAAAAACTCAGGAGCAACCGAACGGGACAAATGTAATGAAATAGATTAAGTTTTGGCACTTTCACGGGCCGAGCCTTGCAACAATCCAGCTTGAAGAATATCAGCATCGACCCCACATTCTTTAGCGACATTTCACAACATCCTTCCTATTCCCCCTTTTGGTAATGGAGTCACGGAATCTCAACCAAGTCCTATATCGGTGGCCGCGAGTATAGATATCACCATTACCCCGACTATTTGAAATGAAGTGGACACCTCTTTTACTTTTTATTATTCCAAGATATAGCCGCGCCTAATATAAAATCACCTCACTCTACTATTGAACAACTTAAATACAAGAATCAATATCGATAAAATAATTGATCGAGCAACATCCAAAATCAATCGAGAAACCAAACATGCCTTCTTCTACAAAACTTCCAACCCGTGCTTTGGGACGCAATGGTCCTCAAATTCCTGCCCTTGGCCTCGGGCTCATGGGTTTAAGTAGTAAGTCCTTCAGAAATCATCAATGGATGACAACTAGATTGACAATCAATGATAGCTTTTTACGGAAAGCCTGGTTCGGATGAGGAACGTTTTGAGTTTCTTGATCGTGCTTACGAGCTAGGCTGCACTCATTGGGATTCAGCTCAAATGTATGGCGATAATGAAGTGCTTTTGGGCAAATGGTTCACAAGAACTGGAAAACGCAGTGAGGTGAGATCGCATCAGCTCTCGAACACAAAGCTGAGAAATGGCTGCTTATTGTTGTCTAGATCTTCTTGACTACCAAATTCGGTAACCATGTCACCCCAGAAGGTGGTCGTGAAATCCGAAACGATGCAGAGTACATCCGTCAATCTGTGGCGGAGAGTTTTGAAAAACTCCAAACTGATTACATAGATTTACTCTACTGGTAGGTGCTCCTAAAACAATCTTAAGGAAAATGGAATTTATTCTCATGCGCACCGAATAGTCATAGATTCACTGGAACAATTCCAGTCGAGACAATTGTTACTGTTATGAAAGAATTTGTCGAGTAAGTCTCCAGTCCTGTCATTTGTTTGTCAGATACTGACTTCGGAAGTGCTGGCAAAGTCAAATATTTAGGTCTCAGCGAGTGTGGTGTTGATACTCTCGAACGTGCTGTTAAGATTCACCCAATTCACGCGTACCAAATTGAGTACAGTCCATTCTCTATGGATGTTGAGAAGCCAGAAGTTGGACTTCTTGATTGTTGCAAGAGACTCGGCATCGCGCTTGTTGCCTATTCACCATTGGGCCGTGGTATCCTCACTGGTCAATACAGATCAGTCGACGATTTCGACAAGGATGATTTCCGACGAACAATCCCCCGTTTTGCCACCCAGGAGAACTTTGATAAAAACCTGAAACTCGTCGATACCATTACTGCAATTGGAAAAACCAAGAATGCCTCTCCGGGACAGGTAACACTTGCCTGGATGATTAAGCAAGACCCTCTCATTTTCCCAATTCCGGGTACCAAAAAGATCAAGTATTTGGAAGAGAACATTGGAGCTCTGTATTTGGATTTGTCAGATGAAGAGGATAAAGCAATTAGACATGCAATTGAGAGTGCTGAAGTAGTTGGAACTAGAGTTGCTGAGCATCTCATGGGTGTTCTTGTGGTTGATACTCCTCCTCTTACCAATTGATTGGTTCAAGAGATTGACGTTGGATATTGAATATGAGTTGTTGGTGAAATTGGTTTTATAGAGAAGACACCTGGTATGGTGCACCACAGAATTTGACCACGGGTTTCTACATACTGCTTGAATATGCTTGTCCTAATTGTGAGGAATAAACTCTGTAATGACTTCGCTCAGGATTCTCGTGAATGTCAAAAGATACATGAGGAATATTGGCATCTGCTTAGGTACTAGAGTTGTTTTGTTTCCCATAAAACTTACTGTTGAACTTAGGTAACGATCACCACCTCGACTTACAGGTGTCTGATAAAGTGATGATAAGCTATTCTCAATTTTTGAATGTCACTTACAGTTGGCCTCGGGAATAACATGGCGGCTTTCTCAAAATTGCATCAGTGACAGATCATTTAGCACTTGCATGCCGATTCTCACATTAAGCTTGTATAGAAGGATAATTTCTGTCGGAAATGCGAGACATAATCTTTCAACGCTTTCGTTGGCTTGTGCGTCTCGTGTGGCTGGTAAAATGATGACATAATCATTGTTGTGGTCCAGAACCTTAACCCAACCATCACAATCTAAGTTCTACCCCGAGTCAACAAGCACACGACTTCTTCATCTCGGGTGAAATCTTCAACAACACGATAGCCACGTAATATCGTGCTGCAGTAAATATTGGCTAAATGCACCCATTGGTATCATATCCCGTCAGAAGTTCTGGTGAGGTCTGAATCTGAGCTCCGGGGTGTGTACACAGTGCAGGTAATCATTTAGCGTGAATTTAAGGCACGACAACTAGGCTGCGTGAGGAACTCCGGTGTAATATCAATTGGCTTCTATCCATTTGTAAACAATCAAAGCGGAAAGTTGCCGAGATGGAGTTATTGTGCTGCCAGAGCTAGTAGACAAAGCGAGTGTTTGGAAGAATGAGGGATGTGTATGAAGCATAGAGTGCGGAGAAAACAATCACCTTTGCAATTCCGGAGTTGAAGAAACTCTAATGAGCGCAAGAATGGGTGAACTGACGAGGATTGCTTTACCGGACTCACGTTTTCGGTATACAGTCACCAAGCCATGTCTGACCGATGCATCCGAATTCTCAACCCGAAAGGTGTTTATCAAGTCGGCTCCCCAGCTCAGATTTCATTCATTCTCCAGTCCTCTCTCATCAACATTTCTACAATCTTTCCAGTCTTGATCAATATCTCTTTCGCCCTATTCGTAGCCTCCTTAGTTGTCGTTTAGATCATAATGGCCCATCTCACCCCAGAGCATATCTTGCACCTTTACGATACCTTCGGAGAGCTCAGGGTGCTCGACGATATTATCCGCCATCGTTCCAGAGATAATCCTCCTGCTCCCATTCTGGGATATCCAAGAGTTGAGGATAATCCAAGCGATTATGAGACTTTCACTGGTCAACAGCTTGACTCATTCGTCGATGCTGCATGCAAATACTTCATCAGGAATGGGTTGAAGCCTGTAAGTCAACTAAATATGCACCCAAGACTCACTGTAACCAGTCTGACTCTCAATCTAGGACGGGAAAAAAGTCATTGGTCTATACTCTCCATCTAATGTAGACTTCGCGGTCACCTTCTTCGCTCTCAGTCGTTTGGGATATACTGTTCTCTGCCTTTCCCTTCGCATAGCACCAATAGCTATCATCAACCTGCTTAAGCAAACAGAGTGCGAAGTTATAATCCGTGGTGATACCCCACAAATTGCTGCTACTTGTGATGCCGTTGCACAAGAGGCCACTTTAAGATCTGTCGTCATTCCCCAGCGCGCTCAATATGGAGTACCACGCCCAGCGAGTGAGAAGCCTTTCACAAGAGAATTCGATCGCGAGGTTGAGACCAATGAGGTCGCCATTGTCATGCACAGTTCTGGATCTACCGGGCTACCTAAACCGGTATTTCTTACCCACAAGAATGTGTTGACCCATCCAGTACAAGGTGCTGGAATGCATAACTTCGGTGCACTTCCATTGTACCACATGTATGGTCTCTCCACTACACTTCAAGCTATGTACATGGCAAAGAAGGCAAACTTGCCTAGTGCTACTCTGCCAATGACTGCAGACAACCTTATGCTCGCAATCGAAGCAACTCAACCTGAGGTCTTTCACGCCGTACCATATGCTTTAGGACTTTTAACTGAGCACCCAAGAGGTATGGCATATTTGAAGCAGGCTAAGATTGTCACTGCAGCCGGTGCTCGTACTCCCGACGAGCTCGGTGATCTCTTGGCCTCGGAGAAGGTGAATATTGGTGTCGTATTTGGAACGTGAGTATTCCATTCTATTTATTTATTTTTGATGTTATGCCAACTAACTCCATTTAGTACTGAAGCAGGTCTTCTTGGTGATACTATGCGCCGTGCTGACGGCGATGACTCGTGGAATTACGTTCGAATCTACCAAAACATCAGAAGTTCCATCTACATGGACCCACTCGGTGATAATCAATTCGAATGTGTCTACCTTAAGAGCCATCCAGGATTGTCCGTCTCAAACTCGGATGACCCCGCGCCTGGCTCATGGCGTTCAAAGGATGTTTTCGAGCCGCATCCAACCATTCCTGATACTTGGAAATATGTGACTCGTCTTGATGATCGTGTTACCTTGAGCAATGGAGAGAAAGTCCTTCCACTTCCAATAGAAGGGCGTCTCCGCCAAGAAGAGATCATTCGTGAAGCTGCTGTTTTTGGTGTAGATAGAGCTATTCCAGGTGTCTTGATCTTCAGAGCTTCTGATGAGCTTTCAGACGAAGAATATCTTGAGGCTATCTGGCCAGCTATCGTTGACGCCAACTCTCGTGCTGAGGGCTTCTCTCAAATTACCAAGGAGATGGTCGGTCTGGTGCCTTCAGATATTGAATACCCCAGAACAGATAAGGGAAGCATCATCCGCGCACAAATCTACAAGAAGTTTGCAGATAAAATCGATGAACTATATGAAAGTCTTGATGGAGATGCGGAAGGAACTTTGCAACTTGATCTCGTCGGTACTGAAGTTTTCTTAACCGAGACATACGAAGATATTACAGGTCATCCTCTGGAATCTATTGACACCGATTTCTTCAATGCCGATATTGACAGTTTGAGGGCCATTCAAATGAGACGTATAATCCAGAAGACTCTCGATCTTAAGGGCCAACAACTTAGCAGTAACGTCGTTTACGAACATGGAACTGTCAGAGCTCTAGCACAATACTTGTTCTCTCTTAGCTCTGGTGGAGGCGAGCAAAACAAAGATAACGTTCCACTGATGGAATCGTTGATTCAGAAATACTCCACTTTTGGAGAAGTTGTGGTATGTCTAATTCCCACTACCTTTGTGACGCCAATATACTTACGTGAAAACAGATCTTGACTGGTGCTACCGGTTCTTTGGGTGCTCACGCCCTATACCAGATGGTGAACAGCCCCAAATTCAGAAAAGTATACTGTCTCGTTAGAGGAGAGAATCCAATGGACAGAGTCTTAAAGTCTATCAAAGACCGTGGATTATCTCTCACTCCAGCCGCAAGATCTAAGGTTGTCGCTTTTACGTCTGACCTTGCCCTCAATGATCTCGGTCTTGGAAAAGCTATGATTGAGCAATTCAAGACTGAGGTCTCACTCATTATTCACTTGGCGTGGTCTGTCAACTTCATTATTGGCTTACAAAGTTTTGAACCCCACCTTGCTGGATTGAAGAATCTTTTGGACCTCTCGCTCGCTGTCTATCGTTCAGAGCCAGCTCGTCTTTTCTACGCTTCCTCTATCTCCACAGCTGAGAACACACCTGCACCAGCTCTTATCCCAGATGCTCCAATTGAAGACTTCAATAACGCTTTGAATATGGGTTATGCCCAATCCAAACTTGTCGGTGAATACATGGTTCTTAATGCTGCTCGTGGTGGAGCCCGAGCCTATGCTCTCCGTATTGGACAGATTGTAGGAGACAGGGATAACGGTTTCTGGAACGAAGCCGAATTCGTGCCTTCCAT
Organism: Botrytis fragariae; assembly: GCF_013461495.1. Lineage (NCBI taxonomy): Eukaryota > Fungi > Ascomycota > Leotiomycetes > Helotiales > Sclerotiniaceae > Botrytis > Botrytis fragariae. The sequence continues at coordinate 555,816 of NW_023500986.1, forward strand.
GATCAGATCTGCACTTTCCATGAAAGCTCTCCCAATTTTCCACGAAAACTGCTCTTGGATCCCGGTTGATACCCTTGCCACTGCCATCTTAGAGATTGATGAGAAACTCAAGTCTCTTCCTCGACCATGTGCTATTGACAGCACCAACCCTCCTATTGTCTACAACATGGTCAACCCTGCCACATTCACTTGGGAGTCTCTTCTCGGCGAACTTTCTACAGCCGGTCTGGACTTCAAGGCTATTCCTTTCGGAGATTGGTTACAAAAGCTCAGAGAGTCAGCTGCTAACGGCCAAGAAGAGCAAAACCCAGCCGTCAAGCTTTTGGATCATTTCGAACAGCGATACCTTCAAAGTAACAATGGCCATGGCTACAGTGGTGCCGAGGCTAATGCAAGCTCAAGTGGTGCTAGCAGTCCTCGAAGCAGTATTTCGGGTGCTACACCACCAAGCAGCAAGGGAACCAGCATTAGCGACTATGAAATCGTCGGAGTTACATTCGACACCAAGGCGATCCTGAGAGACAGTAAAGTCTTGCAAAGCCCACCTGACATTATTCAAGATGGATATGTGAAGCAATTTTTGAGTCAATGGTTGAAGAAGTGGGTTAAGTGATTGGAAGCTTATGGATTAGGGGATATGATTTGATGAGATCATGGTATAGAATATATGCGATTACGGCTTCTTTTAGATTTGTATGCGGGGGGGGAAATTGTTGCAGATGACGAATGTTCTCTTTTATCTTGTTCTCTCATGGAGTTTGGCGCAGGTCTACATCATTCCTGTAATTAATTATTTCTAGCTTACTATTCACATATGAAATGGAAGAAATACTTGAACTTTAGAAAGCCTGTGTGAAGCATATCTCAGTAGTCGAACTAGACGGTGCACTATAATATAGCGAAACCGCATTGAATCCTCATTGACCTTGCTTCAAGTACCTATGGACTATAATAAATTCTCGTGCCGTGGATTCTCTCAAGCATGCAATTGTCACCTTGTAGTAAAGAAGCTGAGCAAACTTTTCAGAAACTTTAAACGCGATTACGGTAATTAATCTCAAATCACAAGCGATTTGAGCTATTGAAATATGTTGACCTCGAATTCTAGCCTCTGGATTTCATTTGATACCTGATGCTATTACAACCTACAATTATGAAGCATGTAGCTTGACGCTTGACACATGCTTTGATAACCAAGTTCGAGATGGACATAAACGCGGAATTACTTCAGTCCCATCTCCATGACGACCCTCAAAACCCACAAGGGGTGTATCTATCATTACCCAACCTTCCTTCCCAATTGATAAATCACATATTCTTCAATCTTCAATCTAGCCTCCTGGCTTTCCCACGATCTAGTCTTCGGGCCAGGCCGTTGAAGACTGAAAATAGACTTGTGCATGAAAAAAGCAGCCAAAATTAAAGGCCCAACGGATTTTTGGTCTCGGGTACGTCGGGTCTCGTTGCACAAAATAGATAATCGGCTCGGTAGGACAGGAAATACTACATGCCAAGATACGGCTCTTTTGTTGGCGAGAAGAAATATATTGTACTCGGGGTTTGGGGTATGAGTTGTACTCGGGTTCTTTGATCATACAGGATGATGCATAGTAAGCGAGTTTTGCTCCGAAATCGCTGAGTATGGGGAAGTTTATGCTGAATGGGATTCTGGATATGCGGATGTGGAATTGGGATATTGGGTTGTTCAGTACCGGTAAATGTTTTGGGGTACGTACCCCGCATTTTGAGCTTCTTCTATCATTCACCCCCACTTCCACCTTGTGTGATGTTTGAAATGGTCTTGCATGACCACTACTCATGAAAGTTTCAGATGTTGTGATACTTATTATTGATTGGATCTGAGTCTTGACTCGAATTGAAGAGATTAATATCCAGAGTCTAGTGGGGCAAGAGAGCCCTTGCGTTTTCTCCATTCATCTTTCGTTCACGGATACTTCACTCCATCTTTGTTACTGGTAGCAAGACTTAATACCCATATACTTTGATATATCCCAAAGTCTATCTTCAGTATCAAACAATTTTACTTAAATAGTTGAATATATTCTTGATTCTTCTGAAAACGATATCTTACTCTTTTGAATGTTTTAATACCAAAGTGCCTTATTCCAGAACACACTCTTTTCGTTGGCCAAGATATCATCTTGAATATACATCGTATCATTGAAAACCAACTCTTGACCAGGCAAAGATGCGTTTCCTCCATGTAATGGCCAATATAGTTTATCCTCCGGCCACATCTTATTTGGATCCCCGGTCAGGATGAACGACACCAAATATTTTTGCATCTTAAGCGCAACGCTGAAATCAATGTCTGTAGTGGTAACAATACCGGCACCCGCTGCAGTTGTAGTTGTAGTGGTGGTGGTATTTGTTTCAACAAGAGTGAAGTTACTGTACCAATAATAATTTTGATCCATGCCGTGAGTAGCAACACCAAGCGCTACCATAGCATTCCAGGTTTGGTTGTTAAGCGCTTCAGTTAGAGCGTGGTTGTGGGCCACAAGCTCGAAGTCTTGGTCTATATCTGCAAAACGAAGTCCTTCACTTGTATAGTCCGTTGAGGGGTAAAGATCCTGGATTTCATTGACGATGTCATCTGTAATAGAAGGAAAGTATAGTCGGAGATGGGGAGCGATATCAGAGCTGGTATTGACACCTGCAGGTAATTTATTGTTGACTTCGTGAAGCTCGTGAGTTATTACTAGAGGACCAGTGAAGTTGAAGCGTTTTTGATAGAGCTGAGATTCGTCTGTTAACTTTGGTTAGTAATGATTGTGACAGTATCTATAATTGAGTACGCACATGTATCGGAAATAAAGTCTCCATCTACACGAGGTTGGAATTGATATGTGTAATTAGCTACCATGTTGGTAGCGGCTGTTTGAAGGGTTGTGAAGTTAACAGAGCGCAAGCATTTCAAGCTACCACCCGAGCACCCAACAGAGCTGGATACGTTTTGGTAAAAAGCCTAAATATCTTATGAACAACCAATTCAAGAATAGTATGGAGATACAGGAAATCTCACCTCAGCATTCTGATGACCAGCTGCGGGTATATAGCCTGGGGACATAAGGTATGCACGAGCAAAAGTCTGTTCAGCACGACCAGCAAATTTCTATGCACGAAGAGTTAGTCATTAATTTATATTTCGGATTGAAAAAAATCAGTTTCATACCGTGATCTGAAAGAGTTCCTGAGAAGCACCGGCTGAGAATCCAACGGCCACTATTTCTTCTGGATTACCACCCCATTGGCTAATATACTTTTTGACCCAATCGAAAGCATGCGCAGAATCCCAAACTAAAGCATTCGAGGTTCCGCCTTCGTGGTTAAGGGTCGGACCGGTAGCTAGACCTGTCATTCCGAGCCTATAGTTATAGGCAACGAAGATGAAATCTTTACTCAAGGCGAAGAGAGCTTCAGGAGTGACCGCTGTCTTGCTTCCAAGGACGAATCTACCTCCATGTGTCCATACAACAACGGGCAGGCTCTTATTGGCACTATTAGCAGGTGCCCAGACATCAAGGTACAGACAGTCCTCGTAAGTTGCGCAGTCAACGTTTTCTGGAGCCAAAGTACCGTCGTTCACAATGGTCTCGACTGGGGGCCATTGTGGTTTTGCAAAACGAAGATCTCCAGTTGGGACAGCAGCATAACGAATGTTTTGGTACTTATAATATCCAATCGATTCACTACCAGCGGTGGCAACAATGGTCGAATAATCCAAAGTAACGGATGGCATGGAAGTGACCGTGGTATTGGCTGCATTTGCGACGGCAGCTGCTGAAGCAGCAATCGGCAAAACATATAGCGAACACCAGCGCATGACGAAAAGAAACTCTTGGTCGTTGAAAATGAAGCTTGAGATGAGACGAACGCTATGCAACAAAGAGGGAAGTTTGAGATATTGATAAATGTTTTCGGATGCATCCCAACATTGAACGGACAATAAGATGTCCGGCAGATGCCCAGAAGTGGACGACACCCCACAGGTGGACGCGTCCCCTTAACTTGGAGTGCCGAGATATGTCACTAGACATTTTTTGCGGGGTGAAGTGGACTGGTTCCTTGAATTAATACTGATGATTCATGAAAATCTGCCCCAACCACAGGCATCTCCATGGTGTAATTCTTGCACGGCTCTCTATAAGGTTTGTGTTAGACTTGAAATGGGGACTAGGACGCTGTCAGCGGTGTATAAAGCACGGCTGAGTGGAAATTAGGTTCACAAGCCCGAGATTTATCCTCGAGCTAACTTCAAAGCCTAGGTTTCTCGCAAGTTTTGGGGCTCCATGACCCTATCTAGCCGCCAGTTGCACCCACAAATGATGCTTCCTTGGGGGTACGTAAGTACCTGAAGTGCCCTGAAAGATTTTGATATGGTGTACATTTGCGTCCACCCGTCCACAGCGGCTCGGTATTACCAATAAAAGCTTAATTATAGGGTATCGTACAGAGGCAAGCATAATGTGAACTTGCGATCGAGCCTTTGAAGCCGACTGACCCAGTGTAGCCAGGTGAGAGGGCGGGGCAGCACCTTTCATAAGAAACTCAACAGAATTCTTCTGCAAACGAGTGCGCGAACAATGTTTATAGGAACATAATTCTAATTCCGAGACAAGTCTAATTCACAAGCTGTGTCGCCAGCGCAAAAGAGAAAAGTCTGCACTAACATCAAATTCGCTCGAAACGAGGTTCAAAGGTGGGACGGGGTACACCTCTCACCAGCCACTCGTGGCGCGTCGCGCGTCCGAAAGCCGATGTAAAGCCGTTTATTGAACCTCGCGCACTCCGACTGTCAGCTTTAAGCTGGGATATCTTCATTGATTTTATCGTTTTTATCCTCTTGATATTCTATAACGCATATCCTAATGATATCAATAGAAAAAAATTAACCAGCAAGATCTGTCTTGGACGACGCGGAATCATACAGTACAGAACAACTTTTTCGGTGTCTCTCAATACCATATTAACTACCTACCTAGGGAGATACCAATGATCGAGCACTCATGTTGAAGAGCCTCAAACTCGCTTAATTCCTGGTCATATGCGGTCCTTGAATGTATGGAGCTTCATATATCACTCTCGATTTCTCCTTTTGGAAATATTACCATCTCCAGACAAGCCGTGTGTTTACTCCGTTACCTCCTTTGGGAAAATTTCCACATCCAGCGAATGTTCTCTTCTCTCTATTATTTTGAATTCAAATGAATGCAATCCGTGGCATCGATATCGATAGATACACACACAAGTATCCATGTATTGTCATCCCTTGCTCCTCATCATGAGCTTGCATAACATACGGATTTCTGCACCTCCATACACTCCCAGTCGTAATCTCGCAAGAGACTGTAGCCCTTGGCGAGATATTAATCGCTTCATTCTCGCTATATCTGGCGTTATTATCGTTAACAAGGTCATAGCGAAAACAGAGCCTGTGAAATCTCTACTTTGTGGCTTGGAGAAATCGCCACTGTCATCACGATATTAACCTTCTGGATCAAGGCAGATGCACAATCTTCGCTGATGACTGCAGGGTGTGAAGGGTTTGATAAAAGCTAAGGACACACATTTCATGCCGAATTCCAAATACTACAAGACCAGTAGATAATTGACGTCTATACTAGATCCACTACGCGCCCTTACAGATCTTCAACAGAACCCTTTTAGTCTTGAGGTAGAAGGTTTCATCAGCCTGGCAGGGGGCTCGGACAAGGTTCAACAATCTCTTATGATTTTCTCGAAACTAGCTTCGATGATATCAGCGTAATCTTTACGCGGCGGTCAATCCTGCAGATGAATCTAATGCATACATGTATCTTGAAGGATCCCATAAGACATGAGTTCCCTCCGTATATTCCCGAGCTTTCATAGTCCTTTCGGAAGAAAACAGAACGCCAAGAATGAGCATGTCCATTACAGCGCAGATGTCCGTTGTTCCGTCTTCAAAAGCTCCATCGGATAGATAGTCTTTTATCTTCATCGGCAACGCCGACGATGAATCAAATTTCTGACACTCGTACCATTTTTGCCACTGCCGAACCACTTCGAAATCCCTCCTATCTATGGAAGGATTCGTGCCGTGTTCTGCTTATCTACTGGCTATAACAAATTTTTAATTTTCAAATTATCCGCGGGCTTGTGCCGTTGTCTCATGCATTATCATGATCATAGAAGAAAGTATCGACGTATTGACTGGTGGAACTTTTGACAGACTTGATCATAAAAAGATGAAGACCCTTCCGGACCTAGCGGTAGACATGATACAGCTTCAGTCCTGTTCACCCGTCGTCGAAGCATTCTTGGCAGTAGTATCTTCAGTGGCAATATATCCCCGGTCAAGAACACATCAGTCCTTGCTCAAGGGTGAGTCTAGTAAAACCTAATCCGCAATTATTTTCAGTATTTTCAGCATTATCATTTATCCTGGTCGTAGGTTGCGAGTTTGCTCTCTCACTTGTCGTGCTATAAGCGAACTTCCCCTTTATTGGAACGTGATCAAAAATCTATGGTAGTTGATGCTCTATCGTCGCGAGAAAAGCGGAGGCTCTAGGGAATTTGCAGGGGTTCGAAGTTCCTTAAGTACTTCTCAGAATATTAAAAGTCGTTCGCACTCCTCCAGTAATCTGGAACTCGGTTCTAATTAATCCCTCCAAGTGAATTTCTTTCCGAGAATGGATTGTTTCGAGGTTTCATTTTTTTTATAGAAATCTTCGGCTAAACAATCAGCTTTTGTTTGTCTTCTAGAGGGTCAACGGACTATCTTGAATCACGCATTCCATTGTTTTATGCTACAATTTATATTCAGCATTGCCATTCAAGAGAAAAATGTTTTGTGAATTGAAATGAAGATGACTGGAAATGATTATATTGCTATATTATATGAGTCAAACATTGTCAACTCTGTGGCGTCATGATTAATCTACAATGGAGCAATTATGTACGGATAGAACATTATAAGTAGCTTGCTCTTCGGCTTCAATTCCTATTCATATCAGTTCAATCAATTGACATATCAATATTTCTGTCAAAGCAAAAGATAAGTTCGCATCATGTACGCACTATTCTTGAATATGATACCCGTGAGACGTTTCTCACACTATCTTCTTGTTGTAATGGATTTTGGTTCTGTCTTAATATCTTACGTCTGTGGAAGCGAGCTGGATGCGTCTAATTCAACTTCATGTGCTTGTCTTTGCACCACTATCATGGTGGCTAACCATACTAGTTCCATCTCTAAGACCAGTGCAACCTCTACGGGAATCAATCTATCGATGACATCGGGGCTTTCAATCATCATCACTACAGGCGAGACCATTGGCTCCTCTGCAACATCATGTTCCGAGACAACCAGTAGTGTTTTTTCAACGGGGCTCAGCGAATCTGACAATTCCTCACAAACAACTAACAATCTCGTAGATCCTTCTAGTAAGACAAGTCTTTTGACCATTCCCACATCAATATCAACATATGAATCATCTAGTCCTTCAACAGACATCAAATCGACAACCTTTGTTTCCTCGACATCATTTTCAACTTCATCATCGCCAAGTTCCTCAAAAACTTCTGTCTCTCCAGTTTCACAAACAAGCACCTCCGTTTCCATAGCCGTATCTCCTACCTCGACACCTAAGCCAACATGCAATTCCGGAAGCAATAAATTTATGGCCCGCGATGATATGATTAATTAAATCAATTCATTCTGTCAAGAAGCTGCTACCCAAGACACACAAGATAAAGATAGCGGCTCAATACTTCGTACCTACCACCAAGGTGGACGCTATGAAGTTGCTTTGGCAATTGACTGGCCACCGGGATAGATATCAAGCATGATATGGAGAACTCTTGCTCTAATAACATGACAATAATTATGAATTGTAGTTATCCTCTATCATCTTCGCGGGTGTATAAGCTTGCTAATATAGACAATAGCCTGCGACTCGAATGCTGTTGAGAACCCATCAAATTGGAAGACCGGCGGTACGCTTCAAGTAGACCCAGTTACGTACCGGATTGCTCCTCAAAGCAATCAGAATCACACAGCGAGAAGATGTTGGTCTCACCTCGAAGAATTTCAAAGCTTTTTCGGACCAAGCAAGGAAGACGTTGTCTTCGAAGTACACATACGAAATATAACAGATGATATTGGAAATGATATTCCGGTTATGAGGAGTGGAGAGGATGGTTCAAAAAATATTAAAAAAGTCGCCGGTGATGGAAATCCTTACATTTTCAACACCACGTTACCTCTTCCTCTTGTCATTACCCCGGAGTTTAATGGTAACCCACCTAATTACATACAATTTGTGTATGGGAGCCAATCTTGGACTACAAACGTGCATTCTGGGATGCCATACTGTAGTGTTGGTGATTGGGATAGTCCTGGGACTCCTTCGGATGCAATTTCGGTGAGAGCAGTATCTCTTGATGATTTCGGATATGGGCTAATGTATCAATTTGTCTAAAATCGCAATATGGATTGTTACTTTTGTTGTTAGCAAGGAGACATATGTATAGCTACTTTTGAGTTTTTGTAATCTTTGAATTTATTGTTAGTTCACATGATGCATGGAGTTACAAGTTTGAAAATCGTGAGAAACAGTGGCAAAAATATAGGATAGTAGAATGCTCGTGAATCCAACAACGATAATTATGTCAATGTCTAAAATAACTAAAACATCAAAAACAGATTGAATATTCCAGAGTTGAAGATTGCTAGACTGCAGTGCGGACTATCACATATCCTATAACTCAAACTGTGAAATTTTGAAGTTCTCCAGCTTCAAGAACACAGAAATTACAAACCACAAACTACACCTCCACGAACGAGACCTAGCTCCTTGCTCATTTGCCCCAAAGCACCCCGCCAAAGCTACTCCACACATCTACATCTAAGCCGCGTCTTCATACCACACCAAAGACTCTATTTCTTGCAAGAACTAAACTTCTGTGGCGCATCCAACCACCCAGTCATTCTGTTCGCAATATCGGTAACATAACTTGGTGTAGCTCCCTCCGCATCGTTCAGATTGCTCTCGTTGACCTCTCCAGAATTATAGCATCTAGCTGCCTCGTAAATGTTTCCATACTGATTGATACATTGAACAAGTCCGTCGCCTTTAGCTGTGCCTTGAGTACCATCAACGATCATTTGGCGGATCGATGCAGCTTGGGCGGAAGAAGATGCGGAGTTACCGACAAATTTTACACCGGCGACAGATTGCATGAGTCCGCTGGGACACTGTTAGTGATTTGGCTTTGAACAATAGCTGAGAAAAGAAGAGAAAAGGAATAAAACATACGGGTTGTCAGGTTGACTTGGATCTGGGTTTTGGCTAGTATCGATGTTGACACATCCACTGCTCTCTTGCAAGATCGTGGCGTAGATAAATCTTGGGTCCACCAGACTAGCACTAGCGACCGACAAGATTGAGTTATACATGTTATCGATCTGTGCCGCGCTATCACCAGAGCCAAAGGCACCAGTATTGGCACATGATTCTTTGAGATATGTAGTGGAACTGTTCCACATGGCATCAAATGACACCCATTCAGAAGATGATGGGAAAGATTGCCAGCCACCAGAGTAGCACTTGTAGGTATCTGCGCCTTTACCAACACCGATGCTGATGGTAGAGTTAGGCTCTTTGTTGCCGGCGCCAGAGGTAAATGCTACTGCTAGGGTAACTTTTGCGTTGGCTGGTGAGGTGGAACTACCGCGAGCATCCAAGGGAGCTGCAAGTGCGGTCGCGGCGAGGAAAGATGCCGAAACAATCAATTGATTCAAATGCATGATGGAATAAATAAGGTTAAAAGAATGACTGTCAAAAAAATTAAATTAAGATTTGGTGAATGAATGTGGAAAAGATACTAGGAAAGCTGATGAATGAAAAAACACGTCTTGATTTGACCAATATATATACCAACAACTTCAAATTAAACTTTAAGGTTATGTTATACAGGAATGATATCAAATCATCTTGCATGATCCGCAATTATTAGACATGAGATTCATGTAGCTGCAGGAGATCAGTTGCGGTTCCTTCTTGCTGACATTTGTTCCATGCTATAAAATCGATTAGACAATAACGACAAGAAGGAAGCGATGTCTCTCGGCTCAAAGAGTGCGTTTAGTAATGCTATACTACCTGGGTGATAGAACGTTGTGCAGTACGAGACGCTATTCTATGTTGGGTAGCTGCTCGTTAGTGTTTTCAATAGTCTGAACTGTAATCCGTTTTGAGATTCTAATTTGAATGTTCTGGGGATATTCATATGGAGCACTTTCTTGAATTGTTATAGAATCCTTATATCAACTCTAAGAAAGGGTCCATGAGGATTTCTGTGGAAAGCTATGATACCCCAGAAAATATCGGCACGGGTGTTGTGGGGGCCAAGAACAATGAATACACCATTCAAAAACACACCCCGGACTTTCGACGGGTGCATTGAAAGCGATGAAACAACAATTGAAAAATTAGACTATAAAAGTTACAATGATGAATATAACACAATGTTTCATCTATCTTGGATAACCCGAGTATTCAACAGATACTGATCAAATTGCCCTTGTTCACATCCAATCCGTATCCTTCGTAGCTAGATCTGAAAGATATGGTTGAGCAAGCAACTGATATCGTCACAGACAACTTTCTTCTTGACATGACTTCATGTCGTCCGATTTCACGAACTACTTTGTCTCGATTCTCATGGCACAATGTAACCTCAAGCTCTGCCGATGCTGATATAAGAATCCCTCGCTGACAAACGTCCGCAAAGTTAAATGAGCATCAACTCCTATCGGCACAATTCAGGGGCAGCGCGTGGAATCTCGAGTCTACACTCGATATAGTTGCTTAAGGATCGAGTGAATCCGGATGTCATACCCTTGAATAATGTTGTTCTAGAAAAATACTTGTTCGCCGCTAGGTCAGTTTTATTTTTGGGGTCTCATGGCGCTAGTGTGTTCAAGCCACAGAGGCTATTGGACCCCAACGCCACAACCCCTAACCACATTGTCGTTTGAAACAATCCTTCCGGAATCTGGATGTCATCTTGCAGGATTGTTGAAAAAATACTCATTTCCCATCACGAAGATCTACCAATTGAGCGCTGATGTCAGATGAATTGATCTCAGTGTACGATGAAATTGGGAAATAGCATACCATGCGGTATTTTGACGTTGGACTCTAAGAAATAAAAGAGCTTCGTGGGCCATGGTGTTGTATATTTTGAGCCTCAAGGGGCGGCTGAGATTCTCTTTACATGAAAACCCCTTCAAGTGAAGAAGAGTGAAGGCCATATATATTGTGATTCATTGAAATTCTACCTATTTTTTCTATCATCTCATCTTCTCCACTACACTCATCTCATTTATATATATAAAAAACTTTTGTTTCAACTTCATACATCAACAGTATTTGCATCTCATTCGTACCATGAAGTCATTCTCCACCTCTTTTCTTTCTGGTGCAGCCATTTTCTCGGCGGTGTCAGCCTTAGCTACTCCACAGTTGTCTGTTGAAAAACGAGGTGACAGATCCTTATTTTTTGTAAAGCTCATGACTAACATTCATCAGCTGCAATTGATGGTCTTCCTACCGGCGGAGTAGTGTCCAACGGCGTGGCATTTGGATTTCTTCCGTCAGATGGCTACCAAGTGGCATCTCCAGCCTACACCATGGCACAAATAAACAGCAAGCTCGGCGGAAAAGCTAGTACTTATGGATGGTATGCGCAAATATCGTCTAGTACATTTACTGGATCCCAACTTCTTCAATGTCTAGATGATGTTGTTGCTTCCGGTGCTGTGTTCCAGCCGGCGGTGATGCCGACTATTCCATTTAGTCAGGTGACTAGTAGTGTAGCTAGTCAGGTTGCAGGTGTATTGGAACAATTCACTGCAAAGGGTGTAGAAGTTTGGCTGAGATTTGGTCATGAGATGAATTACTACGTTGTCAGTATTGACTATCCCAAGCTTTACTATCAATATGACTGACATTTGACTAGACGGATGGCATATATCATGGAACGGCAGCCGAATTTGTTACTGCTTGGAAGAATATCCATGCAGCTGTCTCCTCCAATCCCAAGATCAAAATGTACTGGTCTCCCAATGTGGACACTTCATCTGCTCCAGTTGCACCATACTGGCCAGGCGCATCTTACGTCGATGTCGTAGGCGTCGATTGCTACCCCACTTCATCCCCACTCTCTTCCTCCGCGTTCTCAGGCTGCTACGACAATTTCTACAAGACCTACTCCGCTGCTTATAACATCCCATTCGCCATCGGTGAGACAGGCTACGCTGGATCTTCTGGAAATGCTGCGTGGATTGGCCAATTGGTGAATCAAGATATGTGCGAATATCCAAATTACATTGCAGCATCATGGTTTGAGTATGACAAAGAAGCGGACTTCTTGATTGTGGAGGGAAGCCCATCAATTTTGTCTTCTGCCCAACAGTTGCTCTTACACAATACGAAGACGGGTTGCGGTCCTGGTAAGATATCTCTCGGAGACTATTTTGGAGAATGAAATACTGATAATGAATGTAGCTGCAAACGCGTCTGATCCCTCTACCTCTACCTCTACTACCGTCGGGAGCACACCAACAACACTTGCGACTAAAACAGCCAGCGCTACTACCACTAGGTCTGCCAGTCAAACCGGAGCTTGTACTTGGGGCTGTAATGGATGGGATTGTAGTGCAAGCATTCCTTGCAACGCTGACTATACTTGCATGAGTGGTTATTGCCATTGAACAATAATTTTCGAACGGCCATACAAGGTAGCACCATCAATCTGGATCCAGAGTCTCGAGCGTCGGTTTAAGATTCTTTGTAACGATAGATATATATAAATCAACAGAGCATCCTCTTCTTCACAAACAAGTAATCTTGTCACAACCTACTCTGCATTCTTCTCTTTCCTTTCAATTTCCAATAGCTGTTCAGCCAAATCCACGAAAGTTTCCTCCTTACTCCTGAATTTCAACCTCAATACCTTTTCAGCTCTCTCGCTACTACACGCGAAAGAGCCGTCCTGTAGTCCTTTATCACCTGGGACACCCTTTGGCGTTCTTTCTTCCAATTCTGGAATATTCTTGCGAAGAATATCACTGATATTTTGAGATGATATTTGACCTCCACAAACGATGAAACGTTGTCCCGATGCTTCTGGGAGAGTTGCAGCGAGAACATGGGCATCTGCTAGATCCTTGAATTCTTTAGATGTTTAGGCCTTTCAAAGGAGGAGAGGTTATACTTACACGAACATCAGTGAATGCATGGAGGCCGTCTAGTCACATTAGCTATTATTTTCATAATCATCATAATATTGAAGAAACTTACTTGGAGGTAGGTTAGCATCCTTCGATGAATTGACCAATCCACTATAGATCCTCAAATTTGATTGATTCAAATCATTTGTACTTTTAATTGTATGTCTCAACGGCCCATAAACCATTGGAGGGGTCAAAGTTACCAAATCAAAATTTGGTTTCTCTTTCTCCACGAAGTCCCATGCTGAAAATCGAATTATTAGTATTGATCTATCATCAGAATTTCCAACAAACAGAAATCTTACAAACCAATTCCGCAAACTTTTTACTGGCCTGATACGCATTATTCGGCGTTCCTTCTAATGCGCTCTCCCATGTAGTGGGGTTCCAATCCTCCTCCGTGTAGACTTTTTGCGGCTGACTAACAACCTCCTTCGCAAAATCAATAATCGCAGCACAGCTACTTGTGACCACAACTCTCTTTACCTCCGGAGCATTTTTCTTCACGCTCTCCAAAACACCCATTGTTCCCCTGATTGCCGGATCAAGAAATTCACGATTATCCATGACAACCTTGTAGAGAAATGGAGAAGCAGTATGTATTACGACATCAAAAGAAGGATCAGACTTGACCACCTCGTCGAAAGCTCCGGGGGCAGTGATATCGGGGACAATCCCGAAGTCAAGATGGGATTCGTAGGCAGGGAAATCGGAGGAAACTCGTTCGGCTTTGGATTCGGAGCGAATAATGGCGCGGACAAAGTGGCCTTGTCTAAGGAGGTGGTCGAGGACCCACGAGCCGATGAACCCATTTACCCCGGTGAGGAGAATACGCTTGGACATTTGGTCAACGTGAGGATGTCAATGATATGGAATTCAAATTCGAATTCCTGCCACGAGAAAAATATGAATAGAGCTGAGGGAAAGGAGCTTTATACATGATTATTTTATCTGATCTTTCTCCACAGAACCACGTGAATCGTATAATATGGATCTAGTGTGGAAGATATTGTATCCGGAGGTGCTTGAGATGCAAAGTGATTATTAAGATACTACGTGAAATATCATAGTATTGGCTCCAGTTCGAGGAGCTCCCCCACTTGCTTTTATCTCTTCAATTCTTTGATTTAAAGCTTCCAAAGATAAATCATATTTAATTCCTATCAGATGTAAGTGAAGTGAACTAGGTTCAAGTAAGATTCAAGAACTCTGCTCTTTCTCTATCCAATTTCCCCCATATATGTTAACTCGATCGGTTGATCAATATAACAGTACATCCTCAATCTCGCCAGTAGTTATAATAATAGTAATATCGAGCTCGGCTGAAAGGACCGGAAGATCTAACTATAGAACTAGAAAGCTTACAAAAGCCTCAAGGGAGAGGTCCAAGTAAGAAAGGGATCGTGCGTAGTCATACAATCTTTTAGCATTCATATTTGAGAGAGAAAAAGTGGCATATTGTTCTTAAGACTATTAAAATTGCAATCCTATGGCCCGTATTCCACAGTAACGATGGTTTCATACGATTGATAATCATAAGTTTGTGAAACTAGGGCATAAGGCAAGACGCGGGGAAGCTAGAGTTTAGCATATGCTCGGGACCGCGAGTCATTGCTGAATTTAGTATCCTTTAGATATTCAATCTTGGTATTTGACGAACCAAACGAAGGAATGCCCTCGTCGTCGCTGATACTGATATAGCAATTGGATTATGTTGCAGATATATAGACATGACAAGGCAACTTGCGTATAGATGACAGAATTGGGATGGATGTATTTTCGTTCATCATTTTTCTGACAGCCATGTGATAATCGTTCTCAGTTGCGATGTCAGGTTGCTGTTAGCATTTCATATGGTGTGAGATTAGAGCGATTGGTGGGGTATCTTAGACGCCATGGTGTGTCCTTAGCAATAAATCAAGGAAATATATCATCACGCAAATCCGCTGCGCGGTGACCAGTTCTGCGAGTCGGACTTAGCAACAATCAGATTTCCTAACGCGTCTCGAGCGCGCCTGAGGGCATTTGCAAAGCATTGGGCGGTAGAGAAATATGGCGTCGACTGACAATCGCTACATCAGAGTTGTACCGGGCTCATAAATGGTTCAAGCAATGCAACGTTTTCAGTTGTGCTCAGATTTTCGGAATGAGAGATAACATGCATCCTAACAGTCACCCATCCTATGTTCGTCCCAACTTCCCGATTTGAGCCTAAAATATTTAGTAAACCTCATTATTATCACAACCGAAGACTCACAAGCAAGCTTCTTTCACAGCGAAGATTGCTTCTTCAGTTCCATACAATTCAAAATGAGGAAAGCAGGGGAAGTAAGTATCCTGCTTTATAAACCTCATTCGCCAATATGGACTTGATAATCTCATTATCTCCTCGCGATAGGTTTTCCAGACGGACCGTTCAACGTCTCCCCCCTGTCATTATCAAGGAGTCGCACACTCTTCCAGGTTCAGCGCGTTTGGACAAGCAAGCAGGGCTGAATTTTGGCTGGATAGCTGTTGTCCAATTATCAAATTGGGAATTGCCCCTTCTTATCTCTTGAATACACCTAAAGCTAAACATATCTATCCGTGAATGGCGAGTTCCAGTGTAAGTAGGCGGTCGAAATGTAGTGTTTTCGTCTACCTGCGGAAAATACTGAACGCAGATAATAATCTCCTGCAAGCCAGGCCATCCATTATGGACGTTTGAAAGCTTTTCCATGTGAAAGCCATGGAGCGGATTGAAACCAAAGTTTAGCTGTCGATTGTAGTTAATTTTTATACGATATAAGTTGGCTGAAAATTGACCAGGGATTGTGAGGGTACTTCCTGTCACATAAGAACAATAACTATTGTAGGCCGTTCTGCGATCCTTTGAACAAGAGTAAGTTCTATCATTGAGGCCATGGATCGCAACACGCGAAAGTTATTTTCCTGCCTAAGCAAGTTGTCCACAAAGAGGCATATTGTGCCAAAACAAGCCTTCCTATCGAAGTAGACTGTATCGATAGAAGGATCAAAATATTTAAGTCATGATGGCGGGTTATGTCCTTCAGGACGATTATCGAAACGCCAAAGCTGATATTTTTTCAAAATTTCATCCCGAGTATCTCGACAAAGAGGATCCCGTAAACCTAAAGGGGTCTGAGAAGATACTTTTGTTGATCTGTATCCATGGTGCTTGTCAACGGGATGAGTCGGATTCCACTCGATCTCGATAATCCGGCCAAGCTGCGGTCCAAAATAAATGTGCCAGATTTTGCGACGTAACTCGAGAGGCAGCCTGGGAAAGCAATGATATTTCGTCAAAGTTAGGCTGCATAACTGTCAGAGTGTGTTTGAAGATTTGGGAGAAAGTCCTTAGATACATACTCCAATGGGATTCCTAAGATCAAGCGGACCTCAGCAGATGTTGCATCAGCCACCAATTCAGGAAAAGGCAAATTGTCACTTGCCATGATGTCACAGTAATGAGAATGGGATGAATAACAAGTCAAGATTGTTGTTGTATGCAAGCTTTGTGACGAGGAAAGAAGAAGGGTTGAGTCTTGCCAAAAGAATGGGGAATTGAAAGGCATATGAAGAACCGATTCGAAATCTGGCAAAACATGCACAGGCGGTAAGAAGAGCGGTAGTAATGAGGGGTGCCAGGTATCCAAAGCCGAGACTGAGTACGTTGCTGTTGGTTTGAGTTATGTGAAAGCCTTCGACAAAGAATTTTCAATGACTGAGCTGTCTATTATTCTTGACTCCCGTTCAGTAGCCTCGATAACGAACGATTGGCTAGCTTCCATTTGTTCTTGATCTGGTCCTTGGGAGTGCAGCCATAGAACTGTTTCTCATATAACTTTTTAAGAAGTGTATTCAATTTGCGACTGGTATTCCTCGTGGTTGTCTTTGGGTGAATTCAAAATTCAATTTTAGATGCCTTTTGGTGTGCATGATTAAGCGGAGACGGTGAGACGAGTGTGACGTAAGTGAAGTTTAGTCGTATGAACGAAGTGGTGAGTAGATACTACTATTGCAAAGTCCGCGAGACGATTCAATTCATCACATAATGCCATTCAAAAATCCCACTTGGCATCCTCTTGCGCACATTCGAATATCAATGGGGCTGGGAACTGGTACAAACTCTCAAACTTCTGTAATCACAGGACCGACGTTGGCCATTCTGCCGATATGCCGATATGCCATGTCACATTACTGCTACACATTTATGATCATGACTGATAGGTGCTACTAACACTCCGTTGATATCAACTTTCTGATATTCTCAATTAGTTGATTTACTCTACAAGGGAGCCTCGGCCCCTGCACTACCCAACACATCTTCAATCACTTCCTCTGGTCCTATACCATCCAACATTTCTCTAATAGCATCTAAGTCACTTCCCCACTGCATACTACGTTCTCTTTCTGGACTTACGATCTCAATGCGATGAAGGTATATCTTTCTGGCGGCAAGAGCAATAAGAGATGGGGTAGCATATGGAAGGCCGTGCAACGGCGCGAGGCATCTGATTGGTATCAGAACAAATTTCGTGTACATATTAGGTCATTCTTACCTAACAAGCTTATCAAAATGCTTTGTGGCAATCGCAGATATACCCGTCGCTACAGCGCGATGAATTCTAAGGAATGAAGCGATGTTTTGTTGATATTGCTTGACCTCGACACTGACTGTAGTATTTTTACTTTGCTGGGCTAAACTTTCGATATCCTACATCCTTATTAGTAATAATAACTCAGCCACATGCATTTGACCACCAACCATCGGAGATATTCTCGCCCATAAACTCTCTTCCGTCTGTATTGTTGGACTCCTTTTCACGACTGATAATGTGGAACTAGTATCGTCCGTAAACATATCTTCTAGGTTCGGGAACCCATCCTCAGGGTCATGTACATGGGAAATGAACATGTAATCATTGAGATGTTTTGTCAACCTTGGGCCCTCTCCGCCTGCTATAGCAGCAATAAACAAGAAACGCTTTGGCGCATTTTGTATGGATGTCCTTGTGAACAGTCGTTTCGTTCGCATTAGCTCTAATGCTTGAATCTGTATCTGCTGCGGCGCTTCATGGAGATTCCTAGCGATGATTACATTTGCTATCCTTTTATTGTCGGTCGTTTCCGGTGCAGGCGGTCTATTGATTGATTGAAAAGCGGGCGTTTGTAGGAAGTAAGAGTCGCGACGACTTATCGCAGGAGAATTGGTTCGAGTAGGAGCCGCATCAACGGAAAGAATAGCATGTGCAAAATCATCGAGAGTGGTGTGGCTATTGCAATCGATAACAGCATAGGTTAAGCCGAAGACTTTAGATGCGACCTACTAAGCATTAGCAGCTTGCGAGGATATCGAAGGGAGGTATATTTACCAGCTGTAACTCTTGTACGAGATCACCTAGAGCGTCGGGATCTGTATCAATGATACAGTGCTCTTCTGCGACTAAACATATCAGTGCGGCGAGCTCCAAGTCGCTGAGCTCGTGGATTTTATTGATCAACTCCTCGTCTGCCATCAATCCATGAAGAGAATGGTTTCACCCAAATCCCATTTCTTAGGTGGAATATTTACAGAAACAAATTGGATGCTTCACTGGTCGGATGTCATAACTCGGATCTACACTGAAGTCGATCGCATAACATTGAATGTTGTTGATGATCACTAGCGTCAAGCTTTGACCACATGTTAAACCGGGAGCTCTTCACGATTGAACCAGCAACTCGAAGCAACAACAATTACCATCCCAACTATAATGAACAGTCAAACAATATTGAAATGACAAGTCCAACTGCAGAATGGGAGAAGGTGGGGGATAAGTTCTATCGGAAGATACAGTTGTATACAGCTGTATTTGACCAGGACCTAGAGCTCGAAAACTACGTGGTCACGGGATGCTCATATGGAGGAGCAATTGGTGCGTTGCGTTATTCCTTTTTGATATCGGAAACAAATTATTTTTACTAGAGTCACTCTACTGTTTAATCTTTCTAAAGGGTCTTAGAATCTGGGAGGCGACGGGTGCTGCAGTCAATCTCATCAAGGGGCAAGTTAGATGATTGCGACACCTCATCTACTGAGTGGCATGCACCCGTCGGAGCCTCTAGAACTAGTGCTCCCAGTGGACACATGAAATTACCGGATTTCTGAGTCTACAGACTTAAAAACGCATGTGGGCCCAATACTTTGATGTTTTCATTTGCTTACATGATACTTGATTCAGCCCTATACCGAGACGAAACAAAGCTCCAAACATTTCGAGGATCACAAGCATCTAAATCTAGTATCGATATATACAGTTGTGCTGGAAAGCTGATCAGAAGGATCAATTGGGACCAAGGTTCTATTAAAGGCCTCGGCTGGACCGAAGACGAAAAGCTTATTGTTGTCACCGCTGATGGCACTGTAAGATGTTACTATGACTTGCAAGGAGATTTTAATCAATTTTCTCTTGGAAATGGTGCTGAGGAATTAGGTGTGATAGCTTGCAGGTTTGTGTTAGACATACTTCAAATTGACTGCGAGCTCACCAACGAAACAGATTCTACGGCACCGGGTTTGTGGCCTTGCTCTCAAATAATCACCTAATCTCGGTATCTAGATATGAAGAGCCACGTCCAAAATTATTAGCAACGCCCCCAGAAGGCGATGTTCATTCATGGACACTGATACCACCGACATATACATTATCTAGATCAGTTGAAGTTCTTCTGAGCATTGATCAAACCATACACGTCGTAGACGCAGCTGAATCCGAAGATCGTTTTCTAGACATCGGACCCTTCACTCATATCAGTGTATCGCCAAATGGAAAATTTGTCGCCCTTTACACAGAAACAGGAAACGCATATGTCATCACGAGCGACTTCCAAAGCAGATTGAGTGAATACAACTCCAGATCGAAAACTCCTCCCAAAGACGTCCAATGGTGTGGCAATGATGCAGTAGTTGTTGCTTGGGAGGATGAAGTACATCTCATTGGCCCTAAAAATGCTGCCGCAAAATTTTATTATGATGGTCGAGTTCATGTAATTGCTGGTTTGTAACCCCCTGGAGTTGGTTAGGCCTCCAGCTAACCACTGAATAGATCATGATGGCGTTCGTTTGATAACCAATGATGTTTGTGATTTTTTGCAAAAAGTACCGGAAGTAACCGACGAAACCTTTCGGTTCGGCACAGAATCGCCAGCCTCGATATTATTGGATGCAGTCGAGCAGTTGGAGCAGCAGTCTCCAAAAGCAGATGATAACATACAGTTGATTAGACCTCACTTAGTAGAGGCAGTTGATACTTGTGTAAGTAATCTTACACAGAATTTTGAATTCATAGCTTACCGCATTTAGGTCAAAGCAGCTGGTCATGAATTCAACATCCATTGGCAGAAACAACTTCTCAAGGCTGCTTCATTCGGTAAATCGGTGCTTGATATCTACAACAGTGATGATTTTGTAGATATGACCGAAACACTCCGAGTGCTGAACGCTGTTCGATATTACGAAATTGGCATACCTCTGTCATACGAACAATTTTTACGCCTAACTCCCGAAAATCTTGTTAGACGTCTCATCAACCGTCGAGAATATCTCTTAGCACTCAAGATCTCCGATTATCTACGACTTCCAACCGACAGAATCTATGTGCACTGGGCTTCCCAGAAAGTCCGTATAGGATCCGAAGATGAAGACACAATCTGTCGCGTAATTGTCGAAAAACTTTCCGGCAAACGCGGCATTTCATTTGAAGAAATTGCCCGAGCAGCCTACGACGAAGGGCGCGGCCGTTTAGCCACCGCCCTCCTAAACCACGAACCTCGCGCCGGAAAACAAGTACCCCTTCTTCTCTCCATGGAAGAAGATGAAATCGCTCTCGACAAGGCTATCGAATCCGGAGACTCAGATCTAATAATCTACGTACTTTTACATCTCAAAAAGTCTCTCCCCCTTGCCTCCTTCTTCCGCGTAATAAACACTCGACCCATCGCTACCTCCCTTGTCGAATCCTCAGCGCGAACAGAAGATTCGTCTCTCCTGAAAGATCTATACTACCAAGACGATCGTCGTGTTGATGGTGCTAACGTCTTTATCCGCGAAGCTCTCCAACAACCCGATTCACGCACTGCATCCGACAAACTCGCACTTGCTGCAAAACTCCTCTCAGACTCCAAAGAAACATCTTTCGAGCTCAGAGCTCTCCACGAAGCTTCCCTACTGTTGAGAATGCAAGAATCTCTTGACCGCGACCTCACAGAATCATTTACAGGTCTCTCCCTGAACGAAACTCTCTTCAAATTAATAAAACTAGGCTACACTTCGCGTGCCAAAAAACTCACCACAGAATTCAAAATGCCGGAAAAAACATCTACATGGATACGTCTCCGTGCTCTTGTCTCAAAACGCGATTGGTCCGCTCTCGAAGAAATATCTAAAAATCGTAAATCTCCAATCGGCTGGTTGCCATTCTATACACTTATCCTGAATGCTGGAAATCAAAAACTGGCAGGGAGTTTTGTGGAGAAGATAAGAGCGCAAGGGGAAGTCAAAGGAAAGGAGATTGTGGAACTTTGGGAAAAGTGCGGGATGAGAGTAAAGGCTGCAGAGGAATGTGTCAAGATTAAAGATGTAGGGGAGTGGGAAAGAGTTTTAGCAGGTTGCACGGCGGGAAGTGTGGAGTATAAGGAGGTAGAGAGAATTGGAGTCGTAGGAGGATTGAAGAAATAGTATCTTTGACTTGATCAACGAAGAGTAAGGAGTTTAATCCCAAATACAATCAAAATAATTCCTCTTTTTTGCCTTTAAGCCTTTTTGAGTGGTACTTAGAGGGAGGGGAGTTTGAGTTCTTTTCCTTTCTTAATCTCTTCGAATACAAAGACAGTAATTTGATCTATGTAATGTTCGAGACTATAAAATAGATATTAGACAGATTTTAATAGAGGAAATAAAAGACAAAGAAGCGTATCAAGATGAACACCCTTGACTTTCCACCTCCCACTTCCACTGGCGCCCTCTATTCATATTGTCATCCAACCAGATATGAACGAGTTCTAGCAGATTACACTTTGCAATAGAGAACCTAGGAAGCAGGGAAGACAAAGAATTTTTATTTTTTTTCAAAAAGAAAAAAAGGTTATATTATACTTACGAAAATAGAAATAAAGATGAAAGCTTGGATTCCGGTTGAAATTCGAAATCAGATGTAATAATAAATTCTAGGAGGAGGATCGTGATGTTTCCAGGGCCGCACGGGCTCATAGACTCCAATCACGTGACTATGCAGCGCTGAAGAGCTTAGGCGCTTGTCATGGGTTCACCGCCATTTGATTTGACCCACGAGCATCATCAACCTCGACTACCATGCAACAAACAGATCGAAGACCCAGCCAGCCGAGCAAGACTTCATGGAATAAATTATTCTAGGTCAAGTTCTTACACAAGCAGTACTTGAGAGTAATCATGTCATTTCTCAGTCTATAAGGGTTTTATATATATCGACAATTTTGTCGATGAAGAGCCAGATGTTACCTACAATGAGACTCGCTACTTCAAAAATATATCTTGCCTCTGGCGACATTGCTAGACACCTTCGAATATGTGTATAACCTTACAATTACCAAAACTTTGAGACTTACAACATTACAGGGTGTGTATGCAACGCTGCTTTCGAAGACCATACCACGAACATTTAGGCTATACATCTGCTTGATAACTTCATCATCACAATGATGTTCAAAGATAGGATACTTTGGCACTGGGGTCTGAGCACTGGTTTTTGCATTCATGTCTACCACAAAGGTCATGATCAAAAGTCGCAATGCACAGCTATTACTGTTTCAAGATACTTATAAATGGCAATATAGTTCAAGAAATAGAATTCTAAATATGTATAGCGAAGAGAATATGATATGTACAACTCAGATCAAAGAGCCTAAAAAGGGTTCTCTATCTTTCAACTTTCCATGCAGCTTAAAATGATCTTCGGCTAAAAAGCTCCAGAATTCCTTTTATTGATCGCTTAAGAGCAACCACCAACAACAGTTGGGACGTTCTGGCAAGAAGCGTATGTCTTACCACCAGTAACGGCAACAGAAGACCAAGTCCAGGTTTTGCAAGAGGTACTACCGCAGACAACAACGACATCATATCCGGAAGAGGCGACAGCGCCGGTACCGACAATGTTCTTGATGGTCAAGTCGGTAATGGGGACACCAGTGGTAGGATCTCCGTGGAGATCACCACCATCGTAGTTTTGCTCGATGAGGATACCGTATTTGGAGATGCTGCTCATGGTGATGCCATCGTATTCGACGTTGTTGACGGATCCGGTGTCACCGGCGATAGTCTTGATACGGATAGCTTGGACGGACTTGGTGACAGTGGAGTCGAGGAAAGAGACAGTATCGACGGTGTTGTTATCACGTCCTCCTACGGATCCGATGGAAAGACCGTGGCCACCTGAGCAGTAACCATTCTTGAAGGTAATGTGCTGAATATCAATGTTAGTGGGACTTGGGGACAGTGAGGGGCATGGTGGATTGTGGACATACGCTTCCAGAGTTGATAGCAACGCAATCATCTTGGTTGTAGACAGTGGCGTACTCTGTGCAATAAATTAGTACGGCATTAATGCTGGACTGAGGCATTTCGATCTAACATACCAATAAGGACAGTGTCGGAAGCACCAATGTCAAAAGCATCGGTGTTCTTGCCCAAAGCATCACCAGCGGAAGCATCGACAGTGATGTAAGCCAATTCAAGGTTTGAAACACCGTTGATACTGAAAACCTGAACAGGTGGGTTGAGAATGGTAAGAGTCTCAATAAGCGAATCGGTCAAGTCGTGAGCTTGGAAGAACTTTGGCTTAGTCTTGCCACCGCTTCCACCCTCACCGTCCCAGTAAGAAGCACCATTTCCGTTAAGAATGGCAGTGTCGGCGTTGGATCCTGCGACCTTGATGTTGTTTCCGCTGACGGCAAAAAGTGGTCCTTCCCACTCCTTGTAGGTGAATGATGTCTCTCCTTGGAAGATGACGGTAGTATCATCAGGGAGATCGGTCATGTCAAGAGTGACACCACCGGGGACAGTCAATTCCTTAAGGATGATAGTTGAGCATGATGCCTTAGATTTACTGGCGGAGGAGTAACCGAGAGAGCCACTGAAGGTACAGGTTGCGGCACGCTTCTCGATGTTGCGCTCGACAAAGGCAGATTCAACGTCGACAGGGCTTGGGGCAGCGGTTGGCATTGGGGCCGCAATAGGGTTAGCCAAGGCGGGTGCCAATGTCATGGCGGAGAGCAGCATAGCTGCCATGGACTTGGTGGAAGGCATGATTGTGCGGTTAGATTGATCAACTAAGATAGCCAAGAAGGATGTGAGAAGAAGTGTTGGAAGATAGAGCTGGCCAAGAGATAGCTAAGAGATGGCTAAGAGATGGCTTTATACAAATTCTTCAGGAGTACTCCTGGGTACACGGAATACAACAGTACGAACAAGTTGCACCAAGCGGCTAATTGATATCGTTGCATGGAATAGAAATCTTGGCTTAGCTATGGTCCATAGTATCCCTACCCTTGAGGGTAAGCTCGTTGAACCTTTCCATGTTTTCCTCTCCTGATCCTTTCACACTATCCACTTTCGCTAGTTGTTATGCCCTCCTACAGAGTCAGAATGCTTTTTACTCTACAGTCCAAAAGTAATCCCACCTATGGCCAGGGTTCCCCCTTTTAGCCTAACGGTTCTCCTATCTGCCGAACAAAAATAATGTCCGTTGTAAATGTTCCGGTGGACTTTGCAACTACCACGTGTGCCCCAGAAATGTTCCGTGTTTTTTATATTCCATCTTGGCTCGCATTGTTTAATCTAAGATGATCCAATGATTCCAATCACACGTGTGGTGGGGCCGCCCAAAAGATTAGGGTGGTGGTTGATGGTGTTTCAGAGACTAGAAATCTGTGGGGGTGAGCGTGCAGGAAGACTCGGGCACTCGGGAACAAAAGAAAAGAGGCATCGGAAATGAGAACCACTATCTCTCCGATTAAATTAGAACCATAAATCAACTACAAATGAAACTACTAAATATATTATATAGAAAAGAAAATTTGGTATTCTCATTATTCTAGACTCTAGCTACCCAGGGCCCAGGTAGGTATAACAAAATTATTCTCACATACAAACAATTAGAAGCGGTAAATGATTCATGCAGCCCGAAGAGTCGGGTAATTTATGGTATGTGGCTTGCGAACACAATGGGGAAACATGCAAGTTACAGAGTGCTAATGTACCCCAGTTTTACCATTCCATACCCGGTGACGGCTCTGTCTACCAAACCTGTGTGCAAACTCCGGAGAAAATAAAGACAACCAGTCAGAAAAGTTTAAAGGTTAATAAATCGAAAAGTTCATCCCATCAATCTTCAGAAGTGGGAGAAAAAGCACGTTGGCTCAATTAGGCAAAATAGAAAATGCCAAAGCAAGTTAAACTAAGCTAGGGCCCATGTAGTTCGATAGGGGTTTATCCTTCAACACCGCTCGATTCGAAATTCAAGTACCAGCAAGGAAATGAGATGACGTCTCCACCGTCCACATTAAGCCATGTGGGGGCATTAGCAGCGATTATTTCCAATATCAAAAGTTCAAAAGTATTTGCTTTTCCAAGTTGACTTATGGATCCCCCGAACCTAGATGCACATACCGCAAGACGCACTCGACAAGAGGGCTAATTGACTATCTAGGAACCCGGCACCATGAGATCAAGACGGGAAAATCGGAACATCAAACACGTCAAAGATCAAGCATCTTTCAAGATCATGATCTTGAAAGGTGTGATCACACCTTTATTTTAAAGTCAAATAGCCATTGGAATTGATTTGATAAGACTTCTGATCGAAGAGTTTCAGCAATCTAAGAGAGAATAAACTTTCACATATTTCTATGTCTACACAAGTACGGAAGATTAATTCAAGATACTTACGCAATCATTTAATATATACAATTTTGAGAAGGGAACGACGATTTTGAGATCCTAGTATTTTCGTCCTGATGGAGCCCTAGTTTTCTTAGCAGCGGAGCTTTGTACCTTGGTACTTTTAGTCTTTCTGACTCCACAAATAACGTGGTTCGTCACGGAACTGATCACGTCGGACTCGCATAAGACTTCTATCTTCGCCTCATCATTCCTTTCATCTAATAACTCCATAATTTCATATTAGATGATTTAGCTTTTTAAAGCGGTTATATAGTTCCGAACCTGAAGTCGATGTCTTGAATTCATCGAAGCGAATATCAACCATCTCATCAACGTCGAGTTCTTTATTATTGCCTTGTAATCCTGTATGTATAGAAACTGTACCAGAGAAGAAGAAAAATCAAGACCAAATCTTATAAACCTGATCTAATCCCTCGCCACCCCCCAAACTATCGAATTTCGAAACTCGATGTAAAATTACAAACCCCTTCACCTAAAATAGTTCTTCTTCTACGGATATCGACCCTTGAATCCCACCGGCATCTCACAATCCAATCGAAGCTCTTTCTCAGCCGATTCTGATCAGGAATCGCCTCGTTCATTATCAAGGAGGCTCTCGTGCCGTAAAAATGTACACAACTCCGAAGCTAGATGTGTATACTGCAAGATGATAAAGTATAATATGACAACTAACCTACTTTTCTTCTTAGCGACGTTGTACAATTTTTGACAGGACAAGTACGAGTATACCTACCTTCTAAAAGGTATATTTGTAAGTAGAAAAGGTCTAGAGCTCTCAGTATATAGGAATATACTTTTATCTGATAAGATTTAAACTTTTTCAATAAGTAAACAGAGCCCTTGTCAGATATGCCAGGGCAAAAAACATCCTAGTATTCATCAAGGTGGTAGGTGCACTTGTACAGCGAGGAATGGTTGAGTAGGTAGGTATACGTAGGTAGCAGGTGTACCTATCCAGCTCGTCGAGTGTTCTAAAGCGATGATCAAAATGGGGGATAGCTATTCAACTAATCGACGCCGTGGTACTTGTGGAAAAACTGTTCACAAAGCGCGAACTGGCAAGTACCTAAGGAGTGTTTAGAATATATCAATTCAACAGATTCCGAGGAATGTGATTGGATACCATACGATATGTTGTTATGGTTCGATGTAACTCTACATTTAAACTTAAATCTTGTAGAATGGGATGAATGCAGGGTAATCGGCTGTGATAGGGGTATACATCGGATGTGACATACTAGTTCATGAAACCTCGACACTCTCGGACCCTCGGGGTGGACGGGGAAAACAGGATGTTAAACTATAATCTAGAATCTAGAAATCAAGGGTCTTTTGATCTGACAGATCAGGAGGATCCTCGATGCTAAGGTTAAGAATGACTAAACTTCAAAACTCAAAGAATATTCAACATCACTTCAATTTCGTGCTGTCAAATTTGCTCTAAAAGTGCGTTGAAAATATAGTAGAATTCGTATTTCTATCGATTATTAACTTTCAAGTCTTTGGGTTTCGAACTTTGACAACGAGAAATTGATTTACTGACTAATTCTTCACTCTTGAAAGAGGAATCAGATTTTTAAATCTTGTTTATATTATTCATGCCGAGGGGCGACAGCCACTCGGTGAGAGAGAAGGCCGGAGTTTCTACTAGCGAAACCATTCAATACTTCTATTGTATTGTCCCCTTCCAGTTGATACTCTAAATAGCATTATAACTTAAAGACTGTCCAAATTCTCCCACGAATAGGCGGTCCTCTAGCTAAATGGAACTTAGAACAGCTACTCAAGAGATCAGATATCAAGTATCCCATTGACCCTACACTTCTGCCTACAAAGCATCTTCTTCCTTCACTCCCACAAAATTCTATATCATATACAGATTTTCAAGTGCTCTATCATATGATACAAGAGACTCAGACGTACTGTTAAGCGCTTCAAGCCATGTATAGATACTATTCGATATCATGAAGTGTCCACAGAGATTCAAAAGGTAGAGATTGACAAGTTCAAATGAGATTGAGAAGTATAAAGGATGGAAGAGAAGCTATAGATAACTATCGATGAGAGATGATGCCTACCGATGATATTCTATTTAGTCATATCTATCAAATCTAGTTGCATGTAAACTCGACCTAGAGGTATATCGTTGCTCAGCTTTGAGGTTCGAGGTATGGGGTCTGCTAGAAACGGATCGATTTTACAAATGAGCCGACTATTAGTATTTTGAGAATATCAACGGATTAATTCTATGTTTGGGATTTGAAAAGTTGGTTGATAATTTGATATTCAGTGAGAATATCAATAGAAAGATGATAAATCTGCTCTGATGGGAAAGCGCTCTTATTTCTGATAGTAAAAAACTTTTCAACGCATGAGATTCCATCTTTGTTACTCTACTGACATTGCTATGGTAGATTGGCTTCTGTTAAATATTCTCTAGATAAAGCTTTCCACAATACTTTCCCATCCAACATACAACAATCTTTGCACTCTAAACTCTCTCTCCCTCTCTCTGATAATCTGATTCTCTCTATCTCCGCCCCCCTCTCTACTTCTCTGTGTTTTCTCACACCCCAAAACAATTCAATTCCTCCTACTACCCTCTAACACTCTCCCCTTCGCAAAAACCACCATTCTCTCGCACGCCCGAACCATGCCCTCCCTATGCGCAACCCCTAGCACCGTCGCTCTTCCAAACTCCTCCCCCACAATCCTCTTCATCACCTCCTCTGTCTCCACATCCACACTCGCACTCACCTCATCCATAACCACAATCGGACACCTCTTCTTCACCCTCGCTATCCATCTATACCCTAGCACCGCACGCGCCAGACAAAAGAGTTGTCGCTGTCCATGCGATAACAAATACGGATCAAAGTCATCAGAAAGCCCCTCGATCTCAATCACTCCAGGAAGAAAAAGTCCCAATTTCTCTAAAACAGCTATAATTTCCACATCATCCTGTTGCAGAGAAAAGGGATCGAGATTCTGGCGAATCGAACCGTTGACAAAAACTGGATCTTGCGGTATAACAACCATACGTTCTCGCAAAATTTGTCGTGGAATCTTGAGGATGTCAATCCCATCGATCATTATTGATCCCTGCTGTACTTCCAGCATATGCAGAAGTAACACGATGAAAGATGATTTTCCCGCGCCGGAAGCACCGCAGATACTGATTTTTTGACCTGCGGGAATATCAAGATTGATGTTTCGTAAGCATGGTTCTTGGTCTTTGGAATATGATGCTGTTACGTTCTGAATTCGAATTGCACCTCTATTGGGCCAATCTTCCGGTACCTCTACCTCTGTCTCTCCCTCTTCAGTATCCTCATCTTCTTTTCGATTTTCGTCCGGAGTCCCACGCACAAACGATCTGATCCTTTCCACCGCTCCCACACTCGTTTCCGTCGCCGTCCAATGAATAATTACCGCCGAAAGCGTAGTATTAAATCCCATAATATTCACCAACGCCACACCTACTAGACCCGCATCAGTGGTATATCTCAATTTCACCACTAGCGCGACGAGCAGAATCGCCAGAGCGGCAACCAAAAGATCGATGACGAGCATTAACCATACTTGGATGCAATAGAGTAGGTAAAAAGGTTTCTGGGAATTATCTAGGAGCTTTGCATGGCGTTGTTGCATGACAGTGTGGAAACCGAATGCGCGGATGGTGAGGAGTCCAGTGAGGGTTTCGAGGAAATGTGTGTGGAGGGGTGCTTTGGATGAGAGATCCATGAGGCGGATTTGTCGAGAGGTGCGGAGATAGTACTTTTGGAGGAGGTAAATTAGGATGAGAATGAAAGGGAGTGCGAGGGAGAAATAGGAGGCAGAGATACAGATGAGGAGGGCTTGGATGAGAGATGTGAAAATGTTGTTAATGACGATTAGGAACGCAATGGGGAGTTCTGAATCGAGGACCGAGAGGTCGTGACTCAAGCGGTTGATGATTGATCCTGTGTCTGTTTTGGTGAGGAAGTAGAGAGGGGCGTTAGAAATGGTGGTGAGAAGTGCGGTGTGTAAGATGGTGGCGGACTGGGGGATCATTTTCAAGAGAAGTATGCTGGTGAGGATCATGAGTAGAAGCATGGATGCTACCTCAACAGCTATGAGTATACCGAGGTAGAAACCATTGATTGAACTTCCATGAATGGCAATGGCACTTGTCCAGAATTTAATCCAGAGTTCTGAACCTTTAGTATGTGTGCAAACAAGCTCAAGGTTGAATAGAAGTGGCTTGACTTACTAGGAAATTGCAATAGTAAAGAATAACAAACTATCATCCCCGTCCACATTCCCATATTCCACCATCCCAAACTCTCAAAATAATATTGATAAGTCGCCCAGCTCCCAATCGGACGCTCGAGATCCGCACACGCGATTTGTCTCGCTGTATCATCATCTTTCATATCCACAGATTCAGACTCTTTAGACGTGTCTTCCTCTATCACCCGTTTCGTTGCAAGACTAGATACGTATCCATTTTTCCTAGTTAGATCATAAAATGTTCCTTGTTCCGCGACTGTACCACGAACACTCAAAGCGATTATATCATCCGCATACGATAAACGATGTGCCGCATGAGTAACTAGTATAGTCGTAATACCTAATTGACGAAGCAATCCGTGTCTACCGAGTAAGCGAGTAAAAATCTGTTCTTCACTAACGATATCCAGACCACTGAATACATCATCCAACATCAAAATTTTATGACGGGAGTAAACTGCCCGAGCAAGTGCCTAACAATATCAGTTTCTAAACATTACCATACCGGTAAAAACATCAATCAAACATACGATTCTCAATTTCTGGCCTCCCGAAAGCGCAGCTCCTCCAGATCCCGCAATAGTATTATCACCCTCTATCATTCCTTCAATATCATTCTCCAAAGCACAAACATGTATGACTCTTTGATACCATGCAGATTCATAGTCGCTAGTCCCGATAATATTATCTCTAATACTGCAATTTTGAATCCAAGAGGTTTGATCCACAAGTGCAACTTGAGAGTGGTTGATATAGACATTTCCTTTTGTCGAAGGGATTTCTCCTAAAAGACCTTTGAGAAGACTGGATTTCCCGCTGCCAATTGGTCCGATGATCATTGTTAGGGTGGCGGGTGGAATGGAAAACGATACATCGGTAACGACTGGAGGGGACTCAGTTGACCAAGCGAGAAATAGATTTTTGACAGCAATCGTTGCCGGTGATTCTGACTTGTCTGCTCTCACCATCGTAATCTCCAGCTCAATCTCAGAGCTTGCAGATACATCTCTAGATGATATCCCAAGGCTGGTATGGCCACTTGATAAACCTTGCACTCGCTGTGATACAAGACGATGATCCCTCTTCGTAGCGGAAGTAAGAAAACTCTCAATACGATCTAAACATCCCACCGAAGCAATAAGCGGTGGAACCGCAAACACAATCGCTCGAATAGGCGCAACCAGCAACGCAATAAGCGACAACGCAGTAAATGCCGATGAAACATCCAGAACTTTCCCATTCACCGATGCCACAATAGCATATATGATGAAAGCCGCACCGGGCGCGAAAATATCAGACACATTACCAAAAGCAATCATAACCACAAATAACCTCCTCATTTTCAGAGAATTCCTGATCTCATTTTCTCTCAGTTGAGAAATAACGCTCGATGTTCTCTCGCTAAGACCTAACATCTTAACTCCCTTTATAGATTGCAGCATTTTCACCGACGTATCGATTCTCATCTGAATCCTATCCATCCAAAGCTTCTGCGCAGCACCCATATATTTCGCCATGAAAAACGGGCCCGAGACCGCTGTTATCGTTACGAATAATGGTCCTAAAAGTGCAATGCCGATCTCCCTTTGTAATAACCAAATCGCTAGTACGATTTCGAGGGGACTAGCCCAGAGATTATGGATCGGCTGTAAGGCGACACAGATACGTTCGACATCTGAAGACATAAGAGTCACTGCTGCGGATTGGTCGAGATTTGGTAGGGAGAGTTCGAGAGTGTGGGAATAGATGGCGCTGATGAGAGCGCCTCGTACCATAGTCGTCATGCGATTGACCTTGTGTTGAGATGCGCTTGTTGTGAGGGCTAGACCAATATATATGAGTCCGGAAGCGGCGATTAGGCCCCAGCCATTGTTGGATGATTCGGAGTTGGTATTACTAACGAGAGAGACAATTTTATTGATGAGGAAGGGTTGCATAAAGCGGAAGAATGTTAATGCTAGACGTGGTAGAATAGATGCAGTAAGCGGTCCTAACATTGCTCGTAGCATTACCCACATCAAAGTGTGATTTTGAGGATATTTCGTGCCTATACATCTATCAGCATTCTCCGACGAAACCATGACAAAAAGTTGATATCAGACGTTTTTCCCAATATTTTCTCAACCTATCCTCACAAGCATCCGACAACAACTCTCCATCAGCCACGAATAAGTCCTCATCTCTTACCACCCCTCCGAACCCCAACCTAAAAAGCGGGTTCAGCCACCAAAACAAACTTCTCGCAAACAATCCACTCGTACTTTCCGTCGAAAGATACCCATATCTCTGGAAAAGAATCTTTCTTTTCCCCTTCGCTTCCAAAATCAAAAGCAGGAGTTTAACTCCCAAAATAGACGTTGAAATCGCATTACCCGCTACATTATCACCGCGCAGCCACCTTGTTCGCAACTGTGCGGCATCGAATGGTAACGTGAAGAAAAGATATGCGTTGATGATCGAGCTGGGACGAACATTCCTACTATGTTCGAAATAAGATAGAATGCACAAACCAAGGGTGGCGATGAGTGCGAGGAGAGCCGCGGGTAGTGAGGCACGTGTTTTGAGGGGAGAGTGAGAGATTGTGATTACGTTCACGATTTGGAGGATGCTGAAGATGGAGAGCAGAATCTATTTCGTCAGGAGAAAGTGATGAGTGAGGATATGTACCTGGAACTTACGACTTTTGTGGTGAGAATATGGCTTCTGATTACTTTTCGTGGAGATTTCCATAGGTGCTGAATTCTCGGTGGTACTAGGAATAATAAGAGAACTGAAGGTACGATTGAGAGAATGGTTTCTTCGAAGAGGAGTGTGAAGTCGAATGTTGCTTTCCCAGGGACTTTGTAAAAAGGTCCGAAATTACCATCGTCCACACGACCAGTTTCGTTACGTCTTCTTAGTTGAAGAGATTCATTTGAATAAATTTCCATAGTGAGGAAGAATAATCTCAAGTAGGTAAACCACTTGACATCATTGAGTATCCAAAGATTCGATTCTGATATCCCCGTGTGTAGGCTATTGTCGATGAGTATTGAGGAACGAAATTAATCGATAGCAACCGGAGTTTACATATATATACATCCTCTTACAGAAAATCACAACCCCATAAGCATGCGCACGATGTCTTCAAAAGCAAGGTACCTACCTACAAATCACCTCATCCCTTCCTCTACTCGCGCAATCTCAAATCCAGGAACCAAGACAAAAACCGATGCCTTCCTCGCCAACAGAAGAATCTCATCAATTCTACAAAAATTCATCTGCCTTCGTATACCATACTCCCCGTCTCTCGAACCTAGAAACCAAGACAAGACACCGGTGCTTTTTTTTTACAGGCAGAAGAATTCTCACCAACCACACTGCACAAAAAACCAATACCCAAAATCAAAAAATCCATCTACCTTCATCTCCAAACCCAAACCTAAAATGCGTCGTCAACAGATGACGACAGCAATACAAGCAGGCAACCAAATTTTAGCAGGCATCCATCTTTTCCCCTCCCCTCTCCCCACCAAATCACCAAAAAAGTAGATCAATCAAAACCTTACTCTCATCACAAATAGCCTAAATACCTGTAGTCATCATTTCCCACACCACACCACATAAGCACATAAGCGAGACACTCCCTGCCACTCTAAGCTCGATTCGGGATACTGAGTGAGTACACATAGATAGATACCTATCTAATGATTTTCCTACCCAGTATATAGTATATTACAACCCATCTCCCATCTCCTACTCAATTCCTAACATATATGAATTTATTATTCCAGCAAACTCCCTCCTTACTCGATCTAAAGTATGATACCACTATTAATATGTAGAATATGTAGAATATGTAGAATATGTAGAATATGTAGAATATGTAGATGTATATGTATAGTCAAAATCTCTCACCTCTAGCTCTCACCTCTAGTTTCCACCTCTAGCTACATTCTCCTTCTCCTTCTCCTTTCGCTTCTCCATCATAATCACATAAAGAGTTGAGTGAGCTGAGTTGAGTCAAGATAAGTTAAGTAAGTGTGTAAATAAACAAAAGTAAAGAAAAGTAAGTACCCTCATACCCTCATACTCTCAACTCCCACGAACAAATTCTATCACACATTATATATCATTCCTTACACAACAATTCCAATCCAATTTCCATCCCCCCCCGTGTGCCCCCCAAAAGGATACTTGACTACTCAACGACTAGACCCAACTAAACCCGCTAAACAAGCGAGCAATACATTCAACCTACCAACCTACTAATAAACTAACAAACCAGCAAACCTATGAAACCAACAAAGCAAACCAACAATCTAATACCTGTCCCCTAGATTCTCGATTCTCGATTCTCGATTCTCGATTCTCGATTCTCGATATACAAACCCATCAAGAATTATATACATTCACAACCAATCCCATTCGCCCAAATTTACAATCCATCCATCCACATCCCCATCCATCTCCATCCCCATCCCTATCCATCAACATTCATACCCCTTTCAAAACTCCATATAGAATCTCCAATAGAATCTCCAATCCCCATCTACAATCCACACAAACCCCACACCCCTCTTTACCTAATTATATTCAAACCCGATATATCTTATAATGCAATGCAATGCAATGCAATCCATCCCATCCCATCCATTCAATCCCATCCCATCCATTCAATCCAACAAACCAAGATGAGCATTCCAAAGAAATTCGCAAGGATTGGGTTATTTACTCAAGTAGTATCATAGAAAAGTGATGTGTGTTCATATTGGTGATTATATTTATATAGGCTGTTTATGGAGATATTTGAAATGAATAAATATATATACACGCATTCATAGTTCATAGTTCATAGTTTATACATATAAACATGTAAAAATACTACTCAATACTCGATACTCAATACTCAATGCTCAATACTCAATACTCAATACTCAATACTCAATACTCAATGCTCAATAGCACAACACTACATGCATCCAACCATCCCAGTCCAAAAAGTTCCAACAAATTCCAAAGCTGAAGCGAAATATAAAAGGGGTATTGACTGACATATTCATTATTCCACAAGTGTTTTCGTTTGCTTCTTCTATTTCTACATTGATTGATTGAGTGTGTGTGTTTCTTCTTTCCTCTTCCATATCTCTCAATCTCCGGGCATTCACCCTACGACTAGCAAATAGAAATCTCAGGAGAGCTTTCTCATTTTCCATTTTTTCCTCTCCCGCTCTTCATTGTTCGACTCTCATCCTTCCTTCCTTCCTCCATCCTTCTCCTCTCCTCTTCTCTTCCCAAATACCTAGTAATCAAAACACAAAACAAAACGCCACATATGCACACACGCATTTAAATGCCTGTCAAATCATCACATCATCCATCAATATCATACAAGAAACACCCCAACTTACATGGAGAAGAGATCCTATTCTCCACCCGATACATACGATAAAAATGCTCTTTTTCCTCTTTTCCTTTTTTTTTTTTTTACCAACTTCCCAATTTCCACCCATGAATCCGATCTTGAATATCATCCCAGCTGAAATTTTTGTATACTCTTCCTTCTTCTTCACCTTCTTGCAACACCACTGTTGGACTACCACTTCCTTCTCCTGCATTTTTTACGAGACCTCCAAAGACTTGTGTAGCTACTCTTCTAAGATCTTTGACGGTTAATTCTTCAATTTTCTTGCACATTTCTCTGACTCCAACCTTTCTTCCGTGTACTTGTACTTGTCTTCCTAAATCTTCTAATTCTACCATCCGCGATTCCAAGTTCATCAATAAACTTGATCTCAGCTGATTCTTCGCACGATTAACTTCTGCAGTTTGTAATGCGCTGAATCCAGAATCGAGAGTAAGACTTTGAAGTTCACGGCACATGACATCAAGCATGTTCTTGACGTAGCCTGGGGAGCATGAAGATGAGATTCCAAAAAGTCCAGAATCGGTGTAAGAGTGGTTGAAAGCCATGCATGATTCGACCCAACCGTGTTGATTTAAAACGTTGGTATAAAGACGAGAATACATGCCTTTGCCGGGACCACCAGCAGAGAAGGATCCACCACCGCCAAGAAGAGTTTGAAGAGTAGCGAGGGCGTAAATGTCGGGGGAAGAAATGGGAAGAGCTTCGAATGCGATGTGGATATGGCTGAGCGCGGGAAGGGCAGGGTTCACTGGCGGTGGAAGCGTTGGGAGGGCAAGAAATCCACCTGTATAGCGTGAAGGTTCGTGAAGGTTAAGAGGATTTAGGAAACCATTTTGAACAGAGGCATTTTTGGGTGCAGAAGTGGAGATGTTCTTGAAAAATGGCATGCGTGATATTAAGGTGGATGGCTTTTGTGTTGGTGAGGGTGGTGTTGATGAGGAAGATGATGATATAGAGCTGTCGCTGCTAGTCTCACCTGATAATGAATCAAGAGACGTTTCCGATCCTGTTTGTGATAAAATGGGAGCTGATTTTGGCATATCTCCAAAATGCTGTTCAGCGAGTTTTACTGCTTCTTCATGTTGTACCCCGCAAATGCTACAACCATTCTTTCAGGTCTATAGAAAGTATCTCGGTATTGTTGTATGGTATGGCTGTTGATCTCGGAAAGTCGTTCTTTCGGGCACAATAGAGGATTCCCAAGAGTATTTCCCTTGTATGCAACCATGTGTACGATTTCCGGAAGAATTAACTCTGGCTTTGACCAAATCTCGCCAATCTCATACTCAGCAGTCACTAATTGTTGTGAAACCTCCTCCTCAGTGATCAAAGGATTTCGAATTGTCTCGGCGAGAAGAGCGACAGTAGTTGGGACCGCAGAGTTGAATGTGGCAGATTGATACATCAAAGATTCTCTTGATGACGCGCATTGTATATTCCCCCCAGTGACTCTATTGATTCTAACATCTCATCGCTTGATCTCTTTGACGTCGACTTGAATGCCAATCTATCCATTATATGACTGACCCCTCTGAGATCTTCATTTTCGTATCTGGACCCTGCATCGATGTATACTCCAATGCCGGAAAAGTGACCGGGTAAAGCTTCAGTTGCGACTCGGACTCCATTGGGAAGGGTAGTGATTTGATCCAACTCGGCAGGATCCTATATGTGTCTCATGTTAGTCGAGGCGAAGGGGATGAGAAATTTGGACTTCATTTGTACCTTTTGTATAGGTTCCACTACAGTAGCCAAACTTCTTGAGCGGAAAGCAGGCAAAACATTGGATATAGGTCTTTGAGATGAAAGAGCCCTCCTCAAAACCCTTGTTGAAGGATTTCTTAGCATAATGAATATTATTGGTTGTAATTGCAGTACGTTGAAGATGAGAAGTGACTTCGTCGCCGCGAAAGATCCGTAACGGTTACATCAATCATGATTGCTTAGTACGGATATTCCCAAAAAAAACTTGAGTTCGGTATTTACCGGCTGATGGCGGGGGGGCGTTCTTTTGATTGATGGGGCTTACGTGATCAGGATCAGCGATAGTGGTGATAGCAAGATTGAAGCCGAGGCAGCGTGGCAGCCTCAGGCTTCCAAGGTTGCAGCTGTCCACGGCTAGTAGCGCAACTGTGCCGCATTCAGACATTGTTCACGTGCCACACCCTTCCCGCTTTTTCTCTTACCAGCGGCGTTGAATCAGCGACTAGACCAGGATGGACTACTATCAGGCGAGCCAGGATTGATTAGAACCATGCGATTTAACGGTCAAAGCATTTTTTATCTTTTTATTGCGGTTATCAATATTCGAAGTCAAGTTGGAGCGAAGGCAAGTGAGTGAAGTGTGAAAGTAAGTGAGTGAAGTGTGAAAGTTAGATGGAAGCATGTAGAAGTATTGATAACGTAGCTACTGATATCCAGAACTCTTTCGATCGTATGGTTGATTCTACCTCTCTAGCTACACATCGTACACATGTATTCAGAAGGAACTGGTATGGATCCACTACCTAGGTATGTAATCTATCGTGGCAATACCATGACTGTGAAAAGGAACGTCGTTACCAAATCCAGCCCTGCTTCCGGCCATTTTTTATATCATGGATATTGCACTCGTGCCATTCTGACTGATCGCGTATCTCTCTCGATCCATCTTCATCCGTATGATGCATTTGAATGACGGGTGATTTGATATCAATGGCCTGATAGACATCGACCGAGATGATGGACCATTTATGTTGGCCATGTCCGAGTGAGTATCTGGATGCAATCACCGGAAGGGATATATGTGTGTATGTGTGAATATGCGAATGTGTGTGTATTGTATTGTATGTGTTTATTTACATGTTTATATATACGGATGCTAGTTTTATATATGTGATTGTTATAATAATTGTTATCATTGTTATAATCATCATCATCATCATCATCATCTCTCAACATCTCGTACGGCGACTACACGATATCCTCTGCGAATGCAATACTACCTTCACCACATGTAACAAGTCTATCCTATGCCACTCTCAGATCCTCCCTAACAACCACCATACAACCAACATCAAGATCAAGATATCTTCTACGGTCTATTCGCACTCTTATTCTCGTTAAAGTTTCTGATAAAAGATATATACATTCAATACATTCAATACATTCATACATCCATACACTCACACATATATACATATACATCCCCATTTATAGTACTTGTACATACATAAGATCTTACAACTCTATTTCATACATACATCTTCACCCACATATCTCAACGTCAACACACCGCACATCCATTCACATTCTTTTTTCCTCTTCTCATCTTTTTTCCACACCTGTTGATTTACCCCAGAAACTATACGGCACTGATACGACTGTTTGATATTTACTTATACTACTACTACTACTACTGCTTCTCCTACTCCTCCACCTCCTCCTCCTGCAATCTATCCATCCTCGTATCATACCACACGTTCAATCTAGATGTCAAGTTAACGCACAGCACGACAAGCCACTTGACTGCTCTTGCCCCAAACTCCCATCAAGAACAGATTCGAATCCAATCCAGTCCAATCAATCCACCAAGATTCAATATCAGCAACACTTTGACTACCAGATAGTGTAGTGATAGTACGGGATTACCAGGTACAGACCTTACAGACCTTACACATTACACATACTATCTCGAGACCATACATCTATCTATCTACCTACCTACCAACCATCTATCCATACACAATCTCTTTTACTACTTAATTCATTCAAGGGTTTTTTTCTTTTAATTTATCACCACTTGTCTTGAATTCGATCATCCTTTGTTACGTTCAAATTCAAATTCCAACACAAATACAACAAATACAAATTCGCATTCTTGACAACTTTGTTCTCTATTTTTTCAGCCAATATATTCATTCATTCACCTCTCTCTCCCCTTCAAGAATAATAAAAGTCGAGGATTGCCTTAATCCTCGTTCTTCATATTCTCTCTCCATGTATTCATCGCTCCCTAGTTCGCCCTGGAACCCAACCACTTCAATATCATCACCCATGGTACGAGAAAGAAGTGCACCACAAACCGTCTCACCAATCTCCCCACAACCAACTACAACCCCAACATCTCCCACATCATCATCATCAACCAGAGGTCGTCTAAGAGGTTTGAGTTACTTGCGAAGTTACACACAAAATCACTTGTTGTCGAGGGAACATCACAATCAAAGTTCTTCGAATTCAAATTCAAATTCAAATACAAATTCAAATACAAATTCAAATACAAATTCAAATAGTAATCATCAAAATTCACGACCCACACTCTCACACACCTCAAGTTATCCTTCACCTTCATCCCCCACGTCAACGAGCGCACCCTCTCACGCCTCTTCTGCAGCCTCGCCTGCAACGCCTGCAACGCCTGCAACTTCTACAACCGAAATTCTTCCTCGACAAATTTCACCCACTGCACGAAGATCCACAAATCCCCCGAATTAACTTCTGCAGGTTTGAATAATCAAGAAAATCTTGGATCGACAAGTGGGTGGTTACCGACAGTGGGAGGTCACAGCGGAGTATCAAGAATTGCAACTCAGCCACAACCTACTGCGACTGCCTCCTCTTCAGCCGTCTTATCGGCCAACGATTCATCTGCGATAGCCTCTGGTCTTGAGGCGTCGATGGCAAGAACCAGATCTGCAGGAACAGGAGGGGCAGCAGATATGCCTTTATTAAATGACGTGGGAGAAAACAGTTCCCAATCAACCAGAGAAGCGATGTCACATCAACTACCATCAATTCGTTTCTCTCCGCATCAAGATCCTCGAGCTCATCGCCCATCTCTCGTATTTGGCACCATGAGTCGAACACTCCCGACAGGAAAAGAAATCATAAAAGTTGGTCGATATTCCGAAAGAGATAATCAACCCCCTCATGCTACGAATGTGCCATCGTTTGCACCAGTTGGATTTAAGTCAAAAGTGGTTAGCAGGCGTCATTGTGAATTTTGGTGCACGGGAGGTCGTTGGTTTATAAAGGATGTGAAAAGTTCATCGGGCACATTTCTCAATCATATACGATTAAGTTCACCTGGAACAGAATCAAAACCATTCCCAGTGAACGATGGCGATATAGTTCAATTAGGAATAGATTTCAAAGGTGGTGAGGAAATGATATTTAGATGCGTCAAAATACGAGTGGAACTCAACAAAGGATGGCAAACTGGTCCTAGCAGTTTCAAGTATGTCTACTAGTTTGATGGTGAATCCAGTGTGTTTGCTAATCTTCTATCTAGTGTACAATCCCATAAGCGCTTACGCGAGCTCAACAACAATCTCAAGAAACAAGCCTCCGGTGGTTCGAGTAGTTCCTCGCAAGATTGCTCGATTTGTCTTGGACCTATTGCAGTAAGTCAAGAGGTTTTCTCCTCACTTGTAGCCCTAAACTAACATGTGCAAGCCTTGCCAATCTTTATTCGTCGCGCCATGTTCTCATACATGGCATTACAAATGTATACGAGTCGTTATCAATGGTCCTGCTTGGCCTCATTTTATATGTCCAAATTGTCGTACAGTCGCAGATCTCGAGGCAGAGCTTGATGAACCAGATGGAGATTGGGAGGAATTGGCCACATCTGATGCGGAGGCTGAGGTGGCAGCAATATCAGAATCCGCGACAAGTACAAACAATCCCCTTGGAACTGAGCCAACAACCCAAGAAACGGTTATACCACGGACGAGTGACTCTATCGCCGCACCAATTCTACCAGAGCCGGAAACCTTTGAACCTTTGAATATGAACCATATCGAAGATGATCTCGACACGAGCGATGATTCTAGTACAGGGGCCCACGCTCGCGAAACTAGACTCGAAGATATAGCTTTTCTTAACGTCAGCGATTCACAAGCCAGTTCGGCTTCAGCCACACCGGTTCCTCAAACCAACTTGAGTTCTACAGTATCACCTCTCGACATCATTGTAAGAAAACCAGTCCCGAGTGCCGCCTCTACTGCTCGTTCTGAGCGCGGTTCACCAAGTCCAAATGGGATGCATCCTACATTAGCAGATTCTCTCACGGGTGAAGGACCAATGACACCCAGAAATGACGTGGGACCATTCATTTTCGATGGTGGTGCAGGGAGAACAAACACAATTGGGCTAGCTACCGGATCTAGCAATCTAGATTATAATGAAACACCAACAACAGCTCACTCGACACCACATTCTGCTCTTTAGATTTATTCTCAAAAGAGACAATCAATCAATACGAAATGATTTGGCCATGGCAAAATTCCTGCATTTTAGCGAAGAAGGATTCTCTATGGGCGACCATATGATATGTCTACTGGTTTGATTCATCACTTTTGTACGGTTACGATAATGGATAATAAACGACACATGATCTGGGCACATATTTTCGAAGGAACGAATGAGGGAAATAAGAAGTTAGTTTGCATGTTAGGGTGAATAGTGGGTGATGGGCGTATATCTGGAGGAGTTCAAAGTCACTTGAGAAATGGAGTGGGGTGGAGTTAATTGCTTCTTATATGAGCTGGTTGGTTGGGAGGGAATGTGTTATTGATAGAGGAGAAGGGGTAGGGGTAGGAGGAAGCAAATGCGCCAAATACGTACGCACTTGCATTTACATTTATATATGCTGTTGGGAATACCTAGGAATAGGAGATAGGAATAGGAGGGAATCAGAACCGAGTAAACTCGGAGCACCTAGTACAGTAGATATATCTCGCTTGTTGAGAAAAGGGGAGAAGGATATCTAGGAATATGAGATGGTTTTTATGCTCTTTGATGTTTGATATTTGATGTTTGAGATTTGATACTACTTGAATTTG
Source organism: Botrytis fragariae (assembly GCF_013461495.1). Lineage (NCBI taxonomy): Eukaryota > Fungi > Ascomycota > Leotiomycetes > Helotiales > Sclerotiniaceae > Botrytis > Botrytis fragariae. The sequence goes on from NW_023500986.1 coordinate 598,604, forward strand.
AGATTGAGGGTGTATGCGAATTGAATATAATTGAGTTGGATCACTTTCCTATTCATAGAACATTAGATCTGTAGATAGATATACATCTAGTATGATTTGCAATGTGAAATAAATTAGTATATATTTGTATAGTATCTATCTATCTATCTAGTTATCGTTTATCTATGGATTGATTGGTTAATAATAGATAGATAGGTAGATGGGTATAGTAAATACGGATATGTAGGTATTACTTATCATAAATACTATTTAGATAGATATTGTGATGTGATGCGATATAATATAGTGTGATACAATACAATACAATACAATACAATACAATACAATACAATACAATACAATACAATATAATACAATACAATACAATACAATACAATACAATACAATACAATACAATACAATACAATACATCAGATACGAGAACAAAACAAATAATGAGATATCTTCTTCTCATCTCATTTCATTTCATCCCATTTCATCCCATCCCATTTCATCCCATCTCATCCCATCCCATCTCATCCCATCCCATCCCATCTCATTATAAAAATCACAAGATTGCATTACATGTCCGCTTTTGCTTTTGTGTAGATAATACACATCGAGGTGGTGAAATATATATATATATATATAATTTTCTCCTCCCTTTTTTCAACATCTCTTCTCCTTCCTCTCCTCTATATTTCTTCTTCTCAACTTCCTTCCCTCCCTTTTCCTTATTCACAATATACAAATTTGTTTTTATGATAAGATATAGAAACACACACACACAAATACAAATATAAGCACCTTATAGGAGAAAACATAAAAAATCAATAGCCTTCATTCCATTCCATTGCAATTCAATTCAATTCAATTCAATTCAATTCAACTCATATCATGCACGCATAAACATTCATACATTGTACGGTACAGTACGCTACACTACGTATCATTGCTTGGGTACTCCGCGTAATTTAATATGCCCTGCCCCTGCCCCTACCCCTACCCCATCCCCATCCCCATCCCCATCCCCTTCCCCTTGCCAACCCCGCCAACCCCCAAATCCATATTCGTAGCACCCACTCATCAGTTAAAAACTTCTTCCACCCATCCTTCCCCGAATCCCTCTACCCATCTCACAGAACCATAACTTAGATAAATCTCATCAAGCCATCATTCATCCATCCATCCATTCATTGCTAGCCCTTCCGCACCCCTCTCAACCTCCCAAAATAAACCCAAATAATCACTCAGCAAACTGCAAAGAAAAGAAAAAATCGCTCCCCGCACTACCCCTCCCACTCAAAATATACACAAGTAAAGAACATTACTTCTCAGCTCCAGCCGGCAAATGCAAATTTGCAGCCGTCTCCTCCGCTTTCGCCTTCTTCACAGCATTTAAATCTATTTCCGGAGTCGATGAATCACCCTCGATAGATTGAGGTTCCTCTTCAACTACACTCTCCATCCGAGGTCTCTCTTCATCTTCTTCATCCTCTACGGCTCCGTCGAATTTAGGATCATGTCCTGCACCACTATTGCTACCACTAACACCAAGATTTGATGCTCCATCTTTAACTTTTTGCTGAGATTCTGAAACAATTTTATCTGCTTCGGATAGTGTACCGAATCCCATATTACCATCACCTTCAACGCCAATAGCTGCATGAGAATCTTTGGCCGTTGCAACAAGAAGTGGTCGATTGAATCGAACAATCATACAAGACAAATTATCCGTGCTGAAACGGGCGAGGGCATATTCGACAAGTTGTTTAGCTGCGGCAACAGGATCTTGTTGATGACGAACGAGATCAACTGCTTCTTGGTCTGAACAAACATCCCACAACTGTATGATTGAATTAGTAGATTTCTTTACAAACAATTAGAGAGGTACTTACACCGTCACAAGCCAAGATAATGAATTCATCACTATCAGGTTGTATCACAGTTTCAGTCGTATATGGATGACCCGTAACCAAGTCTTTCATATACGCATCTCCCAATGCACGAGTAACTGCCAAAACACCATTGACACGATTATTGAGGATCAAACCACCTGCATTTGCAACACGTTTTCCTTCATTCTCATCACTACCCTTGTGATCATACGATAGACGTAAAGCTTTGCCATTACGACACAATACAATACGTGCATCTCCAACATTGGCTGTATACAAAACTCTGGCACGAGAAGAAGTGCTTTTGAGTTTTGCCTGAACATCTCCAGTAGGGGCGTTCAAAACGGCCTTTGGCTGTTGTGGTGTGGATTTTGAATCTGCACCACCATCTTCAGCCTTCGGTGTTTCTTCAGCAGCTTTAACAGCAGCAGCGGTCGCAGGTGCAATGGCTGTAGAACCCGTGGCAGATGAAGCGTTTGGTATCCTATCCTCCCAACGAAGAACTGCTGTAACGGCAGTACAACCACTGTTTTTCAAAGGCAATTTCTCCAACTGCGCATCGACAGTAGTAAAGGTTTGATCGAGAAGTTCGGGAATCGGTGTATTCGGATTCTTTCGTATAGTCTCTTCCAAAATGAGATGTAGTTTCTTTCCACACCAATCTGCAGCAAATGTACCTGCATGACCATCGAAGATTGCGAAATAACCATTATCTGTCTCCATCATGGATTGTGCGGATACCGGCCGAGCAAGACTATCTGATGAATCACTTGCGACTCTATCTGACTTTTCCGACTTTGAGCTAGAATCGGCACCCACCACAGGTGCAGGTGTATGTAAAAAGTTATACAGGAAAGCATGAGTATCCTCCATCGTTCGACGACATTTCTTATTTTTATCTTCCCAAACGCCGACCTTGAAGGTCGATCTAGGACCGGGACGAGATTCTCCCGCCGAATTATTATGCTGACCTTGAGGAACCGTCAAGGCCGGATCTTGCTTTCCCAACTTTTGTAAGGGCGTTTGTACTGCATCGTTCGATCGACCACCAGACATGAATCCGGAAGAATTCGGACTCTGACTGAAGTGCAATGAATTTTTCGCACTGGCCAGAAACGAGCTGGCTTTACCGCCGACCCCGCTACTCCGGCGTTTCTTCTCCCCAGAACCATCGCCGGGAATTGCGCGACCTGGCGGACTACCATTCCCGCTACGTTTTTCGGATGTGCCAGTCTCGCCATCGAGAGCTTTCAAAGCGGCTGATGCATCGCCTTGATTGTTGAGACCTGTTGATGAATCGGCGCTAGATTCGGAAGAGGTGGGAGGAGTTGTGGTGGAAGCTAAGGATGAATCTTTTGGTGGGGAACTTGAGCTGCCAAACATTCTGTTGAGCAGACCTCCTTGGGAGGAAAAGCTCCTCCTCTTATTTCCTGCCAGTTTGTTTGATTTTAATAAAAGTGTCTCGTAAAGAGACTGACGGTTGTTATCGAAGGGAGGAAGAAGGTTCGTCTGTTGTGTGAATTTATCGTTCTTGCTCTGATTTGTTTGGTAGGTTGCTTTGCTTGTTTGCTTCGCCCTCAAGATGTAGGTCGTTGACTTTGTGATATGACCAGACAATGAATAGTCTGATGATTCGTAAGATTTCAATATTGGAATGAAAATTTGATCAGTTTGCGAAGTACAATCGAAGATGAGTTGAGGTTAAATTGAATTGAATTGAATTGGGTATGACTGAGTTTTGGTTCCTGTTCCTGGGTTGAGTTGAGACTGACTGGGAGTTAATTAGCTTGGATCATCATTTCCTCTCCCATGACATCGTTTTTGCGGTCGGTTCGTGGGGTATTTGGGTAATTGGGTTATTTGGGTACCTAGGTAGGTACACACCGGAGACCAGGTAATATGTAGATGTAATATAATATAATCTTCCCATTGATTACCTCCGCAATCCACTCTGATAATATAAAGTACCACGGAGCTGGGATTTGGAGAAGAGATCGATGCAATGTGTATGAATATGAGTTGATGTGAATGTAAATGTAAATATAAATATAAATACAAATATAAATATAAATATAAGCATAAATACGAATATCAATATAAACATAAATAAATATAAACACAAATATAAATACAAATATAAATATCAATCTAAACCCAACTTCCAAATTCTCTACTGTGTCAACACCATTCAAGGCACAAGGTATAAATACTCTTTGATACAAGGAAACCATGAAATCCGAGGAAGCACTACAATAACCTTTATGTATCGCAAGTATTCCTCATTGGACATTACAATTAGACACAATTAGACACCATTATTCATCAATCTACATGTCAATCTCTCCGTCGATTACTAGGTTATCAAGATCTCCCTCTCCATTCGGCCACATGGAGATATTACGACTAGGTACTCCCGACCGCAAAGCAAGAATTCAAGGTAGTATTATTCGTATTGGGTGAATGAAACGAGAAGGAGAAATCTGGGGAAATCCAGAAATGCCACCCAGGATCCTCAGGTTCCTTGGATTCTTCCGCTTCGTACACACAACACAAAGAACATCTGGATTAGATACGACGACCGACCAGGTAGGTATTTCGATCCCGAGATAGATATTTACCTACACCAGGGACAAGTATCACCCGGTACACGTACACGTACATGGACACCTTATCTCGTGCCACCACGTACGCACCAATACATCCATCCACACACCGAAGAGACCCAGCTACCTAGTTAGATACATCCCTCGACGACACCTCACTTCCCACAATCTCACAGGACACAAATCTTCATTCGATAGCTATTTATTGATCTATCTGGATACGACCTAGGTAAGTCGATATCACATAATAGAGATGGTCATTGACACACCAACCACGTTTCCTATACACCAATCAATAACCAGATCATCGTCCCAGTCAGTCCATCCCATACTCTTCTTACCTCCCTCCCTCCCTATATACTGAGAATGTGAGTACCTACCTACCTATCTACCTACCTATCTACCTATTAAGCATGTACCTGTAAATAGAAATAGATACATAACCCCAACACGGATGGGTATGGGTAACTTAGATATCAGATCTAGACACGGACACAAATACAAAATAGGTATAAATCACGCTTTATTTTTAATTCTCTTCTCTTCTCTTCTCTTCATTTCTTTTCTTTCGCCCAGGTGTGTGGTTTAAGCTTTCGTATCGTATTGTATCGAGTTAGTTGGTCAGTTGGTCGGTTGGATAACTTTTGTCCTGGAATACGGGGGAGGGGAGGGGAGAGGAGGGTAGGTAGGTAGGTGTAGGTGTATGCAATCTTCATAAATTATGATGGATTTCTCTTTTTTTTTTGAGTTTTCGTATTGAGTATTGTTGGGTGGGTTGGATGGGTTGGTGGTATCAGCGTAGTATTATGATTTGATATGATGGATGATGGCATGGTGGTGGACTGGATTACTGAATTACTAAACTAAGTTAAAAGTGTTTAAGTAAGTTAAAAGAGGTAAGTTGTAATCTTTGGTGTTGTATAACTTAGCTTGCATTGGATTGGGTCGGGTTGTATGAGAGAAAGGAAGTTATCGATGGCTAGTATTTTTGATTGTTGTTTTGTGGTTTGGGAATGGGGGATGGAGGAGATGGTTGTAGAGAAATGTGATTTTTACATTGGGTGGATAGTTATATATATAGCATGTCTAGCTAGTTAAATTCATCCCCCAATCATCCTTCCAGCATTCACACCTCAAACCTCACAGAAGCATTTAGTAAACCAAAGATCCTCACATCTGCTTCTAACAAATCTCATTTATTCCCTATTTACGAACGTACGAATGTATGTATGTACTCATAAGCAGCCCCTCCCTCCCAAAAGCTAAACCCCCTCCTCCCATCCTATCCCAAGACTCCCATCCTCATCCTCATCCTCATAACCTTCCAATTTACTCTTTGTAAAAGACAGTCAGTCAGTCAGTCAGTCAGATAGACAGACGATCATGAGTGAAAAATGAAAAAAATTCTGTAAAGTCCATCCTACCAGACCAGACCCAAACCACAACCCCGATGAAACGCCTTCCACAATCCTGCAAGTAACGCCAATGAAAGAATTATGAGTGTAGTGTAGTGTAGTGTATGTATGGATCGACAAACACAATATACTCTTTCCACTAGATATTTCATCTGTCCATTTCGATTTCCATAACGATTTCCATAGCGACAGATGATTATTCTCTTTGCAGAAATGGATTTGCATGTGACCTCATTCAATAAATTCTCACCCCTCCCTCCTTTTCTTCCCCCTAATCAATAACCCACTCAATCCTTCTTCAAACTATCGAATCTCGCCTGCAAATCATCATCCCCTGGATCCGCCGCCCCAACCCCCCACCACCCCCAACAGCCTGAGCAACCCTCCCCTCCGCCACCGTCTGACTCTGCAATCCCTGGGGCGTCTCCCCCATCGCCGCTTTCAAATCGATTCCAATTTCCTCCAAAACCTGTTCGACGACTTCCTCGCCCTCCTCCTCATCTTCCAGACCCGTGACATCATCAATCGCATCATCCATCATTTCTTGTCGCTGATCCATAATATCATTTTCCTTTTCGAATTCCATCGCGATTCTTTGGAGCGCCGGGAGATTCATGCTGCGGTTCATGCTGCCTAGAACACCCGTTGCACCTTTCATGGCTTGCATCATTTGTTCGTTTGTTCGGACCGTCTATCCCCGTAAATCAGTACACACACTCTCTCAATCACTTTCTTCCCTCTTCCTCTCCTAATCACAAAACCTCTCCTCTCCCCTCCTCCCTCCAAGCCCCCCTCCCAAAAAAACAACCCCAATATTTAAAAAAACACATACCTGTATCCTCAAACTAATCGCCTGCAACTGCGTCCTCATACTATAAAACTTCTCCACATATCTCCTCGTCCTGACCAAATCCTTTGCCTGAATCTTCGCCGCGCCCATCTGTCCATTCTTTGCACTCTTTTTAATCTCCTGAATCAATTTCTTTTCCTGGTTTTCCAACTTCGTTCTCTCGCGATCGAGTTCCCGTTGTGTTTTTTCCAAAGATCGCTGGTGTTTGCGCAGTCGCTCGGCAGGCGTCATGCGCTTGCCAAATGCCCATTCGACGATCTGGAAGGGGGATGGTTAGTGGGGGAGCTTGAGGGTGATAAGAGGAGTGGTACATACATTCATGATGGCGATTGGAAGTATTTATCGCGGTTGAAGGTAGAAGGGAATTGGAGAAAGGTGGGAAGGTTGGTGAATTAGTATAGATTATTTGATGGTGTGTGTTCGATGCAGCCGCGCAAGTCGTCATGTAGTAATGGTCCGGCTTCGTTCCCAGAGTCGTAGCCTTGGATCTTAGCAGCCTTGGCTAAATTGTACCCTGATATTTAAGGCCCATAATATCCGTCCCTATTTGATGCGACTCGGGAGTACTGGAGACATGCTCACTGGGAGTAATCTATGGGCTATGAGCACGGAAGCTAAGCTTCGAAAAAGTCATAAATCATTTGATAAAAGTTCACCGGGGATTCCCCTCATCTAGAAATCTCACCATACACTACTGATATATGGCCTGGCAACAAGTTCATCAGAGGCAGTATTGCAAACGCACATCTCACATGTGACATGTTTAATGTATGATATTACTTTCTTTTCTTTTCTACTGAGTAAAGTAAGTGGAGAGGGGAGTCCGAAGTAGCTAGGTACGCCATACAATCAATCCTAAAGCTTACGACCAACGCCACTCATATTTCCATTTTCCACATCACCACCCATCCATCACCTGTTCCACCAATCCATCCCTAATTGTCTTTCAAAAATCAATTGCTCAGAAAACGCCATTTTTTATTCATCTGAGAAAGCAGTCATCGACGCATAAGAAGAAAAAGAGATATTGGGTATAACAAAGAATCTAAGCATCGTATGCAGCAGCCACTCCTGGAGCTGGTCCCTCCAAATCCACACTCTCGACATTATTTCTGATTTCCGCACTTTTGTTGACCAAGTTACCAAAATATTTTCTAGCAACTTCACTTTCACCTCTGATCTTTCGGGTCTCTTCACGCTTGGTACCAAGTTGTTCAACTGAACGCTGAAGACCAACTCGAAGATTATCGGCAGGGAATCGAAGAACCTTGCGTACTGATGATGAGATGCGATCACTGTTGGAGTGTACGTAATCGATGGCAGAAAGTTGAGTAGAGATCTTGGAGGAGAGGCGATGTGGAAGTGATTGAGGGATTTGGTTCAAGACATAGTAAGCTGCGGCGATAGCTTGAAGCAATTAGTAAGAATATACAACGTAGAATCATGCAAAACATACCTCCTGCTAAGATTCCTGGCACGACCAATCTACGCAAATTGTTGTTACCCATAATCTTTGCGGCAGAGAGAGCACCATCAACCCATCCGAATCCGCCAATTGCACGACTACCAAGAACAGTGGCAACAGTCATTGCCATACCAGTTCCAGCCATCTTCTCTTGTCGTTGAAGTAGCGTGGAGAAATCAAAGAAATCCCACAGTTCAGTCTCAATGTCAAGATGCTTAGCAAGAATATCACGCTTGCGCTTGAACATGATGTCGCTTCTGAAGCTCAAGTCTGTATACTCATCACCGAGATGTAAGATACCAAGTTGCTTGATCTGTGTTACGCCATCAACGGTCTTACGACGAGCATGTTCTTCGCAGGCAGAAACAGTAGCAGAGATTTCGGACATAATAGCTTCCTTGATGTCATCGGCATACTGGAATGCACCGAATAGTCCTGGATATGGGATTCCAAGATCACCATCGGCTGTTCTAGCTATTGTGTCATTGAGCGTCGAGCGGGTGTAATCGTAAATACTCTTGCATGTTGCATCGATAGTTCGATCAATATCATCGCTGACTTCGGCCTTCGCCTTTTGAGAAGCCTCGAGCATTGGCTCTATATCTGCTAGTTCCTTGGTAACACGGTCCAACTCGGATTGTGCAACCTCTGCATTGACAGTGGCAAGACTTTGAATATCACTTAGGACATTAAGTAAGTAGGTCTTTGCTGGAGCCAACTTGGATCTAGCTCGCTTCTCGAGAACAAATCGACGCAGTGACTGTTCAAGAATCTCAAAGTCTCTAATCTTTTCCTTGTCCTTGCCTTTGCCCTTTCCTTTAGGGTCTGAACCATCATCGAAGTCTGGTCCATCACCGCTACCTCCACTAGAACTACTGCTTCCGCCACCACTTCCACCCGGTGGACCAGGGGGACCAAGAGCAGCAGTGGGAATAGCATTACTCGATACGAAATGAACGAGTTCGGAGGATTCCTTAAAAGTTCTAGGACTTAAACCCTGGATTTGCTCTAAAATCATCTTCTGGCATCGTTCCTTATCCCTAATATTATCATATCCATTGACAACCATAAAAATATATGCTTTTTCCGCCGCTGCCGCCCAAATAAATTCTCGCGCAGTTTGTGTAAAGTGATTGGCCGCCGAGACAACGAAGACGACAACATCAATCTCTTCCTGTCGAGCAAACACCGCAGTCGTTTTCGTAGTATCCAAGTTGAGACCAGGCGCATCGATGATTGCGATATCCACCACTCCGTTATTCAGTAAGGACTCGTCAATCGTGCGTACATCTTTGACGTAGACTTTGCATTGTGTGTAAGTATCGTTATCAAGGACGAGTTGTTCCAGATCTTGAATCGTGTAAACGTCAAAAGTGCTTTCGTCATGTCGATCGTAGATGGTTTCCTTGTGTACCGCATGAACCTCTTCGATTCCTCCATTTTCTCTCGCATCCAAAACCTCGCAGAATATACTCGTACAAGGTTGTTGATCTTCTGGCAAAATCTTTCGTCGCAGAAGTGCATTGCAGAATGTCGATTTACCAGTGTTTAGATCTCCCGTTACGAGAACCTTACTTGAAGAATCTTCGATCCGTTCTCGTAGTGAAAGTAAATGATTTATGCTCGAACTAATTTTTCCATCAAGCAGAGATGCGATTGAAGCCTTTTCCAAAGAATGTACCAACTCGGTTTGATGTAAGGATCCCAACTTCAAATCCAACTTCAAGATAGAAAACTCCTGTGCGATCTGTGGTGTTACGAGTCGGGGTTCCGGAGTTGATCTTGATTCCGCAGCTTGACTCGACTCCGCATTGCTGCTACCCTCACCAATAGATGTCATGGCACGTCGCACTTGTCCAGGACGAGGTTCAGGTGTTGATGACCTGATACCAGTTTGCGTATGTACCAAACCTGGCCGCGGATCCTGTCGATGATGTTGAGATTCTTCGCGCTGAACTGAGGGGTAAATTGCTGGCCATTGTGCGTTCATTTCCTGCAACGACTTCAAAGTTTCCACCACACGATTGATTGATCTACCAAGAGTGACCCGATGTTGATTGTACCATAGCTGATGTATTGCATTTGCCTGCGACCGTCTCTCGTTTTCAGAAACTTCGTTCGATTGTCCTCGAGGAAGGGAAGAGGGTGGAGGAGTAGGTCTATCCGGTGTCAGTGTAGGATTCCATGATGGAACCCCGTTCGAGCTTTCGCCAGCCACACTGCCTCCATACCCAGAATCACTGTCAAGGAGCGCTTGTAGTCTTGCAGCACTTTCCGGTGCACTTCCAGGTCCAACAGTCATGTATTGTGGTCGGCCACCCTTTGGAGTATTGCTATTAGAATTGTCGCCCGAACCTGCTTGCCCACCTCTGCCCTTTCCCTTTCCTTTTCTATTATTTTGACTCATGATTGTAAGATGCCGACCATTCGCAAATAGATGTCAGTCTGTATTCTTAGAAGGGTGTGACTAGTTGTTGATAGCATGAAACTTTTGGAGGCGAAATTCGCATGAATCTTCGTTCAACTTGCTCGGCAATTTAAGAGGCGCGTGGGGGTCCAATAAAATTGATAACGATGCTCATTGGTCAAGGTATCCTTGTCCATCAATGACGACAACAAACTTTCGTCGAAATTTTTCAAAAAGATATCGAATCTAATGGATGAAATGTATCGTAAATAACAATGGATAGAATACTCTGTAGAGTCACAATAAAGATTACTAGATACCTACCTAGAAACCCCCTCCCATTCACACGGTAACTGCGTTGTCCACGTCATTCAACCATTATCATCACTCCGAGTATAACCTCAAATTAAGACCGACCACATCCACATAGTAACAGTAACAATAACAATAGTAACACAAATACAAGTCATAGTCGATCACATTTTTTGGCACATCACCCATGACTATCAATCTAATCAATATTCTACCATTCTATGACATTAATCCATATGCTATGTATGACCACCCATTCAAAATTACCCAACACCCAACAATCATGATTCCGAAAATGCTAGTTTGCTCATCTACGTAGGTATCATCTCAAAATTTTCGTAGCAACATTATCAAGTATAGCCGTGATCTCTTCCCCAACAATATGGTAACATGAGATCAACGCCTTTGGAAAAACATTAAAAATCCACCGGCATGTACATAATATATCCATAACTACTTCTTTCCTCTCACAGGACTCTGCGCAAATCTAATGCCCCTGCTGCGTACAGCTGGTGGTGGCACTCTCGGAGTATCGTCATCATCACTATCGCTCTGTACGCTTTCTCCAAGAGCTGCTTCCCGTCTTCGCTTTTCTGCTGGCGTTTCTTTCTCTTCTGGACCGTTACTGCCACGACTAGGAGAGCGTCCACGTCCCCTTCCTCGCCCTCTAGCTTCATCTGTCTCTTCATCTTCCTCTACTCCTTTCAAAGCATCGTGTCTTCTTCTCCTTTCTGCAGCCGTCTCAGGCACTTCGTTCTTGCTGCTTCCTGTTGCACTGCTTTCTTTAATTGCGTCAATTTTCGCGCCCTGTGCCTTGGCCATTTGTTTTCCAACCACTCGTGCAGTTTGCGCACCAGCAGCAAGTTGCGTATTTTCAGCTTCAAACAACCGGGAGCTCCCTTGTGTTTTATCACTGGCGTCTCTCTTTGCCAAGTCCTTCATCGCCCTGGGTGCATCGCTTTCTTCGACAATCTCACATCTTGCTTTAGGGTCTAAACCTTGAATTTCTTTCAAGAAATCTTCCTTAGTTAGACGGCGTCCTGCTCCTCCAATAGTGAATCGAATACGACGATCATCATCTTCTTCTTCAGCTTCTTTGTTTTCAGTATTTGGTGTGTTCTTGCCGAAATTCCATGTGCCCATTCGAGTAATGCCTTGTCGGACCGGTTCTGCGCTTGTAGCATCTGTTTTGGTAGAGTTGTCTACCTTGTTACCACCAAGTCCTGTCCATGTACCCATACGCTGTATTCCTTGGCGAACAGCATTAGATTCGCCGGACTTAGGGGCTTTGCTGTTGGGGTCGGGAGGTAATTCGTATGTCTTGACGACCTCTCCGTCTTCATCTTCGACAATAATCTATGAATTCGTGTTAGTGACTTGATCGTATCGACCTAAAGGGGAAAAGATGGTCTTACAGATCTACCATACTGGTAAGCAAGTGCTGGACCTCGAGTCTTGCGAGGCTCCTTTCCTTTCTTCCCCTTGGAGCCTTCTCCTCCGCCATGTTCCTTGGCCTCGTCCTTGTTCCTCCAAACACCCATGATCTTGCCAAACTTTTTGTAGGCTTTCTCTGGCCCTTGCTTGATTTCATTTTCGAGATTCTCAAATTCTTCCTTGGGGGTCCCAGCTCCTGGACTTTTGAGGGTTTTCAATACATCACCGTCTTCATTTTCGATTATGATATGGTCACCTTCGTCATACACTTCCGCCTTGTCAGGATTTCGTTGGGCGTCTGACATGTGCTCATCGTTTCGCTTTTGCTTCTCGCCACGATGCATGATTTCTTCCATCTCCGGATCGTGTTGGACTTCTCCAAGTTCACCTTCATTTGACTCGTCATCAATGTTCGCTTTCTCGTTGTCGGGCGAAGATCCGCCGGGCGTTAATGTATCAGATGTATGACCAGTTGAGTAGTCGCGACTTCTTCGGGCAGGATAAATGGCCGACTCGCTGATAGGACCACCTGGTCCTACTCCATCGTCCCACTTCTTCTTTCTGCGTCGCGGAATTATCGACGAAGGACGACTGTTGGCGCGACTTGGATTGTCCTCCTCCTTTTGACGGCGCAAGAAGCCTCCGGGAATTCCTCCTGCGGGTGGCAGGGTACCTGGTGGTAACTCATCCAATCTCATATCCTCGCCATCAGTCTCCGAGCCTGCTGTCTTAGCTTGAGATCTCGAAATTGATGAGATACGAGGGAGACGATTCATCCAAGAGGGTCCATCGTCCCCAGCTTGGGTGTATGACATTGTGAGTGTCAGGGTATTGATATGTTTGCCTAGGGTAAAGACGGCAATAGAGGATCCATGCACGATAATAGAGGAAATGACAAGAAAGGTTACAATTGGCCAAATTACCGTTACCAATTCCCAGTTCGGTGCATCTCGGTCAGGATAATCAGTTAACGGAGTTGTACTGTCAGTCTCGAGCTCGGCCCTCGCAAGAATAGCAACAAAGATAGCACCCACTCCAATAGGCCCGAAGTGACCAGCAAACAGAGCCTCTCGCCAAGTTTTTATGTCGGGTATCAGAGGTTTGAGTGCCATCATGACTGGTATTCGTCGAAAGAAAATGACCAAGATAGCGATGACAGCGAGCCTCCATGGTGAAGTTCCAATTTCTGCATCGTTGTACTGTTCCCACGGAATAATTGTACCAAGGTAAACAAAATATGCCAAATTGATAAGGAGATCTATGACGTTGGAAACATGAGATTCTTCTGTTTTCTGGGTAAACCAACCGTCGTTTGAGAAACCCACGCCAGCCGCGAAGCCGACAAGGAGATCATCAACTCCAAGGATACTCCCTGACCCTGCACAGAATAGAGCAAGGACGAAGTAGAACACGAGAAAACTCTCTCTGTCGACTAGATCGTGTCTTTCTGCGTATTTGATTCCGTGCCTGCCAATATAACCGACAACGAAACCGTAAATCGCACCAAACACACACTCGTAAAGAACTGTTATGACAATGAAATCAAATGTAACTTCCTTCGCATTGAGGTGAAATCGAATCAAGTATAAAGAAAGGTAGATAAACGGGAATGCCATTCCATCGTTACACCCTGATTCGGCAGATAGAAGGTCTCTCAAATGTTTCGGTACTCGTTTTGCGAATTTTCCTTTTCCAACCACCGAACTAGCGAGTACAGGATCGGTCGCCGTCACACATGCTGCAACGCAAAGTCCCTGCAGCCAGTTTAGCGGCGGGATCAACCACCAAATGAAAAGACTTGTGATCAACCATCCAAAGGTCATCACAGGTAACAAGAGAAAGACTACACTCCTCCAATGTTTTTCCATGTAATGCCTAGGCAATTCGACCCCGACGGCAAAACATTGAACGACAAGGACAATTCGCGAGAACTCTAGAGTAATTTGATCGGTGTTGCCCCAAGTATCGGGATCGATCAAATTGGCGGCATGTGGTCCAAAGATAATACCACAAATCGTGGCAACAGTGGCTTCACCGATATACATGCGCTCCTTGATGAAGGAAGAACACAGCATAAACAATGAAGTGAAGCCACCCAAAATTATATAAACCAAATGCGGCTTATTGATAGAGAGGTGATCCCAAGCCATCTTGGCTGTCTTAGATGGTTGTCGATCGGTATAGAATATGTATTAGAACAATCGCAATCGATTGGTATCGGTAACGATATCGTGCTAGCGAAAAGGCACTGTCGACGGCGGGGGAGGGGAAATTTCTGTCGCTCAATCGATTGGATTTCCTCTGCTCGTTATACCCCAATCAGTCGATTCCCTCAAGAGTATTGCGTGATGTCGCAGCATTCGAAATCTGGTCGCGCCCAGTCGCCGCTCCGCCGTTTATTAATGTATGTTTGCTCTTCCTCCCAGACACCTCTTTTGTAATGATCGGAAAGCACGTAGAATTGTGCAGCTAGGGTTCGCAGATGTTGCTTTGGGGGTAATGATTATTTTTGAAGTCGAATGAAAAAATTATTGTTTGGAAGAAAGCAAAGAGATTGAGTGAAAGGGTTGTTTACTTTCTCACTACCCATACACGATTAATTCTAGTCCAAGATGCCAAGACCTTGGGAAGCCTCCACTTCTAATTATTTTAAGTGATAAAGCAAGTTTTGCTCCGGATTGATGGCGGCGTAGGAGGAGAAGCGTGGGAATGTTATTTTGTTTGCCAAGTGGAAGGAAGAGAAGAAAAGAGAAGAGAAGAGAAGGGAAAAGGTCGTGTGTGTTTCAATGTCATTCTGGGGGGGGGGGGGAATATGATATTTATTATTGTGGTCTGTATCGTATGTGAAAGGAAGAGGACGAGGTCAAATATTCGTAGAACTGAAGTGGAAGATTGATCAATGTGATTGGATGCTTTCTCGATAGAAGGCAAGGATGCTTTTGCCTTCTTCCTTACCAAGGTGTGCTCACTCATGAATAATGTAGGTGTGCAGAGTAGCTCTCTTGGCCAGGGATTGAAAGATGCTAGTAATGAATGAAGTTTTGCTTCAAACCTTTTGATTCGACTCCGTACCCATGCCCATGCTCATGCCCATACCCATACCTGCTAGTAGACAGTTATCATGCGTTCACAAAGTATAATTTTGTCGGTAAAATATTGAATATTGAATATTGAAACATTCAACACAAACAGCCTCTTCATCTTGTATCCGCCATACATGCCATCATACCAGCATACCACCATACCACCATACCATAATACCACAACACCATGCACATCTCGCAAACTCGCATTGGTGCACACACTGCACATGGATGCCATGGTCGTATTAAATCTTTCATCAGTCGGCACAGAGCAAAAATATACGTCACTCGCTAATCCCAGCCATCTAATACAAATATTTCCTTTGATTGGTCCATGCATCTTTTTCTGCCAAGCTTCACCCCTTGGCGGTGAGAATGGTCCCCACCCACAACCCCACTCTCCTCTCCATTCGCTCCATCCACTCCCCACATTGATAATAACATTGACGGCCCGAGATCTTTCACTTCTACTTCGCTTCAAACACAACCAACCCAACTCTCTCTTCACCTAATCGCTTACGGCTACTCGGAACATTTGGTGTCTAGGAGAAGATGTTCCTCAAAAGATCAGATAAAAATATGTTCATAATCTCTGCGTTCATCTCTTGTGATCAACTGCTTGCATCTGCAATTAAATGGACCCCCACGCTGATACTAGGGTACTGGTCGGATCCTGATTTCCGGTACCGCTATGCGTGATGGATTGATCAAACTCCATAGAATGGCTTGGGCGTCTTTCCAGCTGCTGCAGAGTGCCCATTCAAGCTGGGAAATCAATCACCTACAGTAGTTGTAAGGTACAGTGCGTATGCAACCCAACCTTAAGGTTGATTTATTGATCTTGTGACGGTCGATTCTGATAATTAAAGGGGCAGAATTTCTACTGTTGAGCTCAACATTACCGACAGGCGGCTGAAGGGGTAGTCTCCTCAACAGCCGAAGGTGATCTTGTTGATATCCAGCAACTCCAGCGAGGACAGCTGGCGATACATGTCACGTCTCTGGAATATCATGCTGTGCTCGCTCGACAAATTGCTTCACGACGTACCATAATCTCCAAGTCTTTCGCGCATGAAGCCGAATAGGGGACTCCACAGATCGCTGATCTCATCCACCTCGTCTAACAATGTTTATATGGCAGCCCATCCGTTAAATGTGTCGCCATCCCCTTTCTAGTCAAAGATCGCATGAGCTGGTGGTACACTCGTCAGGCACAATAGATTAGTCATCATTCTAGGCTGAGCCTTTGCGGATGCAGGAGACCCTACCTACATGATACTAGAGCTACCTAGGTATGCACAAGGTCGGATATTTTCCACCTGGCGCTTTCCCCATAGTAGATGGTATCATATCTCCTCTCACCTAATAACCGAACAACACATGTCTGACGATATGCTGTTCCCAAAAACAATTCCCATCGTGGCCACATCGGGAGTGTAAGCTGAGCCCAACAACAAGATCGCTTATTTCATGATCAACACAATTTCATGATACTGCATCTGGCTATTTAGACGTCAAGCATCTAGCAAACTTATCTACCCAATGCTATTCAAGAATTCAAGCACGAGGCGCGCGAGTCAGGTTATTTGGGCTCCCGGTGAACGGAGAGTATGCACAACAAATTCAATCATGACCTCCAAAAGAAACCAATCTATGAGCATCCTTTCCAATCCTAAGATTCAAGAGCTTGATGTGATCGACCAAAACTTCATTCCAACATTCTCTAGTACTGAAAATTTATTCGGAAATGTGTAGCGTGTACAACCAATGCACAAGATCTAGAATATAAGATTTGGTGAAATCCGAGATAAACATTGTCCGGTAAACGCTGTAGCTTCTTGGCAAATGGATTGTGCACTCAGCGCTGATGTGGTTGGAAATTGCTTTGCCAGGAAGCGGTGAACACTGCATTCTCAACCCAACTGTTGCACATCTATGAAATCCCTCGAGAGTTTCAATCCTCATCAATCCGAATTGGGAATCAAAATACATCGTTTGGGAATAACATTTTGAGGGGTTTATTCCCGGCTTTGGGAATTGTGTGAAATTCAATCTTTAATTTTGCCACATCTCACCGCCCAAATTAATGAAACCCCCACCAGAATTTTTGAGCTTCGAGATACACGATTCGATACCCCTCGCTCCTCCAACGTATTGAAATCTAAGCTGGGTTTCCTCGACATACAGCTAAGTATCTGATATCTCAAATGCCTTTAACAGTGGCGGATATTGTCTTCAATGAGCAAGCAAATCACAACTTCTCAAAGACTCTGGGTGAAATCAAACGAAGTACTTTATCCATACATAATCGGCTTCGATCAATTCTCGAAGACGCGGAATTCGCCCAGTCGGTCGCAAATGCATATCATAGACCACTTGTAGCAAATGAGAGATGCGGTAGCTGGTATATTGATCCCAGCAAGAAAGGAGGAAGTGCATACTTCAAAAGTACCGATGGTCACACTGGAGTCTGGAAATTCAGCTCCCGAAGACTGAATTTACATTTATTAGAGATCATTGGTAAATATGATGGGTTTGTACTCAAGTAAAGTTTTCATAGAGTATAGGCTGAAAGCTCCATGCAGATGTATCATTGTAGATTCTACTCGGCGTGGAAAGCGTTAGTTACTTATTAGATTCTATATTTCGCTCCAAGTATACTAATGATGAAAAGGTATGCCGGATGCATTAAGCAAAACAATCCCAATATGGTGCTGTGTACTAAACCGTGTCTTCTTTCCTGATATTCCAACCGCTCACAAGCTCTACGCTCCACCACAAGTAGTTTCCGATTCCGAGCAAGCCCAAATGGCCAATCTGATTCCTCAATTCGTGAAAGCATTTCAAACTCTCAATCTCCCGATTGAATCTTTCCGAGAAAAGATTCACAAACCCATCAGACCCATTTGGGTGACTCCCGAGTCTCAAATCTCAGAAACAAGCCAGGTGTTTGAAGACTTCCATCCAGTTGTTTGCTGCACCGTTTCGCGCAGGGTTTCGGGCGGAGAAATCAGTGAGGGTGGTTATATACAAGGAGCAGGTGACGATACGGAAAACTGGGCTCATGGACTTACACCTCTTATTTTCTGGACAAATCAAGAACTCCTATTCCAGACATCGGAAGAAGATCTACCTGGACTCATTGAAACCTTGATACATCAAACAAGCTCATCACCAGGACCTAACGATAAACTCCGCATCGTAAAACCAACTTCCTGTCTCTCCATCTCGAATCTCGATGCGCTTCCACCTCTAGACAATAATACCAGTACCTGCACCATCGTCCTCTCACCAAAAATCACCCCGAAAGATACATGGCACACTTCTCCTTCCCGTCTGGACATTGGACTCGGCGCAAAGAAAATAGGCAGTAAGAATCTCCGCGCCGCTCTTCCAACCATCTCTTCTTTCTTCCTCAAGTATCTTAATACATATTCTGCGAACAAATCTTCAGATCCATCCATACAAATCATCATCGCGTGTGAATCTGGACAGGATCTCTCGATAGGTGTTGCGCTTGCTCTGCTGTGTCTTTATTTCAACGAGAATGGGGATTTGAAAGGTGCGAGCGGAGAAGAACAAGAAGAAGCTTCGGTAAATAAAGATTTCATCCGTCAGAGATTAACTTGGATTTCTACCTCGATGCCAGATGCAAATCCGAGTCGAGCGACGCTGCAGAGTGTGAATAGTTTTTTGATGTCGTATTGATGGGGTTTCTTCGCTTGGAATAGAGTAGTGTGGGTTTCTTGCTGTTGGGTTAGGCTGGGTTATGTTATGTTATGTTGTCTTATGTTATGGAATTAGAATTGGAAGCCGCGAGGATATCTGATGGTGTGAGTAGTTATCCTTTAGGTTCTTCGGTAGATGGGAGGGAGGGGAGAGGGATGACATGATATTTACATTGACATTTATATTCACATCCACAAATGTACAACACAATCCACACATCCATCACTAATCACAAATAAAACTCACCACCCACCCACCTCATCAAATCTACCCCAAGCTCTCAACAAACATCATCTATCTATCTCCATACTCTTCTAGGAACGCAATATCACCTCCCTCCCTACTACGTCCATCACATCAATTACATGTGTTTTCATTCCCGCTGATTCGATCTGATATAATATCATTTGATACGATACAATCTGGTCATAGATAATCCTACACGCCCTCCAGAGAGCGCAGAAACTCACAGAAGATCTCTGGAGAAAATTGCTGGGAAGAAAAAGTGGTTGAATGGATGATTGGCTAACTAGCTGGCTGGATGCTGGGTCTATGAAACACTGGAGATGTATCGCATTACAAATCTAACTTCCACGGAAAACAAAGTACCTACCTACGCACCTCATCGTACATCCATTCTACCTGAGCGTATAACTCAAATCACGTACTACATGCGGAGAGTAAGTGAGTGAGGGAATGAGATCTTGTGATAACTTGGAGATTCCAGAATCTAGAAGCTAGAATGTAGTGAGATGTTGCAGTGATGTGAATGTGAACATGTAGGTAGGTAGATGGGTAGGTGTGTAGGTAGATACTTATGCACAAAATTACCAATCAACTCTCTTGTGCACACATACAAATTTTAAAAGCTGGATATCCGATAATCTACCCAGTATATAGATTCATCGAATCGAATTTTGCCATTCAACTCTGTGGGAACTTGAGGCGGGAATAGTACTGCATGTAGATATTTTGTCTTGGAGAGGAAGAAGAAATGTATGTTATATGTATATATGCATGTATGTAGAGTGTGTGAAGTATGTATGCTTACACATAGAAAAGAAGAGATTGAAGTATGAGGGGGGATCAATTACTCGAGAATTTAGAACAGAAACAGAAACAGAAACAGAAACAGGTAAAATAACTACAAAATTCCAAAGACAACAATAACTTCAAAGAATAGAAATTAAACTGACAATAACAACAAAAGTAAGCAAAGCAAAGCAAAAAGAAGACTAAACCTGTTTAAAATACTCATACATCACTTCCCCTCTTTCTTCTACCACTCCCCTGATAAGAGAACGAAACTTTCAACTTCCTATGAGCCAAGGGTTCCCTAGCCCTCTCTCTATCCCCATAACTCCATTCCCAATCCGAATGACCTCCACTGTTTCTCCTCTTCCTATCTTCCCTCGTCCGTTCCCTTTCCCACTTTTTCTCTTCCCGCTTTTGCATCTTCTTTATTTCATCTTGCCGCTTTTCCTCTTTCCGCTTTTCCTTTTTCCGCTGATCCTCTTTCCACTCCTCCTCCCTGCTCAGGTTCCTCTTGCGTGTTCTCTCCTGTCTGTAATCTGAGTTGAAAAACTTCGCCACTTTCTTAAGATTTTGACCTCTTGGGCGTCTTTCTTTCGACTCTTCTGTTTGTGTTTGTGTGTGCCGGCGTGTACTTGAGCTTAGACTCCCATTTTCGGCTGTTCGAGGATCGAAAAAGGAGATATCTTGCCCCACAACATCTGATTCAACACCGGAACTCGAGCCTGAGGTGGGAGCCATGTGGTGGTTGCGACTGTAGATGTAGTCTTGGTCTCTTCCGATATATCTCCCATGCGCTGAGAGTGCGAGGCTTCTGTTGCTACGAGGTCGATATTCCCTGTGCCGGTCGTCGGTGGCTCTTTCCTGGTTACTGCCACCACGACTGCTGACACTGGGAGAACGTCTATAAGTAGAGCGAACCTCGGGCCTTCTACCTGTTTGATATTCGTTGCTAGAGTGATAGACGCTCTCCGCTCCCTCGTAGTGAGAGCGGGGGCGGGATCGGGAGGTATCATTTTCCTTTGATTTGCCATTACTGATTTCCTTAAGGGTAAGCCGGCCCTTCTCCTGGTCCCAAACAAGTTTCCAGTGACTTTCGTTCTGTACAATTTCATTGACCGCCCTGGTAGTCTTAAGTAGCTCAAGCACCTTTAAGTAGCTTTGGCCAGTGGTGGTGTTGTTGACAACCCAAACTTTCTTGTTGCTCGGGGTGTGGTCTTAGCTATTTGTCAGTAAACGCTTATACTATATAGACAAGCAGTTGGCGCTTTGAAATATAAGATGAACTTACACGACATTTTCTCTTTACGAGGATAATAGCTTGAAAGAAAAAAGTCGGTTCTTCCATTTCTATTTCTCCCCTCTGTTATTCGCCAATAGATCCACTAAAAGATTGGTTGGTTAATAGAGGTAATGATAGAATCAAGGGGGATAACATTATCAAGTAGTTGAGATGGAGGGATGAAAATTATGGCCTAATAGAGTTTCCAATTGTGCTTACTTCTTTTTCATAAGGATCAATTGATCTAACTGAGAAATAGTCGCCAAATAAAATATCCAAGGTCACCAGATCCAATTCTACTGTGCAGTCATTCAGGACCTGCAAGTCGTAGTCTCTGAATTTATCTAAAGATTTGTGTTAGACGAACTCCTCTTGATAGATTTCCAGTTGTGTAGCTCGCTGGAAATGCAACTCACATGGTAAAGTAACACCACTCCCAATTGTCTCGGTTTTTGTCTCGGCTTTTGTCTCGGTTCCAGCTCTAGCCATCCAAGGCAGACCATCAACTTTGGTTTGATTGGTCCAATGATCGAGATTTTTACGTTCAACAAGCTTGGATTTTTTTCCAGTTTCTTTAACATATGTCCAGTCTCCCTCTATAGTCTCGGGATGAGGCCTTCTGTGTACAAAAAGCTCTCTCGCCTGATTCAAGATGTCTTCTCGAGCATTTGGATCACTCGTTGTGTTAAAAACATAACCAGAGCCGAGCAAAGTGTTATCTATATATTCAGGGAACATCAGCCACCCAACATTTTACACTACAGATGCTGATGTTGACTTACATTGCATCCATATTCCTTGTGGATGATCATGATCTTCGGGTCGCACTTCCCCGAGTCGTTCTCCGTGTCGCCCTTTTCGGCATTGCCCTTCCCCGTCTGACAGTTGTTAGCAAAGCGTTGTAATGAAGCAAATTGCCTCAATCATACATACCGACATTGTATGTATAGAGTTGTGCTATATTATTTCTCTGATCTACTGTCCACTTCATGGTATGGCTCGCGTTAATATGATCGAATAGTTTTTCCTTGCCGACTCTCAACCGTGCTTCGTCTTTATCATAAATTTTCCCGATTAATTCCCTAACTAAAGACGCTCTTATTGGGCTCCAGGAGACATTTCGAACTTGAATGCGAATCTTGCTTTCAGATTTTCTAGAGCTTTCATCATCCTTACCACCTTGGCGACAGCTCTTGTAAGTGTCTAATGATTAACAGATGCCAACGGTCAGTCAATAGAGCTTCAATAGTGTTAGAACATAGTAACTCACAAGTCCTGGTAGCATGCTTCTGCTGCTCGGCAGTGCCCGCCTTCTCTGAGTAGTGAATATCCCCATCATCATCACGCGACGGCATGGCGAAAGGATTTAGTGCTAGGGGCTACTCGGTTCGACACTGTAGATACTGGGGTTACGGATAAATTATGCTCGAAAAGGAAGATGCGAAGGTGTACTGACTTAACATTATATTAGACACAGGTTTTTCCAACAAGACCTTTAAATTGGGCTCCGCGATTCTTGTGTATTCGTCCTCCAGTTAGGCTCAGAGACCTGTTTACATTCAGATTACATTTCTGTCCCTTGATCCTGTGGCGCAATGATTACCTCCAAGGGCTCCCTGACCCTGCGACCGCGATAAAGCTAAGGCATGACCTTTTTTAAAAGCTCCTGAGATTGTCTCGGCCGGCTTCTCCGATATAATGTGCATGTTGCTCAGAAATGGCATCAGAAACAGCATCCCCATCTGTATCCTTCTCGCATAAAGCACTAGTTTTCTGTAAGTGGGACATTTTCCGTATGTTATTGGGGGTAGAACTGTCTATATTGTAGGACCTCGGGAAGCTTTGACATGAGAGTTGAGGTTCAATGTGGTCTTATGCTGCCCTCAGGTAAAACGAAAGCATCCTTTGCTAACGACCATGTGGTTTGACCTCAAATGGTTCTTTCGTCTCTACAAGAAAAATCGCCAGTAAAATGCTAGGCTCCAACTTCACTTATCATAACAATCGACTCTCAAATTCTGACGACCGGTCGTGCCAGCACCTCAGAGGTCTCACATAGATATGGATCAAAGTTGAAAAACGTTAAGCGCTTAGATAATGTAACATGAATCTCATGATATGCCTCCAAAAATGAAACTCGGCACTGCAGCGCAGGATGCGAGATGGGAACCGGTCGAAGTCTGGTCATTCTGTTCAAGCGCGCGGCTCATACTGTGTCGATCGACCAGGCCGGACGATACGAGTAGACAAGCTCTTTTACTGTTGGTTCTCCAAAGCCCGCGGAAACGTGTACTTGCTACTATGCCAAATAATTGTGTGCATGTTCATCATCATTCACAGATACCTCTGTGTCCGATGTTCTCCGGTGCTGGCAATATTGTTTGAACACTAGCCCCATATTCAATTGAGTGCCTTGTTTACACTTGCAAAGTTACTGGCAAATGTCAGCAACTAGGAAACTGCTAAGGAACGATGGTGCGCAAATAAATCCTGTAATGTCGGCGAGTAGTCTTGTTATGAAGCTTAATCCAAAAAATGCAACCGCAAATGATGAGTGACTTTACAATTTGAGAGTGGCTGATGACTATCATGATCGGTACGTCAATGCGTAAGCCACACCTTGAAAGGATCGTTGAACCCTTTTTCGGGACTGGGATTTATTGTGGCTTACGCATCATTGTATGGGGAATCCCTTATTTGTAAGTGTTTGCGGTGATAGGCTGGCACGTGGCTGGTTCTTCATCGCTACCACCCCGCACCTTATCGTTCTCTTATCGCTTTCTCCTCCCAGCTTCTCTTTACGAAGTAAACAAAACGAAGATAGGAATACCTACCTTCACATCAATAGGAAGACTACTCAAACTCGGCTTGTCTATCGAAACGAACTTCGGATTGCTTCCGCCTTTCTTCAGATACTCTCTCCAGAGCTTGTTCAGAACGTCAAACAAGCCACAAGCACCAAACATCCCACACAATGGCGGCGGAAAATTACGAAGCTGCAATCACTTTGATTGATGAAGCTCATGCTTTAGATCCAACTATCAGCACAATAAATGGCGAGAGTATACCATACGAGCTTCACTATGCCCAGAAAATGACACATTATCTCTCTCTCCGCGCTCCCAATGCTTCCCCCATCCTCAAAGTTGCTATCCGAGCACAGCATTTTCGTCGCTGGGAAGTACCACGATCTTCCTACCCGATGACCAAGCCCGGGTATCTGAATTGGAGGACCTTTCTCAAGAAACGGCAGGCTGATCTTGCGTCTGCGATATGTGTCGGCTGCAATTTTACAAGTGAGGAAGCGGAAGAAGTGGCTAGATTGATAAGGAAAGAGGATTTGAAGAAAAATGAGGAGACGCAGATCTTGGAGGATGTTGCTTGTCTAGTGTTTCTGGATGATCAGTTTGATGCTTTTGAGAAGGGTCATGATGAAGAGAAAATCATCTCAATTTTGAGAAAGACTTGGGGGAAGATGAGCGAGGAAGGACACCGTTTGGCCTTGCAGATACCGATGAGCGACACCAGTAAGAGTTTGATCCAGAAAGCTTTGGGATGATTCAGAATTTGTTGGAACAGTGATAGAGTGGTATAAATTCAACTTCATGGTGTAAATACTTGTTTATGTGTTAGTATATTGATTTTGTTTAAGCAGGCTGCAAAAGACCGGAATGGGCTGGGTCGGTATAGGTTAATACTCCATGACGAATGGGCAAATGGTACTGATTACTGGTGTCTAAAAAGCTCACAAGTAAACTCACCATAATTATGGATGGGAACAAACAGCGGACGATATCTTCACAGCTTAGATTTCTACTTTTAAGAGGAGATCAAAACCGCTGCTATTGACCTTCAGATTGTGTTGTCAACTATATGATGTATCTACAGTATATCTATAGGTGGCCTGTTCAAGCGAGCAGTCCTCTCTGTCTGATTGTTTTTCACATTTCTTTCGGTATACTATCGGGCTCCATAACATCATTTTATAACCGCTTCCTCTTCCGCTTCTATAGACACCCTCTTTCCCTTTCTACATGTCCACCTTCCTCACTTCGGCGATCCTCTGCAACTTGTCATGGATCAGTAGACCATGAGTAGCCAACCACTCAACCCACTCCTCTTCCGTTGCCCCAAACATGCGTTTTCCACCAATACGTGGCATATTTATTAATTTGAAGAATAACTGCTGTAGCTCAAGGCTTGTAAGGCCATTCTCAAGAGAATCATAGATCCACTCCTTGCAGGTGTCGGAATCCCATTCTCCCATCTGCTGATACTTGAACTCGCCAGGCAGATAAAAGGGATTGTCTTCCATAGAAGAGTTGACTTCTTGGGAGACGACGGGTAAGATGCATTTCTTAGTGGGTTCTTCTTTGCCGGATTGTGTAGTTTGTCTGGCTTGCGCTGCAGATTTTCTGGCCTCTGTGGATTTCCTCAATCGTTCTCTTGCTTGCTCCTTGGATATTTCATCCTCTTCTTTCAACTGGTGTAATCGTAATATCTCTCCTCCTGACACTGTCAATTGCAAGTCCAGTGCCTTCAAGTTGGACTTCAACTGTTCTATCCGATGATCTTTCTCGTACTTCGCCCTTTCATCACGATAACGCCATTCTTGCTGCAAGCTTATGTAAGTCTCGCGACGCGCTTGACCATCTCGCGATGAAGGATATAATTTCGCTTGTTCCGCTTGTACTCGTCTGAATTCTGCTCTTGCCAAATCATTTCTCTTCTGCCTCTCTTTGTACTCGACCTTAACTTGGCTTATTTCATTTTCAATCTTCTTTTTTCAATATTTATTCTCTCCTTCTCTTTTTTCTTGTCCTCTTGAATCTTCTTGTCCATCTCTCTCTTTTTCTCCTTCGCCATTCTTTTCTCCTCGTCTTTGATCTTCTTGTCCATCTTCCTCTTATTATCTTTCTTTTCTTTCTCGATTCTCTCATTTTCCTTGATCTTTCTCTCAATCTCTTTTTTCTTCTCTTTCTCGACTTTCTTCTCCTGTGCATTCAAATTTGGCTCTGACTTTGGGAATTCGAATATTGAAAACATCGATTCTTTGGCCGGTTTCTCATGAACCTTCTCGGAGTTCTTCTCGCAAGCTAGTATGCATGAGTCACTTTTCATCTTCTTGATTTGCTACTAGAATTCTTACTGTTCTCTTGAAGGAAACCTTGCTTTTGTTCATCTTTTCCTTGTTGACCACTCCCTCTTGGCTTAGAACTTGCTTCCAGCATCGCCATATTGATGAGCACCATAGACATTTCGGTGTCGAAGATATTGAGAATTAAGATTAAAAATCAAGAAATCTATATTTGTATGTGTGTGTTTGCATGTGTGTAAACGATAGTATACTTGATGAGAGAAGTCCGGATTGTGTTTTGGATGAAGGCGGGAGATGGGAGAGAGGTAGAGATGGATATTCTATCTGTTACATAGGAGCTAGCCCACCAATTTTTGATTCTGCTGGTCCAGTTCTGGTTTTAGAGAACTTACCCTTCTATGGCATAGTATAGTATAGCATGGCACGAATCAATGCGATTTTAATGTAAAGCCCCATTCAAGCTCCAGAATTCCATATTCCCTCAATTCAAAGTTCATCATTACTTCTAGTAGTTCAACCCCTCCACCAATAAAATCCATATCGAGGTTTTAGTATTCCACTTAAGAGACTAACTACACATACTAGCTAGGATTAATAGCACATGCACGAAATAACGGGCCCGTAGCGCATTCTTTAGTTGATTTACTCAAGTAAAGCTGCCTGGTTTCGTCGATGACGGTTTTTTCACTTCTTGGCGAAGGTTAATTTTGTTATCTGGTCTCGAATGTTCGATATATTGAAACTGGTATGTGGAGGTTTCCTGGGGTCGTGAGAGATTTTTACAAGTCAATAAGTGGAAGACGGTTGTATTTATTTTGTATTCTATGACTTGAGATGAGATTTTTTGGTAATTAGGAATATGTATTGTAAAAGATATCAAAATTTCGTGATGGAAGGAGAAGGGGGGAGGTTGCCAAGATGTGGGGGATATCGCTAAACGTCATATATTGATTCTTGACGATTAATGGGATTTTGCAATTGCCATGATTATGAAAAGAATTGGACTCAGACTTGACTAAACAGGTTCGACTGTGGGTCTACATAATTGTCGCTGTAGTAACAAAGACACCTCCTCTTCCCGGTTACCGCTAGGAGCCTTTCGACGTATGTTGTGATGTTTTCGGAGATTCCAGCAATGGGAAATCCCAAGGGGTTGTTCGAATCAGCTGCAGTTCACAAGTAATTTTTTGCAAAACACAAAATAGCATCAGAGATTGCAAAATGACTATCTGAATAAGTTGTCTCATGACCTCAAAACTATGTACTCTAACTGCGGAATTCTCTTGGCCAAGTAAACGTGCACGCATCTACACCCTCCCAATCTTGGCCATACCAACCAAAGCTTTCGCAACGCCTCGTGCTCTTCCTATTACCATCCATTAAAAGCAGGAACTGGCACACGAGACCAAGCCTTAAGTCAGAAATGCTGAACAAAGAAAAAGCTCATGAACAAATGATCTTCAATATCCCATATGCTCAGCATTTCAAAATGAGGCAGCTGATCCCCATCCCCTCCTCAACATCACCCCTAGATCATGTAAAAACGACATCAAGACCAATAATCGATGCAAAAATATATCAAAAACTCGCATTCCAATCTCAATGTGGATTTCCCTCCAAAATAAACCACCCAAATCAAACCAAATAGAATCGACCTCCATCTATCTCCGTTTGAGACATTGCCTACCAACCACCCGCGATCAAGCAAGTCCATCCTTCCTAAACTTTCTCTCAATAAACTCAGCCTTAACCATTCTCCCAGTATAATTAAAGAACCCAGCTTGCAATTGTAACCATTGTGTACTCCTATGTTTCTCCATCAGATACTCCAAAGTTTCGCAATCTTCCGCTGACCATATCTTATCCGGTCGAAGATGCCCCTGCTGATTTCCATGACCATTTCCCTGCATACGTTCTTCCTGTTCCTCATCCTCATCATCTCTATCTTTATCAAGTTCTCCATAAGACTTGCGCTTCTTCTTCTTTTCTTGTTTTGGAGCAGACGCAGCGGAAGTCTTGGATTTGGGTTGATGGTAAGGACAATCTGGTGAGATGTAGATTTCCTCCTCTGTATCTTCATTGTCGACTTGTGCGGTACACTTGATTTTCTTTCTCTTCTCGACATTCTTAGGCTTTTCTTCTACCTCTGCCTTTTTCTCTTCGTCCTCGGTCTTTTCTTGTTCTTGTAAAGCTTTGTATCTTGCCACCACTTCTTTTTTGCCGGTACATAATTCCCCAGATATTTCCTTCCAGGTCTTGTTTTCCTTCTTCATGGCCATAAGTTTCAAGTCTTGTTCTTTGGTCCATTCATTTTCGTCGACGGGCTCTACCTTCTCATCCTTCTTGTCGTCTTTAATCTCGATAGGTTCTTCAGCAGTCTTTTCGGTAGGTTCCTCAGAGATAGAAGGGGTCTTCTCTTTGGAATCTGTGGCTGTGACTGTGGTATCAGCGCTTCGTTCCTCAAGCTTAGTAGTAGACTCGGGGTTATCCTCGCCTTTGGATGTTTCCTTGACATCTTTATCTTTCTTTTTATCCTTGCCCTTATCTTTATCTTCTTTTTCCTTTTTCCTGACTTCGACCTCGACGATGACGACTTCCGGCTCGGTTTTCTTGTCTTTATCTTGATCTTCGGTGATTGAAGCTACAGCTATTTCGATGGTAACATCAGCTTTGGGCTCTTCACCCTTTGGCTTCGACACCTCAGATTTCTCCTCGACCACCTTCACTCCCTCTTCTTTAACCTCTCCATCTTTCTGCAAATTCAATACATGCTCACCCTTATCATCACCATCGGTTTTCTTAACCTCAACCACTTCTTCCTTCTTCTCATCCTTCACTTCCTCCTTGCTTTCTGCCTTCTTCTCCTCCTTACTCTCCTCCACAACCGTCTCCAATACCTCCTCTGAAATCTTCGCCTTGACACTCACCACCTCTCCCGCACTCCCACCCCTACTTCTCTCATGCCCACTCTTCTTACTAACTTTCCTCACAACAAGCATTTCCACTTCTCCCACCATTCCGTCTTGTTCCCGATCTTCCAGAATGACAATGTTTCTTCCATTTTTATCCTTCGTGGCTCTTGCTCTAATACGGCTATCATTTCTCTGGCGCGTGGCTGCGGCAACGGCATTATTAGGGCTGGGAGAGTTTATGGAGAGGAGTGAGCCGCCCAGAACCCAGTCTGTGAAGGAGACGTGGATCTTGCCCTTTGTTTTTGGTTTTGCAAGAGCGCTGGTGAGGGGAGATTGAGTGGTAGTTGGTGATGGTAGCGGCATGTTGACGGTTGTAGATTTTTACTTAGGTGGTTGTTTTCTTCAATTCTGATTTTAGATTTTAGTTGAGATTGAAGATGAGATAAGACCTGTTACTGCCAAGAGTAAGAGGATAAAAGTATTCCTCGATTCACCTCGTTGTAGTGAATGTAGCAGAGTAAAAGTCGCGCGACGAAGATTGACCCAAGAATTGTTATCTCGATGATTATTGCGATTGCTATTTTCTCCGGCATCAAAATGCGGGTCTCCTTTGTCTTTTCTTTGCATATGGTTCTTATTGTGGTTGGGAGTGAAAATAAAATGAATGACAAAAGGGAAGTGGGAAAGGAAAGGTAAAAAAAAACAATTGCTCCTGAGATTTTGGATTCTAAGATTGTATGGCTGTCTTGTTGTGGTCTGAAGACATCGGCCAGGTCACCAGCAGCTTTGATCGAAGCTTTTGACAACAAAAATATCCATGCGTCTTGTGAAGAGTGATAAAAGTGAACTTTAGACAAGAGTGAAAGAAAATATAAACCTTCTATGAAATGAGATATATGGAAGTCATGATTTTATAGAACAATTGGTTGTCAAACATTAAGGAAGAGGAGAGAATGTCTACAGAGAAGAAGCGGGGATACAACTTGGGATGACTACTTCATTGGTGTCATGAAAAGCTGTGCGCGATGATCCAGATATTCTTAAACTTTGTTGACGGTCTTTTTTGCTACTTAACATATTGGTAGTACTCCTATTCAGATATGCTGAATGAAGTATAACATAGTTCAAGAGACCACCTACCAAATCAGATTACAAATGTGCCTGTCCGAGACCATCATTTGAATGAGCACTTCAATATCTAGAGATTTTTCCACGGAAAATCGAGACACTTCAAGAACATGACGACGTTGTTGAATGTAGAGTAATGTACGGGATGCATGTTATTAATGGAAAGAGATCGAATGGAATATCCAGGGGAATAACTGGATACCATAGGTATGGTAAGTGAACGCATCTTATCATCTAAGAAAAGAGGCTCAAGTGATGCCATACTATGCCATCAAAAACAAGAGTGAATCAAGACAGCCGAAAATATTTTCTGTCAGCTTGATATTTGATTTTGGTCTTCTAATGACTTATAGGTAATCCGAGATATTGTAGTCGGTGGGAAATTATCTTATAACAATGATAGAGCTTGGGGGGCTTTAAGGCTGGCTGGGCCACAACTAGACCTAGAAGGGCTGACAGTAAGCTGGCGAGAATTCAAAGTGGCAACAGTGTACTTACTAGTTTGCTGCATAGATGGAAGAAATCAACCTTCTGCCTTCCTGGAAGAGGGCTATTTTTGGTAACGCGTGATACTTTGGCTCGATACCCTTTGTTCACTGCATATTACTACTGCCTCTGTTGTTCTGTCGTGAATAGTGAAGTCGGTGGGCAGAATTTTTTGACTTTGATTCAATGAGCTGGTGCTTTGTGAAGCAAAGGCTTCGTTAAGCCCGTTGGACAAGCCGCCGTTCAAATCCTCATTCTGAGGACTGGAGGAGTGTGGCCTGGATGTGGCAAGGAGCGACTGCTTGACCGTGGTATATACTGCTTTGAGATGGGAATTTCTCTATGGGGCATGAAGATATGGGTTGCCAGCCTGTAAAGTCATTATCTGAAAGCTAATTACAACACAGATGACCGAATTGTATAATATGAGACGAAACAGACCAGCGCTTGACACGAGTTCAAATGTCTATCTCAATCTAGTAGTTAAGGCTGACCGCCAACGAGCACACCAATCGGGGATGACACCGCAGTGTAAATCTTTTCCCGAAGTGGCAATGTCGATCGTCCGTCCTATGAATACAACTGTTATCGACCTGTCAGGTGAACTTCTTAACAATTTGGTATACTCATGATTGAACGTGCTCGAGATCAATAAGCACATGGTGCAGACCCCTTCATAGGATCAATTATGGATAGGTGCCAAAATTATAGTAAATCCATTGCACTATGCAGGCTATTTACATCAAGGTGGAATCCCCCAACAAGGAGGAGGCGGGTAGCAACTGAGACACTTCGGGTGGGAAGTCTTCAGCTCATGTATGAGGAATTTCTAGCATATATTGGAAAGAGAGGTACCTATAAGAAAGGGTTATTCCACAGAAAATCCCTTCATCATAACTCACACACTTCAAGACTCGAAAAATTTGACTTGCATAGGACGTTCCACCATAACCAGACATTCAATCAGATACCAACATCGAAATGGCAAAGTTCCAAACTCTCATAGCGGCAACGATCCTCAGGTGAGAGCCAACCTTTCGTATGAGCCAGACCACCGTTGATATTCCAACTAACTCGCGTTTCCAATCTAGCAGTGCAGCATTCGCAGCTCCTCAAGTTGACCAAACCCAGGAGTCGACTTCGTGCTTTACATACATCACAATTGCGCCAGCCAGTATGTAGAGCTGAAATATGACCTTAAAATGTAATATTGTTGGACATGTGAAAAGAACTAACCTATGATGTGTAGGTTTATGTCCATCGGAAACTTCTTGTCCTGCACGCCCAGTGTGCATCCAGACTGTGACTGACACAATCACTTTCCCAGCCCCAAACACATTATGCCCTACTACGCCCACAGTGACGGCGTACCCAAATTTTTGCACAGATTGCGAGGTAGGATGTTCAACGATCAGCGAGACTGTCACTACAACCTTGGCAGCATGAGTGGTTTCAATAATCTGGACTATGGTCTAATCATGAATACATTTTCAAAATCGAAATTCTTGGAAAACTGCTTTGGAAATGTCAAATCTGGCAAGTGATCTGGACTATTGAACCTCATGCTAAGAAAGATGTCAGGAAGGAGATTTGTCTTGTTTTGGGGTGCATGGGCATGTCGGAGTTGTACTTGTGATGGATTGATAGTGCAAACACTATCATTTGAAATCCATAGCAATGAAATAGATAATTCGAGCACGCGCGTTTTTGAACCAGTGGTCCAGTAACACCAGTAATATAATTAGCAACCCAGTCAATTGATTCGCTGCTTATCCACTCGGATCACTGGGTATTCGAGCATACTTAAGCTCTATGAATGCGAATATTTGATCACCAGGATCACTTCAAGTCTCAATATACTTGTAATGGCATGAACTGTATTGGGTGGTAGTTGTCTTAGCTGGGAATATTAGAGTAGAAATTGGAGGTGAAGCATTTAGAGTCAATGTCTTTCGCTTTACTTAGTAGTGTTAGCCGTACTTGATTGGATGACAGTGTAGCACGTGAATTCTCGCTAAAAGGTCCGAACTTTTTCCCCACCATATTGCAATTTCGAAAATTTTGATTTCCAAATTTATTATCGACAAATCTACGCCAAACCTCACCATTAGAACTTTATCAATTCTACTGGAAGACTGTCATCATGTCTAAAATCACAGTCGGTATGTTGTTGTCCCTCACATTTCGTCAGGAAGAATTTCTCCATTGAGAAAATCAATTGAAACAACTACTAACGTATTCGCCTTACAGCCGGAGTGCGTACCAACGTACAAAGTCTTCTTGAGTACTCTCTCGAGACCAAGAAGAGAAACTTCCTCGAGACCGTCGAGCTCCAAATCGGCCTCAAGAACTATGATCCCCAACGTGACAAGCGTTTCTCCGGAACCGTCCGTCTCCCAGTCGTTCCCCGCCCAAACATGAGCATCTGGTATGTCCACGAAGTCGAATATATATGATATGGGAGGCAAAGGCTGATTGATGGATAGCATTCTCGGTGATCAACACGATATCGATCGTGCCAAGCACGGTGGTGTTGACGCCATGTCCGCTGATGACTTGAAGAAGCTCAACAAGAACAAGAAGTTGATCAAGAAGCTCGCACGCAAGTACGATGCTTTCGTCGCTTCCGACACCTTGATCAAGCAAATTCCCCGTCTCTTGGGTCCCGGTCTTTCCAAGGGTTTGTTTTATCTGTTCCCAAAATTGTATAATATTGACTAACATTTCTCTTTACAGCTGGTAAATTCCCAACCCCAGTCTCCCACAACGAAGATCTTAGCGGTAAGATCAACGAAGTCAAGTCCACCATCAAGTTCCAATTGAAGAAGGTCTTGTGTATGGGTGTTGCTGTCGGAAACGTCGAGATGACTGAGGACCAATTGATCTCCAACATCATGTTGTCTATCAACTACCTCGTCTCCTTGTTGAAGAAGGGATGGCAAAACGTTGGCAGCTTGACTATCAAGGCATCTATGTCTCCACCCAAGCGCCTCTACTAGATTACCCTTCTCTTCATTGAGCAAGTGGTATGTGGTGGGATTATTGCGAGTAGCTAAGTGAAAAAAAAAACTCTGAATACAAGCAATGAACGTTCTACAGCCAATCATATTTTTATTTCACCAAGTGATATATAGATTTGGGATGATGTAAAAAGAATCTTCGAATATATTTATTGTGATTGTAACTGTGACTATGTTAATATTTGACTACACGCAGCTTCTTTTATATTCCGTCGCACGCATCCGCGTGCACACTTAATTGCTTGCTCTGCAAATCTTACTACCACATTTTCAGAGCTCATTTTCGAGTCCCAACGTACAACTTGCGACAGCAGTAAATCCAACACAACTAACTACCATTGCACGAAAGAGATCCTTGAAAGAGTATAATGCATAGCAAACGTGCTGAATTTGAAATTCCAGTTCCTTGGCTCTAGTGTATGAAGAACATGCAATGGCTACCTATTCATTAGGGAGTACCACATGTTCTTAAGCTTGTATGTTTGGCAGCATGATTCATGATTGCTTTTTGCTATCAGGGAACCAAGGACAAAGAGCTTAGTACACGGCAAACACAGCAGAAATGTTCGTAGTACACAACTTCGAAAATTCATCACTTTTGCACACAAGACTTTCTACTACGGAAATTTACTATCTACCATAATACTCACCAAAACCACACGGCAGCCATAAAGCCATGTGCATGTATATATGTAGGCTATATTACAAGCACACAGAGCAAATGGATTCACCATAAAAATCCATTTTGCAACATCGTTATTCAATGCACACTTTGTTTTCACAAAAGCAAATGCACAAAGTAAAGTATGTAGAGACCACCCCACAGTCAAAATCCGATAGAATCGTCGAAGACGGCTGATAAGGAAGAGTGTTCACCTTCATTCAAGGGGGCCGGGAACGGAAGAAAACCCAACTTTTACTTCGAAGAAGTAAAGGATAACCCTCAGCAAGTCGCCGTAGCGAAGCCCCCATGTAAATGTTATAAGTATTAATTATAACCTCTACTGATGATGAAGAAGAAAAGAGAAGGGATTCCGGGAGGTGAGCGAGATATTTATATTGAAAAAAAATTCGTTAGCTTCTTTAGCGCGCTTTAGGGTGCATTTTGCCCTGTTTGCTCAATGAACATTACACGTGATCCGTTCAACTCCTGTGACTCTGGTATCACGTTTTATGTGCGCCGACCTGTGTAACTCCAAGATATCGTTTTTTGTCCTCAAACACATTTTTTCCGAATCACAAGCAAAAAGTACAGATCAGCCTCATACACAGGCAGGCATTCACGTCATCATCCTATTCCGAGTCCCGAGTGAGAGGTTTCTCCATATACTGAAAACTCAGACAACTGCCTGTCAAATACCTATACCTACCTAGTAGTGTCAATGAGTCTCAATTGTCTGGAGCTCCAACCCCAAACAAACTCCATGTCAATACCAAAAGTATGCCGAGCTGCATCAATTCTTCCAAAATGTTACGCAAGCTTTCCCAGCTCTTTCAACTTATTTATCCTCTACTTTTCGTTTCTGCATCACGATAATGGTCAGCGGTGATGCTCCATCTGTCAGTGGACACCTGCTTTGACATAGTATGCTATTATCCGTTCTTTCGTTGTGCAATTCATCTCAGTATTTGGTCAGGATCTCTCTATTCCATCCATAGCTCTTCATAGAGTTTCGATTAGGCCATCGCAAAGCCAACAAACGAGCATGGTTCAAACCTTCCTACAGCTTCTTTGTGCCTTGTGGTAACAGAGTATGCTCAGTCGCTCTCTGATTGGTTTGACTCGTGGATTTGGCCTTTAGGTGAAATTGGGTATGTACACCCGAGTACAAAGGCATCCAAAGAATTCTCCTGCGGAGTTCTTACGGAGTTCCTGCGGAATAAGCAAATACCATCCATTCAATAGACCCAAGTAGTACTCAAACCCCCCTCTTTTGGTTCCACGACAAATAATCGGTACACAGCACCCGGGTTCCTCATTAGCAAATTTGTCTTGGCTATATATTACCATCTGCTTTTACTACTTTTCAATCTGGAAGTTCTGGGGATTTTAGTTTTTTTTATTACGATCAATTGTCTAGCGCCATCGAATCCGCCATATCAATTACTCATTTCAGGCATGAGGTATTGCATGGATTGGGTGACATGATCGCTTAGATCCATTTCCTTTTTTGCCTTCCCTCACTGTCCAGTGAATCGGTGAACTTGGGTTACTAATGGCTTTTGGGCCGATCGACTTATTAGTAAAAACTACATATACACATACATATTTCCGGTGTAGGGGCTTGATGTGACGCCCTTTATTTCGACGACGCACGCCTCTTGTACAAGCACACCATATTTGATTTCCTTTCTTTTAACACGGCATATTATTTTTAACATCAGGATTCTGCACAGTGCTATTTTTTGGAGGAATCTGACGATAAGTTATCATCCCATATACCCACGATCTTTTGAGTTTCCAGTTCAGTTACCCACGACAATAAATGGATATCGAGAAGAAAAACATATCTTCCCTCTCGTCCTTACATATACCAGAATTTCACAAACCCAATTACGGATCCGTTGGAGTGCTTTGACCACTATCACATTGGTGGCGAAGAAACAAGAAAAGCTCAGTGAAGGTGCTCATCAGGTTATCTAAAATAAGCCTCACATAAATAAATTTGAATTCCGATAATATAGTAATGGATCAAAGAAACGGTGGCTCTGTTGGGGATCTTGAGACCTCAATGGAAGGTGAACGTCAAACCTCCGGGCACACCAGGCAAAACAGCAATGACAACCCCCACTCTTTTTCGCCTTTGGGAGATTCGTTAGAAGAAGCTCCGGAGGTAAGGATTGAAAGGCTAGGTAGACAAAGGCCAGAGGTCTTCAAGTCACTATGGGCGGAGATTGGATTTGTATTTTCGATTTCAATGTCACAGGTGCTCACCGTGAGTTCTATCAATCTTCTTCATTTTTTGGTTCAATTCACAGACTCTGACAGTGGAAAAGGAATACTTTGTTTCTGGTTTCACAGTAATACTACCCACTCTGGTAGACAGTCTAGGAATACCATCGGCCTCAGCGACATGGCCTGCTAGCGCTTTTTCGCTCACTCTTGCTTGCTTTCTTCTGGTGTTTGGCCGCTTATCAGATATGTATGGATCATTTCCAGCATATGTAGCAGGTTTCATTTGGCTTGCTTTGTGGAGCCTGGTAGGTGGATTTTCAACTGATCTTATAATGCTCAATTTCTGTCGGGCATTACAAGGCCTGGGTCCAGCGATGTATCTACCTTCAAGTGTAGCTCTTATCGGCATCATATATCGACCAGGCCCACGGAAGAACTTGGTTTTCGCAATTTATGGAGCATGTGCGCCGCTGGGATTTTTCGTGGGAATCTTCTTCGCTGGATTGGTAGCTGAGTACACACATTGGGGTTGGTGGTTCTGGATTGGCTGCGTCTTTGCAGTCATCACAGCTATCACGTCTTACATGACGATTCCTTCTGATATTGCCAAAAAGCGGAAAGTTCGCGACGCACGCCAGGGAACGGACGATCAAGTGAGAATGGATTGGTGGGGTGCAGTTTTCATTGTCGTGGGACTGATCCTCTTTACCTTCGCCATCATCGATTCGGCCCACGCACCGAGTGGCTGGAAGACGCCCTATATCTACGTTTTATTCATTGTCGGGAGCTTGTTGCTTTTTGCCGCTGCATACATCGAGATCCACACCAAGCAAGCCTTGATTCCGAGCTCTTTTTTCAAAGTCCCCTCCATGGTACCGCTTGTCTTTGCACTTTTCTTGTGCTACGGTTCTCTGGGAATATTCTTGCTTTATGCCACATTCTACATGACTGGTGTCATGGGTGGTACCCCGTTACAGCTTGTTGCGTGGTATGCACCAATGGCTTTAGGCGGCTGCATAATTTCTACACTTGGTGGCTTTGTTCTCCACCTACTACCAGGAACAGCCCTTATTGTCACAGCTGGAGTAGCCTGGATCGTTGCACCTTTGCTATTTGCCATTGCTCCAGCAGGCGCCAATTATGTAAGCTTTCTCCAGATATTTCTTAATCAGACGCTGACAAATTATACAGTGGGCATATATATTCCCTGCCATGATATGTGCAACAATTGGTATCGACATAACATTCACAGTGGCTAACATATTCTTTACTACTTCCCTATCAGAATCACAGCAAGGTCTTGCTGGCTCCATGGTGATGCTCATTCTACATTTGGGTATTGCGGTTTGTCTTGGATTTTCCGATATCATCAACACTTACACCTTAGATCGTCTGGGCCTGAGGCAAAGTTACCACGCAGTATTTTGGTTCGAAGTTGCTTGTGCGGGTGTTTCATTGATAATAATGGCACTCTTTGTCAAAATCAAGAGAGCAGAGAGTGAATTGACTGTCGATGAGAGAATGGCGGCAATGAATGACATGCAATTAGATCAATCGACGACCGGGGCGAGAAATATGGGTACGGACAGTGCAGATGTTGCAGATGATGGAAAGTTGAACTGATTCTTTACGTGTCAAAAAGCATGCTATATATCTAGATCTATGAATTTATGCGAACTTAATACCCTCAGGTCGTTGGATTTTAGGCGTTCGTGGATTAGAGCAAGTTGAGCAAGAGCAAGATGAAGTAGAATAGGAATATACTACTCTATTTATTTCTCTGATCTGTTTGAGTAATACGTCGAGATATACGTCACCCGGCCAAGAATTAATGGCATTAAATTCTAGAATGATGAGAAACATTTGATACAACTCAAAACCTTTCGAGGGGATGTTTCCCGGCAATCGCTGACATATCAATCCCCAGTTTTTCCTCATGCAGCTAGCGCCCGGAATCACGGATCTTTATCTCATTCCGACATTCTTCAACCTCGAACGGTAAAAGATGCATGTTCACCCTGGAATGGCTTTTCTTCTCAAATTCAGCATCAATCTCATTGCTAACGGCATGAGTAGACATTCCGCTGCTCACGAAACTGTCTACAATTCTTTCATTCAACCTTTTGTGTAGTTGAAGACCAACATGAACCTTCCGGATTCCGAGCCTTCCGCTAGTGTTGATAGCGACACACCGGTTCCTACTAAATTGAGGCGCTCATGTGAAGCATGCAGGACATCCAAAGGTAGATGTTTACCAAGTAAAGATGATCCTACTCGATGCGCAAAGTCAGTCACTTGTAAATCACGGGAATCTGAAACCTATTAACATACCTGTAGGTGTTTGAAAAGTAAGAAGAAATGTGTGTTCTTGGAAACGAAACCTCGACCTAAGAAGATGAGATCTTCTAGAGTGCAAGTTTTTATTCTGTTCATTGGAAACTCCAACGCTGACCAGTAATCAGGCGAGTTGCAGAGATGGAGCAAAAGCTTGATGGGATTTTGAATCTATTGGCAGCCAAATCTCAAGCAGGTTCTCAGCCTAATTCAATCTCAACACCTGAATCTCCCCAAGAAAATATGTCGTTGGATCTATCAGAGATGTTCGAGCTTTCTTTTCCGTTACTACCATTGGAGAACACGAGTACCAAACCATTCCAACACATGTCTTTGTCTACACCTCCAAATCTTAGTTACGGTGGCTTGAATGATGTCATTTCGAGGTGCATAATCAGTACCAAACAGGCTGAGGAGGCACTGAAGGAGTTTGCTAGTAGAGCTTCAGCCTTTCCGTTTGTACTTCTTCCTCCGCAAGCCTCTCTAGAAAGCTTGAGGCATGAACGACCCATTCTTTTGCTTGGAATTCTTGCGAGTACAAGTCAAAACAATATCCCCGTGCAACATCTTTTTGAAAGTGAGCTACGTGAAACAATCAGCAGCCGTATAATCATACACGGGGAGAAGAGTATCGATTTGCTACAAGGAATACTATTGTACCTCGCTTGGTAAGATATAATATCTTTTTACGCAGTTACAAAAGCGGTTTGGTCTAACCAGTCTAGGTATCACTATCACTATAATCCAGAAAAAGAGAATCTATTCCAGCTTACCCAAATGGCAAATGCTATGTTGATTGATCTTGGGCTTCACAGACCAAAGTTTGGTGAAGTACAAACGAGCTATTCAAGCACTCTTGGCTTTGAATGCCCCAAAAAATTCACCCCAGCTCAGATAGAGGAAAAAAGGACTGTCATTGGATGTTTTTGTCTGACATCATCGTAAGTCTCCAGTTTTCATGCGGATTGGATGGTAACTGATACTACTGTAGAATTTGCCGCAGTCTGAGGAAACCCAATAGTCTGAAGTATCACGACTATATTGAACAATGTTGCCAAGTATTATCGGAGGTCAGCGTAACCGAGACAGATAGACTGTTGCCGTTTTTCACAAGAATTCATCGACTTGGTGAAGAGGTTAACGACGCCTTTGATTATTCCAATCATGGAGAGCTTGATAAGCTTGATTCCGTACGAATTGAGATGTTCAATAGAACTTTGTCTCAACAATTCCAGGATATCCAAAGATACTTTCCTGCCGAAGCTTGGAGCAATCGTGAGTGGTTTCTCTTATATTGCGGATTTGAATTGTATTGACATATATAGACATACTGAGAATATCGTATGCACATCTCCGTATATATGTTGCGGAAATCAGTCTTAACGCCAGTTCATCGGACTCACATCAATCTATGACAACTGCGTCATCAAACCGAACCTCCTGGTATCATTCTTCCTCAAGAACAGAAATGTTGATTCGTTGTCTACAGGCTGCGAAGGATTATCTCGATATGGTGTTATCTCTCACTCCCATAGAGTTCTGCTCTCTTACCGCACCAAACTACATAGAATTATTCTACGCCCTCCTCGTCCTTGGGAAATTCACCGAAAACTGCGATTCCCCATCCCTCGACACTGACCAGGTCCGCCAAGCCGCAAACCTCCGCTACTACCTTGATTCCATCGAGGAAAAACTCGAAAGCCTTCTCGTATACAATAATGGCCAAGCTCAGCGAAACAGTATCTGGAAAATGAAGCTCCCATGCCAGGAAATAAAGAAGTGGCACCTACGAATTGTTTCTGGAGTTTCGAGTTCCGATCAGACAATGCTCAATGGTATAAATATCTCATTCACACATATCATACCGTCGATTCAAGGGCTTTGTGGCCAACTTCCTACCTCAATGGCGGATTTTAGACCAGGGGAATGTTCGCCGCCTGATGCGATGGGTGATTGGATGGCGTTTATGGCTTCCGGGAGTAATGCTAGGACGGGATGATATGGTGAATTTACTGCAGTGATAGAATGAGGGTATGGGATTTCTCTGTTACGTTGACGCAGAGAGCTTTTTGAGTTGGGGGGGAGAAAGGGAACAGCTTTGCCTTTCTCTTTGAATTATTGACACGCATTCTATCAGGCTTGTTTTTTGTGATGGGGCCGGCATTATGGCGTTGGGATACTATAGAGTATGGCATGTATATGTAGATGGATATGTGTATTTATATTAGACTGGAATTGTTTTATAGCATCGGAGAATTAGTATCTGGCGTTGAATACGTTGGGATTAGAAAATGGCAGGCATCAATAACTAGACACTCAGCTCTCAATCTTTTTTTACACAATCTCTCTACGCACATCATGCTCTGTGATAAGTTCCAAATTTATCACAATCAAAAATGTAATAGTTGAAAAGATATAACTGAAATGATGTTACATTAGAGGAGAGGGGTTCAAACAAGCAGGTAGATGTAAAAACTTTCAAATCCTAATCTTAGAGACTCGAGACTTAAGATATTAATGACAAAGAAAACACCAGTAATTCAGTGAAACATTAAGATTTGTGTGACTGTTAAATGAAGAATTTCAGCGAACATTTTGCATATACTTTCCACCTCCTGTCCCTCGTAGCTTAAATGAATTCCATCGCAGTTTTGTGATTTTACCCCCGAGATTTTGTTTTTCGGCCGATTGAATGAACTTTTTCATTGGATGAAGAATCAGTCTTTTCACCCGAGTTATACCATTGATTCTACAATCTCCATTACAATCACTCTGGTTTCATCTCATCTTCTCCCTCCCAATCCACATCTCCTTCTCCCTTTTCCCTCTATCCCTCCATTTCTTCCCCCTCCCTCAATAATCTCCTAATAATTTTGCTCCTCATTTTTTAGCCCTCAGCCCTCCCACTTCTCTCCAT
The DNA here is from genome assembly GCF_013461495.1 of Botrytis fragariae. Taxonomy (NCBI): domain Eukaryota; kingdom Fungi; phylum Ascomycota; class Leotiomycetes; order Helotiales; family Sclerotiniaceae; genus Botrytis; species Botrytis fragariae. The sequence continues at coordinate 640,884 of NW_023500986.1, forward strand.
ACTCACACTCACACTCACCTCTCACCCCTCACCCACGCCTCCATCCTACCTCACCTGACCTCAACAAAACAAAACACTCCTGACAATTTCCTCGTACCCATATCACATGCCAGATAGTGATTCCAGCGCATGCGGTTTGCGTGTAGACGGCGAGCGGACAGAGTTTGGCCAGGACTTGGAGGGTGTGGGGGCAGGTGTAGTGGTATTGGTAGCTAGGGGGGAGGGAGGGGGTTAGTTTATTTAGGGGGATGGGGAATGAGTAGAGGGAGAAGGGGGAAGGCTTACTAGTAACACATTTTGAGTCGAGAGATGAAGTGATCGATTGATGCGATTGATAACACGCGAAGAAGTTCTCACTCGTACAATTCAATCTTTGGCCGATTCCAAGTTATAGTAAGTATCTGGTGTCGGATGGGAAATATATGCATATAGGTGAGTGACTTTCCCGAGGGGTAGAAATCACGAGGTGTATAGTAGTAGCAGTAATAGTATATCCAGAGCTTCCGGTATGCTTATCTGCATGTATACAACCTAGCTTGCGCTTCCACAAAACTCTCTCTGGAAGCATACTCTCGCGATTAAATATCATTTCAAGATTACTTGATATCTTCCGAGGTTTGTCCATTATATCATGTCATACCACATCATATGCAGCACCTTCATATAATTCAGAACCGAGATATCATTTCATGTGTGAGAACCTTGCTGGTTGTTTCAAGACCTCTCAATTGTCGTGCTTTTGCCTGAAGAAGAATTTGCTACTTGCAGTCATGTTTGTAGATATGTATGCACGTATGTTTTGGGCCAGAAGCATATCTGATCGGCGGGTTGCACAAACGTATGTTTTTCAAGAGACAGGAACGAGAAAGATTGGATGAATGAGCTTTGTTGAAGAAGGATTGGGGGCTGTGGAGCCTCCCTCTCACTGTAGGATACATGCTATTCGAGGACCAAAGAACGGCTACTTGCCGATGAAGAAAGAAATATTTCAATCGGATTATTTGGTCTAGATAGTTTGTTTGCTTGGGTTCTCTTTGGGAGATGTGAAGAAGAGAGCTGCAGAAAGGTGACAGAGCAAACGGAACGGACTAATGAGCTTTCTTCACTGGAGAGTATACCCAGCCTCATCAGAGTAGATACGCTCTCCATACATAACAAAAAATCCCAATCAATAAATCAACAAACCAATTCTTTCTCCTCGCCCAAGAAAAAGGAGTCAAGAAAATAGGAGTAGCGAGGTAATTTCATGCAAGTTCCCTTCCCCCCAAAAACCCATCTACCAAAAGCAGTCCGAAAGAAAGCAGCCAGCATTATCTAGAACCTCATTCGGAACCTTGCGCGAACCTGAAACTCGCGTAATTTCCTCTCTGAAGAGTGGATCTACACCGCTTTTTCCCTTTTGAGTGGTTGAGTGATGAGGAATAGGATGAGGTTTTTTTTTTCCTGGTTGTGAAAAGGGTGGCTGCATATTTCATGGATAGAATTGTGAATCGTGTGCTGGTGCTGGAGGGAATGAATGTGTTGGCACCACAGAGTGGATAATGAAATGATGAAATGATGAATACTGTACAAAAGATGGAATAATTGGATATCACATGAAAGACAGGTGCCTCTTATTTATTCATAACTGTTTGTGAATTTTATGATGATTTTTCATTGGACAATTGATGTTGTTCTCGAGGTACCTAGATTGAGAAGATGGATAGCATACTAGGTACATAGTAAATCCTGATAAATATAAATGCGTAATGCCTCCTGCTATCCAGTAAGAGCGGTGAAGGGGGGGGGGCATTAGCTTCATCTTCTATTTAGCTAAACTCCAAATCTCTAACTTGCATATGCATAAAGTGATGAAGCCAGTCGGAGAATTTCCATCCCAACGATTAATATCCAAATGGTGAAAGAGCAAGCTTCATCTGTACTATTTATGGCTACCTAGTACCTTGAAGCTCCTAGATCTGTTGGTTGCTATTGGTCTGGAATTATGATGGCTATTTGTATGTATAGATAGCTTGTAGCTTGTTGCTTGTCATCTTGTAGAAGGTTCTTTTTTTGGAGATTCAGTTCCTTGCAGGTGAACCCATGGAGATGAATGAGTGCAGTATCTAGGTTCTGTTCTCTTTCTATATTGGAGTTAGATGGCTAGATGGCTATTCATAGAAATTTGTGATAGATGATATAAGGTAGAGGGCTCGCAAAAGAGACTGATGGTTTCATTATTGGCCGTAGATGCTTTCTCGGAATCGTCTCAATAAACGTGAGGATACACAGTACTGGTTGTTCCTCTTCAATGTAGCTTTGTAGCTTCTTGATAACTTCTTCTGTTGGCATTTCAAGAATTGTTATTGTCAAATCAACCCTTCATAACCGAGGTTGCCCCACTACATATACACATACTCAAAGCATAATCACAACCATAATTATCTTCCACAGTAATAAAACTAATACATAATAAAACTAATACATTGGAATATTCTGAATATACATTAATCCATTAATCCATCATACATATCCTTCATATACGCACCAATACCAAAATGCCGTACCGCAATCATTCTACCAGCCTGTCGTGTCCATCGTATCAAACGGGAACTCTCTAGCTTCTTACCAAGATATCAGCCTTTCTCCGTTCCATTTCCCTCTAATCTTCCCCAAAATGCTCCTCACTTCTCACTTCCCACTCGATCTGTGCTGCCACGTATCTTTGCAGGTCGCTCCATCCAACGCCAAAATATGCAAGTACAGGCGTTCCGCATCTAAAAGATCGTAGCTTGTGCATTAAACCCTCCAACTACATTGCTGCACGACGGGGGAGCGATAATTCCAAGTGTTTAAGTGTGTCGGGGTGTTGCATATTACTTACATTTCCATTCTAAAAGAGAAGAAGAGGTAGCGTAGCTTCCATCATCAAAACCTCTTTCTTGATCTTTTTCCAGCTCGCGTTTTCTGCATCTCTTCCAACTTTCTAGATCTTGCAAGAATTCCAATCTCCTAGAATGTTGTTTTGTTCCTAAAAACACAAGCTCCTTCTTGATTTTTCTTTCTTGTATACGCTCATTTTCAATTGGGAACAGCAATTCCCTATCCTTTTGATCGATTCAATTCGAGTACTCCGTACACAGAAACGTTTATTTATTTTTTCTGGTTTTCCTTTTTGCCGTTGTTCTCCCACGTCAACATACGAAAGCTTCCTTGCAACATTTCTCCTCAACCCCCTCTCCAGAATATCATCTGTACAAAACACATCTGAGAGACGTCCATCGGTCACCGCCTCTCGTGTACAAAGAAATTTTGTTTCAGGTGCAATTGCGCCCATTGAAAAGGGAGTCGAAATGTTTTGTACTCATTCCAATCTCTCTCTTGAAGGATTAAAGGGTTCTCGGTGATTGATTCGTGTGTTGAGCCTACTCCTGGGAAGGCCAAGTACACTTGCAATTGGCTACCAGGTCCTTATTGCTTCACATCAGTGAGAACTTAATTGTATTATATCTGGTCAGTGAATGGGTCAATTGTTTGAATTGATGTACTCCTGTCGTTTTGGGAGTATTTGTTTGGTTGAGAATCTTTTGTTCTGACGAGTTGTAGTATACTTTTTGTGTGTAATGTGGATATCGTCGTTGATTGATTCATTCGACGTTGGGGAATATACTAATTCAATTCAAAATTGCCCTCTCAAGGAGTAAAGACGAGAGAAATAATTCAATCAGGTTATTCGGTCCTTTCGATTCTCTATCTTTAATTGATTCACTCGGCTGGGCGAATCGATCTTCTTCACACTCTTCAATTCTCCACGATATTCAAATTTTATTTTGCGCCTTGTCCACACACAATCAAAGCATTTGGACGCACTCGAATACAGGAGCGACTAGAACATTGTGAAGATTGGACTGGAAGGACGTTTATTGAAAGGAGGTGGTCTGAAGGATTTTTGTTTAGTTGGGGTTGCTGAAGTGAATTCGAATTATTTCAAGTCATTTGAATCACGCTCACTGTCGAATTTTGCAAGACCTTGTTGGATACATCACAGGATCGCGTCGTCGAAATCTTTGCTGGATTTATCCTCTCTATATACGAGTCCACCAGAAGATCCTATCACTGGTTCTGGTTAATTGGTCCTTTATACTGCTCTTAATTTTTTCGCGGCGACGCGCTCTCTTGCATCACGCAACCAATACTATATCGAGCAGATTCACAATCCAGCAATTGATTCTATCGTCAGCCTCTTCATCAAGAGCCTCTGCTTTCCCCTCTTAATCTTTTGTACAAATTTTCACGTCCACTTCCACGCCATTTCACATTCACCAATCATCACAATGGCATCCTCAGAGGTCGACACAAAGTTCCTTGGCCAATTTGCCAAAAATATTCAATTGGACCACCCACTGCTGGCTCAAAATCTATTTCAGATTTTGGGAAATCTCACCATGCTCTCCAAGATGGTTGTGAAAGCGCGAAAACTCAGACGACTCGACACAACCCGTGATACGAAATCCGTCGAACTATATACTCGAATCATTTGGTACGCAAAAGAAGGTTTGAAAATTCTAGAACAATACGTTCTACCTTTAGTGGCAGGTTTCGGAGAGTTAAGAGTCCTCGTTTATAAACTGAGAGCGAGTTATTATCATCTCTATGTTCTCTTCCACAATACCCCTGCGATCACTCTCAGGACTCCCAAGATCTCTACACCACCTGGTTTGACATCTCCGCGCTATAAAGAAAAAGGCAAAGGGATCGACAATACCCTACCACCCGACCCACATCGTCCATCCAGCATTCAACTAACCCACGCTCTCGAAGGCGGACCCGTCGGCGGACCACCCGGTCTCTCTCTCCCACCAGATATCACAGGAAGTTTCCTCATCCCCGCTCTCGATTACCGTCCCTTCGCAACCCAGTGTTTCGAAGACGCATCCATCCTTGCTGATCGCCAACTATGGGGTTCTCACCCTCTGCGTCTATCTGTAAAAGTCGAATATACTGCATTTATATATGATTGTCTGGATGAAGCGAATCGGTCGAGAGAATTGGCCCGGAAGACAATTAATGAAGTCTATAACGCAGATGAGGGAATGGATGATGATATGTTTGAAGATGCGGCAGAATTGGTAAGTATACTGGGGAAGATGATGAAGAGGGGATTGGGCACAGCCACGAGCGCGGGAACTAGCACAGTGGGTGCGAGTGGAAGTGATGAGGGTACTGTGAGGGGAAGGGGAGGGGAATTGGAGAGAACACCGAGATTACATGGGGATACATTACCGCCGATGCATAACCCAATTTGAGATATTTCGACCGATGACGAGAGAGTGGCTATTTGAATCAAACTGCACTGTCACCTTCCACGAGATTTTACTTTTCCGCCCAACACGCAAACATTAATCACGAGATACCCACCCCCGATTCGAAATATACCAGATACGATATCCAACTCCCACAAATTCGAAAACGAAACAAGCACCCAAACCACACCAAAGCAATCAAAAGAAGAAGAAACACAAGCACAAGCACAAAACACAAACCCCAAAAACATAACCAGGAGGAAAGATAATCATCGTCTGTCTAGCTTCATCAAACAATGAAGCTAGACAAAGACAAAGATTCTGCGCGCGCATCCATATGTATGATAATAATGATGATGAGAGTGATGAATATAGTATTTTTGTCAACAAAGAAGAAGATGAAGAAATATATGTACGATTGTTTGTTGGATTGTTGGATTGATTAAATAATTATATACCCTCGAATACGAATGATATGATGTGACGCGCATTGGTATTGGTATTGGTGTTTGAGTGAGGTGGTGGTTTTGTTGTTATTCATGAGATAGATAGATGGTTGAGTTGATGTGGAGCTGTGGTTGGAATTGAGGTTGCTAATATAATGATGATGATGATAATGATGATAATGATGATGACTTTGAAATGAGCGATGAGTGATGAGCAATGAGTTGGTAAATGTTTCTGATTTTATCTGGTCTGTTCTGGGTGAATTGAATTGATTTATTAGTATGGGGAAGAGAGGAAGAAGCTTTGGTGTGGGATTATGGATATGTATGTATCATAACGTATTATATCTTCTACTGGATATAATGATACAACATTCGAATCCGTATATATAAAAGCTCTTCAATATACCTATCATAATTACCATGTGAACCGCTTCATCACTCACATCCCTTCATTCATCCTCACGATTCAATCCGACCCCCCCACCTCCTCCCCATCCGTCATAAACCCCCCTCATAAAACCAACACCCACCTCACAATTTCGATCCTCCCCCCGGTCTTTCCAACCCCGCTTTCTCAAGTTCATTCTTCATCTTCAATTGGTAATTCTTGACTAGTTGCCGGATGGACAGATCGAGCATGACATCCTCGCTGCCGCCGGGGATACGGGCGCCGGGGATTTCGCGGAAGATTCCTGGGGAGGGGGATGTTAGTTTTGGGGGAGGGGTTGAGGGAGTTGGAGAATGCGAATAGAGGGAAGATGAGGGGTTAAAACTGAGTGAAAAGGAAGGCAAAGAGCAAGAAAAAGGAATAACAAACGTTCCACCACCTCCCCCATTCCACTCTTCGTATACCCATTCCCGCCCAAAAGCAACACCGCGGTCGACGCACAACTCTCCAACACCATCCCCGCCTTTGCCTTCGCCAACGCCGTCAAGCCCCCCAGCTCACGATTCGCATCCTCCTCTCCCAAGCGCGTCATCATCCACGTAAACCCTTCGATCCACGCCCAGTGACTCTCGAGCTCCGCACCACATCTCGCCAAGCGATTTCTCACAACCGGTTGCTCCATCAGCTGTTTCCCAAACGCTTTCCGCTTCATCACGTATGCAAACGCTTGGCTCAGCGCCGTGCGCGCAATCCGATTGACCGAAATCGATATACTCAGTCGCTCGTGGTTGAAATTCTGCATAATGTATTTCATACCCTCTCCTTCGATTCCAATCAAATTCTCCCGCGGCACCCTCACATTATCCAGCTCGATAAATGTCGTCCCCGCAGCCGTCTGTCCACCCACCTTTATCCTGCGCATCGTCACTCCCGGATACTGTAGTAAAGGTACAACCAGAAGCGAAAGACCGCCTGGGCCCGGTCCACCCGTCCTCACAGCCATGGTAGCGTAATCAGACCAGAGACCATTGGTGATCCATTTTTTGGTCCCGTCGACGATCCACTCTGTCCCATCATCGCTTTTGCGCGCGGTGGTTTCGATCGCGCTGACGTCGCTTCCGGCGCCGGGTTCGGTGATCGCTATACAGATTCTTTTTTTGCCGGTGAGGAGATCCGGGAGGAAACGAGCTTGCAGGGCTTGGGAGCCGAATTTTAAGATAGGGGGAACCCCGAAGGCGAATCCGGTGGTGATGGCGCCGGAGGGGCCGAGGGACCCTGAACGATGCATTTCATCCGTGAAGATTAGGGTGTGCATGTAGTCGAATTCATCAACTGGGAGATCGCCAGGGAGATGTGTGATACCGATTTCTTTGAGCCATTTTACTGGGAGCGGAGAGGGAAGGTTGGGGATGAGGAAGTTGGCGCGGGCGAACTTTTGGTAGAGATTAACTGGATGTGTTAGTGTTCATTTTGGTTGAAGATTTATAGTTGAGATGTGTAATTGGAGATTTCAGGATGAGTATTGTGTACCGGGTACATCTCCTTCTTTTTCCCAATCACCTGCTTCACCCAGTAATTCGGAAACAAGCGCTTGACATGTTTTTTGCCATTTGCGATGTGAAGCATTGTAATATGGAGATGGTAAACCCATGAGCCAAGGAGGCTCAGAGAAGGGGATTGGAACTGAGGAAGACATTTTTGGGAACAGGAATCAATAATTCGTGATCTGAGTATTCTAGGAAGTTGTTATTATGAAACTACAAAAATATGTGGAGGCTATACGGAATAATTGAAAAGTCCTAAGTATCAAAAAGTATGGGGAATTAGCGTAATGCGGGGTGGAGGCGGGTGTTTTACCGCATGAGCCGAGGCTTTCATGGGTAAGGAAGGTTTATATAATTGTTGGTCTAGACTCACGTGAAATTGTATGTAAACAGATATTCTCTATTCTGATATTGATGTTGAAAAGTTTGTGAAGAGAAAAAAGTTCATACAGATAATGGAAGAAGCTAATTCTGGTAGAAACTCATACTCTCATACAAGTAAAAGGCTACCCACGATCCAGTTATCTAGCTTCCTGTCAAAGTAGCGGTCGCGAAAGGGCGGCCAAAAGATGATTTAGTGACGGGGTGCTTATGGTACAAACACATATGAAATATTGCATGAGATTCTCATTGCTGAAGTTTTGACAATTAATTTTATTGTGTTTGTTACATACATGCAGACCTTGAGAGCATCTTAGCAGTGAAGAGTCCTTCGCATTTGTTCAAAATTGATGGAGAGATTCCATAAGCTAAACTCCCATCTATCTCTGCTGGTGCCATGATCAAATCGACATTATATTCCGGGAAAAATGCAAATACCGTATGTAACTCCCTGATGCTTTATTGATTACCTATTACAAATAGTAATGTTTGAAATATACTCCCAATTCAATTCCTGCTTCCTTGCATGCCTTGATCAAATCATTTTTGCCCAGACGATGTTCTGAAGAGTGAATACCGCGCCACGTCAAGCTGATGTACTTGAGATCTGGAGCATATCTTTCCTTCTCTCTGACCAATGCCAACACTGCCGTAAATGTCGTGTGATCAAAAGAGTAGCAGTCTTTCAATGTGAGATTTTGGAGACTTCGAGGGATGCGTTGTAAAAAGGCTCTTGTGTGATCAGCGTCAGTATCGTCACCGCTGTCTGTTTCTGCAGATGTGTTCTTATTTATTGAGTCATCAAGGATAACTCCAGCGCTGACAACAATCTCCTTTAATTTTGGAAAGTTTGCAAATGAACCAGGTCGACCGAAGGATCCAGTATCAACCAAATGGGGGCGTATGTATTCACTTGCCACTCCAGCTTCAATGAATTCGAGTGTCTCCTTACTGGCCATCAAACCGTTAATCATCTCAGTGGAACAAAACGGGGCGCTGATGCTGGAGTGCTCTAACGCAAACCTGCGAAGTGACGGACAAGCGCTCAGGAGTCTTCTCAAATTTTCAGGGTGGAACACACTACGCTCAAATTGCAGGTCCTGGACTCGAGAAGTAAATGTTTCTGGAATGCTGAAGGGAGCTTTCGGGAAAAGGTCATAGGCATCTTGAACGACGAACTTTTTGAGTGATGGCAATTCAAGACGCTGTACAATCTTTGAAAGTGGTACATGATCATGCGAAATGTTCTTTATTGACATGAATGTCAATTCAGACATAGAATATGGCGAGATTTCATGTTCCAATGCTCTCTGTTTTGTCTGAAGTGCTACTGCGTGCGCAAACATAGGGGCGAAGAACTCTGCAGTAGGGTCAATGGTGCCCGCATTTCCACCACGCTTAAAATTTCCCTCGGACATATGAATCTCCTTCAGATTGGTGAGAAGACAGACAATTAGTGCCAAGATACCGTCACTACCCGGTGTCCTGCTATTCCCCAATCCAAAGATACCTGTGTGCCAGAGTTTTGCTTGTTTACTGCTGGCGCTGGCCTCATTGACCTTGATTCGAATGAGAGTCCATAAGCCGGTAGCGGGATCGGATTCATCATCTAGATGGGGATAGAAGAGTCTCCAGATCTTTTCGAGTTCTGCACGAAGTAACCATGTGCATTGGAAGATTTTTGAGAATTTCGCAAGATCAGGGCGATTGACTATAGTGCGAAGGAAGAGGTAGTGGCAAGGATCTTTTGGACAAATTTCTTCAATCTTGTCATCGAAGGTAATCGTAGAATACAAATAACGCGTGGCAAGTTCATTTAGCAGATGGCAAGTCTTGCAGAGCTCGCGTGAACCGCTAAAGTCAGAGAATTCGAGGATCGCATTGAGAAGTTCGTTGGAAAGAGCGAGAAGTGGCATCCTGAAGGGTTGCTTGATTGTCCGAAGTTATTTTGAAGATTTCACAGTAGAATTTGCTGAAATATTCTCAAACTATCTCATAGAAGAACTGAGATTCTGATGCTGTGGGATGTGGAAAGTAATAAATGGATAAAAAACGAAGCATGGTACGGGCCAAGTTTCCAATTCACTAGGCAAGCGTATGGCATCCAATGAACCACCACTACCATAACCGTAAAACAAAACGTTATGGAAGTAAATGAACAGAACGAAGACCAATTCACCAAATTTGCAAGATTTGATGCGGCTCTCTCCATAGATGGCTTACCAATTTTCATTCAATGCTATTCACAGTTTGTATTTCGACATCTGGTCTACATTGAATGATTTATTAGTTCAGTCAGGCTTTGTAGCTGGGGAGGAGGGTTCCTCACGGGTAGAGAGAGTACTTACCGAGACCATAAACCCCGGAATGTCGAAACCTGATGAAGGTGAGCTGCATCGCAGAATGTCAAGATAGCCACATTTTGAAAACAAAAACAAAAACAAAAGAACGTTGATTTATAGGCTCTCCACAACTAACTACTTTCTCCATTCTCAGAGATATCTCTCGATTCCTCCATGTCCTTGGTTCCTTCCGGGCAATCCATCGTAACTCTCCATGCCGCAATTCCTCTCCTCCCAATCACCCTCGTGATCGTACTCCAGAACCCATCATCCCCAAAATCCATATCATCCAGATTGAGATGCTTTTTATATGTGAAAATTTCCTCAAAGTACAGATCTGTTTGATTTGCCGTATATTTATCTAGGAAAGTGGCGGATCTGGGTGCGATAAGATAGGTAGCTTTTGTAAACTCTTCTCCAGATTTTGGAAGACAAGCTGCTAGTTTGCTAACCTCTTCTATCATGAGCTCTCCTCTGATGCCCATGAGATCATGAGTGTCGAGCACTTCATTTTTGCCATTCAGTAGCCAAATTGGCGGACTGTAAGTTTTCCACCAAAAAGCATGAGTGGCGTCTAGTTGTTTGCTCAAGAAGACTTGAGTTGGGACAACTCCTCCCTGATGGTATACACCCATCAAAAGACCCAGTAAAACATTAAAGAAAATCCACAAACCAACCCAGATACGCAAAGCAACTCCTGATTTGGGTAATCTTACAGATGATAATATTAAAGGAATGGCTGGAAGCAAAAATCGTGCCTCTTGGTGTTTGAAAAATGAAAGAACAACAACACCCGAGACAGCAGAGCAAAATCGAAGAGGAGCCACAGGTCGTAAGAAGAGAAGTATTGTGGCGGGTCCCAGTAGTTGTGGGAGATTTATTAGACTATGTTGATACCATGGATGTAGGCCGTGAAGCGCAAGATTTTCTGGTGCAAGATTATACTTTAGATTATTAAATGGAGTAATTGTTGGATGGGAGAAAAGATAGGACCAAGTGACCGGGACTTTGGCGTAGAAGTTCGTATCCAAAGAGATTGCAATAAATGTAGCAAGGAGACCGAAGAGGATCATCGAAACGAGCGAAAAGGGCCTAATCAAAAATCAGCTAGGGTAACACATGTGGGTCGAAAAACCTTACTTTCTCTTGAAATGTGGTAATAGACGAAGACCCGGAATGAACAAAAAGGCTGGAAAGGTAATGCGATTAAATACCCCAAAAACCACAACGAAGGCAAGAATTCCGCATAATGATACGGAAGTGTGCTTCTACGACAATTAGCTTCATATTCCACATTTTACACATTCTCCGCATCGTCCTACCTTGATTGCCTTGATCTTCTGTATCAAAATCAAACTCCATGCGACTGCCAATGTTTCTATCGAGTTCGAGAATGTATGTGTTTGATATGTCCAGGTGACGTATGAAGATGCCACAAGTAAGACTGCACTTTTGTAGTGCCTTTTTGATTCGGCCAATTCCCAAATAGCCCAATCTCCAAGCACAAAACTTAAAGTCAACATCAACAGCCGCAACGCGAAAAACACTGCTATCGGAGGGATTTCCCCATCATTTCCATTTCCTATCCAGAGCCATCGAAGGAGTAGCATCGGCAGACCATAGATAGGCCATAATGGGAAGACACTTCGAATCGGATTTTCGGATGTAAATTCCCAGGTTAACTTGACAGGATAGCTGAAGATTTGACCTGCAGATTGTTAGCAGAGATGCTTTGTAGATTGCATTTCATGCAAGGAGCTCCCTTTACAGATATGCCGACCGAATATATCTGCCGGAGCTAAGGGGAAGCTACATCATGAAATAATGTGAAACTTACCAGCTATAACCTCTGGACCTTGGAAGTTCTCATCGGGATGTAGATAACTTGGAGAAAGGGCAAACCAAACTCGTAGAAGAAGAAGAAATAAGTACGCACGCCCGAAAAAAGGCATTTCTGATATTTACCTAGGGCATACGTTTGAAGGATGAGAATGGGAAGAAAAATTGGATTAAATTAAAGAAGTATTCGCAAACGCGATAAAAGGATAATAACAGAGAAAGAGGTCATTGGAAATGGGAAGAGAAAACCAAAGGACACTCCAAACACTGATAAGTATGAGAAATATGGGTTGTTTGATACGTTTTTCAAACGGAAACGGTTGGAAAGTAAAGTCGCGTTACCTTTTACCTTTTATTTTTTTCCACTTTCAAGGATGGCATTGGGGGTATGACGGAGATCAGCAATCTCGGAATGACAGGAGATTTGGAATGGGCTGACCAATCGTATTCATTGCCGAAGATATTGCTCCTTTCATTCCGGATGCAATTTGTACATTGTAGTGATGATACAAGATACTTTGTGCTTTTTTTTTTCAGCTTAGAAATTATTATATCCTCAATAATTAGTAAAAGGGGTAACGATGAGATGATGAGATGAGGTTTGTAATAATGATGTTACACGAAGACAGGTCTTAGGTACTATGTATGTAATAAGTACCTAGTGTAGCCTCAGGTAGCCTGACCTATGATAGCATCAAGCTTTTCGGCTTTTGATTAACCTTTATTAAAATGTTTTCAGTCAATTTGGACTCGGAGTCAATCTTTTGGAGGACTGTAAACCCCACCTCCACCTGCATCGTTCTATATTTTGGATATGATTTGCATTTTCGTAGGTACTCAGTGGATTAGACGCCGAATGATAGAATGATGATTAACTCAGTACTATCCAAAGAAGATTTTCGAGGAATCAGCTAGAACAAACTTATTCACTTGGCAACATAGGTACTACCTAGGTAGGTACCGGTACTCTAATCATAGTAAACTCCTTGGCCACTTCTCTTGATGGAATCTTTCGTTGCGTTGTACTTTCCGAGTCTCATGCTACCTATGTAATAACACACATATCACGTGCTCTGCTAGCCATGCTGTGAGCGGAGTTGAACCAGAAACCAGACAAGGCTGAGAACCCATAGAAAAGCCACTCTATGCTATATGTGGTACTCCGTAGTTTGACTCTTGACTCTGCCTCGTCCCCCAATCACAAGAGTACAGTGCACATCTAGATCCAAGCTTCACCGACTCGAACAAAACAGAACATCCCAAGGCTTCCATCAGGTAGCGCTTACTTTGACTGATGATGAGGAAGGCGCTAATCCAAAATAGACGCTGCTTGCTACGGTTTGACATGGTGCAATGCAAACTGTACAATCCCAGAGAGGGAAAGGGTGATTGCTTGTTAGGTAGCTGTAGATACTTTGTTATTCTTCCAAACTTGATCCCCAGTGACTCAAAACATTGGTATTTAGGCAACCGATCGTCTATTCACCGTATAGAAGGCTACGACAGCTACTTCCATGCCCTTCCCTGATATTTAATTTACGCCAATTGAACATGTCAATTGTTCATGTACAGCAGTTACGATTCACTTTCGAGACTCTAACATGGTCCAGCTGTGATTGATGACTTTTATTGACTTTTGAAGACCAACTAGAAAAGACACTAGGACGTACTAAAATACTTAATTCATACTACACTTTTTGAACCGGGATTTTCTCAGGCTAAGCGACCATAAGGCCTGACATAAAGGCGCCTTCAATTCCCATTCAAATCCTCCTTCTCATTAACACATACATCCACCAACTTGACAAACAACTCAACACAACTCAACTCTACAATCTCACCCACACACAACAAATTCTCATAACCACCACCTTAACACAAAGAAAATAATAATATCTTCCAAAATGTCTGAAGGTACCGCCACCACCATCAAGCTCGTCAGCAATGACAATGTCGAAGTTACCGTTGGTAAGTTACCCCGCCTACTATCCGAACCCAAACCCGCAGACCGAGTTCAACAATGAATGCTAACTTTTATCAATAGAGCGATCTGTTGCTGAGCGCTCCATGTTGATCAAGAACATGTTGGATGATCTTGGAGATGGTGTTCTCGAGACTCCCGTCCCAATCCCTAACGTAAGTTTAGATCTCTGACATCATTTCACCTTTATCCTCATTGAACATCAAACTAATAATTTTTTCTCTTTACAGGTCAATGAGGCTGTTCTCCGCAAGGTTATCGAGTGGGCTGACCACCACAAGCACGACCCTGCCCCAACTGCCGATGACGATTCAGATAGTCGCAAGAAGACTACTGATATTGAGGAATGGGACCAAAAGTTTATGCAAGTCGATCAAGAAATGTTGTTCGAGATCATCCTTGTAAGTTATATTTCTTTGAAACAAAGATGCTTGATCATTTCTAACAACTCACCATTAGGCTGCCAACTACCTTGACATCAAGGCTCTTCTCGACGTCGGATGCAAGACAGTCGCAAACATGATCAAGGGAAAGTCCCCAGAGGAAATCCGAAAGACTTTCAACATCACCAATGACTTCACTCCTGAGGAGGAAGAGCAAATTCGCCGCGAGAACGAGTGGGCTGAGGATCGTTAAGACTATACGTTGATAAAATAATTACCGCGGTTACCGTATGATACCATCACGATTTGGGGGTTGTTTATAAATGTGGGGTGATGGTTAGCTTCAGTAGCATGGGGGGAGTTCTCTGATTGTTTCTGATTACCAACCGAAAGTCCAGGTTCATACACTTTCATGGCGTGGGGGGTCTATTTCCTAGTTTTTTTTTTCTATTAGGGTTTACAGTGTGTATGTACACACATTGGGCGGGCGTTTTATGAGGATGCTGAAGTGTAGACGGAGGATGTCAATAAAGGATATTACATAGATAGTCTACACTCAACCATACAGGTATCACACAATTGCACTGGTTTTCAATATTATATTATGTCTTCTTTTGTTATGTGAATATGTGATTTTGTGAGTATAGTTTTGGAGGCATGGTTCTTTTCAAGCTTCTTCGAAATGCAAGTTGCTCTTTAGCCAGGACGTTCTTCTTTCTAAGCTGCTTCTGACATTGAAGGCGATCTTTTGGGCAGGGTGTTTTGGACTGTTCTTTCTGTTGTAGATATTACAATTGCACTTTCCACTATTACCATTTAGTGGCATTTACATCATCAGTCTCATTCCCACTCTCATGAACATTGAGTTTTGACATTGACATTCCCACTAACATCCTCACCACCCTACCTACCTTGGTAATCATATAAAAGTTTCCAGTATCCAGTATCAAATCATTACAACTCTCTTTACCTACCTACCTATCTACCTAGGTAGGTAGGTACTCTCTCTCACACTCACTTCTTCGTTGTCTCTCCTGAACCAATTACGAAGATTACGAGGATTGCAATTCATAAATTTGATATGATGCGATATCCTTTGGTTTGGTGCGGCGGGGTTTTTGGTTGGGTTTAGATAGGTGTGTGTGTGTGTGTGTGTGTGTGTGTGTACATATATATACCGAGCAAAGTATGATATATCTAGCGAATCATCGAAGATACCTTTTCCCCCCAGAACAATATCTCTTCCCACCTACTTACTACCTACTACGTCTCTTTGATTTTCCATTCGTGATCTCGATTTCTATATATCTCTGATGTGGAAATCCTTTATACAAATCTACATGCAAGTCTGTATACAAGTATAATGAGTCAGAGTCTGAATCTTAGCACAAAAGAAAATCAGACTTGCGTTTTGAAAATTCTTCTCGCTGTGATGGTTCATGTTGTTAGTCTCTGGGAAATTTATATATTTATATGTACATATGTATACTCAAATACATTAAATACATCAAATCCATCATCCTTTGGCAGCCAAAGTCTCGAGTATAGAGTATAGAGTATAGAGTATAGAGTATAGAGTATAGAGTATAGAGTATAGAGTATAGAGTATAGAGTATAGAGTATACAAGCGAAGGAAAATGAAAAGGGATATATGTATATATATATTATTTTAGTAAGAACCAGATAGATTACTCGGGGTTCGATTTATCTAAATCAACAAATTTTCTGTGAGACAGTGAGATTCCGGATTTTTGTATTTGTTTTGATGTGAAGGATCGTTTGGTTTCTCGTGAGAGTAGGGTGATGTAGCTGGATAGAATGAAGAATATCTTCTCTCTCCTCCCCTGCTCGTTTATTCATCGTACGAAGGGTTCTTGTGATCATATCTTGCTTGGTGCTTGTATTACTACTAGCTAGCATTCTATATCTCGTGTCCTATATCCTAATTCAAATCCTACCAAATTCATCAACTCCATCAACTCCATCACCTCCTACCCAACTCAGTCCAGTTTAACACACTCAACACACCACACCACACTCCACTCTCACCTCCTCTTTTCCCACCCCCCTCTCTCTCTCTCTCTCTCTCTCTCTTATTCCTGTTTTTCCAGCTTATATGCAGCCTCTCTCTCTCTATATTCACCACTATGCACTATACACTATACACTATACACTGTAAAACATCCAGCAAACTCCCCCCCATACCAACCAAATAACCATTCCCATTCTCATTCTCTTTCAATAGACAAATACCTAGATATTTCAAATACCACACATATATCTACATATAGATACTCATTCGACTCTAAACCCAAACAGACATAATAACTCATAATCCACTAGTTAAGTGTGTATATGTGTAAATGCACTCGTTGAATACGTTTGTGTATATATATGTGACTTCACACAATTAATACGATCATAAACATGATATCATGACATGCCATGATACAACCAGTATAATAAAACGAATATAAAGAGTAGAGGTGCACACAAGGGTGAACATGATACAAAAGGGGGAATGGATATTGGAATAGATGAATAAAGGGCGGGTATATGTGCATAAAGGTGGAGGTGGAGAAAACTGGAGTCGAGATTCTGGAGCAGGAGAGATAAAGGGAGAACATGAAGGAATGTGATGATGCTGGGAGGAAATGGCTAAGAATGAGTGGGAAGAGAAAGGGAGGGGTGGGGGCAGTTGCTGTGAAAAGGGTGGTTGTGGATGAACTAAAGGTAAATCTTAGATATGGGGAAGATCAAGGGACCAAGGGGAAGGAGGACCCCTTGCAGTTCGTGGATGCGGGCTGATTCGATCATACTCTGTAAAATGATGGAGGATGCTGAAAAACATGGCCGAAGCTGAATATCCGATCCAAGTACCAAGTCCTCCCAGCGACCTTTCTAGACGTTTCAATCCATATCCCATGGAGATTCAAGATGAGCGTGATCACACCCATTCACAATCACAAAGCGAAATCCACTCAAAACCCCAATAATATAACATGGAGAAATCAACAAAACATCCCATTTCCTCACTGAGTCACTTTGCTATAAACACAATGATCCTCTCTCAATCGCGATATATGCCATTCATTGAACCGGCCTAGCAATCAGAAATGTTACGCCTCCCTTTTCCCAAAGCAACATCCATCAGTTGTATCCTCCTGCCAAACCGAGCAAAAATTATCATTTCATTTCTCCATGCTCCTCCCTCATAAAAATTGCCATTCGTGTCTTAGTATCGTGCGAATTCGGGATAAGTAGAGTATGGTTTGGTGGATGGGCGAGAAGCGGAAAAAAGAGAAAATCGTATGAGCGTGGGTAGAGGTTGAGGAGAAGATGGAATGTTTTGCTGTTGAAAGGTGATGCATCTAAAGACCGATACGAGTCTTTCTCCAGTGACGTCTCTTTGCGTTGTATCTATTGGATTCAATTAGTCAAAAGATCGATCGAAGTTGCTGATATTCGATAATGATTCATCTCGACTTTACAAAGTCGAAAGGGGAATCGAAGAGGTGGAAGTCTGGTTTTTGTGCTGATGCCTTGGGGCATTCCAAATCTTGAACATACCGGATGGTGTTACCAGTCCTCAAACGGATCCATTGTGGGATGGGTCTGTTTTGCTTTTGGGCTCTCGCAAGCTTCTGCTTGGTGCGGAATGACTTTTGGGACTGTAAAGAAGTATCGAATTAGCATCTATATGGTATGTCGTGTGGTTTCCTCCTCCTTGGCCAGGTCGTTTGGTTGGTATTCGAGATCGTGAATTCCATCTCTCAATTTCGCGCCCATAAATCCTTCTCCTATCTCGAACCCATTCCAATTTCCCAGGCCAAGCGATTGAACGTATGCGTCATTTAAAAAAGGTAGTACATACCGGCATCTTGAAAAGTCGGCGTCGATATTGTCGTTGTCGTGCTGGATCAAAAGTCCGATGATAGAGGTTCAATGGATTCACACACCAAAAAATTCTGACGAGGGCTTTATTTCTCGGTTGCCCTTTCGATCAGCCTTAAGGCTCTCAGGCTCAAGTCTTGAGTCGATGCACGTGAGGGGCCTGGAAAAATAAAGTTATGACTAATCATGATCGGAAACCTCTCGCTCCGCGATTAGGATTGGAAATACGGTAAGGCGCTGCATCAAAGCAACATTTGAACAGTTGACCTCGCTGGTAAAACATAGATCACTTGAGTAGAAAGTCCTACCCTTTGACACTACAAGACATCCCAATTATCGCAGACGATTACAGCATCACGACGATTTACGAATTCTACAAATCTGGTGATTATTGAGCATAAGATTGGGACAAAGAAAGGAAGATTCCAGGAAGACAAGGATAGGGGACAGCTAAGCATAGTTGTTTAGGAGGTCGACTTCAAGAGAAACAGGAAGAGAACAGGAAATACCATTACAAGCCTTTCAAGATGGGCGCAAGTGTTTCGTGGCTGTCGGGGATGCTATTTTCGAAGAAAGAGATCCGGATATTGATTTTGGGACTGGTAAGTAGTAGCCTGAAGGCCTCTTGGGGCATTCGAGGACTAGCAAAGAAGAAGGGGAAGCTAATATATCTGCGAATTGGTTAGGATAACGCTGGAAAGACTACATTACTATATAGGTTGAAGGTTAGTGGCTACAGACCTTTGGCACTACAGGAGGGGCTTTATGCTAACGGGAAACCGCAGATTGGGGAAGTGGTAACTACAATACCGACTATTGGTTTCAATGTGGAATCAGTGACGTACAAAAATCTAAATTTCAACGTTTGGGTAAGGTCATATTTCCTCTCTTCATTCTTCTCAAATCTGCCATTTAGCGACTCCTGACTAACTTGCTTGGTTTAGGATCTTGGAGGACAAACGTCAATTAGACCCTATTGGCGCTGCTACTACGCTAATACGGCTGCGGTAATATTCGTTATCGATTCTACAGACATTGATCGATTAGGCACTGCATCAGAAGAATTGGCAGCAATGTTGAATGAGGACGAGTTGAAAGATGCTGCACTACTAGTATTTGCGAATAAACAAGATCAACCGGGAGCGAAAGGTGCTGGTGAGATTTCCGAGGCTTTAAGACTAGGAGAGTTAAGGGATAGGAATTGGAGTATAGTGGCATGTAGTGCCGTAGATGGCAGTGGTGTGGATGAGGGGATGGATTGGCTTGTTGTAAGTGTTCCAATGCTTGGAAGTGGCTTATGCAATTAAGAAACGGCGATACTAACATAACAATAGCAAACTGTACAACAAGAGTCGTAATAGAGGAAGAAGATTCACAAAAATGACCGTGTGTACTATGATCACGATACCATACCTAAACATCAGTTGAATAATTGACGGGAAGGATCAAACTGGAGTCCGGGGTACAAATGTCGAGCTCCATATTTTTGCTACGCTCATGGATATGAACAAGACCATCATTCTCGGAGGTATAATAGATGCATAGGCGTCTTTGAGCATCTGCATCTGGGCCGGGAGCACTGTATTTGAATCTTTATTTGTAATTGAGCATCTTAGATTGATGGATTAGTGATGAAATCATATTGACACTTAAGACATTGATCTGGCCAAAGGAATGATCTAGCTAAAGGTCTAATCTAGCTAGCTACCATTAAATTTGAAAGCTACGCGAAAACCAAACACCTGATCATCTTTTCGACAGATGGTTACGAGTCCTGCGCACCTCTGCTTTGTGATACAATCGAGTCTAGATCTTTAGATTTGTCAAGTCCTATTAGCAAGCCATAGATAAACTAATAAAAGGAGGCGAGGGCCACGAACGATCTCATGGATCTTGTCGATGTAGGTATGGCACATGGATAATTCAGAATGGAACTTGCTGTCACATATGTTTGTGGATCCCCGTGGACAAGGCAAGGTCTCTTAGCAGATTGCAATTTGAGAAAAGGACGAAATCCCATACTCATATCACGAAATCCCATGTGTGAAAGCTATCTACGCCGCAGGAAGCTAGAGCATTCATTTGTGAAAGAAAACCTTGAAAGTGTGCGAGAGAATGAACGAACGTGGCCAGCCAGCCACAAGCGCGATAGATACCGAGATTCGGGATTTGGAGATGATCAGAGTTAGTTGGGAATTTGATTCGGGAACCTTGATGTTTTTGGGTACTTTCTTTGGGTTGCATAGGTACTAGGTGGTAAGTCGGTATCCACTGTTGGCTGGGAAAACCTTGGAATTTATCTTGGTTGGGATTTGGGACCTTTCCGATATTAGATGTTGGATGTTGGATGTTGCAGAAGGGGTTTTATTTTTGTGATGGGAGAGATAATGTCAGATCGATTACGACATAGACGGGTTTGAAGTACTAGATAGGCATCTTTGAGATACTCGGGTACTACTATGTCGTTGTGCGATAATACCGTCGCTACTGGGTAACTATGTGTAATGTGCGACATGAAGCGGCGGATTCCACCTCTCGTTTGGTAAAATAAAGTTCCAAAAGGCATTTTCCTACCATTGCCGGGCCTTCCCTTCCCGAGGCTCCTTCTGGAAAGATGTTCCCGATGTGGTAAAAAGTTACAAGCAACAATAATACATATTGTGATACCCATTATCCATATCCGAGGTCATTTTCACAGAGTACATACAGATACAGTAACATTCTCGATGGATTATACTGTGTTGTATGTAATGCCATGCTCACCATTCGTTGTCGGGGATAAGTGATGCTCGGCATTAGAGCCATGTGCATCGCGATGTGGTTTTTGCTTGAACCGTGCCCCACATTGGCTCCATGCTTTGTGAATCGTGACATCGACGTGCGCATTGTAACTGGGATGATTGAGGATTGAGCGGACCAGGGGTTTGTTGAGAAATTGGAAGGTGGGGAGGTGACGGCATTGATGTGGTAGGGTCGGGTAAGATTTTGGTTACGTAGGAAGAAGGTAGATGGCAAAGTTGGAACCCAGCATCCAACCAAAAAGAAACCAAAATCATGTGTGGAATGTTGCAAAGTGAGGATATACTTTATTATCGTCGTCGCATTTATTTCTTTTTGATACGATGCTAGAGAAAAAAGGGGTCAAGAACTAGTAAATCGCACTACCACATTTTCTAAACACTTTTCTAGACAGAAACTCGTCCCTTGCCAAGCTTTTACAAGACTATAACCGATAAGGAAACGACGCTATGTATGGTATTTAATCACCCACCTAGTATTTCAAAATGCGGAGAAGAAAGCACTAAATTAAACTTTGACCAGAAAAAAGAAAAGGTCGAGTGTTAAAATGATATGTGTGAATCTGTGTGAATCTGTATGAATCTGTACAATGTCGGCAGGTATCTACGCGTGTATCCAAGTACCTAGTACCCTAGATGAAATGGCCAGGAAGAGTTACGTGCTACCCCGAGTTATATGCAAGTATGAAATGTGTTTTGTTTGGGGTTATTATATGTTGTAGATGTTACCCGAGGTGCTCTTCAAGCGAACACTTACTAAAGAGGAGTGCGAGGTAGTAGGTAGGTAGGTCTTTTTGAATGGAAATTATATTTGCAGGTGTATGTGTGAAGAATAGATGGAAGAATAGAATCTCGTAGAATAACCTGAGAATCAAATGTTTTGGGGGTATAATTTCATTGGGATCTAGGTAGATGGGAGCAAGCTAGAAAGGAAAGAGTAGCGGAAAGAGTAGCGGAAAGACTCTTCCTTTCACTCTTCCTTTCACTCCTCCCTCCATGTACTCGAGTACGAAGTAGACACAAGCAACTGTAAACAACTTTCCAAATAAGCTACCCAATCTAGATAAGTCTCCTTGACGCGGAATAATCCCCGATTAAAACAAAACACTGGATCCTTTCCTCTTTCTAATCAATTCCGTTCCAGACCTTGGGAGCTTTACTAATGCAAGTGCACAGTTAACAACCCCCTCCTTTTCATTGGTTGCCACGAAAGGAGGGGTACTTTTCCGAATTTCTACTTATATATTTCCATCCCTCCATTTCTTGTGCCATCTTACTTTTGATTCTTTCAATTCATCAAAAATATCAAGGCTTTCTACCATTTCTCCATCAATCTTATCATCATCTACATCCTCAACCATCTCAATACTACTACACATAACACCTACCTGTGCAACAACATCAATACAATAGCAATCATGGTTGCTGACGATAAGCCCGCCTCTACCTTCAAGTACAATGAGGCTCCAGTCTATACTACTTCCAATGGATGTCCAGTGAGACACCCAGAGGAGTTTCAACGAGTTGGTACCAATGGTCCTCTTCTTCTCCAAGATTTCCATTTGATCGATTTGTTGGCACATTTCGATCGCGAACGTATTCCAGAGCGTGTTGTCCATGCTAAGGGTGCCGGAGCTTATGGAGGTAAGTTCTCATCTTTTGCTTCATTATTTCCGTCACCATCATGTTAACATATCATCTCTAGAATTCGAAGTTACACACGATATCAGTGACATCACTACCATTGATATGTTAAGCCAAGTTGGCAAGAAGACCCCTCTTGTCTCACGTTTCTCGACTGTCGGTGGTGAAAAGGGCTCTCCAGATTCGGCTCGTGACCCAAGAGGTTTCTCCGTCAAATTCTATACTGAAGAGGGTAACTGGGATTGGGTGTACAACAACACCCCTGTTTTCTTCCTTCGAGACCCAACCAAGTTCCCTCTCTTCATCCATACACAAAAGAGAAACCCTCAAACAAACTTGAAAGATGCTACCATGTTCTGGGATTACCTCTCAACTCATCACGAGGCTGTCCACCAGGTTATGCACTTGTTCAGTGACCGTGGTACACCATATTCCTACAGACACATGAACGGATATTCTGGT
Source organism: Botrytis fragariae (assembly GCF_013461495.1). Classification (NCBI taxonomy): domain Eukaryota; kingdom Fungi; phylum Ascomycota; class Leotiomycetes; order Helotiales; family Sclerotiniaceae; genus Botrytis; species Botrytis fragariae. The sequence goes on from NW_023500986.1 coordinate 664,271, forward strand.
CACACCCACAAGTGGTTCAAGGCCGATGGTACCTTTAACTATGTTCAAGTCCACTTGAAGACAGACCAAGGAAGCAAGACTTTCACCAACGAGGAGGCCGGAAAGATGGCTTCGGAGAACCCAGATTGGCACACTCAAGACTTATTCGACGCAATTGAGAAGGGAGACTACCCAAGTTGGAGCGTCTTTGTTCAAGTCCTTTCCCCAGAACAAGCTGAGAAGTTCCGCTGGAACATCTTCGACTTGACCAAGGTTTGGCCACAGGGTGAGGTTCCATTGAGACCATTCGGCAAAATGACTCTCAACAAGAACGTTGAGAACTACTTCGCCGAGATTGAGCAAGTTGCTTTCTCACCATCTCACTTGGTTCCAGGTGTCGAGCCATCTGCCGACCCTGTCCTCCAATCTCGTCTCTTCTCATACCCTGATACCCACCGTCACCGTCTCGGTGTCAACTATCAACAAATCCCAGTCAATGCTCCTCTCCGAGCTTTCAATCCATTCCAACGTGATGGAGCTATGGCTGTCAATGGAAACTACGGCGCCAACCCCAACTACCCATCTTCTTACCGCAAACTCACTCAAAAGCCTGTCAAGGCTACCAATGATCATGAGCAATGGTCCGGTGCCGCTTTGAGCTTTTTGTCTGAGGTGGGTCCAGAAGACTACGTTCAAGCTAAGGGTCTATGGGATGTCCTTGGCAAGCAAGAAGGTCAACAAGATAACTTCATCGGTAATGTGTCTGGACACTTGGCGGCTGCTAAGGAGGACACTCGCAGGCGTACATATGACATGTTCAGCAGAGTCGACCCAACTCTTGGTGCCAAGATTGAAGAGGCAACCGAGAAGTTGGCTCCTGCTCCTGGTAGCAAGGCTGCTGGATCTGCTCAATCTCGCTTGTAGACTATAGATGTGTTATAGGATAAGACAAGGTAGAGAGGATTTTCAGGTTGCGTTTTGCTTTTTGCGATGATATCTATAATTATTTTATGAGAGACGAAGGATTAGGGAACGGTGATCGGATAGGTTATTTTGGTGGCTTTACAAAATTGGTTTTTAATCTGCAATGACATACCCCTTTTACGATTTCAGAACTCCCACATTTATTCATGCAATTTAGTGATATTCGAAAGAGTGTTTGTGAACGTTCTCATTGTCCTAGTCTATTTTATTCCACCTCTGGAGATAATAACCGAATCTATAAAAAGGTAATGTCAACTCAATGCATTACCGTTGTTCCGAACTTCCTTTCTAAACCAAAACTTTACATCCCTCTGCGTTTGAAACCACAATTGTTAGTGTCTCCTTTTCCATACCAGATGGATACACTGGACTGCCAGGTGGTAAACGAACATTCGAAAAGTTCCGAATAATACAAACAATCGCATATGACGCCTCCACAAGCGCAAAATCTTCTATTTCACATTATTAATTACAACCCATGATACATCACAAACAGAATCATCACTCACGACCAAGACAAATTCGCGATCCGCCATGAAACGGCATAAAATACCATCCCGCACCTTTTAATTCCGATCCCTCCCATCGCTCTGGACGAAAGGTGTTTGTGTCGTCGCCGTAGATTGCTTTGCTTCGATGCATGAGGTAGGGTGAGAAATCTACGCCGGTGCTCTTGGGGATGAGGAGAGGAGAGGTGTCGTGGGGACCGCCGCTACGGGGGAGGAGAGTGGTGAGTGGTTTGTGGGGCGACGCGGACGTTGTGGGGGGTTTGGATGTAGAGTCTGGAGGCTGAGGGGGGATGGTATGTGTGCAGGGGGGTAAGGTAATTACTTTCGTTGAACACACATTTCAGATATTGCATTTTAGATATCTGGGCCCGCGCAAGTGGTGTATCGTTGGAAGTGACGAGATCTATCTCTTGACGGAGACGCTTCAGTCTGTTTGGGGTTCGCACGAGAGTACAGCTGTTTTATATGATACCCATCAGTCATCATAGCTTCTTCAAGATTTCTTCAAGATTTCTTCATCATTGAACTTCGAAGAAAAAAAAAGAAGAAAAAAAGATACATTCCATTCCATTACTCTATCTCTACTCACAAAGTCTAACTCAGGAGATACGCTGACGTATCTTTCCCTGTCTGCCATACGTGCAATATCTAATTCCGCATCAACCCTACATTTCGTAACTCGGCGTACAAATCGAGGATGAATGGGATAAATGGATGGCGCTCCAACGCTTCAACGCTGCATCTCCATTTTCTTTTTTATTAAGCAGAGCTTGATGGATGGAGTGTTTTGCGTATTGCTTGATTGGGCGATATGTGGATGTGTACTGAGGGGGTTTGTATAGCTGGTAGAGATTGGGGAGATGGAGGGCGGAGATGAGGGAGCTGTGGGTGAGATTTGGGGGGAGGAGGTTGTGCTTGGATTGGGAGGGTGGGGACAGTGGGGAAGACCCCTCCCCCCAAAGAAGAAAAATACTAGTTTCCAGCCTGAAGCGGGAAAAAAGGGGTTGCAAATCAATAATTCCATCACTAGAAGAGAGAACCGCGAGGATTTCATCGAGGGGACCAGAGAAAATCTCGGGGTTTGGGGGTTGCTATTGGATGCGGGCGAATTGGCGACGGAGGATTGAGCGAGAGTGTTTCCAGGAGTGAGAGTTTTGGGTGAAGATCCCTTCGCCGATCATGGTCATGGAGTAGAGTCTTGAGCGGCGGAACCGAGCCCAAAGTCTGTACGGGGGGCTGGGTTAGGGATTGAAAACTGGGGATTGCATATGTATACTTCTGCGCGAAGGTACATGTAACTCTGCGCAAAAAACCCTCCTACCGTCAAACCTCGTCCCCAACATCGCTTCCAAATTCTCCGGATCCGTAGTAAAAAATCTTATCTGGCCCAAAAGCCCTACCTGAAACGTCGATCCCATACCCATTTTCTCGAAATACTCTGCTTGGAAGGATAGCAGATGGCCGGAGAGAAGCGCGTCGTATTGGCGTTTTAGGATGTCGAGACTGAGGGGCCATGTGTAGAGGAGGGCTCTTTGCGCGGTCCGATAGGCGTGGAGAGTGCTGAAGAGGGTGGTGAGCTGGACTGGGGAGGGGGATAGGATTGTTGTGATTGGTGAGTTCTTACTGCGTGTTGGCGTCGTCGCTTAAGGTGGATGGAATACCAGTATGAGAGTGGGATGGTGAGGATGAGGAGTTTGGAAATCATGTTTGATGGATTTTGTTTAGTATTGAGTATGGTGTGGAGAAGATGATGATGTTGGATAGCTGCGATGGGTGAGAGATAGTATTGTGTCGCGGATATGTGCTAGTCTGGGGTGACGTTGTGTATTCACTGCGTTTTTACAAAGTTGTTATAGAGGGGATCAATATTGTGAGGAGATTCTGTGCATTCATTGTTTACTATTCTCAACGTATGTCAGGGGATTTCGATGTCGATATGTGGATTTTGTGTATTCACTGGGGTTCGTAAATGTAGGAGTATGTGTGATGTGTTCCATCTGACTTGGACGACAGGTAGAGAGGAAACATCGGTGTAGTATGGTATGGTATGGTATGGTATTCTTACTGTGCTATCCATTTCTTGGGCTTGAGAGCGCGGATCGTGATTATGATGAAGAGGAGAGATGAGATAAGTTGGGTGAGGCGAGGTAGTATGGAGAGGGGGGGGAGAGGTATTGGGGTAATGGAACTGATACGTATCTTCCAGTACAGAAAGATGAAACATTCTCCCTACAACGATGGGGAAATAAGAATAGATTACTTATGTAACTATCTTGATGGATTCAAAAGATGAGACTCTTGAACCTTTTTAACCGAGATATTGTTTTGCACATTACCCGAGGACTGGATACCTAGGCATCCAAGAAGCTATTAGCGAAGGGGAGAAGGGGGGGAGGGGTTCATACATGAGTGAAGAATATATCATACCTACATTTGGTTTCGATATGTTCTGTAGGATAGAAGTAAGCTCATTATGCGAGATTAGTTTGAGTTTGATTGATGAGTGGTCAGTATTGGAAAGTGATCTAGAGAGAAAGAAGCATATCTATAATTTTATGTAAGCTTTGTGCTTCATACGTACGCTCCTAGACACCATTGTATGATTCAGACAAGATCTAGGAGTTCGAGGTGAGAAGCTCATACTTGTTTGGTTGAAATTCAATATCGATACCAGCTAGATACTTACAAAGTTTGTTTGCGCTACTTTTAATGTTGTGGCCGTGATATTGGTTGACATATAAGTATCTTGACCGAGGGATGAGCGAGGAAGGGAATTCAGTACACGCTTAACTTTCTCATATATTAAGTCCTGCACCGTAGTACTTCATCCAGAATATAATGGAAAGACTATTAAAATATTCGTTCGTTTCAGACTGGCGTTGCGCACAACTATAGCTGGCTGTAATTTTCCCATCGAAATATAGTAAGCCAGGGACTAGACTACCAACTGTTGGGACTTCGGTGATAGTATATCAAAAGACTGATACAATTCCGTACCCACAATCAAATGGTGGCACACTGATGTTACGCGATTGCTATCTGCAAGGTCTTGGGTGTCACCCCTGAGGTCTATCAAGTGGCTTCGATATCGCACTGCCTCCTAGTCTATCGGTCGAGGCCTAGTGGCCACACCAAACCCCTTACAGCTTTCTTTACGCAGCGTGCAAGCTTTCGGTATTTTATCTACTTTGGGTTCGTGCCGTCATTGAGTTTAATGGCATTGTATGTTATGAAACGAGAGACGGGGCTTTCATGCTGTGGCTGAATCTGCTTCGCCCTGCTCTTTGGAGAATTTGACAGGGTACTGTGTGTGTATTTCATCACCTTCAGCCTATCGAAAATGCCCCTGCTTTGAGAATGTAAGTAATTTATATTCAACGGCATTATTCATATGGATATAGCAATCAGCAATATCTCAACAATTCATAATCTTATTACGCATAATGTCAGAACTGGCTGCTCTTACGGAAGTCTTTTGTGGAGAGAACCCCATTGTTGAGTAAGTGTCTGGTTCTGAACTACAATATCTACAACTAACTAAAGCGCCCTAGTATTGTCGCAGTCCATGGACTTAATGGAGACTCGGTCAAGACCTGGACGTCAAAGACAAACAATAAGTTCTGGTTGGGCGATGCCGATATGCTCCCCTTGGCCATGAAACAATCTCGGATTCTGACGTTCAGATATAACGCTTGCCATCACAGCGCTTTTTGGGAAAACTTCAGCGGATCGAATCCTTCATCATGCTCAGACGTTGATAGCAGAGTTGGTAGCCGATCGTCAGGTATGTAGAAATCTCTACGCGAAAATACGAATATTCACACGTGCTGCAGATCAATGACGCGGAACACCGTCCCATTATTTTTATATGTCATTCACTGGGTGGTATCATCGTCAAAAGGGTAGGGAAGATATGAGATTCTCCTTTGAGCTCTGGCTCACAACTCTTATATAGGCACTGGTGTATTCATTCAGTCGAACCAGTAAAGCGGTTGAGCACCTCCATTCTATCTTTGTTTCCACCTACGGAATACTCTTTATGGGAACTCCGCATAATGGAAGCAGCCTGACGAGCTTGGCATCCATGAGCCGACGAATGCTAGAGGCACTTCTGCCGTCGAAAGTAGTTAGTACCGATGGACAGCTACTAGACGCGTTGAAGGAAGGGTCCGAAACGCTCCAGAATATCACCGATATGTTCATCCCGTTGATGAAGCAATTCCGAATCTATTTCTTCTGGGAACAGCAGAAGACAGATTTTGGGACAAAATTAGATTACGTATGTATTGAATTCTTTCAATCCGCTCCATGAAGTCTCCAGGCTGACATCGATTAGGTCGTAGAAAGTTCATCTGCTGCTCCAATCCTGGACAGTATTGAGAGAGCTGGACTGCCTTATGATCATTCCAATATGTGCAAATTTGCGTCTCGAACTGCAGGCGGATACACGATTGTTGTGGCAGCATTGATTCGATATTCTAAAGATGCACCGAAGACGATAGCGCGGAGATGGGATAATGCAGCGGTGATGTTTATGTCGGCGCGGAAGAACGAGGCGGCGGAGTTGTGCAGTTGAGGTAGTGGAATGGGTTGTAATGTATTTGCATCGAGGATTTTCGGCCGCGAGAGCACCTACTGGCTCCTGGTACGGATTCTGAACTTTATACTGATATTATTATTATTGTGTTTGTTGAAACCTTCCTGTACTTATAAATGAACATTGCATCCTTCTTTGATTGAAACCACCAGTGTCATTGTCTGTTTCTCCACCCCAGTTAACTCCACTTTCTCGTTCGCAGGTAACTTCACTCCAGGATATTTCCGTAATATTCTTACAACTGTATAAGCGGCCTCTGTAAGAGCGAAGTCCACTTGAAAAGAGTCAGCGTTGCACAAATTGCCCCTTCATGTTCGGTTAATTCTTCTTTTTTGCATTTATCCTTGTAATTGGGCTTTGCCTTATAATTTGTTTTGCTGTATGTTATCGTGGAATAAATCAGACGAGAACTTACTACCGAGACAGACTCTTGGTCCCCCATTGAATGGCAAGTATCCCCATTTCTGATTTGTTGGATTGTCATTCATCGGCATTGGTTCGTCCCATCTCTCGGGTCGATAGATTTCAGCATCCATGCCATAGAGATCTGGTCTTCTATGCATAGTATAGACACTGTAGGCAACAGCGGTCCCCTTTTTGATGAAAATTGGCGATTTTCTATCAGGTCCTCCTCCAGTTGGTAGAACTGTATCGTTCAAAGAAGTTCTGGTATTGACAGGGACAGAAGGATATAGACGAAGGGCTAAGATATATTTTAGTATTGTTCATTTGAATTTCTCCAATGAGAACTCACTTTCCTTGAGAATGTTTTGAAGGTATTTCATATTTCGTAGCTCTGTTCTATTTAACTCCGATGCATCTCCAAGTAACGCGACTTCTTTTTGTAATTTGGCTAGAACTTTCGGGTGGCGTACAAGAAGAAAGCTTGTCAGTAATGTTAGCGGAAGCTTTCTATAACAATACTTTAACTCACAATGTCCAAGAGAGAAGGCAGGCGGTGGTATCTCTTCCAGCAACAAGGATATTGACAATTTGTCCTCGCAGTAACTCACGGTCGCCTTGCATACTCTTATCTACTGATCTCAAGAAATCATATTTCTTATCGGTCCCAGACTTGGAATCTAGTGAAAGATTGTGTTCGATAATTTGGTCAGCGAATTTGTGCACTTTGCTGCAGGCTTGGGAGAATTTCTTCCCCCCAATAAGCCAGTAAAGATCCAAGAGCCGAAATCTCTTCACAACGTATTCTTGTGCAGCATTAAACGCGCCTGCAAAGTCTTGTTCGTTTGTTGAATCTGGGGACTTGAGACTATGGACAGATTGTCCGAACAAGAATGCAGTGGTTGTGTCAAGTGTGAGACGAAAGAACAATGGCTGTAGATCAACGATCCCTCCTTCTCTAGGGAGAGTATCAAGCAATTCATCAACAGATTCTCTGAAGACTTCCAGATCTTCGTATTGCCTATGGACAAAATGTGGTCTAAGCAAGTCTCTCGAATGTTTCCAAGCTTCGCCGTCCTGAATGAATATTCCCTCGCCAAACATTGGGAAGGAGATAGCACGCCGCGGTCCCATTCCCCAATCTATTTCAGGCATTTCGAGTCAGCGAAATTGAGCAAATAGATGTGGGAAGGTAGTGGGGAGCCAGACCCGAAAATTTTGTGGACATGATAGCTTCCAAATTGGCGGGATCCACGGTACCATAGGCCGGAGTCAACAAGAAAATTTGCTTCAGAGTATACCCGGTCTGCCTGAAGTGGAAGAGAAACAGCTCCATAAGTCTTGATTCATTATCGGCTCGAAATATCTGCTCTAGACGATCGATTCCAAGAGGTCTCTGGTTCTCGAGTAACGGAGGCGAAAGGCAACCAAGATTTTTTATAATAGCTTGTGTTTCCTACCATTATAGCCTCATTAATATCGTTTTACAACTGCTTCTAGGGACGTACCTTATTCTCTTGAATGCGGCTGATTGCCCATCGTATACAATAAACTAAGATCCCAAGTATAACCACGTTTAATACAAAAGCCATCTTGTCATATGGGATTTTTTTTTGGAAAGGGCAAGTAACAATCAGGCAATGAGCAATATGCTAGTAGAATTCAAAAGCATAGATCAGAGGAAATAGTCTGAAGTCTAAAAAGCTATCGAATGACCGTTATACAATAGTGCGTGTTGATGTAGGGACATGACCAAAACACAGAAGCGAAACGCGACAAGATTACCAACTAAGGACAATCCAATAATGCTCATTAACCTTACTAGATGTGAACACTGCAAGCAGAATTAAAGCTTGTTAAGGGTGAGTATCCCCCATCATAGTTCCAACCGTCAGATGTAAATAGACTCTTATCTTCATTTTAATCCAACGTTGAATCTACAGAGGTACATCAGCTCTTGATAATACAGGGGGGTGATTGGAGCGTAAAGTGGATCCTGCTCTGTATGTGCCCTGTTCTGTCGGTGTGCTGCACATGGATCATTGGGCTAATATATGCAGTCGGCCTAAAGCTACTGAATTGGAAGAAGAAGGGTTTCATCGCAGAAATTTTTACTTTTGAAAGAACCAATGGAATGTCCAAATACCATGCCCGCGTCTGTGCCTGGCCCAGATTTAAACGCCCGTTTCGTGCACGCCCATGACCGGCACGGTTAATCGTGCCGCGAGACTGGCTCTTAATATGAAATGGGATGGGTAGAAACCGGACATCACTCCTCGATTAGCTTTCTAGGGAGTACATATATCTGATCCGATTGGTATATCATGTATGGAGATGTACGCATCCATTTCCTTTGCTTCTCTACCCCAGCTTCCAAGGATTAGTTTGTATGGGCAGAATGATATTATTGGAGGGAAAACAGAGGCGGTGAGTCGTAAATAGATGAAGATAGTAATGTTGATGGATTGAATGGAATACTAATATGAAATCGATAGTAAAAGTGGTGTACATACAGCAAGAGCTGAGTCCATTTCCAATGTGATACGCTGTATACGTAGTCATGAAGTGTGATATCCGGAATAATGCCTTGCTTGGGTTTCCTACCACATTCAGCGAGATAAGGCTTTTCCTTATACCATCGATCTCTCTCATCAATACAAAACCATGATTCAGTATGAAAATTAAACTCATTGCGGAGCCAGAATCACCACATGTCGAGTATGTTGAGCTGCTCGTTAACGTTGTGTCTTTACGCTAATTTGGCATAGTTTAGTGGCTGTCCATGGTCTCTGCGAATCATCATCTGAGACTTGGACGAACCCGCAAAAGCATAAACCTTGGCTTCGAGACCCAGTTCTATTCCCATATCACACTCTCCGAACTCGAGTCTTATCCTTCGAATATGATCCGAGTCGCTTTACAATTCCTGGAAGGGGAGGGACTATATCGAATGGTATCTTAGATCTTGCAACGAATCTCATCGCCGAGCTTGACTCGTATAGACAAGCAAATGACGGCACGGAACATGCACATCGTCCTATCATTTTCATATGTCACGGATTTGGTGGTCTCTTGGTAAAACGAGCTCTTGCTTTATCATGGAGCAAAACAAAGTCTGGAGTTTCACATCTCCGAGCCATCTATATATCAACTCATAGTATCTTATTCATGGGAACCCCTCATAATGGCCTAGATGAAACTCTGATACTGAATTCGGGGATTGACAAATATCCTGGCCCTAGCCAATTTATGCTCAACCTTCTCACCGGCTCGGATACTATTAAAGAAGTCACAGATTTGTTTGCTCCATTGGCTAAGAGATTTGCCATTTACAACTTCTGGGAGGGACTGGAAGCCTTTTTTGATGAACAAGCACAACAGCCAGTTTATATTGTAGATGCGCTATCGGCTGCACCAGTCTGGGAACAAGTTGATAAATGTGGAATAATGGCAAATCACTCAGGGATGGTCAAGTTCAGTACAAAGAGCGATCCTGGGTATATTGTAGTTTACCAGGCTCTTGAAAAGTATATCAAGGCTGCTCCGCGAGTGGTCAGTAGAAGATGGGAGCAAGAGATGGAACGAGTTATTGCAGAGCGCAAACAGGAGGCGGATGATCTTCTTCAAGAAATACCTGCCCCGCCTTCACAAATCCAAGCGATTGAACCGTATATCAATGTGCACTATATGGTACATCGTTGTTCTAGTAGTTATTTTGTGGGTAGAACAGGTCAAGCAGACAAGGTGAAGGAGCTGTTTGGTGATATCACAACGAACCCTCGCTCCAAACATAGAATACTAGTAATTCATGGACTTGGTGGTTCTGGCAAGACACAATTTTCGCTGAAATATATAGAGAACAATCGTCACAGGTACAATCTTGATTCTCAATCTCGATCAATATCGGAGTTTTGCTAATCTTTACAGGTATTGGGGGATTTTTTGGATTGACTGCAGCAACGAATCAGCTGCGGAGAAGGGTTTTGCTTCCCTTGGGGAGAATGCACAAAAAGCGTCTTCACTTGAAGCAGGCATGCATTGGTTGTCGAACCAATCGACATCATGGCTTCTCGTCCTCGATAACGCAGATGATCCAGATATGGATCTGCCTAGATTTTTCCCTGCTGGCGGCAATGGCCACATATTAGTGACGACACGCAATCCTAGTGTGAGGATTCATAACACGGTTGGGTATCTTAAGTTTCAGGGAATGGACCCAGAGGAGGCAATTACATTACTTCTCAAGCTGGCTTGCCCCGAAAAGGAACCCAAATTTCCTCTGGCTCCGCAAAATAGACAAATGGCTGAGGGTATCGCCTCTGAATTAGGTTATCTAGCACTAGCTCTTACTCATGCTGGCGCTACAATTCGTCAGAATATATTCACACTGGAAAGGTATTTGAAATACTACCTTGGTCACCGCAGGAACATGATTCGCTCTCGTTCAGTCAACAGCTGCACAGATGCCAACATTATATCCACCTGGGAAATTCCATTCGAACGAATAGCAAGCAAAAATTCACTTGCCCACAAAGATGCTGTGGAATTGATACAACTTTTTGCTTTCATGCATTTCGACTCTATCCCGGAGCAATTACTGCAGAGATCTTCGGATAGTATAAGGAAATCGAAAAGTTCCCTCGCTATTTACCCAGCTATTCTAAAGGTCAAATCGATGTGGAATGAAGATTCCCAAATTCGATTTCGCTTAGCTATGAATGTCCTGTACGACCATTCAATCATTGATAATGACCACGAAAAAAAAGTCTGCTCTTTACATCCGGTTGTTCATCGCTGGGCTAGGGATCGCCTTAATGATACGCAGCAAAAAGACTGGCTAGGATGTGCGAGTTCAATCCTCGCCCATTCAATCTCGTCAAATTTCGAGATGTCGGAAAGAAAGTTCAGGAAGCAACTTTTGCCTCACATTAGTTCTTGTATCAGTGCCTTAAAAGATATGTATGGATCTTTACCAAACACTATCGAGCAAGCCACAGAATTGGAGAAGTTTGCTCTAGTTTATGCAGAGAACGGACAGTGGAAGCATGCCAAGCCACTTCAAGAAAAGGTTGTGAAATTTCGTGTGAAAGCGCTGGGCAGTCAACACCACTCGACTCTTCAAGGGCAGCGAAATCTTGCAAATATGCACTGGGATCTCTTCGAGGTACAACAAGCCTCGCAACTACAGTCACAAATACTCCGAGCTCAGTGGCGATCACGCCCTTCGATCTTTTCTTGGATAAAATATCCTTTGAATCCAATACATACCTCATATTGCGTTGCTCTTGACGAATTCACTCGCACTTTGTGGCTCAGCGGGCAGCGAGAAACATCACGTCAGACTGGGCAGCGTGCAGTATATGGATTAACGAAAGTACTGGGGCATGATGACCCACAAAGTCTGAGCGCCATGTTCAATCTAGCACGAACATATTTACATCTTGGAGAGTTTGAGAAAAGTCAAGAGCTGCTTGCGCAGGTTGTTAAAAAGAGGGAACACTGGTTTGGAAAGGAACATCCTGATACGTTAATGGCGCGGAATGAAAAAGCTATGATCTCGGTTATACTAAAGCTGGATTTGGTTACAGCGGAGAGTGAAATTTCTGATGTTCTCAAGGCGCGGAAGGAGACTTTGGGAGAGGAGCATGCCTACACTTTGTGGTCAGTGAATGATCTATCCAAAGTCTACTGTGCAACCGGTCGCTGGAGCGAGGCAGTAAAGCATTTACAAGAAATCCTACCAGTTGTGGCACGTACTTTGGGAGAAACACATGTCGGGATGATAATGACGAAATCTAATTTAGCACGTGCATATATTGGATGCAACAGATGGACCGATGCAAGAAAAATCATCCAGCCGTTACTGAATGAAGTTCCATCCCGTCATCCAGATTGGTTTCATATCAATCAAGAATACATCTCTATTCTAATGCACCTCGATGATATGGACGAAGCCGAACGCAGTTGTAACGCGGTGCTTGATAACCTAGTTCGATACTCTACGTTTGGACCAGCGCATCCATATACCCTAAGCATTGCGAAACAACTCGAGAAGGTCTACAAAACGCAAGGGCGTTACGAAGATTCCGATAAGCTGATCCAAAGATTTCCTTCGCTGAAAAAATCTCCGCATCCGAACAAGAATCTTCCTTCCAATTCCGATTTGCTCCCTGGAACAACAACCATCTCGACACTAGTGAATCGCAAAATCTATCACTCCAAGACCTTTTGACGGCCAAGAATACAAATTTCTCACCCATCAGAGACGTCTGCTCTACTAATTCAAGCAGCTCACGAATTTAGATGATTTTTGTAGTCGTAAAGATAAAGAACCATTGATTCGACCCATCACAAAGATATACAATCCTACCAAGGCAAACTTCGAGAGAAAACTGTCCTCTCTTATCAAAATTGACATCCTCTGGCGATTGTTCTTCCCGTACATAGCTTCACTTCGTACTATCAGAGAAATATCAAGACCAAAGCAGGATATCTCTATAGACCTCCCCCTCTTCGGAAGCGAGGAGGGCGATGATTTTGTATCCATACTATTCTGATATCACTAAAACGATAGATAACACATAACACATAACATGTGAATATCAATATCAATCTAATCCGAATACTCGCTCGTGAAAATTCTATGCGTGAGGAACTCTTTAGTGAAGCATACACCTCGCTCAATTTTAATTCTTCCATGAAGGAAGGTCCTCAATCTCAATCTCAAGCCACTCCCCCTTAACATACACTGAACCCATGAATTAAATCATTTCTTCAACAAAATGTAGTCAATATATATATAGTGGCTGAAACAATACATGCAGAAAAAGAAAAAGAAAAAGGGAAAGAAAAAGAAAAAGACAGGAATTCGCAAACGATATGACATTAGTCCTATCATGCCTAATCCAAAAAGCCACAGGAGGAACAATGCACTTGCATATTCCCCTCTTCAGACTCATCTCGGGCGACGAAGCAACTCTGGTTGGAAATCAACATGTGTACACCAACGTCCAAGTATCAATATTGAGTACCTAAGCGAAATTAACACACCATCAGACTGCTAGAATCCAGATATATACAGAATGTCTATAATTACAATTACGATCAAATATTCCTTCCAACAACTCTAATGGTAGTTCCTCTTCATAACGAGGAATGCGCTTTTTATTGTTCCCCCAAAACGGCAGACACGCTTTCCCTACTCCGCTTGTCGACTTACACTCCTCCTACTCATGCCTAAATTCTGTAATTCCATGCCCTCGCCCAACCCGCCAGTCCTCCCTTCACCTTTCCAACTTTCTCTCCTCGCCATTCCCGAACCAGGACCACCAGCTTGAAATTCTCCTCGCTCGGCTCGTCCTTCATCACTATCACCCTCTGTTTCTAGCACTCCTTTCCCATTCCCTCCACTCTCTCCGGAATGATTATTGGTCAGCACACCCTCCCCACCAACATCAGTACCAGTCGAGAACCCCTCCTCCTCAATCTCTTCACCGTGATTACCCCCCACACTAATCATCGTAAACGGGCTCGCCGTCGCTCCATCCAACACACTCAATTCTTCTTTCGTGAACCACCTTGGTAGCGCCCAGATTCTAACAGGAATCAACGCCAAAATGATGACTGGAAACCCAACTGCCGCGATTGTCTGCGTGATGGCAAACGTGGCTCCGAAACCAAATAGTTGTATTGCGACGAATATCCAGATGGCCGATCTGCGGGGAAGATGTCGTAGGGGGTCAGACGACGGAGTCAAAGAGGAATCTTTGAGAAGGAAGAGGATTTTAGTAGTTATGCCATTGCCGAGGAGAGCTTGGATACCCATTACGAAGAAGAGACCTGCCAAGACACCTTGGGGAATGAGATGAATGACTATGAGGAGTGGGCCAGTCATGGTTCCTAGGGTTAAGAGACCTTGGGCTAGATTGCTAACTCGTTGCTCGACGACGTGGGATGTGACAGTTTTGAGATGACCCTTTGAGTCTCCTGATTCATCGGTATCGGCAACAAGTTTGGTGACGCAGAGAGACTCAGTGTGGAATGGGGCTTGTGGAATAAGACCGTTCGGAAAGGGAATTCCTAACAGACCTGCTATACCGGTCGTTAGACCGAGGAGAAAAATATCCCAGTGAAACCCAGCAGGCTTTCGAAGGGGAAATTCAGTTCCCTGGGCTATTAGAGAAGATACTACACTCAGGTCAGTAATGGGAAATCGATATAGAAATGGAGAATTTATCATTTACCATTATGATCAAAATAAAACAAGATTGTAAGTAAAATGGCAAATGGTATAGCAATAAAAACGTCCGAAACTCTAACATCCCAAAAATGTACAAACCATCCTCGATCGGTTGTTGGATAGAAGGCTCTACTGGTAGGTAGTGTACTTAGATCTACATCTCTCATTTTACCAATGTGTACAAAACCAGTGAAGAATATGATGGTAAGAGGAGTTCCATAATCTTTGATAAAAACTCGAACATAGTGTTGAAATAATGGACTGTCTCCAACAACACCACACAAGAATGCAACGATGGTAACGAGTAGTGCGATAACAATAGAAAGGTAGAATGGCTCGTCCGAGCCTTGGCGAGTAAGGACTTGAATACCTTTCTGAAGGTAGATAAACGCTACGTAAAATCCAAAGATATCGCAAGAAAAACGCGTGACATAACGAAGTCCATTGCACGAATTGGTGATGGCGAGTATCCAATGCATCACTAGAGACCATCTGCTTCAGTTAGTCTTCGCAAATTTAACAATTTGCGGAGTACAATAGATACTCACAATCCAATTAGTGCTAGAAATGCAAAATAATTTGCGCCCGTGGGAACAATAATATCGTAAACAGTACTATCTATATTAGCACCAAATATGACCTTCACACAATCATACATACTAGTTGAAGACAGTGATTGGTCCGGTAACCCCTACAATAACCAAAGGTTGAGCGGCAAATACAGAGAAAACCACTGATCCCAAGACCGAAGCAAGGAGGACTTCATTAACTCCATAACTCATATTCGTCTTTGTAAACCTTATATTCAGATCAGACCGAATTTCATCACATATGTCTGATCATAGACTTACATATCCAAAGAAAACGCTAGTGCGGGCAAGATACTATCATGTAATTAGCTCATTGTCGATAGCCATATTCCCAGCCGAATTCCATGACCTCTCTTCTCAGTGTCAGGAGAATCGACCTTCAAATGAATTATGAACGACGTACTTCGCAAAATACATGTAGATCGTGGCTGGCACAACTCTATAATCCCAAGCATCCGTCCAATCACTCCAATAATATGGCGCCCTTCTCTTCAAATCATTGACCATGCCTCTAAATAATCTAATTTTATACCATTTCGGGACATGTTTGCTTTTCGCGGAAGCATTTGTATTCGCTGCCTGCGGACCATCAGATTCATTGGGCGCCTCCGCACTATGCGATGTGGAATGTGTATTACTGATATTTAAGGAATTGAATCGATTGCGCCAGGATTTTGTTGTGGAGGTATTTTGGAGAGCTTGATGGGAATTGGTGGCGGAGTTGTGAGGGAGAGCACTAGGAAGAGAATAGGGATTGGAGGATTGAGTGGCCATGTTGATAATTTTAATTCGGAAAGTTAAAGATCTAAGAGCAGCAATTGAGACATTGAGATGTATATCCACAGAGGATTGGAGGATAGTAAGTTGAAGATAAGTTGAAGATAAGTCAATTGAATCGCCAATTCGAACTTATTTATTTTCTGGAAGGCGGTCAAACGGATATGGAGTCCCTTGGCATACTGTGGGGTATTTCGATGATGAAGATGATGATGATGGGATGAAATCTCGGCGTCGCCTAGACCCTTTCAGGACTCAAGTTTAGCCGACCAATCACATGCAACTGAACATCATACCACAGCAGTTGATGTTTTCAACAAATTCGGCTCAGAAGACAACAATAATTCGAAGAAAGAAAATGATTTACTTGCTGTTCAGATCAGGACAATATGTTTGTGGTATATAGGCCTGATGAAGCTGTGCTTTCCAAACAAAGCAGGATGTAAGATGATGTGTTTGTAAGCCTTTCACCACATAATTCTTTGCTAAATAGGAGAGTATTCCAGCCCAAGTGTAACAAAGCCTTGCTTAAAAATTGTCATTGTCTATTGTTGAATCATTTTTCCATATCAATATGGAACATTGGGTATCTTCATACGTGTGGTTGGTTGTATCTGTCGTGAAAAAATCATCGCTATCGTATCGTGAAACCTAATGTCTGGAGAGAACTGCTCTCTTCGTTTCATCTTCGTTTACCCATGTCTCAATCCTTTCACCTACATTCCCGACCAAACTTTCGTATTGCGGCCCCGGGAAGAAAAGACCACAATGTGCCCCAACTTCATCTACACCTTCCATATAAACTCGGACCCAACAGACGTCTCTCTTTCCTCCAGATTCCGCAGGAAGCATACAGAACTTCCTGTCCTTCTTCGGCTTCTCCGTCTTCTCCACTTTCGCGACATTTTCTTTTCCTTTAGGGGACATAGGATTCAATGCAGCTTGCCGCTTTTCCTCCTCTTTTTCTTCTTTCAATCTCTGCTTCTCTTGAGCTTTCATTTGTTTCTCCTCTTCTTGTCGTGCTTTCTTTTCTCTTTTCTCGATTAACTTGCGACGATCTTTGAGAGCACTCTCGCGATCTTTCAAGGCTTGATTATAAGCTTTCATAATGCGTTTCTGTTCCTTTTCTGCGATTTTTCGAGAGTCCTTGTCTGTGTAAAGGCTGAGGTCTATTGGTTGAGGTTCCGTCGGTGCATCAGGAATCGGAGGGAGTGAAGGCTCGGTGGATATTTTAGGTACAGTAGTGTTCGCATTGTTCTTGCCTTCAGCATGTGATAAAGCCACCACAGGTATATCTTCGTCTTCTTCGATGGGCATTGAATCGATGTGTTGCATTTCTGGTAGTGGTGGCGCATCTTCCTGAACTCCTGAGCTATCACCTAGCTCTTGCATCTGTTCCTCGACTTGCTGCACATGTATATCGTCGGCAGAATCAATATTGGGATCCGTTGTAGTTGTGTTTTCTACTAATGTTAAAGGCTGAATCTCAGAATCGTGTAGACTTAGATTACTCATTCCTGCCTCCGATGCGGCAGAATTTTCATTAAGAGGTACTTCGACAGCAGAATTCTTAGGCGGCTTCAGCCGACCAGTACTTGCAGTATAATAATTCACGAATCGTCTTTGAAAGCTTTGATTTCGATTGGCAGAATTATTTCGCTCAGCAAGATCATCAACATCTTCTAGAGCACGCAATTTGGAATAGCGATTCATCATGCCAGGATAATCTGCTAGACAGCTACCAAATTCTAAATGGGACATAAAGTACTGTGAAGTTGCCGAAGTTAAGCCACTTAGCTTTCCTGTCAGCCCAACACCTTCAGCATGCTTGTTGACGAAATGTAAGAAGTTTTCGAATCCTTTTCGTTCCGGTATCCTGATATCATTGGGGAAAGGGGCGTTGTAATATGGATCATTGGGTGGTGGAGTAGCTAAAGATGTCATACTTTGTGCATCACTTCCTTGATGCACAGTATTTGAATCTGAGAGAGTGGCTGCAAGACTTGTTGTAGATGCAGGACCATTTATCGACGGCGAACTTGCCCCGGCGGGTGACAACGATCCTGTTCTTGAACCTGGAGGATCTGGCGCGGGTCTAAAAAGACTTCCAATGCCACTGACCACAACTCCGGGATGCATACCTAGGAATGGGGTGTCAAAGCTAATTGTTCCCAAAATCCTATGGCGAAAGCGTCGATTTGCCGGAGGAGATGGTGATTGAAGAACCACCTCAGCAGAAAGAATCCCTCCCATACTATGACCGAGTAAGATGATATCTGTTAGAGCATCTTCATGAGGCTCTAGCCTGATAATGGACTCTGATCAGCCGTGAACAATGATAAGAGAAGAAATTCTTACCAAACGCTAAAATCATCTCGTGCAAAATTGATCGCTTTTCTGGACTTGTACCTAGGATAAATTTTTGTATGGACAACGTGAGTCGCTTCAAGCGTAATACTTAGAAGATTATGAACATGAGCTGGAAAACTTTGGAAACTGGTTTCGTTGCCCATAAACCCGTGAATATAAATGAGTAGCAATTTGCGACGGCCATCTCGATTAGATTCCGAAGGTACTAAAGAGTGAGTGGAAGATGATCTTGGATCGTTTGAACGCCATTGTTCTGAAATGAGTTCACTTCTCTTCGCATCGTCATCTGTGTAGGGCGGAGGGGCCTGAATAGACTCTCCTCGTGGTGGAAGTGGGGGCGGGGTATCATATCTTGTTGTTGGAACTTCTGAACGATCTTGACGAGCTTTCTCTGCTAATTGCGCAGGAGTAGCCATGTTCTTTTGGGAAAGGGGAGGGGGGCGCGTTTCAAGTGGTAATATCTCAAAGTACTTTAATCGAAAGTCAAACGTGATTGCGATCTGAATATAAATCACTGTATTGTTGGTGATTTGTTTTCATGCAGAGATAATACGCGGATTGATAGATTTCCAGGTTTCCGTCAGGGGCGGTACAGTGTGCCACCATACCTCGTGATGCATAATGCCAAATGATGTCTTTATGCGCAACCAAACGAACTTGTTGCATAGACATTCACAAGATTCTGCATAAAAACGTTTGACATGCATAATACTGTTTCTGATGTTCGAATATTCCTATCCTCCATACCTATATCTTGGTCCTCTTCCCGAATCTGAATCTGGAACTGAATCTGAATCCGAATTCTAGTACCGGACTCAAGTCAAGTCCAATCATTAGCCAATACCAACCTTATAACCAAAAGTCAATTCCCTCTTACAGTTATTAATTCATCATTTTCTTTCATATGGAATGCCTACAGTAAGCCTAGGTATCAACGTACTGTATCCACTGCCGCGAATCGCCCCAATCTACAGAGAGTGCTGGGCTACTTGGCCTGGCTGGGCTGCTAGCCAGGTAAGTTGCAACCGCCGCATCAAAGCTTCAAAGACTAGACTAATGCACAGCAATTGTGGTTCATAGCGAGATCTGGGAAGAAAAAGGATCTTAGTATTACTGCGTAGACTCTTTAGTTGCCATTTTAAAATTTTCAACCGCTTAATAAGTCAGGTACGAGTTGCACTAGACTGAGAACTAGCAATGTGATCCGTTCTTGCAGCTGACTACTTAACTACTTGCAGTAGTACATCTAGGTACATACAGAGTAGCTCGAGCAGACATTGGTTACTTGAAAGGATTTCTATTAATATGTCTGATCCTGTGCACTCCGTACAATTTATGTATGTACAGAGAATGCGGTACATAAATCATCACGAGAAGCACCTAGGACCTAGGTGTGCATTCTTTCTACCCGTACCCGAATCTCGCTTCAATGTCATTTAATTCGGACGATTACCGGATATTATCGATGTCTTTTGGTGGCAATGACTGAACCATATATTTGTGCCATCTATACGTGCCATGTGTGTGTGCCATATGTACGGTGTGCCTAGATATGTGCTAGATGTACCTAGGTACCTGTAACCAGGTGGTGTCCTATCTTGGGAAATCAGGGGAAACTCGTAATGCTCATCCTAATGTTACCGAAAGACATGGAAAGACATCATCTATCGATGATACTTATTATTGACTTTCTCACCCCCTCCCCCCCGTATCCCTTCATTTTTTTTTATAGATGTGATGAGCAAAAAGATGATGAGATTGTCTCTCTTTATGATGCAGCAGGAGAAGCCATCTACTCTTTAGTTTCTCCTTCCTCGATTCTAGTCTCTCGCCTTCACTCTCTAGTCTTCAATCTTTACCCACATAATAAGGGGGCACGTACATTCTGAGGCTACTGTAGTTTGTATATTCTTTGCAGCGATCCACACGTTGACGATAATCAATGTGATTTGATTAATTCTCTGGGGTCTCGACAGTTACCATTTGTTTACCCAGGTACTAGGTAGAGACCAGGCACTTTGCTCCTTCAAGTAATCCGCGCACTGCGCAATATGAATGGTTACCCAAGCCATCGAATCCCGGATTATCGATCATTACCAAGTCAACACCCACCCTCTGAGCCTCTTCATCCACTGTGCACACTCTATCATCGATTCCACCCTCATCTTATTGATAATTAGAACTACACAGCGCAGAGATTCACGCATGACCCCCGTTGCCCGAGCCGTATTTGCGAACCTAGAACATTTTGCAGAATGATAATTATGGGACGAAAGAAACGGCTCAGAGACAAGTTTACACCAGACAACCAAAACAACAAAAGCAGCAGAGACAAAATACGTTTTGTTCCCCATAAAATGGCCGGGAACCCTTGGAGCCTCGTGCTTATTATTCGATAACTGCCATCAGTTGCCATGTTGATTTAATTTTCTTTTCTTCTCCGTCCCTCTCTCCTCTCGCCCTCCTCTCCCTCCTCGCCCTCTATTAATACAATAATTGGACAATTGATTCATTTACCTGGGGCTCCACTTTTACAATCCTTGAGGATAAAATTTCCAACAGGAGAGATAATTCGTCAGCCTGACTATTCACGAACCTTTAAAAAGGACCAAAGGTAACTCTAGCGAAATTGGAAATTGGTTCTTGGCCCGTGCTAAGCCAAGCTAACCAAAAGTGGATCTGTCGTACCTGAGCGAAGAAATGTTGTGTGATCCTGTGAAGCTTGTGAGCCTGTCCGGTCCTGTACTTTTGTAAACTACTATCAATATTCACTTTTTTACTCTCACCCCCAACCCAACCTACCTCCTCCCTACCCTTCTCACGAAAACACAAAAAAAATATCAACAGCCCTCTTTTTCCATGACGACGGCAATGAGGGTGACGTCGAAGTTGTAAATATTAAACTGCCCAAGTCGGCGGAAGTCACTCTTTTGAACAATTAGCTTTACCCATTGAGCGCTGTAGACGCAGCTGCAACAAAAAGGGCAACGCCATGAACGACGCTGAGCCATCACTCTTTCTGGCCAGACACGAGCATGCATATGGGCAATCTCACCACAATCATTTAAAACAACACCAAAAATTCCACAACAAACGTCAAACGACTGCCATTGAAACGGCAACGGCTGAAGCTTCCGCTATAACAGAAGTCTATCAGACAATATCCGTCGTCCAGCAGGTTGATGTCGATAGCGATGGATCGACGCTCGCGGTCCAGACCCTTCCAGCAAGTGACTACTCGTCTTTGAACATACAGCCCGCAGCAACAACAACACCCTCGACTTCTTCGAGTACGAGTGCAGATATCACTTCCACACTTTCTACAGATCTCGGGGCGCAAGCTACATCATCTGGCCAAGTCGTCCTATCGTTACCATCGAGCACTGATGTGACTTCGACTTCCACTCCTTCCACTAGCTTTTCTACTTTCACTCCTAATTCTAATTCAACTACATGTAAGTTAAACTTTCAAATCATTTTTGGAAACAATGTGTTAATGGTATGATATTAGTAATTTCTAGCTCAATTCCGAATTCGACTCCAGTCTCAGTATCAGTGTCGATTTCGATTTCAGGTACATTTTCAAGTTCTACAACATTATTTTCAAATGCAACCGCTTCTCCTTCAATTTCCTCCTCATCATCCACATCATCCACAACATCCACATCGTCTACATCGTCTACATCGCCCACAACTAATACTACCGCAATTCCTTTTGCTGGTTCAACTTCGACATCCTCATTCGAAACTTTCGCATCGACGATAACGTCTTCGTTTTTATCATCATCTCCGTTTCTTTCTTCGGCCGCATCGTCAACGTCTTCGATCTCAGACTCGAACACATTTTCGTCATCATCCTCGCCATCTCAAACAGATTCGACCAGCAGTGGTGTTTACGTTGGGGGAGGTACTGGTACTGGTTCGGCATCTGGGGGTAGTGGCGCTACAAATACTGCCGTTGCTGGGAGTGGTAGCAGTGGTAATGGAACAGATAATACTTCAACGCCATCGACATCCACAATAGTTGGAGGTGTAGTTGGTGGAGTAGCTGGCCTTGCTGCAATTTTGTTTCTTCTGATGTTTGTATTGAGATGGAAGAAGAAGAATGGTGGCATGCTATCTCTTGGAAGTGTACCTCCTTCGGCGGTTGCAGGTGGTGGAAGTAGTGGAGGAGCTGGTGGGAATGGCGGCAGCGATTCGGCAAACCAAGCCCGAGGTTTCTCTAATCAAGCTCCCCGTAGTATGACAGAGCGTAGATCACTCGCTATGGCCGTACCTGCAGCGCTGGCCAGTCTCTCGAAAAATAAGCGATCCTCTCAAAATACAGCAACTAATACAATCTCCTCAGCAGGCAGTGAAAGAGGCTTCTACAGAGTATCTGGTAAGAAGCTTCCCTCTGTTTTACAACATGGAGGTGACGGTTATGCTGAACCAAATCCAAACACATTGAGCGGATCTTCCTTCTATCCCTCTGGAGTGCCTCCTATCCCTAACTCGAATACTTTGAGTGGCACCTCGTTCTACCGAGATTCTCAGGGATTTTATGGAGGACAACCAAGCCCACCTCTCGAACCCCCAAATAGAGACTCCGGAGTCCCAGTCATGAGACCTAGTCCCGCAAGAACCCCCGTTACAGAACATGGCCCGTTTGCAGAACCACCCGTAGCTACCCCGCCTAGGCCGGATCTTCTGGGTCGCTCACACCCCTCACAAGATGGCTCCCATCCCTCAAGATTTACAGAAGAAGTCTGAAATAAGAATTCTTGGCATATTTTGGGAGAGATCCTGGGGGATCATTGGCATGGATAAATGTGAAGGGTTTCGCTTTCTAGTAGTTGTTGTGCAGCTTTTTTTTTGGAATTACCTTTTTGGGTAGTCCTTGGATATCTGCTGCAACTCTGCATTGGGTTTGGCGTTTTTTTCCTGATATGCAGGATTTTTGATACCAGTGAGCGCGTGGAGATTTATCTGATTTGCTGCTTCTTACGTTATGATGCCTCTCGGCAATATTCAGGGGGAGGGGGTAGTTGATTTAGGATAGCCATTTCTCCTGAGATCAGTCCATAACTGATACTTGTTCTTTTCCTTGGAGTAAAGTAGATGATCTTGTTGGATAATATAGGCGCCACTTTTATAGCAGCAGGCGAATAGCTAGGTTACAAGATCAAAGAGGATGGAATAAAAGATAATGTCTTTTTATGTATGAAACCCAGCGTGTCATTTTGAAGCTTAGATGCACTGTGCATGGTGATTTTCTTGGATGTGATGATTTGAAGAATTGAAAAAGTGCCAGATTCAGATGCACACCAACATTAGAGTGGCTATGTATGTGTGATGCTGCAGTGATGTATACCCTTTTGAGTCCAAGCGAGGTTGTTAGGTTCTGGGTTGGGGCCGATAAGGTCTCCCACTCGTTTCAGCAGTGTAACAGGTCAAATTATGTAGAGAATTCATTGGTTCATACAGATGTGAGGTGTCTTTAACCCCGCATTGGCCGATAGCGTCTAGACTTTGTTACCGTAGTATCGGCGGATTTAGAGAGTTGTGCTCAATGTGGGACACGAACGAAATCAAAATGGAAGACATTGGATCAATATGGCCATGTGATGAAAGCCATTGAGTGGTACAGCAGTACGATTTGAATGAAGTACGAGAGAAAGGGCGGGCCGGCCAGGAGACCAGTAAACTTCGAAGAGTTATTAGCTCCGGGATCTGTACATGATCAACCGGTAAATCGGAGATTCCTTGAAGCTACTATCCGATGTCCGTAGATCAAAAAACCCTTTCCAGGGCAGCTTGCTTGAACTCTAAAATTCAACATCTTTTGTAGGTATTGTAATGACATACTTCCTAGGTGGTAATTGTACCCACGCGAACTCTAATAGGTAATGTGTTGAATACCTACCTATCTACTGAGTACTGACTATACCTCGAATCTTCTTGCCAGAAAAATAGTGCTTAGTCAATCATGGATTATCTTGAGATGGGGGTAGCGCCGATAGCTTGAAATAATAATCGGTGATATGAGTCGTGAGATGATCGGTGATCAAAAGACTCCTTGCCTGGTTTGTGTGATGCAACACTTTGAATTTCAGATGGCGAGATAGCGAGATAACGAGACAATGCCTTTCTTTTCCCATTGACTTCCCTTCATCCATTCTCCTGCTTCCCCATATCTTTCTCGGTCTCCCTTTTGTCCTCGTTGCCCTTTGCCCCTCGAAGTCACAGTTTATAATCATTATGATAATCGTCTTTTGAAAGTTTCGGAAAGCTTAGACCATAAATAAATACCCCTAAGGTCGGTCTTGTCGGCCGAAGCAACCCCTCAACACTACTCTACTGGCAGGCATTACTTACTTCGCCTTTTCCTCGAAAAGTCTGAATCGCAATACATTTCCTGGCTCTTTCAACTCTTTATTTGGCACCACACTATATCAGATCTCATCTCGTCTCATCCCACTATATAATCAATTCAGTCGTCATCAGGCCACTGAGCCTTCAGGATCCACAAACAGCGCCCCAGTCACAAAGGAATTTCGGCACCCAATACACGACCTAGACTTGAGAATTAGTACACACTGCGATTAAGCGGAATCTCACACAAAGTCCGGTTCCTGGCAACTGCTTCAAGAGGCTTGTACGAATACGAATCAACATCGACTTGGATGATTTAACGGGGGGCCTGCCAAACAACTCCAGTTACTTGCGCTTTTATTCCAAGTCGACTTGATTACTATGCGATAGTCAACGATGATGGATTCCATGCACCATGACACCAATACTTTCATGCCCCAGATCTCTGCACCGCCCATAATGAACCCCCCGCCTCAGATATTCGGGGCTTACAATGCAGATGGTGTACCGGTTTCGACATTACCCGATTTGAATGGTCCAATTTTTGGAGATGGAACCCTTCTCGATGAAAGCAACGAGGCAAAGCGACGGAGGATAGCGAGGGTACGAACAAAAGTTCTGCCAAGTAAAGTGAAAGAGACAGAAAGGCTGACGATGGCAGGCTTGCGATATGTGCCGGAAAAAGAAGATCAAATGCGATGGAAAGTTACCAGCTTGTACGCATTGTATCAACTACAAAACAGAATGTGTCTTTACGCAGGTCGAGAAGAAGAGGAATCCCCCAAAGGGTAAGCATTTCAGTTAAACAGTGTGTTATTTTGGCTGCGAATCTTGGCCGCTGATTCCCAGACAGAGCGAAATATATCGAGGGCCTCGAGAATCGTCTAGGTCGCATGGAAAGTTTGTTGAAGCTATCTGGTTTGTCTCATCAACTTAGGCATGTTCTCTTATGTTTAATGATTGACGGATAATGTTTAGGCCTCCTTAACGAAGAAGATGGCGGGCGAACGGATCTGGGAACATTGGAGAAGATATTACAGGAAAAGAATCAATCGCGAAGAGCATCTGCTGTGCCTGCTTCGAGCGCAACGTCTCCGACTCAAAGTACCCCAGGTGGTCCGCCCGAAGCGAATGGATCGACCCCTAATAGTACTATCGCATCGCCGGAACCAAATAAAGAGTCCGAGAAGCGACATAGCAAAGACAGTAAAAGTGGAGAGACTGATGCAAATGGGGAGCCCGTCGAGGCGCTTTCAGATATGATGTGCTCCTTAATCACAAATAACTGCGGAGAAACAAGATACATAGGTAGGGAACTCTGTTTATTGAAGATGAGCTATACTAACCAGTTCAGGATCATCGTCTGGGTTCTCCATATTTTCGCCAAAGGGCATCTCATGGGTCAATGAGAAAACAGGCGATTCATCCTTTCAAGAGATGATATCTTCCGCTTCCGTGGACGATAATAAGATGATGTATTGGAAGCCGGAAGTATTCTCGGATTTGTTTGCACGACCGATATGGAGGCAACTTCCTCCCAAAAACGAGTGCGTGTCCTTACTCAAGGACTTTTTTGAAAATTTTAATTGCATGTTTCCCCTTTTTCACCAACCTACTTTCATGCATTTGGTCGATCGACAATACTCTAGTGATCCTTATGAAGGCTCCGGATGGTGGGCAAGTCTCAACTGTGCCCTTGCCATTGCTCATCGTCTCCGTGTCATGAGTCATCTCGTGCCACAAGAGGAAGACACAAAAGCTTGGGGCTACCTCAAGAATGCCATGGGCGTTTTCACTGAGCTCACGATGCGGAATACTGATTTACTCAGCGTACAAGCTTTGTTGGGAATGGCTTTGTTCATGCAGGGTACACCAAATCCGCAGCCTTCTTTCTTTCTTGTAGCAGCAGCCATTCGACTCTCACACAGTATTGGTCTTCATAAACGTGGATCTGGCTTCAATCTCAATCCGGTTGAGATTGAGCAACGCAAACGTGTATTTTGGATAGGATACATGCTAGACAAAGATATCTGCTTACGCTCAGGAAGACCTCCTGCGCAAGATGACGATGATATGCATGTCGAATTACCGAGCGCTGACCCTGAAGATAACATTGGTAATATCCCTCTAGCCGATGGAAAAGGAAAAGTAAATCTTTTCCGCCTGATGTGTGAATTTTCAATGATCGAGAGCAGAGTATACAAGCAGCTTTATTCGACTAAGGCCTCAAAACAATCAGATGGAGAACTTCTCAACACCATAGGAGAGCTTGATTCTCAACTTGAAGAATGGAAAGACAGTATCCCGGTCGACTTTCGTCCAGAGCATGAGATCAAGGCTTCGCATACCCCATTAATTCTCCATGTTGTTGTTCTTCATTTCGCTTACTATAATTGCCTCACTACGATTCACCGAATGTCTGTTCACCACGGATATTGGACTAGCCGTCTTTCTAATTACGCTATTCAAGGCCTGAATGCTAGACCTCTAAATCCTCGTGTCTTTTCCTCGGCCGCATTGTGTGTATCTGCTGCTCGGGCATCCATACATCTTATCAAGTATGTCCCTCAGGGCGACTTCGCTTGTGTTTGGTAAGTTAGATTCACGCCTTACATTAGTTATAAGCTGACATACTTAGGCTCATTCTCTACTTCCCCGTTTCTGCGCTTGTAACACTCTTCGGTAACATTCTACAAAATCCTCAAGATCCCCGGGCACGTTCTGATGTTCGTCTTATGAACCTCGTGGTTAACTTCCTTTCAATGCTGGGCACCGAGGAAGAGAATGGAGGTGTGAAACGCATGCTTGGAGTCTGTTCAGAGTTCGAGAGGATAGCAAAAGTCGTTTTGGATAAAGCAGAAAAGGAGACATCTTCAAGAAGAAAACGAAAGAGTGGCGATGATTCGACCAGAGCATCACATATGCCTAGGTCCGGCCAACCAAAAACCCCTATGAACCATCCTCGATCCCCCATGCCTGGAGTCTTCTCTCCTAACTCAACGAACCAGATGAATTTTCAGAATGGGTTTAGCCCCATGCAAGGAGCTTCTCCGAGCTCTAGTTGGCAATCTGACTTCTGTCCTTCTGGAGGTGATTTTATGGGACAAAATACAGGGTCACCATTTGGAAGTGTTCAAGGCTTTACGAATGGAAATGAGTTCAACTCCCCATTAAATCCAAATTCTTTTCAGCAACCTTTTGTTCCTCAGGATCTTTGGCAGATGCCAATGACCCTTGAATGGGACTGGGCAGAAATGACAGGGGGCACATATCAAAGTTTCGAAAATGGCGTTATGGGAGACCCTAATCTTCATATGAACGATAATTCACATCTACAAAATCAAGGTGGGGGAATGTAAACAAAGGATTTGGCGTTCCCATCTAGGAAAATATCTGGAGATCAAGGTGTTACAATAGTACTGGGTATAGGAGGGGGTTACATCGGCAAAAATTAAGGACTCATAGCACTCGCTTTGCATGATGGTTACGGCGCTTTCTGGGAGGATTCGGCTGGCTTAGGGATGATTACCTTTAGCTTTATAAGAGGCTCTTAGGGATGGTGTAAAGTGGTATCTCCTCAGATCATGTTACTGCAAGGCTTCATTATGCCTAACCAATGTACTCTAATGACTTGCTTTGAAATACGTAAAATAGGCTTGTACTATTAATTTTGAACAATTACATGAATGTAAAATAATAAAAGTTAGTCAGTTATTTCAATATTATTTTTGTGATCGATTATCATTAGGAAATAAAATATGTCCAGAGATTAATAAGATTTATTAAATATCAGTATCAATATATCTTTGAGTTTCGATATCAAAATTGCGCTAGTGGTGTAATCAATCAAGCTCATAATCGAGGCATCATAATGATTTGCCTCCCACCTCTAACTCCGACATCCACAAGCCACTTTGAATACACTCTCAAACCTTCGTAAATAGTGGTCAACGTCACGGCAAGTCATTCCCAGTGACTCTAGACCACGTTTATATCCCAAATACCACACTTACAGCTCTAGCCAAGCATGACATCAATATTACGACAATGCAGCTCTCTTGCTAGAATTTCTCAGACCACCGTCCAATCTGCCGCACGAAATTCCCTCCGTACATCATCGACAGCACCCTTATTACGGTCGCGGATAGCTGCACAAAGAGCGCGCACATTCGTCACTAAGCCGCCAAAGCCAGACAAGGACACGGGAAAGGATGAGTCGGAGGTAAAGTCGAAAAATCAAAAATCGTCAGAACCACCCGCCAAGCCCGCCCCCGGGACGGAAAACCTCTACAATGGAAAGACTCCTTTATCCCCCTCGGAGAACGGTGCGGAACCACAGGAGTCACCGCTGGTTGAGGGGTATGTGAAGTTAACGGAGGAGGAGATGAAGCAGCTAGAGCAAGTAATTGCTTCTATGCAATTTGGAAAAGGCCAAACTCAAGAATTGAGGGAAGCTTTGAAGGCTATAAATAAGGCAGGCGTGCCATCTGAATTAAGAGATTTGATGAACGAAGTGAAGGGTAGACCGATGACTTTGACGGAAGCTGCAAAATTTACAAAACTGGTGTTGCAGATGGCGTGGTCCGCTGCAAAGGTCCAATCACAGACACAACAGTCACAGGGAACAAATTTCAATTCAAACGAGCCAGGATCTTCTACAAATGGTAACAAAGGAGACCAGAAGCAGGGGCAGGATGGAAAGCAGGGTAGCAAGAAAGGCAATCAGCACGAAAGCTTCAACTTTGGCAACTCGACGGAGATCAAACTCGATACTACAACCTTATTGATTGGATCTTTCGCAACATACTTCCTATGGCAGACACTCTTCCCCGGCACCAACAAGAAGGATATCACATTCCAGGAATTCCGAAATAACTTCTTTGACAAAGGGTTGGTCAAAAGATTGACTGTGGTTAACAAGTCGGAGGTCCGGGTTGATCTTCACACTGAGGCCGCTGCTGCGATGTATCCAGACTCTCCTGCCGGTAACCCCAACTTTCATTACTATTTCTCGATAGGTTCTGCCGAAGGTTTTGAGCAAAGAATGGAACAAGCACAAAACGAGCTAGGAATACCTGTTGCTGAGAGGATACCAATTGGTTACGCTAGTGATGGAGATACATGGGCTCTTATCTACTCTTTCGGTCCTACACTTTTGTTCATTGGTGCTATTTTCTACATGTCAAGGCGAGCTTCGGCAGGTGCTGGAGGCAACAGTGGCATTTTTGGAATGGGAAAAAGTCGAGCAAAGCAATTCAATCACGAGACTGATGTAAAGGTTAAGTTTAAGGATGTTGCCGGTATGGATGAAGCAAAGCTGGAAATTATGGAGTTTGTCTCCTTCCTAAAGACACCTGAGCAATTCCAACGTCTAGGTGCTAAAATCCCTCGCGGTGCTATTCTTTCTGGACCACCAGGTACTGGTAAAACTTTGTTGGCAAAGGCAACAGCTGGTGAATCTCAAGTACCATTCTTTAGTGTCAGTGGTTCCGAATTCGTCGAGATGTTTGTTGGTGTTGGAGCATCGAGAGTTCGGGATCTTTTCGCTATGGCCAGAAAGAGTACACCTTGTATTATCTTCATTGATGAAATCGATGCTATCGGAAAGTCTCGTGGAAAGTCTGGTGGGTTTTCTGGAGGTGGAAACGATGAACGGGAAGCCACACTCAATCAAATTTTGACCGAGATGGACGGTTTCAACACGACTGAGCAAATTGTTGTTCTTGCTGGTACCAATAGACCCGACGTACTCGACAAGGCTCTAATGAGACCTGGTCGTTTTGATAGACACATCTCTATCGACAGGCCGACCATGGATGGTAGAAAGCAAATCTTCAAGGTTCACTTGGGCAAGATTGTTACCAATGAGAATATTGAGTACTTGACTGGACGATTGTCAGCCTTGACTCCAGGTTTCTCTGGTGCTGATATTGCCAACTGTGTCAATGAAGCTGCTTTGATTGGTAATTATTCCCTCTCTTAATTTTTGACTATTACTAATTTTAAATAGCTGCCCGAACACAAGCCAAATCTGTAGCTATGTTACACTTTGAACAAGCTATTGAGCGTGTTATTGGTGGTCTTGAGAAGAAATCTCTTGTTCTATCACCAGAAGAGAAGAAGACAGTTGCCTACCATGAAGCAGGCCACGCAATTTGCGGTTGGTACTTCAAGTGGGCTGATCCACTTCTCAAGGTTTCCATCATTCCTCGTGGACAAGGTGCCCTCGGATACGCACAATACCTCCCTGCTGGCGACACTTATCTCATGAATGTCAACCAACTTATGGATCGTATGGCAATGACTCTCGGTGGACGTGTATCAGAAGAACTCCACTTCGAAACCGTCACCAGTGGTGCTAGTGACGACTTCAACAAGGTTACTCGCATGGCTACCGCCATGGTAAC
The DNA here is from genome assembly GCF_013461495.1 of Botrytis fragariae. Taxonomy (NCBI): domain Eukaryota; kingdom Fungi; phylum Ascomycota; class Leotiomycetes; order Helotiales; family Sclerotiniaceae; genus Botrytis; species Botrytis fragariae. The sequence continues at coordinate 695,479 of NW_023500986.1, forward strand.
TAAATGGGGCATGTCTAAGAAACTGGGCCCCCTCCATTTCGAGACTGACAGAGAAAATCAACTGATGAAACCTTTCGCCGAATCGACGGCCCAAACTATTGATTCAGAAGTTCGACGTATAGTCGATGAAGCATATGAGAAATGCAGAAACTTACTGGTGGAGAAGAAGGACGAAGTGGGTATCATTGCAGAGGAGCTTTTGGCGAAGGAAGTGCTCGGTAGAGATGATATGGTGAGATTACTGGGACCAAGACCATTTGATGAGAACAAGGATTTCATCAAGTACTTCGGTGGAGGATCGTTAGGAAAGAGTGCGCCGCCACCACCGGCGACGGAGAGTACGGATTTGCCAACTGAAGACCCTACTCCTCTTGCTTAAAGGTCGATGGAGAATAGGATTTGAGAAGGCATTGGGGAGGAGCTTGGAAGAATGGAGATTTGTATAGGATGGGATATCCACCACGAGATATCTTGAATGAAAGGCAGGGACGGGGAAGGGTATATCAAAATATGCCAATGAATCAATGAAGAGAAAATGGAAGAAAGAAAGAAAGGGCTACGATTCAGGCAAAAAACCAAACTTCACTCTCCTATTCTGTTTTGTGAAATAAATAGCATTTGCGGCGACGGATTTACTTTAGATGGACTTGTGACTTGGCTGGATGGGGCTGAGATGATTGATGATATTTGAATCTGCATTATTTGGAGGGTGGGGGGTGAGACGAAGTGAAGTGAAATGGAGTGGAGTGAGGTAGAGTGAAAGGATGCAGGTTTTTGAGGGTGGGGGTGTATGTATTATATTGTGTTAAAAATGAAATATGTATCATCTTCAATCTTCAATCTTTGTTTGGTGTTATTGGTGGTGTGTTGTTTTTGTGGTTAGGAATGAGATATGAATGTGAGGACTTGAAGGAAGGGAGAAAGGGAGGTATGGAGATTTTATTCTGCTGTTTCAATAACTGATGTTGTGCTTTCAAGACTGCTTTCGCCTTTTATCCCTCTAGGCCTTTTCCATGTCCTGTCTGATTTTTGAAGAATAAAATTAAAAATTGGCTTGCCTTTCTTACTTCAGGTTACTAGATTGTTAGTTGGATGAATAAGTAGATCGAGAATTGAATGAATCAATCATTTAAGTAATATCTTATTTTCTGTAGACGAAATGATGTATTACATGGGGCGAAGAGAGATGCCCACAGTGGCCTTTTCCTTTTCTCTCCCGATCGCTTCTCAACCCCGTCATTTCTCTATTCCCACTTCTTCATACATTTCTCCCTCTCTTCACTAGTCGAATCCCGGCAAGAAAAAACAGACACACTCGTGCTTGTGCACGTATGTGAATCTCTGATTACTAGTTTTGATGTCGATTTCGATTTTACGTTGGTTTTTACATTGGTTTTGGTCTCAGTCTCAGTTTCAGTTGCAGTTTTAGTGCTTGCAGAATGTGATTGTGAATGCGAATATGAGTATGAGTGTGAGAGTGAATATGAGGGATGTCTCTTTTCCCACATTTCTTGCTGTTCGGTGCGGAATTGGTGGAAGAGGTGCAGAGCATCGAGATGGTCTTGTGCATCGTCGGGTGAGAAGCCGTAGTCGAGTTTGAAGGATTGGAAGCCGGTGGGGTAGCCGAGATCGTGGAGCCACTGGGAGGGGGAGAGGGAGAGGTCAGCGAGATTTTGATGGGGAGAGGGAGGGGGAGGTCTGTGTGGATGCGGAGTCTCGTGTATTGTAATGGAGAGGCTAAAGATTCGATCAAGCTTACTTGGGTGTCAGATTTGGTATTGGGAGCGGGGGAGGAACGGGATGACATTTTGTAGCAGATGGGGACAGATGCGTCGACTTTGGTAGGGTTCAAAAAGCCGATTGCGGGATGTTTGAAGGCTTGATCTATAATTTCAAACTCCCTATGGGTAAAGCAACGGTTGTCAATCTAGACAAGAGACTCTGAGAGAGGTTCATACTCTGGTTAAGGTTTCCTTACTAAGCATATTGAACAAAGAGTAATGAATGAAAGAAGTAAAACTGGTTTAACATAATAATAGACGATGGTTAAACAAAGAGAATGACAGCAAATTTTACAACGCAACCGATACTGTTTCTGTTCCTGATTGCTTTACTAGCAGCTTTCTAGGAAGTGAAACACTAACAGAATGAAGGAGCTCGAGCTGCCAAACACATCACTAAGTGCGGGCCGCTCCTCTGATGTCATTTTTGACTTCGTATGATTATATCCTCAAGATTTTAACAACAGTCAAGTACTCACTGGTATCCAGCTACATTACAATGAAAAAAAGGAATAAAACCCTACAAGCACCCGCACGCAAGCAACTTCCCAACTCTCGACAACCTCACTAACCCAAAAGAGATGACCTTCCGAACAGGGCTGCAGATTAAAACTGCAAGTAGTCCTGAAGGTAACCGAACTCCGAAATCATCTATCCGAGTTCCATATCCATATCCACCAATCTGAGAGTCTTTCACCACTACTCCACTTCTTTAAATCTTATCGTGCAATGTTGCAGTAGAAGAGATGCGTCCAGCACATCGGATATTGAAAGACTTATCTGGTAATCGAGACCCCGGTTTCGATATATGGTGACCCTGGTCTCTTTACATTTGTAGTTCGTATCTGACTACATGTGTAAAATAGGTAGGATTCCAATATTGACTCAAAAGGACTCAGAACGGATATATATACCCGATATGTCGAATAGGAGGCTAGTATATCATTCATCTCGTATCTGGGCGAGAAGCAGAAGAAATCTTTGCTTACCACTCTTTTAGTGAGCAATGCAATGTAGACGGAAGAATGAACGTCACCCCACTTCCAGTCCAAGCTTCATTAAAGTTTAGTGGCAGTTATATACATCATCTTTTGATTGGCTCACATTTTGAAGTATTAAACGAAGTGGCTTAGCTTGGTCCCTCCAAACCCCCGGCCATAGAGCAAGCTTGAGCACTTTCTAACGGTTACTATTGAGGATCAAAAAAGGAAAGCTCCATCCAGCCTTATTACATGAGAGAGTCACTTTATTTTGAATTGGATTGCTATCCTACTTTGAAGATCAGTTTGAAATTGAATACTTGATTGCATTCAACATCCTCTTCAATATGGATTCTGATGACAATGGTATGGTGACTATCGAGAAGAACTACTTGGAAGCTTTGCTGAGAAGGTAACAAGAAGGATCTTCCTTAAACCCTGTACGAGATGTACGCAATGTCTTAGCTGCGTGCAATCACTAACCGTTTTACCCCACAACAGAGCTGACTTCGTATGTCGATATCGATATTTCTCAAGAGATCGATTGGGCGTCAAATACTTATTTGTTTTATGTGTAGAATGCTTCGGAGGATGGTGATTTTGATGCTTCTCGAGATGCCGATAAAATTACAATTTCGAGAAAGGAGTATGATGCCTTGGTGAGCATCTTACCCCAGTGCACATTGTGAATTGACAGAAATCTCAACTAATACTCTTTCTTATGGTAGAAGCAATCCTTTCGTGAATATGGTACGCTATTCATCCATCAGCATGAGAGGTATTACTTACTATGATGAATGTGAGAGACTGATTCAATAATCTAGAGTTCCTGCGACGCAGACTTATTGAAGGTGGTATTACGGAGGAGACCTTGAATGTGAGTTTTTGAAGTTGTGGCATCCAAGCACCTACAAATTTTCTGTTTGCTAACATAACTTTTTGGAGGCCTTATTGATCAAGGGTAACGATGAAAATGGAGCTGATCAGAATGCTGCCTCGGATGTGTCTGCGGAGCATGAAGATCCTGATGAAAGCACTACCTTTATGACACAAAGTCCTCCTCCATTGACTCAAGTTGACCATGGTCACCAAGCTTATACATATGGCACACCCCGAACTGGTACAATACTTGCAAGTCGTCCTCAAGAACACAAAAGCTCTCAAACTCATAACTTTCAGTATCAAGGGTCCCCGAACCAAAATCTGCATACCAGTGGTCACGACGACAATAATAATACTTTCAATTTTGAGACCGAAAACAATTCGGAGACTAGGTCTCAGGGCTCATCTTATGAGAAGTTTGCCCAGCGTACTGTACAATTGTACAACCTCCCAGATGGTACTACACATGCAGATGTTTGCGATGTTGTTAGGGGAGGGATGTTGTTAGATATGTATCTTCGCAATCACGATCATACTGCGATTGTATCGTTCCTCGAACCGGCTCAAGCTAATGAGTTCTTTCGTCATGTCAAACGCAATGATTTGTATATCCGTTTAAAGAGGGTGCGTAGTCCTGAGTATGTATCCACACTCAAACAACTGACAGTCAGTAGGTCGATGTTCGATGGCATGATAGGCAATTCATCTTACCAGATCATGTCGCAAATAATATAAGCATGGGAGCTACTAGAAACCTTGTCATTCATAAGTGCAACCCCAGCTTTACCGAAGAAATCATCCGTGATGATCTCGAGCACATCCATAACCTCGTATTGATTAAGGTTGTGTTCAGTGGTTCCAGTGCTTTCATCTCGACCAATTCTGTTCATAACGCAATGTTTGCTCGTACTTGCATGATGAGTCGTGGGTATGTTGGTTTCAACTATTGCTTTAGAGCTAGCTAACTCTTCCTTAGCGCTTATAAGAATTCGAAGATTAAATGGGCGCATGATGAATGTGTAGCACCACTACCGAGGCGCCCAAGTCCTCAATTCGACAATCCTCCCGTCACAAAGAAGCAGGACACCCCTTTGGCCAACCGCTTCGAACTTCTCAGAATTTATATGGAGGACGAATCAGAGACTGACGCCGAGGGCAAAGACAACAAAATTGTAGGTGCTGATGGTGTAGATGGGAATGCGAGAATAAGACAACAGGGAGGGGCAGGAGTAAGAGAGCAAGAGGAAGAAGTGATGGCGTAATAATGGGCATGGGTATTCTAGCTGTGAATATTCGCATACCTGGACTTGGTTCTTACAGCATCTATGATGGGGATAGATTCGTCGACCAGAACACTTTTCGATTCATCCGGAAAGGCTGAAGATTGGTAAATACTATCCCTTACATCGAGCTATGTACTAGGGTTGGGAGGCGTTACCATGAGGAGTATGTGTCTTTGTGTATCTTCTGGTTCAGATACCCCTTGAAGAATGGTCTGTTTGTGCTTCGGATTTGTAATCAATCTGATGAAGCGGTAATTTTCACTGTAAGTGCGGATGACTAGGGGGTACTTACGAACTTGTAGCATAGAAATATCCATAGGTACCTGGTACTTATACGGTCAATATCGTCATCGTAGCGGAATAATCAAAAGTTTTTGAAAGTCCAATTTGTTGTCTGCGGGTGATCCACAGATTAATAAAATCCGCCTAGCACGTTAACAGATTCAAGAAGGATGGATCTGAGGGGTCATTCTATCTAAAAATAGTGCACCCCTCCTTTGTGACTATATCACGTGTAGATTATCACAATCTTATCGTATTCGAACGCGCGGTCGCCCAATCGGTCGCCCTTTCTTGAACCTTCCCAGATTCCAGTTTCATATGCAAAAATAGCCAGAAACCACATGAACTTCAAACTTTCACTAAAATCAAACTGTATGGAAAAATACCTCTCTTATATCCTATAACATCGGCATCTATAATGTAAAGGTAGATACAAAATCTACCCAAGCAATCAATGCCCATACTTCCAGACGATAAATGCGACGACGCCTGTGTCATGCCAGGTCATCAAAACCGCTCTTTGAGCTCTGCATCATTCTCGACACTCGCCTTCTCTTCTATCCCCTTGATTCTGACATTTCTCGTCGTCAGTCTCGTCGTTCTTCAGAAGCTCTTTCCATTATTAGCTGGTCTACAACAATCCAAGGAAGATCATATTCATTATCTCCCTAGCGATGCCCCTCCCAGTTTGCGACAATCGCATAAAGAACATGGCAAGAAAACTGCAAGAAGAAAGGCTATAGCTATCTCATTCTCTACTACCATTGCTTTGGCTACAGTGCTCGCAGAATTGATTCTTTGCGAAATCTCGAATTACCTAAATCCAGCGGCAAGGGCGTTTGCGCTCAAGATAACGGTTCCTACACTTTTATTTCTACTCGTTGTTCTCATACCGTTTCTCGAATTACAATCAATTATTGCAGGGCTTGGGTGGTCATTCAGCGTGTCGAAGAAAGGAGGATTTTCTACAACTGCCTGGCTCCTTCAAGCTGCTGGTTTTACAATATGGTTGATGGGTTTTTGGTGGCTGGGGAAAGGGATCCCGGGAACTTATATCCACACAATGGCATCTGTACCCGGCAAAGGACTTAGCGAAGCTTGCTTGGATAGAGTTGGTATCATCGGAATTTCTTTGATGGCTCTACTTTCTGGGTTTGCGGCTGTCTCGGCCCCTTGGCAAACATTTGGTGCAAGGCCGAAACCTGTTTCGGAAGCTGATATCGCACGGAAGCAAGCAGGCTTAAATGCTACGAATGACATGCTTGCTGTAAAACGAAGTCGATTAAGAGCTCTTCAGCGCAAAGTTAATGATCATCCAGCTGAAGGGTTCATGACGAAGGTTATTGGAAGCATACGGGGAAATACTGAGGTACAAGAATTGAAGGCTTTGGAGCTGGAGATATCTGGACTTTTATCTATGGCTCAGAATCTTTCCACCTCGTTATCAATGTTGCAAAACCGTTACGCAACGAAACAACGATCCTCTTCACCTCTCGGTAAAATTGTCTTCACGCCCATTTCTTACGTCTTTTCGTTATATTGTATATATCGCATTGGAACGACTACGTTAGCTGTTTTTCGACGTCTTCTCTTTCCGACCGACCCTGCATTTTTCAGTTCATCATCCACGGATCCGGTTAATCGTATTCTCTCTCTATTCGCCAAGCACGTAAATCCAGCCTTCGATCAATTAGCATGGTCTCGTCAAATATCCTTTCTCTTATCGGCTGTGATCCTCTTCGCCTCCTTCAATTCCGTACTTCAGACCTTCCATATGCTTACCAAAATCTCACCGTCGCTCCTCTACCAAGCTCAAGCTAATCTGGCACTCATCGTTGCACAAATCAGCGCAATGTATGTCATATCTAATGCGTTACTTCTGAGAAGTAATCTTCCATCGGAGATGAAAAGTGTAGTGAGCGATGCACTTGGCAGTCCATTAGAACCGGGCTTTGTAGAGACTTGGTTTGAGGGATGGTTTTTGGTTGCTAGTATTGGAACCGCAGTGGGAATTTTTGTGGGTAGAAAGATTCTCGGTTCGGGCTTAGATTGGGATGATGAGTATGAAGGTGATATGGAGTTGGGACAAAAGCAATCTTGAGAAAAATGGTTTGGGTTTGCATTAGGCATAATCGAGACGCATATTTGGTAGATGCGCGTATTGTATTTTTATAGGAGTTTGATGGCTAAGCGGTTTAAACTTGATGGGTATACCTAGGGTGGATTATTTTTATTGAATTTTATAGTATTCGAATATGCGTTTAAGAGGGGGTTACATGGTACATGAATGATGATTGCGAGTGGACAGTAGTAGTACGAGGGCCTGTTTTTAATGAATACCGGGTCCGTACACTCACAAGAAAAATATTCTGATGAGATCTCATTTTTATTATCTACTTTTTAACAATTGACTAACAAGCTTTGTCTTGGCCCTTTGTGGCTAAAAATAACAACGGGCTTGTTAGCGCTCTTTGTAGTTATTTTCAATACCACTCAGGACCTACGCCTACGCTCGTACTGCGCAGCTTTCGAAATACTAAATTTAAAAATGATTTCTACTATTTAAACAGGCATTTTTGAAGCTATTCAGAGATCTAAAGCTTTTGAAAGAGTGATCTATACACTGGCTTAAGTAGGGTAAACCTGAGCCAACCTTTAATAAATCTAAGAGAATCCTATCACGATCACATATTAGAGCATATCGATAGGGGTTAATCAGCTAGAATAAGAAAGCTAAAGAGGAAAGCGATCCTTAAGAGATCTCTTTATCTCTTATATAACAACAATCGCTTAGTTCAAGCTAGCCAACAACAGCGTCTATCATAGCGCTTGCCTAAACGAATCTTCTCATCCTAATAATAAAAATCTACAAATCTACAATCAAAAGTCACAGATAGAAATAAAACCAATTAACTTGGAGTTGTCATCAGATATCTTGATTCTTCATACCCTAACACGCTATCTATTGATTCATGCCCGCCATTAGCAACATGTCGCCGGGTTCTCCTGGTGACTACGTGCCTTTGTTTGCCTTCTGAATAGCCAATTCAGCTGCTGTGGAAATCTTCTCTGCAAGTAATACAGTTTGACTCAACATTGCCGAATGTCCCGCATTGCACCTATCAACTTGAGCGCCTGCGGTAGTTGCAAACATCTCCTGGTATTTCGAAGGGGCAGCCTGGTCATTCTCGCAGATGAGATAAGTCGAGGGAAGGTATGTGTATGCAGCGCGTGTAAGTTTCGTTTTCTGAACATTGTAGGATTGAAGAATGAGTTGTGATTCCCAGTATTTCGCATCGGAATCCGATAGATCATTATAGAGGATAGAAGCGCCATTGAGGATACCAAAACGTCCATCGGGCTAGAATTATATTGAATTTTCTCTCAATTGATAGGTAATACAATGGACAACATGGAGTGCTTACCCTAATATCGTTGTTTGGAGACTCCCCAAAAGCGCCAAGAACCGACTGCCCAACAGGAAGGATGAATGCACTGAAATAGTACAGATGGATTACACCTCCAGAAAGCCCTCGAGCCTTTCGATGTGTATATGTAAGTTCCTCGGGAATTGCCTCACTACCAACCAATCCTCCATAAGAATGCATGGCTACCAAGACTAGATTGTTTTCATATTCGACTTGGCGGATGATTTCGAGACGTACAGCGAGGGCATCATCGATAAGAGTGATTGACGGAAAGGCGGGGTCCTCTATATTGGTACAGCTTGGTAAAATTGGATGAATCGTGAGATGCCCCAAGGACGTGAGGTGTTCTTTCAGGGCCTCATATGGTACCGGAGTGTGAAAAGAGCCCTGTACGACCACAATGGTGGCTTTTTTCTTCGATACGGAGCTAGTGATAGAGCTTGCCATGATGTTATATTCTTGCTTAAAAATTAAACCGTGGAGAGAATTTAGACACTATTAGAAAGCTTTGTTGTTTGTTCAGTTACTAAAAGGAAGTGCTTCAAAGCTTGGTTTGTACGGCTGTTGCGGCTGGGGCAGTGTTAGTATATCTTTTTTTATTTAAAAAAAGCTAACCACCCCGCCTATTACCATGGTTAGCCATAACCAATCATGTCACCCAAACCGCCCGTTCCTCTGGGCTGGGGGAAGAAGAATCTCCACCTTGGCATGCAGTTGAAAGGCACAGTTCGGCTACTCGGTGGATCGTGAGAATCGGTCTTTATTTCCGTATTCGATTATCTGGGATAAATAAGCCAGTCGCAAAGGGTCGCATTGTGCTACCAGAGTAATCGACATCAATTTTTAAAGGAGGTATCATTAGGCGAGGAAGCTATGTGAGGTTTTTGTGGACTCTAGAAGCCGATACTCCCTACCCGGTTTGTGTTCGCTTTGAAATCCCCTTGAACAAAAAAACTGGATTGCTGGAAGAGTTCAATCAAGCTCTTGGTTTGATTTTTTTTTTTTGGAGAGTTTTGAGGTTATATAAATTAGACCTCAAAACTACTATGCTGTAGGTTGTAATCGGACACTATTAGTCTCGAGGCTGTAAAGATCTCAAAAGTAATTTAGACTCCGCATAGCCACCCCAAGGTGGTGGTCCGGTGCAGGGGGTACATACCCTAGGGTCACGCTAAAGTTTCCAACATTGCTATGCAGAGACCAGTCGGCCGAAGGGTCATTTTTGTCTACTGTCAGGGTATCAGAATGCCAGCAACCAACTACATGGCTGACGATGTGCTTACTGATCTAGAGTCCTATTCACCAGACCAGGGTGGATTGATGCCTTTCGTATGTCATGCAATCACAAGCTGGTTGGTGACAAATCTACTTAGGGTAGGTGGTTAGTGCATGATACCCCGATGACTGAGGACTGGGAGACGATGGAGATGATGGAGACTACTCCGCGTCGGTAGATCTTTTGTGCCATCATTTGAATATATGCTGTCCTCGAGTCTAAAGCTATCTTCATTTCACATGGTCTACGAACACGATGGGCGCAATACTATCCATTCTTCGATGGTGACCATGGTTTTTACAAGCATATGACTCTCGTCAAAATCTCTTGGGCTCTCTCAAGGACCGCAGTGTTAACATCCCCAACTTACAGAGACTGTAAATTCAGAGGTTGGCCGACTAGAAGATGGTGTTAACCGAAAGCTTAAGACGTATGTAGCTGCCCAAGCTCTCAACAGTTTCATGATCCAGTCTAACTCCACACTTCAGAATTTTCCCAGAAGGAAAACGGGTTCTAAGTCTGTTCACATGAAAATGCTCGATTTTCCACACTGATAGTCTACTAGGATTTGCGAATGTCCCCTCTGGTTCAATAAGCAACCAAACAAAAGCTGATATTGACGCTTTCTCATCGGATTGGCCAGACTTCGAGCACCTATTCCTCGATGCCTCTTTCGGTGGCACTCTTGACGACGACAGGCAATATGTATCGTCATCGGTTGTTTTAACAACACCATTCTCTCCCGGAAAGATCACCATAGTTTCCAATGATACAAATGTATACCCGCTGGTCAATCCCAATTGGCTCACCGATCCTCGAGACCAGGAGGTGGCTGTAGCAGCATTCAGGCAAGCACGCGCTGTCTTTACAAACAATAATGGCACCAGTGAAATTGTATTAGGCGCGGAAATGTTTCTAGGCCTTGATGTTTCTGCCTATGCGTAGATGTTGGCAACAATTCAGGAGAGGGCCGCGCCTAGTTATCATGCAGTATGTACATGCCGAATGGGGCTGAGAAACGATACAATGGCAGTATTAGACTCCAAGGCAAGGGTGTATGGAGTTCAAGGTTTGCGGGTGGTAGATGCTTCGGCATTTCCCGTCCTACCCGCAGGTCATCCTTCGTCTTTAGTCTGTAAGTGATGAATGATTCCAAAGTTCTTTGTTAATGCATTGCTCTAGAAATCGAGACACAAGATAGCTGACTGGATATGTTCTATTATAGATATCCTCGCGGAGAAGATTGCAGACGACATTCTGAAAGGCAGATAGAGTGGAATGTGTGTTAAATTTGACTCTCTGGTCAATCGATTGAGCTAGACGGATTGTTTCCTTACACTTTCGGCGAGCTGTGGTAACAGGGTAGGAAGACGTAGTATTAAAAGAAAGAAATTAAGATAGCCCTGACGTTTCCAATGTGGAGCGCACAGAGACTACTTATAAGCGGTGGAGGGCGACGCTAACCTAAGAAAAGGATAGTGTAACAGCCACTAGATCATTTTATAATTCAAAAGTACTCGAGAAATTGTTAATCAGAGCCTACTTTCTATTATAAACTAAATATTAGCCTTATTCTCCTATACTTCAAAATTCACCATATGCTCATGACCTACGATACAAGTCTTTCACTTTTTATTATTATGTATTATTTATTCTTCGATTGATAGAAGATTGATTTTATATTAAATAAGAATATTAAAGAGATTAGTCAAGAAGTAAAAATACCGTTGAAAAATAATAATTCGAAGAAACAGATTATTGTAATTTATGGATTACTAGAAATATCAATGATTTAATTTTAATTTTATAGATTCTAATAAAAAACTACAGATTCGTAGAGGGCACCACATACAGGTGTTGAATCTTCGCCCTCCATTGCGAGTGGGCAGAGCCATTTTGATACCTATTGCTTATCTGCATGGAGGCGGCGAGTGACGAATACATTGTGACGTACGATTTGGGATGTACTGGATAGTGAACAGAGAATCGATTTTTTATAACCCTATCTTGAGCATAGTTCTTGAAACCTGGAAATCACATGCCGTTCTCTCGGTATGTATCCTGTTCTCCAAATCCACACATCGCTTAAGAAGATAAATAAAGAGTAAAATTCTGGGACTATCGTTTGTTTCATAGGATCAAGTTTCTTGAAATGGGTTTATATTGCCTGCAATCTTTTCTATATGGACGGAATGACCTGGATGATACGCAAAGATGCTCATGAGGTAATGAGACGAAGAAATAAGTAGTTGGCTAATATATAGGGGTACAAAGTAAATCATTATCTCACCTGGTGCTCCTCTCTCCATCCAATATCGTCAAGACGCTTTGGAAACAAGTTGCACAAGCTGATCTGCCAAAAACTTTGCAAACTCCTGATCATTAATAGCATAATCTTTTTCCAACACCTCGATTCCCGTCCCATCTAACCCATCCTTAATAGTTTCAAACAGCATCTTATCAGCTTCAACATCATAAAACTTGCCTCCCTCCACAGCCAACAAACTGATTCCCTTCTTCGGTAAACATATCTTGACCAAATCCTTCCTCTTAGCCATTTCCTTTAATCTCCCAGCAATAAACTTGCCAATCTCGACACACTCATTCTTATTCGTCCGCATCAAAGTAACTTCTGGATTATGCTGCACCAACAACCTCTCACCAAATTTCTCTGGTACCGAATCCCTCGGTCCAAAATTCACACACTCACACGCACCCACACTTATCACTTGCGGAATTCCCATTTCAGCCGCGGCGGAGAGACGTTCTGGACCCGCTGATAATACACCTCCGCAAACATGATCTGTGATTTCCGTCGTCGTAATGTCGAGAACTGCATCGATGCGTTTTTCGCGTATTAATCTCTCCATTGCTTTTCCTCCGGCACCGGTGGCGTGGAAAATGTATATCTCATATTCGTTTTTTAATTTGTCTTCATTTTGGAGGATTTCTTGTACTTTTTCTACACAGGGTGTGGTGATGCCAAACATGGTTAATCCTATTCCTTTTTTCCTCGGTTCGTTCTCCTCTGCTTGTCTTCGAAGCTGATATGCTTTCGCGAGTCCGGAGACCGCTCCAGCTGCATTGTCTAAAATTCCTTTTAGAATGGAATTGGTGCCCGCGATGTCAACAACGCTATACATCATTGTGATATCTGTTTCGCCGACATATGGTCCTGTGTTTCCACTGGCCATTGTGGATACCAGAAGTTTGGGGAACCCGATAGGGAGAGCGTTACGCATGATAGATGCACAGAGGGATGTTCCTCCGGATCCACCGAGTCCGATTATAGCATGGATGGAGTTTTTCTCGAAGAGAGAACGTGTGAGATTTGTGGCGCAGATGGAAATGTGCTCGATGTATTCACCGCGAGAAAGGTTTGAGTAATCGAGGGGGGATGGGGCATAGGAGAGGATTTCGGATTGGGGAATGCTTATTTCAGGATCAGAGGCGGGCTCGCGTCCTACGTCTGCGAGGAGAACTTTGATTATGGGTTGAGAGTGTGCGAGGATTTGGGTGCGGAGGTAGAGGATTTCTTCGCGTTTGGAATCGAAGGTTCCGAGGAGGAGGATAGTAGGATGTGACATTTTGTTTATGGTTTGTGAAGTTGATCAGAGTGAAGCATGAGGAAATTTGTATACTTATCTGAAGTTATGGGTGAGGTGTAACAATAATGCATATGCTGTCCTACCTGTTTTAGTAGGTGCTGCAGAGTGACGTTTCTCTTTTGATCTATTGTGTTGAGATTGACACAGCTGATGAGAAGAGTGAACTAATACCAACTTCAAAGCAACAACGCTGATAGCCTAACGCTCGATTCGACGTTTCAATTCGTAAACGTGTTAATTCTCAAGAGTTGATCAATTCGAATTCATCCGTCAACAATGGCAATGCATATCATTATTGCATATCATCTCGATGAAATCAAGTTCCCCACCATAGCTACAAACAAGCTCCAAGGTAATTTCGGGCCGGTGAGATTCTAGTGTCGAATCTACCAGATGTGAGGGGCCTTGGAGGGGCCTTAGAGGGATATTTCGGCCAGGGCTGGAGTTGCCAGGGGTACGTCAACACTGCACAGGCGTGTTTACGAGTCAAGCTGTCAACCCCCCCGCACCACATGTCGTCATTTTATGCAGAGAGCTACTTTAATTTGGTGACAATTGGACGACTAAGAATTTTTGTATCGGATTTTTGAGACAGTGGGAATGATATATATTGTGCCTGCTCATACTATCACTGTTGTGATATCTCCATTTGTCAACTCGATCTTGCACAATGACGAAAGCTACAACCCGCGATGTTGTTCTAGGAAGACTGAAAAATGCAGTCAAGAATAAGGAGATTATTGTTGGAGCTGGAGCAGGTAGGTTGTTCGTTTCTGCATATATAATATAAACCATTGGTCCAATGGATTAATAGCTAACTGAACAATAGGAATCGGTCTATCAGCCAAGTCTGTGGAAGCAGGCGGAGCAGACCTCATTATCATATATAATTCCGGTCGTTTTCGTATGGCAGGACGTGGCTCATTAGCTGGTCTCATGCCATATGGAGATGCCAATCAAGTAGTCGTTGAGATGGTTCGTTTCTCCAATCTTCACGTGTCGCATAATATCCAAAACCTAAATCTCACATCATGACAGGCCTCCGAAATCCTCCCTATAGTAAACGATACCGGTGTTCTCGCCGGCGTCTGTGCTACAGATCCTTTCCGTAACATCCCCACCTTCCTCAAACAGCTGAAAGATCTCGGTTTTTGCGGGGTGCAAAATTTTCCCACCGTTGGACTTATCGATGGGCGGTTCCGAGAAAATCTAGAGGAGACGGGTATGGGATATGATAAAGAAGTTGAGATGATCCGTGTCGCCCACGAACAAGATTTACTCACCACACCCTACGTTTTCAACGCCGACGATGCGGTGAAAATGACTAAAGCAGGCGCGGATGTATTGGTAGCGCATATGGGATTAACGACTAGTGGGACGATTGGTGCCAAGACCGGAAGTAGTTTGGATGAATGTGTGAAGGCTATTCAGGAGATTAGAGATGCGGCTGTGAAGGTTAGAGAGGACATTATTGTTCTTTGCCATGGGGGACCTGTTGCGGAGGAAAAAGATGTGGAATATGTTTTGGCGAGAACGAAGGGAATTCATGGATTTTTTGGAGCGAGTAGTATGGAGAGGTTGCCGGTAGAGATTGCGATCAAGGATAACATGAAAGCATTTAAGGAGTTGAAGGTTAGAAATTAGAGAAGAGTAGGTGGAGTGTATTATTAGAAGAATAGAGTGTTAATCTAGTATTCGAACCCGTAAATACGAAGAAGGGCTTGGATAACAGCTTCATGTTACTTATTACGGACAGGCGACAACATCTAATCAAGAAGCTATGGTTCGAGGAGGAAGCGCAAAGTATCAACCGACGTAGAACATCTGCTGAAAACCACGAGTAAATACATATCAAAACCAAAACCGAGTTCAAGATACATGTGGGCTGATTCATTGCATTATTTACCTTGGGCATATACCTGTTATTCGCTTATTATTATATCTCTACTTCTAATGATCTAATGATAGGTATTTATTCAACTATCTAGGTAGCTCTTGAATTCACTATTCACCCTTTTGGCTTCGAAGTCACTTCAGCAAGAGATCGTTCTCGGTAAAAAGAAATCTACTGCTACAAACCTAGGTATGAAAAGGCTTTTCGCTTCCAAGTCCTCTAACTAATAGTAAATCTGCCTAGCGAATAGATGCACAGAATTTTAGCGCTTGGACTTATATATCTACTCTTCACTCTAGACTTTGAGCTGATTATATCCCCTTTGTTCCTCAATCAAACTTTCTGTCAATTATACAGTCATCTATCTCACACAAAAACTATTGACCATTACAAACTCGTACTGATCTTGTATATTCTCTCTTCCATCAAAGCCCTAGACAACATGACATTGACTTTACTAAATTATCAATTGCGTCATAATATGTTTTGCGCAGATATCTTGAAAGATGCATCATCAAATATCATTTCAGACGTCGTCTCTGAGTGTATAAGCATTTCTTCTGATTTTTGACACTTCATGTATAGGCAGCCAATAAGCAGTAATACATGTAGAAAATATACTCGAGCCACAAGATCACCCTTTAGCTTCAAATAAGATGATTCAAATGCAGGTGATTGCGCCAAGGGGTTCAAGTGTCGAAATGCTACTAGAAGAGAGTGTGAATGACTGGCGATTAAGTTATGAATTCCCAGGCTTCGATTGCAATCAAATCAACCCCTTTTAAATGCCAATCTTGACTGTAAATCGTCCCAGTGTGTATGGCACCTAGTTCTCACTTTTGTTTGAGCAGCTGAAATGGCTCCTAAAGGGATTCAGGCCTTTCCCTAGAAATTTTGGTATATTTCAAGTACAATTATGATACATGTACCTACAAAAGGTAAGCTCTTACATCCTCGACCCAACATGCAGTCAGTCGGGCCAACGATGTACCTCTCAACATTGACAATCTAATCCATCACCCCACCTCCGAATCCAACTGGTCTCCTCCTCCCTCCATTCTCTGGAACCACAGCCATAACCTTATAGACCTTTCCCATACCACTTCCTCCTCTATCAACCAATCGCTTCCAAGCACCCTCAACCCTCTTCTTAACCTCATCGTCTTTCTGTCCCAAACTCTTAACCAACATCTCTGCCCGTTCCTTAATTCCCATACTCTCTAACCACCCTCCTTGTTCCATAGGTCCATGAACTTCTACCCCCTCACTCGCATTCATAGCTGCCTCGGCTAAAGCTATAAAATCTACATCCGCGCTTAGATCTACGATTCCCGGTTCGCTAAGAGGAGAAACTCGTTGATGTGCTTTTATTCCTCGAAGAGAATTGGTTGGAATGGTATCACTCGGTCCATAATCCAAAATTAGAGCGGCACCCGAAGGATTAGGTTTAGGGTTTGCTTCTGAACCACCAATCCGACTTGCGAAATCAGCGACAATAGCGTGACTTTCAGGAGATATCTCGATTAGTGAATCGGGTATGGATTTTAAGGCTCGATAGCGAGTGGAGATTTCGGGAAGATAAAGGGAATGCGGGGTCGAGGCTTTGGAAAGCGTAAGTTGAAATTCAGGAGGGGAAGATTGAGATTGAAGGGATTTTGGCGTGTGGACATCGTTGTGCGTGCTATTTGGCGGGGTGGGCGAGACTACCATTTCGCGCCACTGAGGTGTTTTGGCTGTAGATGATTTGGAGGTGGAGGGGGCAAGTGGATGAGTACCAGTGGGCGTTTGAATTGTGGTAGGCTCTGGAGCATTGGGGTTCGGAGGTACGGACTGGAAAGCGTGGATTGGGAGAGCATCGAAGAATTCGTGGGCAACGATGAACGGAGTTTTGTCCGCGCCTATAAAAGTTCAATGAAAGATCTTTAATTTTGCAACTCCCGCACAAACTTACCAGAAGGTACAAACCTCATATTCTCAGTCCACATTATAGGAATGCCAGCATACTTGCTGGTACTCTTAAATCCTGTTTCGGTCTCTATCATAGGGGCATCCCCACACAAAAGCTGTTTCTGCGCGTCTCTCAAAGCAGGACTTGCTTCTACCATATAGACAGCTTCTATACTCTCAGCCATTGGCTTGAAGTTTCTGATTGTCTATACAACATATTAGCCCACATTCAAAACTAGAACAAGAATGTCTAGACCAGACCCTCAGCATATCATCCATTAAAGTGCCCCTCCCCGGACCTATCTCCACCAATTCAACACCCTTTCTCTTTTTCCCTTGAGCCATCCATTCTGCCACAAACCAAATACCAACCAATTCCCCAAATATCTGTGATATTTCTGGCGAGGTAATAAAATCGCCCTTTTGTCCGAACTGATCTCTTCCTTCTTGTTTTGAGGTATAATATCCACCCACATCGGACGTTAAGCACATCCGCATAAATGAAGCCAAAGGAATTGGTCCTGTAGCCTAGAGCATATCAGCAAAGTACCCGAGTATCTAAAAAGATACAAAAATCATACTGTGATAGCTTCAGAAAGCTGTTTTGCAAGGGGTGTAGACCATTGTCTCGTCTCCGTTGAAGACCATCTCAAAGCCGAATACGAAGCTCCATATCTGCATTTCACAGCACAACGCAAAGAATTACGCGTTTGCAGTAATAATCTAGACCTCATTTTTAGTCTTCTCTAATGTTTCCAGTACATTTCACTTCTTTTTAAAGCTCATTGCAAGGGTAGAAAGAGAGGTTGTAAAAATTGAAAGCCTTGCAACCTCGCCTTGCCTCGTCTCCTGGCCTTGTCGTCATTGGTGACCCAAAATCCTCAGCCTTGACTTCAAAATTCACTGCAACCTAGGACCTTATCTACCACTATCGAAAATCTTGTTGTGTTTGAGAGGTCAGAAATAAAATTTTGGAACTTTATAAGAAGTGCATATTTTATTGCATATTTAAAAAGGTCAATATTGCGCGACCTCAGAAAGAATTGACTCATCGAGTTTGACAGAACGGTTGTTGAATCCGCGCGAGGGGCGTATTGAGCTTCAATTGCACACTTCACAGAAGGCTGGAGTTTATAACCAGCAAGGTACAATTATGTCGACTCAAGCCAAGTCGCGCTGGGCAGATGACGAAGAAGATGCTGCGCTAGATCTGCAGCGCAAACGCGAAAAGGAAGAGAAGAAACGATTGAAGGCAGAAAAACAGAGGAAGCTCGATGAGCAAGCTGCCGCTGCCTCTGCTGCGAAATCCAAAGCTCAAGCTCCTTCTGAACCAGAAGCATCCGCCGAAAGACCCTCGAAGCGTCGCCGTTTATCACACTCTCCGGCGCCCGCTCAAAAGCTCGATTTACCGCCTGCCAAACTATTGCGATTTCCAGCACCCATTTGGGGGAAATGTCGCAGCGTGGAAGATTATGAGAAATTGAATGATATAGAGGAGGGGGCTTATGGATGGGTATCACGCGCGAAAGATAGTCGGACGGGGAAAGTCGTTGCGCTAAAACGATTAAAGATGGAAAATGCCAATGACGGAGTGCCAGTAACGGGTCTAAGGGAAATACAAACGTTGATGGACTGTGAGCATGAGAACATTGTGAGGTTAAGGGAAGTGGTTGTTGGAGAGGATACAAGTAAGATTGAGAAGTACGTTTTCTCCATTTCAGTTCTGCCATTTCAATCTTTGCTTGCACGTTTTCCCGTTTGCACGTATATAGAAACTTATAGCTAACATACACCCCTCAGTATATTCCTCGTTCTTGACTTCCTTGAACACGACCTCAAAACTCTCCTCACATCCCTCTCGGAACCCTTTCTCCCATCCGAACTCAAATTACTTCTCCATCAACTCACAACAGGCGTTGCCTACCTCCATAACAATTACATCCTCCACCGCGACTTAAAAACCTCCAATCTCCTCCTCTCCAATCGAGGCGTCCTTAAAATCGCTGATTTTGGCATGGCCCGCTACTGCGGCGATCCAGCTCCAAAAATGACCCAATTAGTCGTTACGCTCTGGTACCGCAGTCCCGAGCTGTTACTCGGCGAAGAACGATATGGTAAAAGTGTAGATATGTGGAGCGTGGGTTGCATATTTGGTGAACTCCTCAGCAACGACGCCCTACTTCCCGGAAAAAATGAAGTCGATCAACTATCCAAGATTTTCGAACTCCTCGGCCTCCCTACCGAATCCAACTGGCCCACCTTCAAACGTCTCCCCAACGCACGCTCTCTCCGTCTTCCTAAAAACCCTAATCCCGCCACTCAAGGCTCAGTCCTGCGCTCCAAATTCCCCTTCCTGACTTCAGCTGGATCATCTCTACTCTCCTCTCTCCTCAGCTTAAATCCTGCGAAAAGACCTTCTGCACAAGAGGTTCTGGAACATGAATACTTCAAAGAAGATCCGAAGATGAAGAGTAAAGATATGTTTCCTACATTTCCAAGTAAAGCTGGATTGGAGAAGAAGAGACGGAGAGGGACTCCGGATGCTCCTCAGAGAGGAGAGGCTCCTAAGGGATTGGGAGGTGTATTGGATTTTAGTGGAGTGTTTGGGAGTGGAGGGGGAGAGGAGGTTGAGAAAGGGGCCGGATTTAGTTTGAAGCTTATTTAAGAGAATGAAGATAGCGAGCCACTTTCGGTGTGACGGTCAGAAGATAGGCCAGTGTATGATATGGATGTATGTACTGAAGGACATATATGGATATACCAATTTGTGCTCTGTATATCCTAACGAGGCAGACTCTTGTAATTTTATAGATATAAATCTACAATGCACAAATTCACAAATATAGAACCAGAGAAAAGAACTGTTATTGACTATTATAAACCAATTTGCTCTCGATCGTTCATTAAGTAATTGTAAATTTCTCCCTGCTATCTATGCATGCATGCAACGTGCTAAATCCAGAAAATGCACATATGCCCAAACCCCAAAACACCATTACCCCAACCCGGATTTTTCATTTTCAAATCTTGCCCAAAGGAATGTTTCCCATATGCAACCCAATATCTTAATGTTCTTCTCCTCCGTGTCCTTCAATCCAGCACACCCAAAATTATGAGAAAAAAGTTATAATCTTCATGACAATTTTTTTACCAGATAACACCCAATCCAGTGACGAACCAGGTGAAGCTAAGCACAGTAATAACTCCCATACCAAACATCAATTTTAATGCTTTTCTCTCCATGTCAGATAATGCCCCACTGCATGTAGCACATACCCAATCACTGAGAGGAGTATATGGCTGTGGCGTGTACATCCCAAAAGCATATGTATCATATACTGACAAGTATCCGGGTTCAGAAGTCGCACTGATACTACTCTCTGCATCGTAGATAATTAAAGTGTAGGTTTCAGTAAGGAGAGGGTTTCCAACAGCAGTTGATTGATAGGAACCAGTATCCCAGGTTACTGCCTGTGTGGAATGCGAGACGGTTTGGTTTGTGGCAATGGTGTATAATTGAGCATTGGCTTTGCATGTGGCCATAATGTTAACGGCGGTAGGAGTAGCCTCGAGAGATGTATAATTCCAGACAAAAGTAATATAGTCACCAATTTTGTAGTATTCAGTGGAAGCGGCGGCAGGTGTTAAGAGAGTAATTCCACCTGCTGGGTAAGTTGCATTGTAGGAAGTCGAGTTGCCACCAGAGCTGCTTATGGATGTGGATGATCCAGATTTGGCAGTACCTGATGTTGTTTTCGATCCAGAAGTGGTAGCTTTGTTTGTGCCTGAGCCTGAGCTTGTTTTCGATGCTGATTGGGAACCGGTTGCAGATTCGGAACTGGTTGCAGATTCGGAACCTGTTTCTGATGCTGTGTTTGTAGACTTTGGGGCTGTAGTCGCCGAAGCAGCGGCGGAAGCAGTTTCGGATGCTGTGCTATCTTTAGGATGTCAGCACGTAAACACGGGGAAGATTGATTATGAGTTTCTTACCAGCAGCAGAAGAGCTTGAACTGTCTGCTCGAGCTACAATTAAAGAGTCCATTTCTGGAAGCCATCTTGGCCATGGCCATGCAGCTACAAAAGTGAAAAGGCAGAGTAAGATGATGGAATATAGTTGGAATGATCGTTGAGCCCGCATCGTGTTTGTTGTTGATATTTTCGTATGCCCTTAAATGGCCCCAAATTTCCTGTTTGATTTCCTAAATATTCTTTCCAATCTTCGAAGTTTCCTTTGATCTAGCACCAAGACTCCTTCAAAAATGTTTCGTCTTTTCGATGAATGGTGAGTAAATGTTTAATGGATGTTTTCTTTTGATGATTCTTATAGTCCGATTAAATTTCGATCAAGGTTGTCCGAGTGAAACCCAAAAGTCGACTGAATGGCATAGATGATTGTCCGACCGAACGAGTGAGGTCGTGTATTTTCTTCTTTAAAAAATGACTAAAAACGAAAGGATCTTGAGACTGTTGAACATTTATCGACGAGAAGATTGCAAGATGTGAAAGGTAAAGTGTTGAAATTGTTGTAGTTAGTAGTTTGTAAAGGAGTCCGGGAAATCGTATGGAATGAAGAGGGGATCCACTAGGAATGTCTCGAGTTTAGCACACTTTGAGTGGTCAGTCAGGTACAAGGTTAGGAAAAAGTTTAGGAGACAATTGAGGCAATGCATTATTAAAATTCGAGCTACCGAGTAGATAATCTTTCCTATTCGTTCATTTGCTGTCTACCTATACGGGATACTATTAATAGACCTTCCCGGCGCCATTCATAGAAGAAAAAGTACGAGAACTTTCATATGACCCGTCCGTATCGATTTTCACATCGTCGCGGGTGTAGTTCTATACCAACCTTGGCTTCTATTCACCTATTCATGTATGTACTCAGATTATCGGGCAAGTTTCCATTCTACATCCTTTTTAGAATCCAGACTCATATATTGTTTTGAGAAATTCAATATGCTCCCTCTCAGTCTGATTGATGATTGCACTTGGAATTCTTAAATCCCGATACCATATAGTGAAATCAATAAACTATCTAAGCTATGGACAGTCTTATCATAGCTCTAAGATCTACTACAAGGTAGTAGCTATTTTCTTATAAGAGCGACCTTGAAGGGAACATTCTAGGTGTACATTCACATACCTCTCGAGAGGCATGACCCGAAACACGTGACCCGACTTCTCCCCCTATTTTATATCTCTACGTATTTGTCGTACCAACAGAAATCTACCCTATGGCTACATGGTAGGTAGTTGGCTTTTATCTCTTGAAATCGAGTAGTTTCTATCCAGTCAAAGTTTCATTCGTTCTCTAGTTGAATATATCTTCCATCTATGCTGCAACTACGTGATTGTCAATAGCTACAAGGAATTGATACTCGGTCCAACCGAATTAAGGTTACCTCATACTTTCCCAGTATAAATTGACAGACGTGACAAACAACTCTTGGCATCTCCAAAGGCCACGGCTTTAGCTCATCGATAATTATTACTATCTTGCTTGTATATGAGTATCTAGAGAGTTCTCTGATGGCCTACGGCAATGCCCATCTACGGGCGCGGCTCGGGCTGATCTTAGCATTCTTCAAGGTGTATAGTCGTCCTTCATCGGCTGTTGGTAGACAACGCTGTGCAGTAAGTTCTGTGATCTCGCAGATACACTTAGCTATAGCCAATGTTTTCGATTATATCAATTATACATGTCAATGTAAAAGAGGAGAGGGAAAAAGATATCATTGTAAGGCTCAACCCTCTTGTGAACAATCAGGGTAGCGAAGCCTGGCCTGGAAGCGAGGTGGTGGCGAGCACGACGTGGAAAGGCTAGACCAGTCGTGTCAGTGAATGATTAGCGTGCACAGACCACAAGGCTACAATAATGGCCGAGGCGGCGGCGGCGTAATATATATACTTTTTGGACTTCTACATCGTTTTCTGCTATAATGTCCATCGTCTAGGACTTACGATTACTCTATCAAATTCTCAAGAGTAATTTTCAATAGGATATCCAGGACCTTTCGATCCAAAATCCGTAATCAAATTTCCCCTTCTCGCAATATTTTAAAAGTTCAACTTGGTTTCGAACTCGCAAAACGTGCAAATCTTCCAAACCCTTAATAAGTCTACAAGATGCCAAAAGCAGAAGTTGGATCAACGAAGTTTTTAAACAACAAGTTAAAGTCCAAAGGACTTCAGCGATTACGATGGTACTGCCAAGTATGTATATACTTCCCGATGATACATATCAGCCAACTAACATTATGGACAGGCTTGCGAAAGACAAATGCGCGACGAAAATGGCTTCAAAATGCATGTACAATCTGAGTCGCATGTTCGACAAATCCTCCTAATCGGCGAGGATCCTAAGAAATATATCAACGATTTTAGTAATCAATTCCAGCGTGACTTTCTACAATTGTTACGAACATCTCATGGCGAAAAACAAGTCAATTTGAATCATTTCTACCAGGAATACATCAGCAACAAGGAGCATATTCATATGAATTCAACGAAATGGCCATCCTTGACAGAGTTTGCCAAATTTCTGGGCAGAGAAAGCTTATGTCGAGTAGAGGAAACGGATAAAGGCATACAAGTAGCCTGGATCGACAACTCACCCGAAGCGTTAAGACGGCAAGATGCAATTAGGAAGAAAGAGAGGCAGGACAAGGGTGACGAGGAGCGGGAGCAAATGCTTATCAGGGAGCAGGTACGTCGAGCAAAGCAAGATGCTGAAGCCCGTGGAGAATCCGAGGTGGATGAGCAAGAACGAGGCCTTAAAAGAGAGGAAGGAGAGAAAATAAAGCTTAGCTTCGGTGCTAAGCCTGCCGTTTCAAATCCTGAAAGCAAAACTATTGAGCCAGAGGAGAGCAAGACACCGGTTGGTGACGCGCCTTCTCTTGAAACTGCAAAAGACGAGGACAAGCCTTCTGAGACACCGGTCACTGGTGATGATAAAATCGCAGAGTCTCCAAATCTGGAGCCACCAGCCCCGGCCAAAGTTTCCTTAAAGATGGGATTCCAGAGCAAACCAAAGAACGTTTTTGCAGCGGCCAAAAAGAATGCTTTAGGGGGTAAGAAGGCTCCCGTATTTGAGCAGCCGAAAAAGATAAGCGAGGCAGAGCGTATTATGAAGGAAGAAATTGAGCGCAAGAGGAGCAGGGAGCAATCAAATGGAGGACCATCTCATAAAAGACCACGATTTTAGTTACCTAGCGATCATGAGGGTTTGGCATTGCACGGAGTTACATTTAGAGGTACTTTACGACGGAAGGAATATGGCGTTATATTTGATACCACATGCATCTGTAGAAGAGTCAATGCAGGATGTTCCTATCTTTCAAGGAGTTTCAGTTCGCCTTCATTGATTGTGCGTCAATGATTTTACCCGGCTCTCAGAAGTCTACATTCTTCCACAAATGGTCGTGAAATTAAATTTGTTATAATATATGGGGCGATTGAGACGGCTTGATTCAATCGGACGCTTCAGAGCTTTTCCTCATCTCATTTCTTTGTAGTTGTTCCAATACCATGTCCAAACTCCTTTTAACTCCCTCGCGCTACGAACATTACGCACCCTTTGTCCAGATCCAAATTCCTATCCCATAAAGCGTAGTAGTTGACCTAATGAAAAATCAGTAAATTTCATGATACTGTAGTCCTGTTATGCTTGGAAGAAGACGACTCTAAGACGATGATATGGTTGTCTATGGCAAGCCCAAAGATAGGAAATACTACACAAGTTGCCAAATATCATATAGACTCCTCATCATCACATACCCAAACGGCGATAGCTCTTACCTTTGCTTGCAAACCATCTCTCTAATCTCTTAATCCGCTTCCGTAGCACTTCCATCTCTCCTGCATTCATGTTAGCTCCGATTCGTCACAGAACCCCCCATTCCCAGTACAGAACAACTTACGGAATATATTTGACCCTCGCCTCTTCCTCCATTGTCGAAACAATTTCTTCTGGTAGCTGTCCATTGACTTTCGTCGCATAAACACCTCTCACATATCCATCCAGCCGCTGCCATTTCGCGACCCAAGATTTAGATGGATCGGCCAGTGTAATGAGACCTTCGAAGACTTGAGATGTGCAGTCGATGATCGCTTCCATAGATCCTTGCAGATGGAGAAAATCTTCGCAATTGGGGCACCCTTCTCGCATAAAACGCTGGAGGTACGTATGTTAGTTTTGGACTACCAAGTAGAGACGGGAGGAAAGAATAAAGGGAAGGTTGATGCGTACGTTTTGGGTCATGACAATTGAGCAGACCATGCATGCGCGGAGATTGCGCTGCTGGTTAGGGGGTACGTAGTTTTCAGTCATTATGTTTGTTGTGATCTTTTGGCTGGAGTTGAAGTTGTAATGAGAAGGCTTCCAGAATTGAGAGGCTAGGATTTATATAGTTGAAAGGGTTGAGATTGTCCGAGATGCCAAAGAAAGCTGCAAGGCTGAGGAAAGCTTGGACCAGCCGTCTAAAAACGTCGACACGGCTGAATCTCCTCCCTTGTATCCCACCAGGACTCTGAACATTAATATAAAAATTATAAATTTTGAAATAGCTCCCTTCGAGCTGTAGAAAAATGGCTCAAACTACAGAAACCACCGTAGATATTCCAATGCAAGAAGCACCTCCGTCATCTATCCCCTCAAAACGCAAACAGAATAATCACGAGCACAAAGCCATTACTATCACAACACCACTTTTTTCCTACATCCATCTGGAACTTCAGACCTCATCTTTCAAGAAGCCACAACTAGATGATATTACAGCAAAGTCGTATATCACCTCAGCACTTTTGCAATTTCTGGGACTCCATGGCTCTGCTATCTCTATTGATATTTTGAAGACGGAGGACAAGGACGTTTGGATCAGAGTCATGAGAGAGGACGCTAGTGCGGTGGTTGCAGCTTTGGGGGGTTGGATTAAGAGATTGGGCAATGGGGATGAGCAGGTGGGGTGGAGAGTGAAGGGGAAGGCAAATTGGCTAGGGAGCTTGGTGGGAGAGCGAGATATTGAGGAGGTTTGGAATGACTGAGAATTCTGAAGGCCAGAGCAATCTACCTTTACTTTTCGTCAATAACGAGATTCCCATCAGCCTGAGATTCTAGTTTTCCAAAAAAAAAAAAAAAAAGACTACTGGATAAAATGGGCGTTGCACCATTAATAACATCTGGTACAAGAAAGAATCGGACACAGTATATGTTTTTTGTCCAAGTGCGACTCGAAGCTTGCCTCCCTAAACATAGGAAATCCAATATCCGCGGCCATGAATGCAGGAGTTTCCATGCTGACTGGGTAAGTCATCGATTTCAAAGTCTCTGAAAAGGTTCATGTTTCCGATTCTGAAACATCGGCAAGGAAGACTGGAACTCTGCAAATGACTTTGTGTCAATAAGGTCGGGCCTGAAGCTTTGCAGGCATTGTGCGCACATAGCTATGTTCGCTTTGGTCGGTTGCGGCTTCACGAAGCATTGAAAATGGGTTCTACCACCCAATCATACTGAAGTTTCCAATGAAATCGATTTACAGGCAGAGCATGTAGCGAGATCCATAGATAAATACTTAATTTAGATGTTAAGCTATGTCACGGTGTGTTTACAAATGGTCACTGAAAGAAAACAAAAGCTCCCTCTTTGCTCATAGAGATTTACCAACCTGATTTATGTCAAGCTGGACCTCCACCATCTCATGACTGCCCCTTCCAGCTCCTAAACGAAAGAATATACGATAAAATAAGATAAAATAAGATAAAAACTTTTGTGGTATTTCCCAATCATTTCAGTCGTTTCAACCCAACGCCTCACATTTTATATTACGCCCATCTCGAGAAGTCTAAACTATCAACCATTGGCTCATCCCCAATTGTGTCCTTATCCGGTTCTGCCGTAGACAAAACCGACGATTTTTGAGAACTAGCGTCAACTGAACTAGATAGAAAACTGAAGTTGGCGACAGAAGCCCGGCGAATACTAGTCATGCTCTCGCGGGCCTTAGCCTCGGAAACTGCACCAGTGGATGTACCTGGTGGGGAATTATGAGTAGAATCAGATCGCTTCGGTGCATGCTTTGCCCTGAGCCGATTGATCTCACGTAGACGATTGCGCCATGGTGAAACGTGTTCTCCGCCCTCACGATTTGCCCAGACCGAGGAAAAGACTGAAGCATTCATTGCTAGCAAGCGAATAAACTCCGGCAAATTCCTCAGACTGACAATTTTCATCTCAGCAGCTGGGGAGATCTCCGGGAATCCAGGTTTGCTCATGACCTGAACTTTGTAGTATGGGTCTTTTCGCAATTGTCCTTGTCGTGGATCTCTAGCAGCGGTAAAAGAGAGACGGGATTCTGGAGCAATAACAATATTGACATAGTTGAAAGCAGATGGAAATGTGTCGTATTTGAACGGCAAGCCGGAGTTGTTGAAGATAATATTCACATAGTCATTACCAATATGTTTCTTCTTTTGAGCGCATTGTGGATCCATCTCAAGATTTGTCGGCATCTGTGTTGTCACGTGAAAAACTATTTCAGAAACCCGATCTCTCCAGCAGAATACCTTCTCTCCATCCGTACCGTACGTTGTGTCAAGACCTTGAGCATTGAACTTGGCCCCCTTGAGTTCGGTCACTGTCGCAAGCCCTGCAAGAAATGTATAGTATTCCTCACTGCCTGTGATATTAGCAAGTATCTCGACTTCCTGTGTCTGCTTATCGCCGATATAAATGACACCAACCTTGTGCCCATCCACGGTAAGATTGCGATCCAGAGCCTTTACAGCACGCCTGGTCATGTCGTCATCGGGAAGAGCAATTGGGCGTGTGAACTCAGTGCCTTGCGGAATTGAGGCGGTCAATTGTAGGAGGAGGTGGCTGGGGAGAACAACATTGGCATTAGAGTGTTTTGCGTCGCGTAAAGCATCGGTAGAGAGAGAGATCTGATGAGGAGGCGGCGGGCTAAACTTTTCACGAACCATATAACAAGAAGTACCTGACGGATGGCGCTTAGTGATTTGGGCCCAGCCTTTGTGGGTAGCCTGTTCAATGGTGACAACACTATGGCCAATGATCCAGCGCTTTTTCAGTATTTCACCATACAGTTCTGGGATGAAGTCTGGATCGGCAGAGGATTCGTCCACATCAGCATAAGCAACTCTTTGCATATAGTCCAAGGTGACTTGTGCTTGCTCATCGATCTTCTCCTTTCCATTCGCATCAGTCGAAACGAGGTTCTTAGCAATCCAACCAACTTGACCAGCGCGATCAGTAAGTTTCAAGGACAGAAACCAGAAGGTGATAACATGATATGCAAGAGCATACACATACTGTGGTAAATCATCCGAGCTGCTTGCTTGCACGCTTGCATCTGCCAAATTACTCTCTGTTGAAAGTGGTCCCGAGGCAACTCGAGCTCGGGGGAGGTTATTTTTTGAACTGTTGTCCTTGCTCGGCTGATCTCGTACATTTTGAAGATATCGGAAACATACAGCGAAAACAGTTCGGTATTCCTCTTCTCGAAAGTTGGCATATAGTTCCGGGAGTCTGGACAAACAAGCCAAAAACTCTAGAATATGAATTGCGACATGTTGTTGAGTGATAATCTGCGACATCTTTTGAAGAATAGTCACAAGAGCTTTTCTAGTCGATCCAGGAAGTTCATGGCAGCAAATCGAAAGGGCATGGATGCAGCATTTGGCAGCCCGCTCCCACGCGCCTACACCTTGTAAGAATGTCCTAACAATCTCATCTTCCTCGGCTTTGGAAAATTCTCGGTTGTAACTTGTGACCATTGTCAAGACGTGAAAGAGACAAATGGCTACGTCAGCTTTGCGCAATCCAGATGATACCGGGGGCTCTTGAAAACTACTATCTCTGATCAAATCGCATAGCAAAGATCTGAGCTTCTTTATCTGGGGAATTGATGACTTGAAAAGGGCTTGGTTGGTCAGCTGAGATGGCAGGTGAACAAGAATATAGCTGTAGACTTCCCAATCACACCCGCCATCAAGGAGCTGACAAAGAACATCGAGATAAGATTCAATGTTCAAGACAGTCTGCACAAGTGGCTGGTAAGGGTTCAAGTTATCGCTGTGGTCAGGCCCTTTCTCTTCAGTATCAGTCAGATCCGGATGGATGGACTCGATAGAGGTACGTGAGAGATCGTCGGGAGCTTCTACCGCGAAATCCCGTTTGTTCTCCCGTACTGGATCTGCTTCAGCGATAGTATCTCGAACCGCAGAGTGTTGTGAGTTCTCTTGATCATGAATCAATCCTGGAGCATCCAAATTTTGCGCAATGAATTTCTGATCCACATCTTCAATTATTGAAACTAGGCGTATAGTAGCATTGCCATTTGTAGTGTCTGGCAAGGCATCGGCGTCTGGTGACATCCACATTTGGTGGTTACGCTGTAAAGTTCGATTCATGCCACTGCCTAATCTGAAACTCTGTTTGGGAAGAGACTGTGCTTGACCGCCTGACGTACTTCGAGATAGGCGAGAATTAGATTCATCTGCTCGAGCTAATCGACTTTGCTGAGCGGCTTCATCTGCAGCGTGCTTCTTAGCCAGAGATTCAGCTGTTCGATAGAGAGAAGCGGCTAAATTATCTGACTCTGTGAAGGGTGTGAGGAAAATTCTGTTCATCGCGTCTGCCCGAAGCCGAAAGAACATTTTTAGAGCAGATATGCGAGAGTCTGTTGGGCAGTCAGAAGCTTGTGCGATGGCAAGTAATTCTTCAAACACCCGTAATGACTTGGAGACATCTGTAAACATGGTTCGCATGAATATTTGAATAAAACCTCTCACAACGATATTGGAAGGGCTGTGCACAATAGGAGGTGCGGCATATGAAGATGAAGACTTGCTCGACAAGATGCCATGACGAGTCCCTGGAGGCGATCCAAGAGGTGATTGCATTCGGTCACTAGTGACCACACTTCTCATAATGTCTACAGCATGTTGGAATAAGCTGTCGTCCAAAGTTTGTTCGGCCATCACTACAGCGAAATCAATGAACTCCTGCAGTATTGCAATATCCTTCTCATCTCGAACATATGCTAAGACTGTCACCGCAAAAGCCTCGAAAATCTCCGGTTGATCAGTAACGCTGACGATCACATATACATCTGTCACCGCTTTCAGAGCGTGTAGTCGAATATCGGGTGGGCGGGACCGATCAGCAAGGAAGCCGCCGAGAATCAGGTCAATGTTCTTTTTCCATCGTATATCTGATGGCGAGCAACATTTGTAGTCTATAAAATGATCAATGACCAATCTTGCGCAAGTGTCTGGAAGATAGGTATGAGATCTGACGAAAAAATCAATGCAGTCGTCTTTCTGAACGAAGTTGAGTGGAGGTGAATTTAATAATTGCTCGACGCGCATAATTAGACCACCAATCAGTTCCCCCATTTTTGTTATAAACTTTTGCTGCGAGGTTTCGTCTCTTGAAGGGGGACTTCCATTGATAGTATTGTATATCTGAGACCGATTCGTCACAGGGTCTGGAATGCGCCTAGAGCAGCTAGACACAATCTCAAACATTGGTGACCAGTCTTCGTCAAGCACATTCTGCATAATTCCACCTTCATGAGTGAAAAGCGAGTAAATTAGCTGCAAAATATCGCAATCAACTGAGGTACGGTCGAGCTCAAGAACCTTTCGCAGAGATGCCATGAGAAGGGTGAATGGGACCAAGGGGTAACCATTCTTTGCGTCCTTTGCAAGCAGTTTCTCCAATGCCGATATGGCACCCCTGACCTCTTTAACATTCTGGCTATATTGCTTATCATCGGACTTGTCTAACAGAGGCTTTCCAACAACTTCCATCAGTATTCTGACCATTGTGAGCCCGTGATGGGATTTGCATAAGTTGCTGATACATCTCCAGGCGTCTTGGTGCACATTCCAAAGAGAGCTATGTATGGAGCATAGCACCTTCACAACTGGCTGAAGCTTGCTATCTGGGATATCTCCATATGTTATGACAGCATCAAACAACTGATTGCATGCTTTGAGATCCGCCTCTGTAGCAGATGATGTGCAAATCTCAAGAATCTGAGAAAGAAGGTCGGACGATGCTGAATCGGTGACAATGTTAGAGCTGAATTTGATAATATCCGCAATGAAGACAAACAGAAGAGCTAGATTAGATTCCTCATCTAAAGGCGGTTGCTCTTTTGGCAGGGAGCTCTGACGGGTAGCCTTCTTGCGTGAGATTCGTTCTGCTGTGGCTGCAGACCAAGTATCCTTCAGCCATGTGGTTAAGAGTGGGAGTAATTTATAATGGAAACCCGAGAGATCTTTCCCGTGTCGTGATAGTTCGATCAACGATACAAGCTGCAGGTTAAAATCTTCTCTGTTTGCAGGATGACTTAATACTTGGAAAAAGCTTGCTCTTTCAGGATCATTCGAGGATGTACATTGAACACAAGCGCTCAACAATTCAAACCCCGCGATCCGCGCTTGCTGTGGCTGAGTTGGTTCGATTAAATCTTTGCCTGCAATAAATATCATAGAAACCTATTAACAAAAAATTAGCAAGCGGCAAATAATATCTCGATCTCATCTACCAACATTTTCCAGGGGAAAATCAATCACAGCACGGCGTAAATGTTCTGCTGCGCGAATGCGATCTGCAAGACTATGCCCTGCTTGTAACTGTTCAAGAGTTGGCTCGTGGTTGAGTATACCTCCATGGCTAAGCTTTTGCGGAATGCTTCCATTATCGAGCTGTAAAGGGCCTGTTGCTGGAGATTGCGTACTTGGACTTTTGGTAATTTTACCACCAGTCAAGCTTTTAAATACACTCGCAATTCCGCTAGAGCTCCTTGGTTCCGGCGTCTGAGCTGCGTCCCCGACAGGTGGAGGCATAGAAGCTCGAGGGTTGGAAACTCGAGGATTTCTTTGAACTCGAGAATCTGTTTCGAAATTCCATCTGTTAGTAAATGGGGGATACATTTTGGATGCTTTTCTTTCAAAAATTTGAATTGCAGTGTTGTATGCGAATCATGCAATCGAAGTTGACGAAAAGAAAATAACAAGGCAGCAAGCATATGCTTGTAGAGCGCCGAAACAATGATGCTTCCAGATTGTAAGACAACCGAAAGCTAGCTCTATTTTTCAAGTGCTCTCTAGCATTGTGTATGAAGACTTTATATTGCGTCATGGTAACAAGATGCACATCAGTAGAGAAACTCGGGACCTGTACACTGTAGGCCATTCTAGGTTTAGCTCCATGAGATATGATAGATGGATATTGATAGTCAGCTGATGAGAGACTTCAAGTTCTTACTTCTTTATCTGGGCTCAATAAAAGCTTGATCTTGATAAAGCCGTTGCAGTGAAAATCATAAGGGACGTCTGACATGTCTTGTGCGAATTATCAAGTCTAATCAGTATATATACTAATTCAATCATAGAAATTGATGTTGCATGGTGAAAAGGTGATGAATGCGTAAAGTGAAGCAGCTAAAGTAAGGCAAATTCCCTGAAGTATGGCGAATAAGGAGTGAATGGAGTGAAGCAGCGACAGCAAACTAAACTTCCAAAATAGGATGTGAGGTGTGGATGAAGTGAAGTGGCTATTCAGATGCAAAAATTCGAACTTTCGGAGATAAGTAGCATACACACCATAAGTATCTGGGAGCCAGCTAACACAAAGACATATGTCCCAAGTATTCATGCGAGAAGGGAGTGTAGGATGGACTTCATCAATGTCCTCTATAAATTTTTGACTTCACTTCCGAGGCTATCAAAATATTGCCAAGTCTATAAGGCTACAAGGCTGCCAATTTCGATCAATGAAGCACATTGATGATGATGACACTAGTCTTCAATGAGGGAACTCCTCGGTTTCCTTCAATAACTAGATCAGATAAGAGTACAAAAATCTCAAAATAAAGATATCAGGGGATGATAACGAGCTTGAATGGAATCTCTGGGATACAACGAAAACTCAACGTACATCTTTGGTTCTGGTTTCAAATAGCTCATGAATTGTTTGTTGCTTTAGCTGAAATCAAGGAATCATTCTATAAAGGTCTTTCTGTGTTCCTAATAAATCGGGTCTCGGATTATCTTCACCTCCGTCTCTCCATCCTTTTTAGGTTCTAGAAAGTTTACAAGCAAACATTATTCTGTGTCAATCACCAGCTCTTGATTTCTATTTATTAGATCTTCACACGGTCTCTTTAAATATGTCTTCAGATATTCAAACAGTTGCAGCTCTGCTTCAAGCTACCTTGGACCCAAGGCAGCATAAGCAAGGTTTGTAAACCTTTTTTCACTCATAATCATAAAGTAATTATTAACTGTTTTGTACAGCTGAGGCAGCCTTGAAAGTAGAGCAGGCCAAACCTGGATTTTCTCTCCTCCTTCTCAACATCGTTGCAGCAGATGACCTGCCAGTCAATACAAGGCTCTCCGGAGCTCTATGCTTCAAGAATTTCATTAAGTACAACTATGTGGTAAGTATCTTGCGCTAATTCCCATTCTCTGCTAATAAATCTTCAGGACGAAGAGAGAAACTACAAGCTTCCACAGAATGAAGTTTTCACGATAAAGACTGAGTTGATTGGCCTCATGGTCTCGGTCCCAAACAGTATACAAGCCCAACTTGGAGAAGCTATCAGTATCATCGCAGAATCAGACTTTTGGGACAGATGGGATACATTGGTCGATGTTAGTTACTTGCGTGCCGAATCAGTTCCCTGTCGAAGTATTTACTGACTATATGTAGGACTTGGTATCCCGCCTCACTCCTAATAACGCTAAAATCAATAATGGTGTACTGGAAGTCGCGCATTCAATATTCAAGAGATGGAGACCGCTGTTCGCCTCGGATGCTCTATACACAGAAGTCAACCACGTACTATCAAAATTTGGTCAACCTTTTGTACAGCTTCTGGCGGTAAGATTTCACTCACTCAGAGGTGTAGGCACCAGCTGATCTATTTTTCACAGAGCACCGACCAGCAGATCCAAGCTAATAAGGATAATAAAGAGGTTCTGAAGCAACATTTTGAGACGATGAACCTCCTGATGAAAGTTTTCTTCGATCTTTCTTGCCAAGATCTCCCTCCTATCTTCGAGGACAATATCGGAGACTTATCTAAACTCTTGCATAAATACCTAACATATGAAAATCCTCTTCTGGCGACGGACGACGATTCTGAGTCGGGACCTCTCGAGTTCGTGAAAGCTGGCATATGTGAGGTTTCGACACTTTACATGCAAAAATACGAAGATGCATTTGGAAGTCTTTGCGAGCCATTTATTACAAGTGCTTGGAGTCTGTTGACAACCATTGGACCTGAAACAAAATTCGACATACTTGTTAGCAAAGCATTGCATTTTTTGACCGCAGTTGCTAGTCTTGACAAGCATGCTCAAAATTTCAATAATGGCGAGATTCTGAGTCAGGTGGTTGAGAAGGTCATTCTGCCCAATGTTAGCTTGAGAGAAACGGATATCGAACAATTCGAGGATGAGCCCATCGAGTATATCCGAAGAGATTTGGAGGGCTCGGATGCTGACACCAGAAGACGGGCAGCAACCGACTTCTTGCGCAAGCTTCTAGAGAAGTTCGAGCCACTTGTGACAGATGTTGTTGGGAGATATATCAAGCATTATCTTGACCAATTCTCCCAAAACGGTAGCGATCATTGGAAATCTAAAGATACCGCCGTATATTTGTTTTCGGCAATCGCGGCTAAGGGTGTCATCACAACAGGACAAGGAGTCAAAACCACAAACCCCTTGGTGAATGTTGTCGACTTTTTCCAGCAGAATGTTGCGAATGATCTTCTTGCGGAAAGCAACGTTGAGCCAATCTTGAAGGTTGATGCTATTAAATTCCTTTATACTTTCCGTAGCCAATTGACCAAAGATCAATGGAAAGCGGCATTCGAACCCCTGGTCAAGAACCTGGGTTCCTCGAACTATGTGGTATACACTTACGCCGCAATTACTGTGGAAAGAGTTTTGTTTCTCACAAACGATGCAAATCAGCATATTTTTGGGAAGGAGGATGTATTGCCACTCGCCGAGAGTCTTCTAAATCACTTGTTCCATTTGATCGAGAAAGATG
This sequence comes from Botrytis fragariae, assembly GCF_013461495.1. NCBI lineage: Eukaryota > Fungi > Ascomycota > Leotiomycetes > Helotiales > Sclerotiniaceae > Botrytis > Botrytis fragariae. Next base: position 730,931 of record NW_023500986.1, read on the forward strand.
CCGCACCCGAGAAAATTCAGGAGAATGAGTTCCTCATGCGCTGTGTTATGAGAGTGCTCATTGTCATTAAGGACGGCGTTATTCCAATAGCAGATAATGTTTTGCAGCACTTGATCAAGATCACTCAAGTAATCGGCCAAAACCCTAGTAACCCACGCTTCTACTACTATCACTTCGAAGCCTTTGGTGCTTTGATCAGGTATGTTCACAAATTCTGTGCACGTTTCATTGCTAACTTGAAAAAGATGGTCGGCGCCTTCACAACCCGACAAACTTGAGAATGATCTGTATCCTACCTTTGCTGGAATTCTCTCAAGTGATGTTCAAGGTATGCTCAATATCCATTCAAAAATGGTCATGCACTAACAATCGTCAAGAATTCATGCCCTATGTTTTCCAATTATTTGCCGCTCTGCTGGAAGCCAACCCGTCTACGACACTTTCCGACTACTACAGAAACTTGATTGCCCCAATTCTAAGCCCTACTCTTTGGGAATCTCGAGGAAACGTACCAGCCCTGACTAGATTGCTTTCCGCAATGATTCCTAAGTGCGCTGCTGAGCTTGTAGCGAATAACCAACTCGAACCAATACTTGGCATTTTCCAGAAGCTTATGGCCGGAAAATCAAGAACTGAGCTGCAAAGTTTTGATGTTTTAGAAGCTTTGATTATTTCGTGCAATGTGTAAGCAACTCTAGTTCCCTTCCTAACATACCAATTGTTTCTGTTCTAACATGTGATAGCTCTGCCATTGAACAATATTTCCCTACGATCTTAAACATCATGTTCACACGCCTTAACAGCAACCCTCCTGAAGCCTTTAAGCGTCGCTTTGTCCGTTTCTACCATCTCATCTCATCTAAGGATCAACAAGGCCTTGGAGCAGATTTCTTTATAAAGCAATCAGATGCTGTACAAGACACCGTATTCGTGCCTCTTTACTTGACCATTATTCTCCCAATTACCCAGCAATTCCCTCGGCCACTAGACCGCAAAATAGCCGTCATCTCTTTGACTAAGACCCTGACCGATTCGCAAGCATTTGCTGTCAGATATAAGAAAGGTTGGTCTAAGACTTGTGAGGCTCTCCTCAAGTTGTTGGAGAACCCACCACTACCTGTCACAACCGATGATGTAGTGGCTGAAGCAGATGTCGACGACCTAAGTTTCGGAGTTGGCTTTACACAACTCAATACTTGCAAGAAGGTTGCAGTTGACGAATGGCCAGAGATCACGGATGTAAAGCTTTGGGTGGGATCATATTTGAGGGAAGCAAATCAACGACACGATAGAGCAATTTCAGGTTACGTCAACGAAAGATTGAATTCTGAGGCCAGAAGTCTTTTGGTTGAGTATATGCAGTAGGATGAAAAATATCACGCATGATACGAAGGTGACGAAGTAATATGGTGGGTTTGTACCGATAAAGGAGCATTTCAGCGAGGCAAGCGAAAATTAGGTAGATTGGTTTCCATGATTCCCACAGTGAGTAGTATTGAGAAACAAGATGCATTACCATGATATGATTCGATCAATGTATGAATCATTGCAAGCAGTTGCCTGAAATCTAGAAGTACTTGCTCTCACAGGGATATGAAGCAATCACTTACACATATATGATTTGAATCCTGAGACTAGAAGTAATATTCCTTGTCTCCTACCAATCTATTTAGTAATGAACCACGATCACAAACATATCAAAGACTGCTTCAAAAACTGTTTGTATTCAGAATTCTTGGTGTCCCTATGGAGCAAGTCATTCCGATGGAAGAAATTAATGAAATATGTCTGAATGGGCTTCATAACATTTTTCAACGCCCACTTCATGCTCACTTCAGATCTAGCAGTAAGAGCTTTCTAATGTTTCATTACAATATGACAATCAAACATTCTCTCGAGCTTAAACGCTGATCTAGGGAAAAAAGCAATGTCTGCGACTTATTTTCCATTTCCACACAAAGAGATGAATTCAATATAGCAAGCTACACGTGACCATAAAATTCAAGTTAATCCGTCAACTCAACAAAATCCCTTCAATTTGCAACAACAGGTGCTTGAAAGCCTTCCCAGATAATTTTTTTTAGATATGGCAAATAGTTAAACAATTATATCAATTTCCAAAATCGGCAAGGAAATACAATCATTAGAAGCTAGTAGAGTGAAAAATAGTGCTGAATATTTAGGGACATAGATTCGTTTTAACTAGCCCTAGTGTCCTAGTGCGATAACCGAACCTCGATTTTGAATCCTTTGGTGGTGGGGTTTAAATTTTTACTCTGCTTCGACGACGACTCCGAGCAAAATTACAGCATCATGAGCGCCTTTCAAAACGGCGGCATCGCATCGCGAGCCTTGGACGATGACTCCGATATTGAGGAGGAGGCTCTTGCCAACGACTATAAAGAACAGGTTCAATATGAAGGCATGGAAGAGTTGGAGCAGGTCAACTCGATGAGCATGGCACAACAGACCGATGATATTCAGTCGAGACTTGCTGCTGCTGCACAACCCTTGGACTTTTCTGCTCCTTTGGAAGTCAAGTTTGCAAGCTATGATAATTATTGTAGTTTGTTTCACTTCATTTTGAACTCTGACGGGCCAGTTGACCTCGAACCACCATCGGTAAGTTCTTTGTTCGTGTATCGACAGACTCGCATGGGACGCTAATTATAGCTACAGTACTACTGGGCTTGGGATGTTATCGACGAGTTCATCTACCAGTTCAACTCTTTCTGCTCGTACAGAAATCGTGTCGCACGTCAAGGTACAAATGAAGAAGAAATCCAAATCCTCCGCGAGGCGCCAAACACATGGGGATGTTACAGTGTTTTGAACGTTTTATACTCTCTCATTCAGAGATCGCAGATCAACGAGCAACTAGCTGCCATGAAGCGCAATGAAGAGCCTATGGCTGTCGCCGGTGATTATGGTTCGAAGTCCTTGTACAGAATGCTCGGATACTTCTCCATCATTGGATTATTGCGAGTTCATTGTCTCCTCGGTGATTTCAGTCTCGCATTGAAGACACTTGACGATATCGAGCTTAACAAGAAGGCTATGTTTGCGCGCGTTATGGCCGCTCATTTCACTACCTATTACTATGTAGGATTCTCATACATGATGATGCGCAGATACGCAGATGCCATCCGCATGTTCAGCCACATCTTGATCTACGTTTCAAGAACCAAGAACTTCCAAAAGAACGCCCAGTATGACTCAATCTCCAAGAAGAACGATCAAATGTACGCCCTCATTGCCATCTGTGTGGCTTTCCACCCAACCCGTCTCGATGATACCATCCACACTGCTCTCCGCGAGAAGTATGGTGACCAACTCCTCAAACTTCAACGCGGTGGACCAGAATCCCTCCCAATCTTCGAGGAGCTATTCCGCTCTGCATGCCCCAAGTTTATCTCTCCTACTCCTCCTGACTTCGACAACCCAGAATTGAACGTCGACCCTCTCGAGCATCATCTATCTATCTTCATGGATGAGGTTAAGACGAACATGTGGAGCCCAACTGTGAAGTCCTATCTCAGATTATATACCACCATGGATGTAAAGAAGTTGGCTGGATTCTTGGAGGTTGAGCCTGAGAAGTTGAGGGGATGGTTATTGGTCAACAAGCAACGCAGCAGACAAATTAGATGGACTGATAATGGATTGTTGGACGGAGAAGTAGTCAACTCTAACGATCTCGATTATGCTATGCAAGGAGTAAGTCTATTTGAGAAAAAAATCAATGCAAAATACAAGATTGCTAATAAATTTTACAGGATCTTATTCATATCTCTGAAGCAAAGGTCGGCCGCAAATTGGTAGACTGGTATCTCAGAAACCTTGCTCGCACATACTAAAATACCTTTCATGCTTCTCTCTTGACAATATTGCTTTCAACTCTATGGCATTGGTATGGCGTACTGGGGGGTGGAAAAGACAAATCCACGAAATGGCTTGTCAAAAATGGACGAAGGCGAGGAGCCTTACAAGTAGATCAAAATAAATTATGAAGTAAACCCCATGTCTATGTATAAGTTGCTGTGCTATTCCAGAGTGAAAGAGAATCTATGATTTTACTATTATCGTACAGCTGTACCTGTCGTAAGCAACTCGCAAGGCTGAAAGGGAAGGCGCGACTATCTTGGCATTCAGCATGTCTCATAAAGACTACTAATAACGTAACAAAATGGGTACATAATTGTTGAATCACCCATACCTTACTTGATTAACCAGAATCTTTCAACTTCAGTATCTGGGCATGAATAATAAATATCTGAATAATCCTAGTACGACACCGCTGTTTCTCGCCTGAAGCCTAGAACGGACCACTTCATCCATCCACTTTGACAAATCTCAAACCAACAATCTCAAAGTTCTTATGCTCACCTCATTCGACATAAGCATTCAACAATTACTATAAAGTCGCCTTGAAATAGACCAAATGTCTAATTTATAATTGAACAATAACTTACCATGTCGGCACCTACTTCCCCGCACTTTAGAAGCTCAGATTCGCCATCCCCAAAATCTCCCCTTTCACCGAATATTTCTGCGCCAACAAATTCGGACTATTTTTCTTCTCCAAAGCTTAGATCTATCACAGAACATGTCCAATATGATCATCCGCCTAACCAACGGCTAAACTCGATGTCGAGCATATCCTTCAGAGGGGGTTCTAGAGGTCCGCGGCCCTTGAAAGACGGGAAGGGTGGTAAAGGAAAGAAGACGCTGACTCGTCCTCGTCTGAGGGGCTCGAGTCCACCTCCTCCACCGTAAGTTGTGTCCCATTTCCTTATTCTTTGTGCGACGATGTTTTGTTTCAAGGGAAGGTGGGAATGGGCCGTACCGTCAAATAAAAGTATACTTTATAATGTCCCACGCTTTCCTTCCCGGATCCTAGCGGCCGAAATCTGGGGGCGGGTGATTAACCCCACTTGGTTTCTATATCGCGCAAGAAAGCTCTCTATGGTTAATCTGGATCTTTATTACATTACTACCCAATATTTCTTTGCGATACATGAATCTGACACTAATGGCGCCGAACAACAGAAAGTTTAAAGGAAAAGTCTCATTCGATAGCATTGGATCGTTATCAGAAGACACCGAGAGGAATACTAGAAGCTACACTCAAAACTCTAAACATGAAGGATATCAATACAAACGATCCTCGAGGACTTTTATGGTCGGCATAGACGAGAACTCCTACTCGGATATCGCTCTACAGTGGATGCTAGAAGAGCTCGTCGACGATGGAGACCAAATCATCTGTTTAAGGGTTGTTGATAAAGATTCGAAGTTGATCACTGACAGAGCCCTGGAGATCAAGCAATATCAGCAGGATGCAAGAGAACTACTAGATGCGATACAAAAGAAGAACGATGATAATAAAGCTGTCAGTATTGTACTGGAGTATGCCATAGGGAAAGTCCATACAACCTTTCAAAAGATGGTATGTTTGGACCGTTTGATGTTCGCAGAGAATTAACGCCACTTACTAACCATTCGGGTGTCCAGATCCAAATTTACGAACCTGCGATGCTCATCGTTGGAACTCGGGGGCGAAGTCTTGGGGGGTTCCAAGGTTTGATGGGAAACAGAAACTCGTTCTCAAAATGGTGCTTGCAGTATTCGCCCATACCAGTCGTTGTCGTAAGACCCACGGATAAAAGGTTAAAGAAGAAGCAAAAACGAGATGCAGATCCTGCACGTCAAAGTTACACCCGCATTCTACAAGAGAGTGGGGTTAGCGGACATGAAACGTCAATCGTTGCAAGCAATCTCGAGAGCGCAACTGGCCCTCTTATTGAAGCGCACGCGGTAGCAGCCGCTCTTGGTTTACCAGCGGAATTTGATCCCACATTGACGCCATTTACCCTTGAAGGTAGCCGACCTCTCAAAAAGATAGATTCTGGTAAGAGCGAAGCGACAAGCTGCACCAGTGGGTTTGACTCTCGACCTCAGAGTCCGGAAATGCTTGTGAAGAGTCCTAGATCTGCACAGCTTGATAGTCCCATCATGAGCGGTGATGATTCTAGTGAGGGAGAAGGGGATGATGATGATGGAGAATTCGAGGCAGTGCCCGGACACTTGTTACTTGGCAACGACGATATCCCTCAGCCAAACCCAGAAATTGAGAAGAAGAAGAAACTTCATGAGATGGAGCTCGAAGAGGCAAAAGCTCTAGGCCGAAAATCTTCTACTGGCTCTACTGACAGCGTTGATCTAGATGGTAGAGGCGAGGGGAATCGACTAGCCGGCCCGGGCGAATCTTTATACGGGATATCGAATGGCGAATACCACTCTTACGAAAATGCTCTGTTATTGATACCTTCCTTCATTTAGCTTATATTACCTTGCTGACTTTTTGAATTGCTTGCACTCGGGCCAAGTTTGTATTGGGTAAGTGGGAGATACTATGGAGAGGAGGGGATGGATGAGCTTTTATGAATGAAATGAATTTATGAACAGTAATGACGAGGGCATAAGGTTAAATTCGGTATGGGAATGGGTAAAGAATCGCATCCATGCTTCGGTATATGCACAATTGGGAGGTCGCACAGCTGGTCATGATATGAAGGAAAGGCATATCGGTAGGAGTTTTTGGTCTTTTCCTCTAATGCAAGCGACACCTTTAAGTTATGAACATCATTCTTACATTATATTTGCTCCAACAATCTCAAAATACAGTGAAACCGAACCCCTTTCTTTTTGACAAAGATGTTAATTTCTGCATTCAGACGGACGGATAAACTTCAAAATTTAGGTGCCTCATTGTACTGACAATGTGTGAAATTGGGTCCGACATTTAGATATACTCTGACGCTCCTTAATAACCTCATAATCAGGCTGAATGTAAGATGGCGCCTTTACCTTCAAGTCTCGTCACTACATGGGCCTGAGATCTAGCCATAGTAAGTTTTGATCGATTGACGGTATGTCGAACGGACAACGTTGAAATGATGGGTGTAGAAATGCATCATGTACCAACGCCTCCAAGGCGTTGAACATCGTAGTCACAGTTCTGCTTTCGACCGATGTCTACTCATTACTGTGTTTACTACTTTTCCTATGTCATTATAGGAATATTTGAGGCCCATCTGAAATTTCTGGTGCATTTTTCATTGGCCTTGTTGTCTATTTCCTGCAAAGATGCTTGAATTCATGGACTTCAATATATGATACTTGATCACTTTGTAGACTCCATACATGTCGTTTGCAGGGACTGCTTCAGAGGCTTCGATATGGTTTTCGCAAAGCGGTTAAACTTCTACACGCATGTTGTGAGAGCGAGGCGTGAAATTATATTGGACTGACTTCTTGATATATATCTTGTATTTGAACAAGGTCCCTCCCTATCTTCCACTCCATTACTGCTCTACATTCCTCTCAACTACAACTGCACCATAGCACGCTCCCTCTCTCCTACAAAAACATCTCATCTCAACTCACCCTATCTCATCCCATCTCATCTTCCCGCATCCACCCACCTCACCCACCAAAAGTGAATATAACCTCACTCACCCGCATCCCCCTCCCAATTACTTCCCCCAGAAGAAAATATCCCCTACCACTCCAAAAACAAAAACAAAAGACAAAAAATTAAGGACGCTCTATGCAACAAATCCTGGAGACCCCTTAATTTAAACCAGGCGAACTGATTCTTCAAGAAGACAATCACTTTATAGTCTTGTTAAGCAGAGGTGCCGTTTTACGGGCATGTGCATATTCAGCGCGTTACCACTGAACCAGCATGGCATATTTTGTTTCTTGGATGTGGGAAGAGGAGGGGTTGGGGATTATATTGGAAGGTGAGATGAGGTTGGCTTGGGTGAATGCGAGGGATAGGTTTGAGGATGTGGACTTGGGTGAGGGGTTGGAGATGGGGTTTGAGGAGGAGGGCTGTGATATGTAGATATGTACGTCTCTTTTGATGTTTACAGAGTTGATAGCTGCGAAACATTGTCTGGAGGTATTTGTTGCGCCTTGCGGACTGATCCTATTCTCTCGCGGGTAATTAAATCTTTTGAGGGTCGCATTGTAACAACCAATTTCCCCTCATTCATCTGAACCATTCATGAGTCCTCTAGACCTTTCTCGATCGAGTCCTCGAGGAATATGAATAATATAATCACCCAATCTATCTACGCCATCCATCCATCCATATCCATATCCGTATTCCCAGTTGGTATCTTGAAACTCCTTTTATCATTGTGAATTAAATCCAGCCCAGAAATTATCCAGTACTGGCCATTACCAACCCAAACAATCCATCATTATCAAGCCTCAACTTCCCACTCACGATCTCCTTCCCAGACTCCTCCCAACAGAACTCATAGTCCTCATACTTTCCCTCCTCTCCTCTCCTCCGATCGCTTCCCCAATCCCTGCCGCAACATTCTTCGGAAACGCCATCTCGGGCATCTCCCACGTTCGCTCTCCATGCCCATTCATATTCACACTGGGCATTCCACTATTTTCCTTTTGCCTCCCATGCACATCATGACTCTTCGAGCTGTTGTGACTTTTCGCTACACTCCCCCTCGTCTTATGTCCCCCCACACTCTCAACTTTATCCCCCACCTCCGCATCAAAATCCCACTCGCGCCAAAAATCTCTTTTTCCCCTTGTGGCTCTGCGTACCCAACCAGGCAATAAGCCACCGCGAACTTTATATGTCCAGTAATCTTTTAACTCGTAGTCGTGTGGCATAATTCTTCCTCCTGACATTTTCGCCAATACCCATGCTGATGTATTAAGTAATGTATATGTAACGATTCCAGTAATGAGTCCGTAAGCGATCGAATACGTAAAGGGCATAATTGCCAGCGTCAGAAAAGCCGGAATAGAATCTCCCAGGTACCGCCAATTAATCTCCGTGCACGCGCGTGCCATCATCGCTCCGACAAGTATTAAAGTACACCCTGTTGCCCAAGGAGGTATACTAGCGAATATTGGCGCGAAGAAAAGACTGATGAAGAAGCAGAAACCGGTGGTGACGGCTGTGAGTCCTGTAACGCCTCCTTCTGATATACCAGCGCCCGATTCGATAAATGCAGTGACAGGAGGTGAGCCCACAAAGGAACCAAGAGATATGCCAAAGGCGTCGACGAGATAGGCTACGGCGCTACCTTCAAAATCCTGCGTATCTTCGTCGATGGCTCCACAGAAACGAGCCATCGAATATAACGTTCCGGTACAATCAAGGATATCGACGTAAAGGAAAGTGATGAGTGCGGATGCGAATTGTCCAGCCGCAGCTCCAGTGATATTCCAATCTTGCACAGCTAGCACTCGCGAAATTGGATGAAAGGTGACGATTTTCTTAAAGAACTCGAATGCCGCGTCGCCAGAAACCGTAGGAGGGAAATAAGTAACGGAGGTATTGCGCGGCCACGAAACGATAGAGACGAGGAGAATCCCGGCTATGACTGCACCTTTGACACGGTACATCATGAGGAACGCTGTGAACATTCCCCCACCGAAGATGCCAAGCCACATTGTCGGACTTCGCATCTTTCCAGATATGCAAGTTCCATCTGGAGCAATAAGCTCGGGTATACAGCCAGTTACTTGAAGAGGTACATCGGCATTACTACCTGTGATAGCACCGATTCCCGCACTATAAGTAAGTCCAATGAGAGCGAGATAAAGTCCAATGCCTGCACCGCTAGCTATCTTCAAGCTTCGAGGTATTGCGCGAGCAAGCCATTGTCTGAGCCCGAGTATCGAGAGCGCAACAAAGAGTAATCCTTCGATGAATACAGCTGTCAATGCTAGTCTATATGAGACGGGTCCTTGTCCATGTATTCCAACAACTTGATAAGCAAAATATGCATTTAAACCCATTCCGGGGGCCAGCGCTATCGGCATATTTGCAAAAACACCCATGCAAAAACTCGTCAGTGCAGATATCGCTGCCGTGCCTGTGACTAAATCCTGGTTGACTTCCTGAACACATATCTGGTAACTGGGATCTGTTGAACTGTCTAGGCAGAAGGGATCCGTAGATCCAGGAGGGTAATCGCATACACATGTTCCTCCGGTAGCTTGAAAGATGTGAGGAGAGTTAACAAGGTATAGGTAGGAAACTTACCTGATACGATCGATGAATTTACTGAGATGATGTATGCCATAGCAAAGAACGTGGCAAGACCAGCTCTCACTTCTGTCAAAAACCTAGAGCCTTTTCTCTCGTACCTATGCCCGGAAAATTCTAGTCTGAATCGTCTTCCAACGGCGCTCTTCGCCACGGTCATATTCGTCTTCTCCACCTAAAGTCTAATAAGCATTAGAATGTTCAGAGATTCTAGGTGATGCGTACCCAACCCATGATGGAAAGATATATGGTGTATCATGCAATGAAAGAGGAGGGTCCTTTGAAGAGATTGTCTTGTGTGATATGGGAAATCTTCTATATGGTCGATGTTATATACATGACCCTAATTTATCGTGAAAATTAAGTTTCTATTGTTGATCAACCAGGCACGATTGTCCAGTTATTGTCCGACTTTACTGGCAAACCTAACAAAGGTAGAACTGATATAATTTTCTGATTCGTTTGGAATATTCCCGAAAAGTAATAAATCCGATTACTCCAACATTCATCCGCTATAGACATGAAACGTAAGATATAAAGATTCAAGAGAATGACGATGTTGGTCTGTGACGAATCTAATACGAGGGACGTCTAGAATACATATTATGATCGAGAGGGATTGTGGAAAACGGGTTGCGACTGAAAGCGCGGATCAAACGTTGAGACCTACAGATCCAAAAACGAAGGAAGAAAAGGTAAAAATACGATGAAGGCAAAGGTATAGACGGCGGAAATAGCATATGGATGGCACATGCCCGGTAGTCACTGCAGCCGCGTGTAACGTGTAGCATGATAAAATCCGTCAAACAAGCTGGATCCAAACTTTCAGATCAATCGGTGGCTCAACGTTTTTCAAAGGCTTAACTAATCGTGCCACCCACCACCCAACGCACCTTATCTATGGTTAATTCTTCCGAGGCCTTTTATAACAAAATTGTCCAATGATTATGGGCCGCAAGACTGCAGCCTTTTAGCTTCTGTCGTTCCGCCCCCAGTATCTCTGTGGCACCCCGCTCCATGTATTTATTCTCATATCGGGACAAGAACCCCACTTGGGAATCAAGTCCGCCAAATTCGGGATACACTACCGAGAGGAGCAGCTCGGTGTTAGCCACATTATCTGATACATTAAAAAGTAATCTGTACAGAATGCTGTTAGCATCGCCATGATCAGACGTAGATAAGTTCGCCTAATGCCCACTAGGAACATGAATTTCTCTCTCATGTTACAAGAGATGATATTCCAAATACTCCTAGTTGCCGAAGCAGCGAAGCTGATCAGAATATTGCAAGAAACTTAATTTCGTTGGAAGGAAAAATTACCGGGCGGCACAGAAAATGTACTGGATACTTTACGAGGAATGTCGGGAAATGAAATCAGCCACCGTATGCCGAGCCAGTCAAAGGACAACTTTGAGGCTTCCGATACCAATCATCCAAGGACTGTCTGATAACGACCGGAATTATCATTCGTTGTTATCCAACTCAACAAATATTCATGGAATGTTAAATTGCTCAAGTCTGCATTCAAAAATTTAAATCTGGTTCTAGCTGGGTTGAGGGTTAGAGATACAAATTCTGAGACAACCAAACAATCATTTCTTACCGCTGTTGTGCGAGGAATCTTGCATCACTTACCTTTCTTGGATTATTGATACACATTTCCTCATCCAAACCAATTTTCAGACTCCCGTTGTCATGATGGCAACGACTTCTGCAGTGTTTTCTCCTCGTGATACAATACCGGCCGCAGTGATCAGTGAAAGCTGCAGCTATTTCTCGGCTGAATTGTTCGGCTTGATTTTAGCCAATAGCTTCACATTTATGCGTATCGCCAATTTGGCAATCGTGATATCATTTGCTTACACAATGAACCTCGGTTAGTCAACAGATGCTCAATTGGGGAGGACGATTGTGGAGTGTAAATGTCAGTGTGTTTTCTTTTTTTCGAGTCATTTACGAACGTTTGATATTGTTTGCGAGCAATGCAAAGCAGGCAAATGAAATTGTCGACGAGTTACACCCAATCAAGGTTTAGAAGATGTAAGTTATTTGACCTCCTTAGCAATTTCTGAATGAGTAGGTAATCGAAGAGGTCCAGCATTGGAGTTTGAGTTGGAGAAGCAGAAAAGCCCCACGGATGCAACATTGACAAACGGATACATACTCTTTTCGGGGTAACACTCTGTAGAGAAAGAGGTAATCAGTCTACCGATTTGACTTCAAGCCTTGCCAGATTTCCCTTAGACGTGATATACGATCTGTACTCATGCATGCATTGATATACATCTATGTGCTATGTTGTACAGCAGATGGGGGGTTATTTTATGCTGTGTGCATTCGGAGTTTGTATGGTGAATCATTTAGCACGTTATCCAGGGTTTACTCGCAGAAGATTATTTCTCTTCAGTCGTGATGAGAGCCAACCATAAGTCATGTCGTGGAAGTTTTCTTCATTAAATAAAGATGAGAGCTGGCCGTTACTGGTCTTGCTTCCGGATGTTTGAAGAAGTATGTGCAGTCAACGATGCTAAATTGAAATCGAACATCGGACCAGATATTATCCGAAGTGTACAAGCGATTCTTGATCAACAATAGCTTGACTCTGGAAGAGGAACAGGTGGGGAAATATCGAATGAGGAAAGAATATCCTAAATCCATTCCTGACAAACGAAATAATGACAGAATGGGTGAGATACATCGAGCTACATCTGACATGTACCGAATGATAAAGACCAGCGTCTTACACTGTAATCGGTGAAAAGCTGTGTTAAAATGAGGCTCATAATCTTGACCTCCTGATAGTTGGCAATTGTCAGCTTCGTTCGTTATACATCAATTTTGAATTGCGTAATTTATCTATATGAGATGGGACAGAACCAGATAATACTAGACCAAAGCGTTCGAAGTACCCACTTCGTAGTTAATCAGGTATAGTGCTTGTTAATCACTTAGCATGGTACGGACAGCTACATCCAGCGGAAGGAAGATAATATCACGCAGTGAGGAGAGCCGAAAACAGGTATATAAGTACCCGCACATGTGACATCATATTGTCTAACATTGGTTCTGACAGTCTGAAGGGTAGTGCTTGAAGGCGATTATCTTCCGGCAGGAGAGAGACTTAACAGTCGCATGGCAGTTGCACCTAATAATGCTTTGGTCGAGATGCATGATCCGGACGATGGCGATGAAGCGACAAACTCCATTTCGAAGATAGGGGCTGGACTTGGCAAGCATTTCTATATCTCGACACAATATCATGCAGGGTGCTTCACTTGAAACGGGACTAGAATGCACCGGAAAGGGCACATGAGCTTTTGGTCAGAAAGCACAACGACGTTCTCACTTCCCTGCACTCAGGATACTCTTATTGTAGGTCTTAGGTTACAGTATGGCTTATTAGATACCCGGCTTCAGTGTCTTGCAGAATGAGTAGGATGGTCCTAGGCTGAGTAGGAAAAGTTCTGATTGGGGAAGCGAGTTTCTAACCAACTTTTGAAAGGATATGTGCAGTAGGGTATGAATAGGTTTTAAGTTTTATACAGCGAAAATATAAAAATACACATTGTGGATATGTGCATCAAACCATCCCCCAAATTTTAAATGCCGCCAATGCACCATGCTCGATTCCATCAAAGTTTGAACGCCGTCTCCCTTACCTTTTCCAATTCCCGTTTTGATCTATTCTAAAAATGTGAAAAGATTTGTATGCAATATGTTCATCGCGCGTGTGGCTTCGTAAGCGTCTATGACACAAGATATGTTGATCTCACTCGCCCCTGAATGTCGCTTGTTAGTTGTCGAATCGCTATGTGGGACGGAGATTCTAAATTTACCCTGAGATATCATTTCGATATTGACGTTATTTTCTCCAAGAGTAGAAAACATCTTGCCAGCAATTCCGACCATATTTTTCATTTCCGATCCCACTAGACTGAGGATTGCCATTTCATTGAGGATGCTGACTTCGCCGCACTCTTGAAGCTCCGCTTTGGTACTCTGCATATCTTCTGCAGAGATATACGCCGAATGAACAGCCATGGAAACATGAACCTCACTGGTGGAAATAAGATCCACAGAAATCTGTCGACTGTCCAATATGGAAAATACCTTTGCAAAGAATCCGTGCGAAATCGATCTCTTATTCGAATGTACGTTGATAACGGAGATCTTGTCCTTGATAGTAACAGCCGTAGGGCGCTTAGGCGTTTTCTTCAGACTTACAGGACTTGGGCTTCTCGCATGGGTGTGCTGCGAAGGTTCTAATATAGGATCGGGAAGAATGATTGTGCCATTTCCCTGTGGGTTTTTAACGTTTTTGATCCGAATCTTGATCGGTGGGGTCGCTCGAATGACTTGGTCCATAGTGAGATGATGGATGACCTCGGACCCGTAAAAAGTTAACTCTGCTGCTTCGGATGGTGTTATAGTGGACAAAAGTCGGGCGGTTGGCACTTTCGAGGGATCTGCAGTAAATATACCATCAACTTCCTTCCATACTTGCAATTCTTCTGCTGCAACTCCCACAGCCACTAATGCTGCGCAAAGATCTGTATATCCTCTTCCGATTTCTCCATCCATCAAACCACCTGGAACGGTTCCAAAATATCCAGTAATAATTGGCACTCTATCCTGGCAAGCGTCGATTTTCTCTTTTATCGCCGCAGCCACGTCTCTGTAGAACTCTAAGTTCATCCCCTTGGGGGTCTTGAAATGGATAGCATCCGAGAGGTCTACGTATTCGGCATCAACTCCCTATAATATATATCGTAAGCACGGCGCAATTGGAATGCTTTATATAGCCTACCCTGTCTTGTAATAAAGCTGCCACAAATCTACAGCTAAGTTTCTCTCCAAAGCTGACCAGGCGATCCTTTGATCTCGAATCAATTTCCAGATGCCATCGTTCAACAGCCAATCGATATTCCTGTATCTCCTTACACTCCGTTTCAATGTCCTTTGCGAGCCTCGAGGCTATAGCCTCATCTTGTATATGTGACCTCGCTGCTGCGATGTGATCGTCACGGATAACGTCCACCAGTCTTTCGTATTTGCTAACTAAGCTCTTGTAATTTTCTGAATCCGAGTCTTTCAAAGAGTTGACAGACTGAAGGACACTGTGGATTTCCAACAATCTGCAAAGGCCAGAATTAGTATATCTTCGCATGCGCCATCCTTTGTGATTTCGATAATCCTCACCGACTCGTTGTGCCCTCGACCTTCTTCCCAGTACTTCTCGCGGAACAGACAACTGCGATTCTATGATGTTTTAAGCTTGCACTGGATGCCCAATTAGTTTCAAATCACTATGATTGGCAAGGTTCCACAATCCACCTACCGAACAATGTCTTCCGCAATATTCACAGCGAATTTGCCTACACTTGTGCCACCAAATTTTTGCACTACCCAGCTTCTGTGACTGTCATTGTGGTTCAATGAATTGGATATTAACGGTGAAGCGTCGGGATGCCCGTTGCACTGAACTTCAGTCGTCATTGTCCAAAACTGTCTGTGAATGATTGAAATAGATGACTGCAAGATAAATGAGTTATAAAATTGAAACCATTAACTAAGCTATCTGAAGTTAAATGTAAGATGCAATGTAGGAAAGTTCAAGAAACATTGAAGAAGTTGAAAAGAGTCATACCAGGCACATACGTTCAATTCATTAGTAGAAACAATTATTTTCGAACCTGCATCGGCATGATATCGGAGCAAGTCAATGCGGGACCACAGTTCAATCACGTCAACGGTCAGTTCCTTCCTTCCCTCAATCAAGTCTTTATCATTAGCGAGCTTATAGGGAAAATAGATCGGAGCTAACACGATAAGATTTTGATGGAGAAATAGAAAAAGGGGGGTAAAGGTTAATTTTGGTCCGAAATTCGAATATATATGCCTAGGTAACAAATGATTTTGGTTGCATTCTAAATATTCGTCTGAGTCTTTGTTGGAGTAAAGATAATGCTCAGGTAGATATTGCGTGATGTTATTCTTTTTCATAAAGAAAATACTCGAGTAGTCGCAGAGGGTATCTAGGTATGTTTCATTCATTAACACAACAAAAAGCCTATCAAGTACCGTTTGTTAGGACTCGATGTTTCATTGTTTGAAGAAGAATGAGGAATTGCTTCTAAATCTTTCAACATTAGACAAGACATCGGTAGTCTGTTTCATATTCAGATGCGCCAAGTCAATGGAGGTGTGAACTTTGAGACTTTCGAAATAGTTGTACTTCAATGCTCAATATAATTGATTGAAAGGACATTCATTATTACGACGGCTTTCTTCAAGCCAAGTAATATTAGATCATATATAGAAACCAGTTTTCATACCCTTCCTTCCTTCTCACCATTATTCCCCGTTATTGATAATTACAAAAAGATAATCCTAGTCTTTGCACGGAAACGCCATCAAATCCAGTACTCCAAAGATTTTTGGAGCCAAAACCGTCAATATTCCAAATAGAGAACAATACTCAAATCGCCAGAGTAAGATAATCAAGACCATCCCAAATATACACCAGGTATCCATCCATTCTACAGCCATTCGTTTAATCGTTGGTCGTTAAAAAAATCATCCTTTCCTGTCACATTATCCAACCCCAACCCTTTGACCATCCATTGCGCCGCAAATTTGACCCCAATTCTCAAGATTTGGAGTGTTATTCGAACTCAAGACAAAGCTCCCTGTGACATAGCATGAAGAGAATTAGATTCCATCGACGCGTGCCCCTCATCTTGACCGAATCCATATTTTCCCATAGAAAATTCATCGTCGGGTGTCCTCATTCCAATCCCACTATCATCATGACCAGCAGCTGCATTCATAGCAGCCTCTCTTGCAAGGTCCATTGGTCGAGGACCCGAAACGCTTCGCTCACCATTCACTCCACGCCCAGCAAATTCATCACTTCCACCACTATATCGGCCATCTTGCTGGCTATTTCTCCGACTTGCAGCGGGGTTTCTAGGCACGTTGCCCATCGCACCTTGAATGGTTTCACGCTGCATAAACCCTCCTTGTTCGGCCATGAATGCAATCATTTCGTCTAGCCAACATTTAGTAACCCACCAAGCACCAAAACTTTTACCTTGGGCAATGGTAAGATCTCTCATCACAGCTGTGCCAATCTTTTGGACACACCAAACAATTTCTGCATGTGTAGCATACGGAAATTTGCCAGGTAGGGAGAGAAGCATATTCACCCAACGATCGAGAACATTTTCTGTGGTCGGGTCGGCATGGACGCTCGCTTGTCGTTGACGGCCCATACGCGCAACCATTTCTCCAAAAGGAGTTTGTCCTTCCGTCTCCCACGACACCTCGCTTGGATCAAGAAGATCACGTAATTCCGTTATCAATAGATTTACCACGTCATCCATTCCTCTCGTAGGCACACTTTCCGCAACCTTTCTTATGTTGACCATGGTTATAAAGTCCTCATACATTGTATCACGATTGTAGGGATTAGATAGCATGTTCGCTGCAGCATGAGCAGTTAGATTGACTCTTAATTCTTTGTCCAAAAGGCTTGCAAAAGTTGTAGCTGGCCCGACTTTCGCTTCGATAACATGTGCTGGCTGGCCGTGAAATGAGTTTTGAATGTGTGTAACTAGACGATCGGAGATATTGCGTAAAGTATCCAAAACGACTTTAGGCACAACTTGAAGTGTTAGAGGCGCCACGACGCGCATCATACTTTGGTACATGATTATATCGCACTGGTTAATCCACGGTGCGAGTGCTTTGTCGGCAAACAACTTTTGTACAGGCATGGTCAAAGTGCCCTGAAAAGCCGTAAAAAGATGGAAGAATGTCTTCTCTTTGCAGAAACGGACTTGTTCAACGAGGGAAGTGCAATGAGAACGATAAAGCGCAGATAATGCAAGTGCTGAATCTGAGTCGGTGCCAATGGGCAAAAAGGGTTGGATCTTGGGAAGCAAAATAGCTCCATATTCTTGCATAGAAGGTTCCCCTAAGGGTGCAAAATGAAGAACCTGAGGTGTCTTTGTTGTGCATTCGAGATCTGCAAGCTTCGCAACTACTGGGTGGGTGTAGAGACTATGAGGTCTAATGAATCCTCCCGATCGTTGCTTGCGTTGTTCAGGTTCTTGAGCAATTGCGGGAGACGGAAATGGAGCTCGATCAATTGGGTATTTAACGTCCGGGTATTGAATTTGCGATGTCATACTTTGACTGATTAATTAGCGATGAGTGAATACAGAGGGTAGAGATTAATATACTTGAAACTTTGAGCAAAATTTGCATCGTTAAAGTTTGTAATAGGTTGATGAGTTTGGGTCTCGTGCAGTTGTGGCTGGTCATCCCTGAGACTGAAATTCACGTAGTGATATTTAGATTCACCGCGCACACCAAGCCGCCGAGTCTTTAATCCTGGGAAAAGTACACGAACAAGTTTTCCAAAAGATGCCGGATTCAAAACTGTTACCTTTTCTGTACCGCATCTCGAAACGTAATTTGCGTAAACACGACCTCTCGGTACAGACCCCGTACCTTTATCACAGACTTTGTTGATCCTAAAAGGGCTTTGTTAACGTGATTCAAAACTTCATTATGTGGTGCACCTACCAGAGCATAGCAAATACTTGTCTCTGTCTTTCCGATTGTGGTCCTCTTTCGTTCAAGAGAAGTTCCGCAGCAATGTCTTGTAAGGAGCGGTGTTTGTTCGCGTGAAATAACTGTCTCATCTCTAACTCATTGGCAGCGCTCGATCTCGAGGTTTTCTTTGTCGCTCCAGTTGCCCCGATTATGGAATCCACCTCGTCTTGCTCATCACTGCGACCTTCTAGAACTTGGCTATCCCCCTCTCCATAATTTTGAGCGTAGTTCTCCATTGGTATAGATTGGCGTCCATTTTCAGGCCTATATTGCACCTCCGAATGATACGATTGTAAATTGTGATTCGAGACGCCATTGAGAGAATGCTCCATGTCAAAAGATCGGGGATTTTGTAGCTGCGAAGCACTATGCATAACCATGTCTTCGGCTGACAATTGCGGAATATTGTTGTGTTGTGGATTGGAGTTATTATCATACCACTGCGCCGGATCCATATATTGCTGCTCCAGTACCGGTTGCGCAAGTCCGCTATGAACACTCGTTGTGGAAGCTCGAGATTGAGGACGTTTACGAGGTTTAGCGGACATGGAAGTATTAGATCTCGATCGTTTAACAGGATTTTTTTCTCCGGGTGGTTGTTGATCTTCAGTGTTCCAAAGAAGTTAGAATATAGACACACATTGGAAGATTTCGCGCATTGTAGCGCGTCATGTGTAGAGAAGAGTATCATCACTTACCCATAATTCTCATGCGAGGTTGTTGTTCGTGGAGTCGGAGAAAATGGTCGGAAAAAGTGGCTGGGGCTTTGTTTATTCTGCGATGTGTACCCTTTCTTGACTTGATTCTGGTCTTTTATGGACCTTCTAATGCTCTGATGCCAATCCGATCCTGCGATATGGATACTTACCGATTGAAAGGAGAGCAAGTCGCTGCCGTTGTCGTCCTTTGTCGTGATATGTTTTTTGAGAAGTTGATTCCAATTGTTTACGAGGTCTTGAGGTATTCCGGTTAACGGGGAAGCAGAACCCAGGCCGAATTAGGATTAGTACAATGATTATTGATGATTGGAGGATTCACAACAAAACAAACATCATTTCTGAGGGTGAGAGGTAAGAATTGGTGAGACTTTCATTTCTCACTTCGGATGGGCAAAAGTAGGTATGGTAGCGGTACGGACACTTTTGCTGACAGCATGAAGTAAAAATCATTTTGCATTATTTATATACGTACTGTAATCTGTTCGCATTCTTTCAAATCTTAATTTCCCTTATGTTGGCGGTGAACTCGGAGACTCGACCTTTCTCTGCTAACTCATGCAAAGTAATGAAAAATGTCTTGAATGAAAGTAATAATAGGTATGCATCTTGTATTATTTAAGACTTGTCAAAATCGTTACAGAAATGTATGCCAGACTTTCATCTGGCTGGAGTACGTACTCCAGAGTCGAAGAAACGTTCGCGGATGCTTCGATGTGAGAACTCATGAAGAAGAGCAGAAAGTAGATGGAGAGATAAGAACAACCTCGCCCACTAACCGATTGATGGATATCATATACGTTGCAAATTCTTTATTGCGAGTTGAATAGAGGCGTTCAAGGTAGATATGTCTGAACAACTTGTACTTCAGCAGCCTCCCCCTTCCCTGATGCTTATGTGTATTTCCAATGCTCAAACATAGATGTTCTATACTCATGTTCTAATCTATGTGTGATATTCTATGTCTTCTCCCACTTCTTAACGATATGCATCCCAATCTATTCTACTCATTCGAAGGAAATGGTGTATGTCTTGTTTTTGATCGACAGGTGTCTAGAATAAGAGCAATCCACCAGTCTGGGCGGCAATCCGATGATGAGAAGCTTGAAGATTCCGACCTAGTTTGAACATCCCAATGGTTTGAAATGTTGATTTCAGTTGGAATACCGCACTCCTTGTAAACATTAGAGGTTTCCATCCAGTCTGATAGTCCGGACCATTGGCATCTTGCGGATGAAGCGTGCTGGCTTGTCTTGTTACCCACGGCTAGCTATCTACTAGTCATTGTCTATCTATGATATAAGTCACGTTCGTTCGTCGCTCACATTGTTAAAGAACATAGCTGGAGAAATGAGTAATTATGAAGTATATACACATCTACACAATATCTATTCATTGTTTAGATCTGTGTGTTTTGGACCAGGCACGACATATCTGACCATGATGAACACTGACAACTTGCAGACTAGCCACTTATAGAATTACTGAATGTTCATCCATCACGGACACCGAGCTTACCATCTCATGCACCTATTTGGATACGACGTTTCTTCTCCAAGAAGAAAGGGTGAAGTATTGATTGTACAGTTGGCACATCCAAATCTTCCCGACCAGCGTCTACCAATAAAAGGAGACAAAATATAAAACCCTAATCGTGGGGCAAGTCTGTTCCACATTCCTCCGAAGCATTCTACCAGCTTCCGTACTCGAAAGACGAAGAAGATAAGAACTTTCAAGACCTTCATACGGCAACAGATTAACTCGAGTAAATCCTTTGAAACAGATGTAAGCCCCTTTGTAACGAGTAAAATGTAATTGTTTGAACGCATTCATAAATTCCATGGATTTGAATCAATTTACTCTTTGTGTTTTGTTGCAAAAGAGATAATGTTGACCCCCGCTCCTGATCGGTTGTCAAAATTACCCAAGCTTTTCCGGCCAGTTCGTCATTTCATAGTAGCATAGTAGCGAAGTAGCGTCAGAACAAAGGAACACTTTTTGCCCAACCATTCTCTTTCCTCCAAAGTTGTCCCACAACACAAATAACAATAAGCTCCTCGAAATTTGCACTCGCAAAAGCTGCATACATCTCAACAATCCTCAGAAACCCTTCGTAGCACATATCTTCCAAAATGTCGTTCCAAGACAAAGTTCAGGGAACCATCTCCCAAATTGATAAGGAAGTAAGTTCCCGCATACTCCGGACTTGAAAACCGACAACGAGTCGATTCTGGCTACGACTGATGTGCTGAAAGTGCGTTGATGTATGGACTTTTTGACTAACTGTGGACTCAGCTCTCCAAGTACCCAACCTTGAACAACCTCGAGAAGCAAAGCAACGTTCCCAAGGTCTACGCTTTCTTGGGTGTTATTGCATTCTACTTCTTTTTCATCTTCTTCAACATCGGAGGTCAGCTTCTTACCAACCTTGCGGGATTTGTTCTTCCAGGGTACTACTCTTTGGATGCTTTGTTCAGCACTGGAAAAACGGACGACACTCAATGGCTCACGGTAAATAATTCGAAATTGATATTCAATTGCCGTTGCTAATGTGTATATTCAGTACTGGGTTGTATTTGCCTTCTTGACTGTGTTTGAGAGCGTGTTCACCGTTGTCTACTGGTTCCCCTTCTACTACACCTTCAAGTTCATCCTTGTTTTGTGGCTCGCACTCCCAATCACCAGGTAAGAGCTATATGGACCCAATCATGTCTCCTTAGAACATCACTAATAATTTGTAATAGCGGTGCCCAAATTGTATTCCGCTCCTTCATTTCACCAGTCTTCTCCAGATACTTCTCTGGAGCTTCCAAGGTCAGCGCCAGCGCAGACAAGTCCTTGTAATGGACTAACAAGCGTGTACCACTATCGTGCTGCCGAATTCATTCACCTAAGCAATATATGGGTGGAATAGTGGGAACATGCACAAAGTCACAAATGAAGATTGTAGGCGTCAGACTATAAGGGGGGTGGTGTCTTGAGCCGTGGACGTTGAAGGTGGAGTCGCAAATGCCAACCATGATGCTGGGGAACATTGCAACGAATTCCTTATCATGTATGGGATAGTTCAGGTGCTCTGTTGATATGACCTGAAACGTATCAAGATTCTCGTAATTCTTTGTTGGTTCAGATTGCTGGGGTATATGGTAGAGGATATTATCGTTGACTAGTTTATTCAGTTGGTACATATGATATGAAAATGAGGAGATGAGACTGATAAGATTCGTGCTTCACAATTACCGGAATGCTTAGAGGTAAATCTGTATCTTGGCCCTTGAGTATTTTGTTTTGCATACCATCGTGATTGCCACAACTGCCATACTTGGACTATAATTTGTAAACTATAAAATATAGTACCACGTAGAGGGGTAGTTGGAGATGATCAACTAAAAACAAAACTCTATCATTGGCCAAGACATCAGGGTACAGTTGGTGGACCGAGAGCTTGAGACTTCACTCAAACACCAAAACTATCTCAAACAACCTTTCGTAGGACAAACCACATTCTTTAAACACTCAATTGATTGCAATTATGAATACCAGACGCCAGATGTCGAATCTTCTCGAATAGAAATTGATGCTTAAACTTTCGAACAACAAGCTTTGCGACTTTCCGATGGGCATTTTACAAATACCGCCATCGCAATGCCTCTGCCAAAGCTCAGTCCGCTGCAATCGCGGCTGGCCGCATCCCTCATGGGATCAATAATGCTTCTGATATTATATCTGACCTTTTCATCTTCTCACTTTGCATACGCCACCGATGTTGATTCGATACAACCAGAAGACCATAATCACGAAAGGTTAATGGATATAAACATGTTGGCCCTGGATGGTGAAGAGGAGGATATAGAAATAAGGAACGAAGGATATGAAGCCGAATTTGTAGGGTTCGATCGGAGCATAATTGGGAGGGTTGCATCGGCGACTGATCCCACTCCATTACTCAACAATCGGGCTGTAACGACAAATGTTGAACAGGGGCAAACGATACCGTTTTCATTCCTAAACTCCTCATTATGGGGAGCCCTTTCTCCACAAGCAAGCGGTTTACCCTCCCCTGTTAAGTTGCGTAAAAGAGACACTGAGAGCGTTGGCAATAGAGAAGATGGGGAGCAGATTCTGTCTGAAGACAGGAGACAAAATTCCACTTTGCAGCCTCGGCAGTCGAGCTCCTCAAGTACCAGGACGCTATATATTACGGTCAATACTTGCACACAGCCCGAGGCTGTAGGCGCGAATGTGGTGGCGCCCTCGCAGTTGAATCTTTACATATCACAGTCTGAAAAGAATAAGAATCCTGGACCCGGACAGGATGACAGTTTACAACAAACCTACCAATTGGAAGGCGGCGCTGCAATGGTCACTTTGAATGCTACTGGAGATGTCTTCATCGGTTTGACCGGTTTGAATATGACCTCGAACTACACGGGCGCGTGGAATGCGGAGATTGCAGCTTCCATCGATGCACCATACCATTATTACCACAGCGATGAAGAGAATCTCGTCCTGGTAGATAGTGATAGCGCATCAGCCCTTCTGGTTACCAACGATCTCACCACGGATAACGGCTCAATATATGAGGAATGGGTTAATCTGGCACCACCTTTCACTATGTTTGCTAGTAAAACGATCAACTCTTCCACAGCAGGTTTGCAATATTCGTATTGTGGATTGGAGAAGCAGGCCGAAATAGCAGGAACTATCAATGGTGGTCAGAAAACCGACAAAATAAAAATGTCGATGACTACTAGAGGAAAAATTGATGCTCCCAAGCAGCAATTCTACTTTGATGGGTTGACTGCGGGCACGTCTTACTATGGTATTCTTGCAATGAACGGCAATGCAACTGCGCTTGGGCGCGAGGGAGTAGGCGGTGGTGGACAGGTCTGGAAAGCTATGACCTTTTCCACGATTACAGGTATGTGGTTTTGATAGAAGCAGATTGATTGTTGAACTAACTCTCCACGTAGCCGATAACTGTGCCCTCGTGTATAATCTCTCGTTCTGCGACCAAGTGGCCTGGACCGTTCCAGCAAATCCCAATACATTTCCAAACACTACAGCTCTTGGAGAATGGTACGATAACTCAACCTACCAATCTTATAAGTACTTCAAGAAGGCTTTGGCACAGATTCCTTGCAATACTACTTCATCTGCTCAGTATTCTCTAGCTCAAAACTGCACGTCTTGCGATGCAGCGTACAAGGCATGGCTTTGTTCGGTGACGATACCAAGATGTACTGATTTTTCAAACGATCTTCCGTGGCTACAAGAACGAGGTATGGGACAACCATTTCCAAACGGGACAATGCTTAGCCCGGAGCTACTTGACATAGCGAGCTCTTCACAGCCTGCGAACGGTTCTCGAAATCCAGACATCACCACAACAGTCCAACCAGGGCCTTACAAGGAAATCTTGCCCTGTGATGATTTATGCTATGGAATTGTTCGTGCCTGTCCGGCAATTATGGGTTTCGCATGCCCTCTCCCAGGCGATACGGGCTTTGATACAAGTTATGGCATACATAGAACGGCAAATCAGAGCGGGCAAGTTACGTGCAACTATCCCGGTGCTGTGCATGATCAGTCGATTGGGGGTATAAATTCCATACCACACACACTGGTATTTGGAGCAGCGGTGTTGAGTACAGTGTTCATGTTGAGCGGCATTTGAGGAATTTTCAAACCAGGATAAGGTAGCATAGGGGGCGTAAAAGAAACGGGATCTGATTTAAATGGGACTTTTGGGTTTTGAGTTTTTGAAATACCTCTAGATGAGGAGAGTCGAATGACATTCAAGGCTGTTGGACGACTGACCTTGTATGATGTTGTATTTTTTTATATCACCATGAATTGTAATACATAGACTTTGTGCGATATATGCCTGAAACGCTACACGAAGTGTATGATCATGATGTTTAACCAGCCTCTTCACGCCATGTGATTTCAAATGAAAGATATATACATATACATACGCGAGCTTTTTCTCGGCCCATCGTGGCTCCTGGTAACTGAATCGAGGATTGTCTACAAATCAACATTATTGCATGAATGTATTTCAGACATTTGAATCGGTAGGTATCTAGTAGGTAGGGCGCCTCCTTCGGCGAAGACTATCCGGGGAGTTATGTCCTGCCTGGTGTATTGTCTGACCTCGCTACCTACCTCGCACGTGCCGGTATGTACATGGTGTATCTTGTAAACATCTACAATCTGCAATCTATCATCTATAATAATAACCTTATACAATATTCGATATTCAATCTACCCTGGGTCCTGGGATGGACCATCTGTCTGTCTGGCATCCGTCAGTCCCACTTACTTCTAGAAGGAAAATTTTCTTCTATGAGGATTTTTTTTTTTTACTCTGATTTTTCTTCGATGGATGGGGATTGTGGGTATGAACTATGAAGGAAGAAGATGAATGTAATATAGATCGGAGATAGATAGGGAGGAGGTAGGAGGTGGGTAGTTGGTAGTTGGATCTTGGGTGGGATCTATAAGGTAGGGAAGGTATAAGGCATAATGATTATATCGGTGTTATTTATTTTTATTTTATTTTTTTTATTTTTTTTTATGGGAAGGGACTTGGGAGAGGGTGATGGGAATGCTGATGGATGGTGATGGGATTTGATTTTGATATTGATTTTGATATTGATAGGGATAGGGATAGGGATGTAAGGACCGGGTTGACCGGAGGTTTTTGGCGATGAGAGTTCGGCGAATTCGATGTTGGGATTGAGTGTTTGGTGTGCTGGGCTATGGCGGTTTGCGGGTCAGTAATGCATTGATATACTTTGATGTGAATATGATATGGGATGGATGTAGGTACTTGGGTACGAGGTGGATGAAGGAGAGGTACCGGGAGGCATTGAGAGGGGTCGTATCGTTTACCTATGGAAGCAGGGATGAAATGAAAGGTGGATGGATCATTGGATGCGTCCAGGAGTGTAGAGTAGACTTCCAGATTATCGATTTGCATGTGAGGAGAAGATTGGGGGAAAGGGAATCGAAGCCCAGAAATGAAGCCAAACGATTTTGGGAATAGCCTTGAATGGAAGTGGTGAGAGTGAATTTGGAAACGTCACGTCACGATGTGTTGTACGCGATGTAATTTTAAAATTGGATGAGTTGGGTTTGGTGCGGGTTTGGTGGCTGATTACTGGGGGGAGAATTGGGTATCGGTACCTGGTCGGTTTGGATTGGAGGGCTGAAGCTTTTTTCGCTGATAAGTTTGATTGGGATGGGTGTATGGATTTGGTTGGGTTTTGGTGGGATTTGGTGCGATATGGTTGGATATGTTTGGGGGGATGGTTTATCGATAGGATGGATGGTTTGATGGATCATGGATCATCATCAGGACTTGGGAGAGAGGAAAATCAGCGTCACCGTGGGGTGCAGATTGTTTCTGAGAAGGTTAGATTGGGTTGGCATGGTAAGGTATGGGGTTTACGAGATGCTGAGCTGATATCGAGGTGGATGTGGTGGGAGGAAGGGAGGAAGGGAGGAAGTCACAAAGTCTAGCTGCGTACGAAGGAATACATGGTGGATATTTTTAGATCTTCATCTTCGTCTTCATGATTGAAGCTGGGAGAAGTGGGTGATTTCAGCGAAAATCTACTTACCTCCGTACCTGATAAGTATATTCATCTCATTAGATGCATGAAATACTTGTAGATATTAGTCGATGTTAGTCGATGTTAGTCAATGTTAGTAGGCACTAGGTAGTTAACACCTAGCTACTGTGATCTATATAGAACAAGTTATTGTGAGGGAATTAGATTGACACACTCGTTCGCATGTTTTTAGCATCTACCGGTATCTACCAGGTAGTTGAGTATCCAAAAGACTAAAAGTATCAATTCAAGGTTTTCGTTCCGTTCCTTTAGAGTCTACTTTACAGTCTTTACAGTCTGTATAGTCTGTATAGTCTGTATAGTCTGTATAGTCTTTATAGTCTTTATAGTCTTATAGTCTTCACAGTCTTTATAGCCTTCACAGTCTAATTCTTACAGTCTTTACTATTATCTACCTAGTAAAAGTATAAAAACACGCTAAAACGCGTTACTAGAAAATGTAAACAATAACTCTTTTCGGTCGCGAATCACCTCGATTCTTCCATCGTTTTTCCCCTCCCCCTCTTCATTACCATCTTCCCCTCCTCTTTGACCGCATCAGATTCACATCGTCACATCATCACATCATCATCTTCATAACTTTGAGGGATCTTCACTCAACCTTGCGACCAACAACGACCTTCCTTACTTAAGTTACCGTGTTAATCAATTCTTCCGATATTCCACAAAAAAAACCTTCGGAGGGGGGAAATTGTTACCTAGAATCGACTTCCAGATTCCACTTTTGATCAATTTTAATCCAATCCAACAACTTCGAAAAATTCTAAAAATCTCAAAAATCTACGACTGGATAAAAAAGATTCATAAAATCATTTCTATCCATCCGTGGCGCCAACACCCCAGAGATTCAAAACGCCCTGGCCAGTTGGCCACATCTGAACCACCACTACCACCACTTTTGAAGACGTGCAGGAGAGAGAGAGACCACTTCTCATCCAATCGATTATTGATCCCATATCAAACCTATTACAGGAACACCTCTCAGTACCACTAAGAAGCCAGAGATCAATCCTCACACCTCTTCACTCCCGTACAATCAATTCGACACCATTCGGTACACTCACTGTACCATCCTCATATCATCGGGAGAACGTACAACAACCAAACAGTATCTCTCGCGCATCTTCGCCACAGTGTTACATCCAATGCATCCAGAAAGAGAAAGCTTGTTATTCTGTGAATATCATCGTTAGCTCGCTACATCCATCTTGATCTTTCTTTGACTTTGCATATTGTACCACGATTGGAGTAAATCTTATTACCCCTACCTACCCTGCTTCCATACATGTTGTCCCTACGGTCCCTACGGTCCCTACTCGAGTAACTCTATCAGTTATTTACTTTGGTAGGTGAAATTGTCGGCCAGATTATCAGCCAGATTCAATCTCTCCAGACTTTTGATTCATCGCAAAAGAAATAAAAAAGAGCTTTCAACGAACGAGTCTCAACCTTATCGAGCTCCCTAGGGCCTATCGACTATCTACTATCTAGCTCGACCTTTCCTCTTTGGCTTCTATCAACTTATCAAGCAGCTATTCTACCGATAGAAAGAAGGATCACACGGTCATACCACACAGACCTTTTCAGGTCGACCACCAAGGTACCCATACCATAGAAGCATAGCTCAAGCCGGTCTTTCTTAACAAGGGCATAGCATACTTTCGGGCCACTTCCTTGCTTCCACATCATAACCTTCTTTTTCTCGTGCTCGGCATATCGCCGTCTTACAAGTTGCAATTCCCATTCTTTTTACTCTCCCCACTCAGCCCTTCGTACAATTCGATTCATTTCCTTTATCACCTTACTTTTTCTTCCCGCAACTTTGTGCTTGATTCCGTTCTCTTCCTTCTATTCGTTGTTGTTCCACAATCTATCCCCAC
Organism: Botrytis fragariae; assembly: GCF_013461495.1. Lineage (NCBI taxonomy): Eukaryota > Fungi > Ascomycota > Leotiomycetes > Helotiales > Sclerotiniaceae > Botrytis > Botrytis fragariae. The sequence goes on from NW_023500986.1 coordinate 759,888, forward strand.
ACAAAGCAACGACATCTCAACACATCTGCATCTCGTCTCGTCTCATCGTCAACTTCAACTCCACCACACCATCTTTCAATATTATCAAAAGCTTCAGTCGCATTTTTCGATTCTACCCCTTCACCCGCCGCACACGGGACCGCCATCTTTTTCGCAATCAATTTGATTTTAGTGGTAGCAATCCAGACCACCTTCCCTTGCGTCCTCGCTTTTCCAAACTTGGAATCCACCGTAATCTCGCTCCACAATCCGATCCGTCGTCGATCCTGGACAGCACACACTGAGCACCCACTCCCGGTATGCATGCCTTTAGATAGTCCTCGTTATCCCATGGTGCCTTTTTTCTCTCCTAGAATGACATATTTTTCATAGGGCTAACTAACATCAAATGCTCCAGCTTTTGACACACATCGATACCTATTCAGGAATACCACATCATCGGATCACGCGTTGATTGAAAGAGATCATATCGACTTATCAGCGCGTCGTTGACTATTCACAATGTCTTCGTCGCGTTACACGCAGCAGCCGCTGCAAATATATCAAGATCCCGTCACATCCTATGACAGCGCGCCCATGCCGTCGACGAAAAATTCTTCAAATCAAAAAAAGGCGTCGCCCTTGAGAACGATCAAGAACGGTTCGAAGCGGAACGTCATCTTTAACCCACCTCAGAATGGACCTAGCAAACACTCACCGCTCAAATCGCATAGCCAAATGTCAAGTTCGCCCTCAAGAGCGCCATTCGGCAATAAATTAAACATGGTGCCGATGCCACCACCTGCGGGATCACGACACAATACCGACTCGATTGCGAAAAAACAAACCTTCCAAACCAAGTATAAGAGTGCCCCGCAAAAGGCACTATTTACCACATTCACGAACCCTCAATCTCAAGGAAAAGAAAATTATCCGCACCCTATGTATTCAGCAAAGTCACAACCTCATTTTCGCGACAATTTCTCGAGTAGCAACTTCTCCTTGGAAGGACTGTATGGTCAAAAACCATCACTAAAGCGTTCGTTGATGGAAGCTGCACCCATTCAGGAAGCGAAGGTTCAGGGCAAATCAAAAGTAGAGGAAGGAAATGACGCATCAGGACCTCGAGAACTTCCGGAACCAGATTCATTTCCAGCTATTCACGATGACGGCTTCAAACCTTCGCATAGTTATGCTCAGTTGATCGGCATGTCGATTTTGAGAGCTCCGAAACGACGCCTGACTCTAGCGCAAATTTACAAGTGGATATCCGATAACTACACCTTTTACAATGCGGCAGACGCTGGCTGGCAAAATAGCATTCGTCACAATCTTAGTCTCAACAAGGCTTTCGTAAAACAGGAGCGGCCAAAGGATGATCCAGGAAAGGGCAATTATTGGGCAATTCAAGCGGGAATGGAATATCAGTTTATCAAGGAGAAGACTACACGAAAACCTGCAGGTCCAAACGAGAATCTCCCGGTATTAAATACAGCACTCACGCCGGTCGATCCACCAGAGCTTACGCCACCCACGCCAGTGTTTAAGGATCTACCGTCGTCTAGTCAAGATGTATCATTACCAAAGTCAACGTATAAACTACCAGAAAAAGAACTTCCTTCTATCCCAGAGTTATCTTCGGACGCTACCATTCCCGCATCGGAATTTAATCAAGATGCGGAAGAGGAGGACGACGATGACGACGATGCTCTTCCATCCTCTCCACACATTCAATCGTCTCCGCCAACACGAATGATGCATTCTTCTCCTCCCGTAGCTCGTCATGCACCTAGACGAAATCACACGCCACCTCCCGTTCCACGTTTTCCATCTTCATCACAGACTAGATCACACAAACGAAAGTTTGCGTCCATGGATGATAGTGGGTACTTTTCATCACTTGAATCTTCAGCGATGAGACCAAATGGCGTCAGTCGATTGCTAACATCTGAAGCTGATCGGCCGAGGATTAAGCGCGGCCGAGCTGAAGAGGAAATCGCTCGTCTTCGTGGTTCTTCGTACGACAGCCCTAGCAAAGGCAGGTCATTAAGTGGATTCGTTCCACCGTCCTCCTCTCCATTGCGTCGAGCTCACCCGCACGACAACTATCAAATGTTGCCTCCTCTTACTCCTGCTGTCAAGTTGAAGGCCCCTATGAAACCACCCCCATCGATATCTCCAAACACAAACCTCCGTATGCATCGTGACAAAGTTAGGGAACTCGTTGGCTCTCCAATCCGTGGTTTAACTGTTCTCGAGGATAGTGCATGGAGTCCGGCTTTCAATCTTGACCATAACTCCTACATGTTTGCCGATTACGTCCCGGACTTTGATATCTTCCAAGATTCCACAGCATCCTTTGCTGGGTCAAGTAATGGATCCCCAGGAAAGCGTTCAGTTAGGAGACCTCGCATGGATCGATCGAGATCTGCAAACATTTTGTCCGATGTGACTAATTCTAACTTGAACAAGAGTGTCACCTCCACACCGGTGCTCAAACTTACACCTGCGTTGGGTGGACCTTCAACGTTTCTTTCCCCAACGAAAGGGGGTTTAAGCTTCATGGATTCTCCATGCAAGCCAAATAATAACTCGCCGCTAAAATTCGATTCACCAACCTTGAATCTCTGTAATTTTGATCTTCCTCATGATGATTTCTTCAACTCTGAGTTCCTCACTGAAGATCTATCGGATTATGCCGGATTCGACATTACACAACGCTTTCCGAAGATTGGTTCAGGAACTCAACAGCAACAATCTAGGAATACATCCAAGAATCAACCACCCCGACCATCGATGGGTCGAAGTTCCACCACACGCTTTTAGGCTGGATACGTAAACAATAGTGTATTGGATACACACATAATGACTTAATGAACTTTACGACATTATGAAATTTGGGCTGTCAACTTCGGTTCTTCTTTGTTGAAGGAGGTGGAAGAGGTTGATATTTTGCTCAGGGGGTTCAATAGGATATTGATAGAGTCTGGAAAAGCCTCGCGACCTTTTGTTGATGATAATGACGTTTGGGTACATATTCATTTTGATTAAGGGTCTCTATTTCACATTTTTTTTTTTGTTTTACTTTGCGTTTGTCTGCGTTTTTGCGTTGCTATTTAAGGAATCGGGAAATAAGTGTGGTTGGACTCTTTCTGCGTCTGCGTTTGGAGTAGCTACTTAGCAATTAAGGTTGGGCGGTATTTTCCGGTCTTGATTTGTTTTATCTGTCATTTCCTCTGGACTTATACCTGGATCTGGATTTCTCATATTGCATGGCGCTGTAGGGAGGGTATTTCACTCTGATTTCTACGATAGGGTTTGCATATGGATATGGATATGGATGGACGGATATTTGGGAAGGCAGGCAGGGCAAACGGATGGATGGATGAATAGGAATGAGGCTATAGATGGAGGAGTTACGTGAATTCTTGAGGTGGTGAGAGATCAGTGATGATTAGGTCTACTCGTTGTTAGACGAGAATCATTCGTTGTAGTGAGTGATCTGAAAGATTCGTGGAAACGGCAATTCTTAGTACATATGAATATGTTTAAGCCTGTTTGTGAATTTATCTATTTGCGTCTTTGATTACTTTTAGTGACTGAATAAATGAGTCGATAAGTGAAAGGGTGTAAATCCACTCGTATAAATATCGGTCCTTTCGAAGAAATGAAACTTCCAGAGCCCCCCTTTCCTAGTTTTTCTTCCTATGTAAGATCTCGATAAGCTTCAGCTGTGGAGTATTCACCACGCAGTTTCGTACGGGAAAGAGACTCGAGCGAGTGTGACTGCGACTGTGACTGCGGGTATAGATGTGAGTTGAATTTTTCAATCGAACATACAAGTGTTGTGGTGCAGTGTGTCGTGAAGATGGTAGAGATCTCATACTCTTCATACTTTTTCCATCTATCATAAGTATTTCTTTGACGATTCTGGGTTGAGGAATTGATGGATTGAGGGATTGGTGGATTTTTTGATGTGTGTGGTATGTGGTATGTGGTACGTGGTACGTGGTATATCCTGTTCCATTCCTTTCCCTACTCGCAGGTCGCACGGCACAGCTCCTTTATTGCGTCTTTGATGTATTCACGATTGTGCATATACTCGTGATTGTAGATGTAGTTGATGAGTGAGTGCGTTGGTGTTATGTTTGGGAGTGTTGGGTTGTGTGTATGGTTTATTGATTTGTTGAGTTTTTATTCGATTCGTTTTGTTGTGTTTTGTTGTTTTGTTTTTGTGTATTCTTCTATTCTTAGCTCTTGATGGTGATACCTAGTGTTATGTAGTACGTTGTAAGTGCAATGAGAGATCGGAGGTGGACGTGGATATAGATATAGATATGGATTTGGATTTGGATTTGGATATGGATATGGATATGGATATGTTGTGGATGTGTGAGGTAGAATATGGATTGAGATGTGGATTTGAGATGGAAGTGATGGGGAAGGGTATATTTCTTGTCTTGGGATTGTTTGGGACATTGTGATGAAGCGAGTCTGTGGTGATGTTTGTCCTGGGTTTTTGGGATGTTGGGATGTTGGATGTTGAACGAGGCGGATGTGAAAGGTAGTTGGTGGTGGATGGTTTGGGGAGGAGAAGAGATGAGATGGTTTTCTGGGTTGTTCTTTAGTAGTTGGGTGGGTGGACGGATAGGTATGGACGTATTACTGTGCAGTCCCATCTAGATCGGTAGTAAGGTTGGATAATCGTTAGGGCGATCTTGAGGATGGATAGGATGGAGGGTTTATTCTAGAGTCTAGTAAGAATATCATTGTGTTGAGAGTTTATGGATTGGTTTGGGTGTAGTGTAGTGTGGGGGGTGGGGAGGGGGAGGGGGGTTGTGTCAGTTTGGATTGTATGGTTATATAGTAGGCTATATGGTATTCTATGATATGAATTGGGACATTCATATCAATTAATACAATGATATAAATTTGAACAACAATATAAATTTGGATAATGATGTAAATTTGGACAGTCATAGAGTCTTCAAAGACGGCGAAGAGGTCATAAGGGGTTTCCTCTTCACATCTGCACTCCCACTCCTAGGCCCAGAGGCTCTAAATCAACGCAGGCGCCAGCTCGCACCCAAAATGTATGTGTGTGTGTGTTTGAATACCTACATGAATCTGACTCAAAATATCGAAAGCATTTAATAATTAGATCCGCATTAGAATATTGAAAACGTCCGATCTTCAAACTCAAGTGATAACAGCGACTATACTATTTCCTCGAAAAATCCTTGATATACAACTTATCTCGATCATCGTATGATGGTCTGTCTACTCTAATAATATATCTACCCCCTGCCAAGACTCGGTTGACAGACTCGCGATATAAATCAGAGTATCCAATAGTCCGACCTGCAATCCAACAACACAAGATTTCAAATATTAAAAAGCAGTTTGAAATTTGAAACGGTGCAATGTTTGAATCAAATTCAGCATCTTAAATGATTTTGATATTCTATTTGGTCTCGGGATTTGAGGATCTTTGATGGGGGATTGTGGTTTGGATTATTGGGTATTCTAGGATGGATGTATATCGATTATCTCGGAAGGAGAATCCAGATAGATTCTGATGGTCTCGGGAGTAGTAAATGATGTTCTCGGAATTCTTTCATATTGTGCTTTGCAAAGATACTCTATTTAGGAAGGAATCGGTGGGTGGGTTTGGGGGGTTGGGGGATTGTCTTGTTCTACAATCGCATGTTGGGGATGAGCAGTTTCTCTGACTCTGTGTTAGTAGAGTCAGTGTTGGAGTTAAACCTGTGATTGGGTTGTTAAGGGAAGGTGGTAGATGAGTAGAGTGTGTGAATAGCAGTTTGAATAATCGTCAGAACAACAGTTAGAACAATCCTTCAGTACCATCAGATGACATCACATCCATTCCCGACCACAAAATACACCGCTCAAAAACGTCCCAGTTTCGGTCTCACTCTCACTCTCACTCTCGCTCTTGTTTTTTTTTCTCCTCAACCCCCCCCTCCCCAAATTTATCCCAAATCCTCACCAATCTTCTAGCTCCCAGACTTGACAACAACATACATCATAGCCCTATTTCTAACACGCCGATACTCCATACCCAAGCGACTGCGCGTCAGGATCCACAACCTGCGATGGATAAATCATTCGCAACGCATACGCGGACAAAGACGTTTCTCTACTCGATGAATTAGAAGACATTTCTCTGCACGATAGCTCGGAAGAATATCCACACAATCCAAATCCAAAGTCGTGCGTTTGACAAATGGAGAGGGAGTATATCCTCCGCAAAAAGCGCGGGTATCTATGGGAAATTAGAATGGAGATTACGATCAAATAACGCGGCATGAAGATACACAGGAAGTCTCACCTACATGTATTGAAGAAATCTCCGTTTGAGGAATTGGGAAACAGAAGTTTCGAGAAGCATTTTTCCAGAATGGTAAAGCGTATAACATATGCCGAAGAATGGAATGGAACGAGGGTTGATTTACAAAAGCTATTTCAGAGAATAATAAGTACTCACTACTCACCACTCACCACTCACCACTCACCACCCAAGAAGAAAAATCACACATTCAAAGTGAGTGAGCATAAAAGAAATAGTCGAATATTCCACATCACATCTCCTCCATCAACGCGTCACTAAAATATATTTCCCATTCATCGAGACCCGATTCTCACAAGCTTTGTTAAACAATTCTTCACCAGAAGTAGAAGCCTCGCAATCCATTCTCAAAGTCAACAACACCAACAAAATAAACTTCTTTCCAGCACGAATCGATTTAATCTCTCCAATCCATCCCTTTTTACATCTTGAAAACTAAGCGAATCGTGCGAGAAGCCGCCGCAAAACTGCAGTCCTCCGGCAACGAAAGAATCGCGAGTGCGTTGAAGCAAAAAGAGGAACATATGAGAGAATGAAAGTCGTTAGATTCTCCCGAGTCGAGGATATTCATCCATCAATTAGTTCACCAGAATGAAGATTGAAAATTCATCCGGGATCAACTCTTCAATTGTTTTTTTCTCAGCTCGGGATTCTTCTTCTTCTGCTTGTGCGAATTTTTCGAGTTTTTTTTTTCTTCAAACTGACTCGAAATCCTGATGTCTGACAGAAGCTTCATCACGAGGTCTTGAGTACCAAGCAGTCACTATCGAATCGAAGGTTAACATCCATGACGTATTTGAATCATGTCATCAATGAATGTAAGTAATACTTTGATTACATGATCTATCTCCCTTCATTGATACTTTCATGAAGGTCTTCATCTCCATGCCCCTGCCAAAGCTGCAACACGTACTCGCCTCTCCAATTGCATATTACCTTGCGTCGGCCATCCCGATGGCCCTATTTATACTCACGCCGGTAGACATATTTTCATGGACTTCGGAGCTATGAATACAGACCAAGATTAAGATTTACAGGGAAAAGACATATATGAATTCCGATCCGAAAGATGGGGAAACCTCGACCCAAAAGCGAGATACTAGCCCCTCTTCGCTGGTCCTCGTAGATGCCCTGCACAGCAAATGTTACTTACACAATACAAGTATCTATTGTTGGATGGCTATGATGTTTGAGAGGCTGGATAGTAAAGATGAGGTGTTGGTATTTTTCGAAGAGCATAACATGACTATAACTAGCCAGAATGGGGTGATGATTGCACTCATTCCTGCCATAGGTGAACGAAGATTTGGCAGGCTTTCAGTAGAACTACCTTTAGATCGATCGATCGTTTCTACGCAATGATGCAATAGCCCCCCCCCCCCCCCCCCCCCCAATATAAAATTTTGATTTGTCTATAGCTATGTAATTTCCAAAATGTTTCTGCGCATCTGACGATGACGATACCTGGAAAAGGACCAGTCTACTCCCGATCGTAATATTGCAAAGATCGAGGATGATCTGATTATACTAGCCGTGGAGACCCCTCGACACTTCGTTAATTTGCCAACCCCTATGACGCAGAGAATGTTCTCGATTAGTCAAAGAAGGAAAAATGGGACATCGTCTTCTTCAATGCCGTGATGACGTTGGTAGCGTGAGTACATGCGCAGATCTACACTTGGGGTTCTAAAAGCTGCTACGCATTAGGTCGTTCTAGACTTTAATGTTGACACGTTTAGTACCTGTAATCTTCTCTGGTTATCACTTCCCCGAGGGCGAGATCACTGTTCTTTTAGTCCCAGGTGGGGAACTTGGCGAAGATCTAGCTCTTCTGGTGATCACCTCTCTTTCGAAACATATTGCTTGGCATCGGTCATCTGTTTTTTTCTTTGCAGCTGCTGATTCTATTTTCATGTTCGGAGAACAAATTATGCAAGTTCGATGTAACAGGCTGTTTGAGACTGTACCGATGTGTATTGCTTTAGATGTTTGATCAGTTAAACCACATTGGATGCAGGAATCGTAACTGATCTATTTGGGGCGAGTTGAGGTGGTGGGAATCCTTCTTCCAGAGGGTCGTATATTTTTATACTAGGCCAAACTATATGATTATATGACAATGTATGAACGTTGGAAGAAGGGGGAACCGCAAAGAACTTCCCCTCTGCATCTCCACTCTCAGACATATGGGTTTAAACCAATTTATGAACTGCACGCCTGAAATCTAGACTAGGTCAGATTATGTGACACCCATTTGGCATACTGGTATCAGACAATGAGCCCTCTGATGCTGACGCTGAGGGAGATGGGTTTTGGGAGCGAATAGGGGGAGCAACAAAGAGAGAAAGAACTAGGAAAAGAGCAATCCAGATAATCCAATTAAATGAAGCAGGCGCTAGAACAAAATATGCAGCAGCACAAACCAGGAGTAGGCCAGTAACCAGTTATTGGTCTTCAAAAATTACCCATCAACCAAACAAATCCAAAAAGGGAAAACTGTTGATCATCTAACCGCAGTCCATACTACTGGAATTTCTACAACTATGCATACAGTAGTCATCAATGAATTTCTTTTCGGCTCATCTCAACTGGGCGGCCCCAGCTGCTCCGATCTTATCTCCGACACCCCTATCACTTGATAGGAGCATTAAGAAATTCATGCATTGCAATTGATAATCTTGCTGTTCTTTTCATCTTGTGAATTCGGATCTTCAGCGCGAGCCATCATGTGATCCGCATTGGTAGGGCGTGGGGTGGTTGTCTTTCCCAATGTTTGAAGGCTACTTCTGTCCGTTTCGTACAACCCTAGAACAGGAATCGAAGAAAGGATTTGTGGGGGTTGTGTTCAGATCTTGTGCTTTAGCTTGATTTTGTTTTGAGTTCGATGGGATGTCTTGGCGACTATCCTTGTAATCGTTAGGGATTTGACTTTCTATATCTGATGCTTTATTGAGAGGAGATATATTTCCATATTCAATCTCGTATAAATATTGCTTTGGCTTTCCTTTCTATACCTTGTGCTGCTTTTTGGGTAGATCTCGTAGAGTAAGTGAATTAGTTTCTTTGGGTAACCATATCCAGCTCCATTGGTGACTCTCCAGACCAAACTGTGTAGTAGATCTGCGTTAATACAGCTGCTTTGTTAGCTAAGTTCTTGTTTTATACCTTACATGGAATGTTCTAGGCTTGGAAGTGTTTTTGTTTGTTTTGAGAAAGTCTCCCTACTGGTATCTTCAAATCAACCCCCTACGAAAGCTGGATATCCACCACTTACTCCAAAACCCCAGGGATAAAAAGTTTCTTTTCGTCACAAACTACATCCCAAACTTCTTCTCTACTCTGTTCATCTATCCCCCGCCCATCTACTCATTTTGCTTTTGCGAAGGTATATTAAATTGTGGATACGTAGGAGTTCAATGTTGTGGCATTGGATGTAGTACTCATGGACATAACGAATCCACTTGGACTAAGTTTGGGCAACCACTGTCTCAACCATATGCAGAAGTCTGATAGACAGATGAATCGATGTATTAATTTATTGAGACTTGGCATGACTAATTCAACAGCATACCCATTTCCTTTCTTTCTCACTCGAAAATATCATTAGACAAAAGATTACACCGCACATGTAGTTAAAATTGACGTATCACGAAAGGTCATCCAACCTCGTGGATGCGGGACGTTTATTGTCTGTGTGTATACGGGTAGCATGCATATCCGCATCCAGAATGAGCTTGGACTCTGGCTTGGCTTTGCTTTCAATCTACCTGCAGTATATGTAAACAGTAGGTAACTCCTGGTATGACTTCAAAATATATGGTGATATCTGGAAATGTTAGATGAAAGGGTACAATGATTTGAATGTACCGCTACATTTCGATAGAAGCAAGATGAACAGCCGGTCATGCCAAGTCATGCAGTATGTACTTTTCCTTATATTTTACATGCAGACATGTTGAGAAATGATGTGAGGCTCACCTCAGGTAAGACACTATACCATGGTACTCGCACATTCATCTCACTATAGCACCTATGCAATAGCGTATGATACTAATGCAAATAAAAACCAATGTCATACCGCCGCTGAAAAAAGTTAAGGCCCGGTACCGGATGATCTACATTGGCAGTTGGTGCGTACATGCGCATATGTTTCACATATGAATAATAAGCATTATGCTGCAGCCGTGTAGATGGGTGGCTGTTGCACAACCTTATTGTCAATTGCCAATGAGGAGTTTTTGAATAGTGGCTGAAAACAAGATGCCTCGTAGTGAGAAGGAATTTTTGAGAGGAAGACCAAACGGGGTTTGTTAATGGTAACTTTTTGTTATGAGTTTATGAATGAACAAATTTGCAATCCTTAAGCTGCGCTTCATTAATGTGTTCGATGTTCCAACGAGAATTGATACATAAATTGACTTCAGTGTTACAAGTGATTTCAATATTCCACGTGAATCCAAAAACCCGGGTGAATTCAATATCTGTCATGAATTCGACAATTGAAAAACTTTCATTGTCAGGCACAGTCCGGGCTCTTGATAGGCAAGAATAAATCGTGTTCAAAGTACACAACACAGCAATTGCGATCATGCGCCAGTGACAGTCAGGCTGATGATATTAAATTTCAATGCCTAAAGCGCCTCAACTTAAGATTACTACTGTAGATGCCGTCCCTGTGTAGCAGTAACGACTTGGATGTGGGGGTATGAAAAGTGGCAAATATCTCGCGGTGAGGAATTAATATGTATGAGTGATAAATAGTCGCAATTTGTAACGTACGATTAAGCGCTGGCTGCCGGATATCTGTGAACACATGCAAATTGATAAGCTTCCCGTCAATTGATATTTGTACTAGGTGTGGTTGTTGAAAGGATTGGCGCTCACCGGGGAGCCGGGTGTATTTGGAATTAGGGCCATGACATTGTCAAAAGGAAGGATGCCATGGTACATTCGCACGTGTGTCCGAATGAGCTTGTGTTAGGTTGAATATTGCGATTGATAAACATAGAAACGAGGGATATCTTGCGGTGAGAAGAGAAATGTGATAACTTGAAGGAATTTGCTGTCCGTCGATCCTGAAAGCGCTTACTCTGATATCAACATCATCTGAGATGCACATATTACAATCAGTATTGAGAATAATTGAATTTACCATGAATCTTATTGGTCAATTCTCAACCAAGCAATATATATTCACTGCAACTTCAAGAAATCATGATGGTGTGACGATGGATGCCAAGTTACGGAGAAATGTGAGGAATTGATCTATGAGGGATTTAAATATATGTGAAATGTAAATTAAAAAGCTTGTTTTGAGGTGTTGTGTAATGGTCACACAGCATCAAAATAACCAACAGGACGGAAAAGTATACAGTTTTAGGTGATGGGAATGATGGAAACGGATTTGCAAGAATGAGGAAAGGCATGGCCAACGGTGTGATGAGATTAATGATTGTGATTGGTCAAACATAGAGTGCAGTGAACAGGATTCGGAATGTGGAGAGGTAAGCAGCAAACATATCATATTCTAAATTCGAGGATATGAGTGCACTCGCTGGAGATAACTCTAAGAGATACTAGGCAGACATTGAAGATTCAAGAAACGATAGACTAGGTACAAGGGAGATAGGGAGGTACTTGTGATAATGCTGGATGAGCTGGCATATCCTGGGGTACCGTACTGTGCGAACTATTTCAAGATACTTGGCTTGTTCTCTCCCGTGTATGTGAATGACCAAAAAGTGGCTGAAATGGAGAACTTCCTTTCATAAATGCAGTAAGTGTATACACACTAGGTGAAGTCGAGCCACTTCCACGTACATATATGTAAGATACTCCACGTTGGGTAAAAGAATATCTGGGGTACAAGATAAGAGAGCCGGAGTATGGATTTGAATCAGGAAAGAATAGCGAACTATTCGTAAACACATTGCAAAGTATGGAGTGGTGACTGAGGAGGTGACTCGCATGCATGATATTTCTGGAGTAAAGAATGGGGTGATGAACGCATGCAATGATACCAAGGTTGGGATTTGATGTTGAGATTGCTGTTGATGTTGATATTTGCACTACAAATCAAGGTGATTTGACGGTTGTGTTCCGGCGAAGGAAGCTTGACTAACAAGTTGACAGTTTGACAGTTTGACATTTGGACAGCTGGACAGTTGTGTTGTGTTGTGTTGTGGAGGAGGAGTGAGGAGTGAAGAGGAGACTTTTTGATTACCCCGCTGTTTGATTGATGTGAGTGATATCGATTGATTGATGCAGCAGCGGTAGAGCATTGGCCATAAATTCGACCAATCTCTTAATATAAACACACCGCACACATGGAAAGAGACCTCCCACGTGATTTTAACCTCACACCTCCAAGCTGATAAACCCAGGCACCTTTTTTCTGTACAATGTATGATCAAGAACCTCGGATCAAAATATCATCTTCACATAGGGCTGAATCTGAGAAAGAGTATTATTCGTCTTCAGATGATTGGTTTGAATGGCAGCAATGTTTGAACATATTCACACGGATCCATTTAGAGATCTCGGCAAAGGCCAACCAAGCATTTGATGTTCTGCAAACAATTCATGTTGGCGGTGATTGTTGTTGGCCAATTTTCTTTGTCGTAGGTCTCGTAGGTCTCGTAGATGCCCAGCTAGCCACCCAGGTGGGTGTTGATTGTTTCATGAATCAAGCAAAGCACGGCAAACCAGAAGAGGCCCCGCGCCAAGCAGCCATAGGGATTAAAAGAGGACCAAGGGAAGGTTGAGTGATGAAGTAATGATAAAGTAATGGTTAGGAATCATACGACGATTGTATGTACTGTTGGGACTGGTGTACCTATACGAGCATAATAAGGGGGAAAGGTAGACCGGCCGACCGACAGCGAGACCAATTTCTACTCTGTCGGTCTGTTGCCTTGTTTCTTACCCATTTCTCGAGAGCATGAAGACTTCACAATTTGCACAGCCATCCACGCCATTTCAAATTCACATCCATTGTTACATCATTTCCTTCGAAAGGAGCGCCCCCGTACTTGCTTACTGCTTATTGATACTATACGTAGGTAGTCTACATTACATGTACATCCATCCCTCGTCTAACCGATGTGGCGAGGGGCTGCGGTAACAATGTACTGTGGTAATATAAATCTTCGCTCTTCTCTCCGTTGCTTTATTAGACTTTGAACCTGGAAGTGCGCTTACCAATCACCATCTCAGTAAATGCTGGGAACAGTCACTTCTCACAACAGCAGTTGATAGAAAGGAATAGATTTGATGGCAAGGGAAATTCATGACAGCGAATGAATTTCTTTTCTTTTTCTTCATTTTTGGGGAGATCTTCCACATTCGTCAGTCAGGCGTCCTTGTCCTGGGACTTTTCCGAGTCTCGGGATCTTTAAGGTGGAGTTGGAATCTTTGAGTTAGCCAACCTTGGCAAGATGACTTGTATGAGACAAATTACCATTGGTTTAATGCTCGTACATCAAGTCTAAATCGCTCAATTTCTTTTGAGGGTATCAACACATTTGCCTTTTCCCAAGAGGTTTCATGAACCATTGCGCTGTCGAAAGATATGATAGGGGCAAGCATTATCTTACCGACTTCGATAACACTCCATCACGCTGATCTTATTGCAACTCAATCTCCCAGATATGCTTGGTACGATAACGCTGTATTGCCTTGAGGCTTGTATGTAGCTGGTCGTGAATTCAACCAATTCTAGATGTTAATTGAAAGCCATATCGAGAAAGACATGTATCAGCACGGCGAATCCCACAAATTCTAGATGTCAACGAAATCTATATAGAGAAAGACATGAATGATACATGTATCAGGGCGATGTACTTTGTACTCTCTGCTCAACCAAGCGCAAAGAAAGGTCGGTCAAACTCACCCGGTCAAAGATTTGTAAGTTTTCATGGACCCTGGCTAAGGATATTTCCATCATTCCAGATACCGAGCAACGAGCGGTACATGCAATAACGTATACGTCGTGTGGACTACTGGTATGTACTTCGTCCATCACATCTAACATAAAAGAGGACCTGGGATTATTTCTTTTGGAGGATGTGAAGTGTGAAAGACCCGAACCTTGGATTGAGAAAGCTCCTTCCCCCTTTCCCTCATCTCCCCTAGTCTTCTTTTTTTTTTCTTCCAACGTTCAACGTCAGCATTATGCGACTATCTTCATATGCATGATACAGCTCTGAATCCGGGAGGTTGATGACTAGCAGACCAGGATTAAATTACTCTATTCTCAGCACCGAATGCAATCTTTCTTTTCTTACGGCACGTAGGTAGGGAAGTATGATGTACAAAGGGTGCACTTTACGCATACCAAGACGTAGACATGTACACACGTTAAATGTGTGTGTGTGTGTGTGTGTGTGTGTATGTGTATGTGTATGTACGGGCGTGAATTGTACACAAATCTAGCCATTGGAATTCCCAGCAGGGGGTTAGCTCAATATTAATCCCTCATAGAGATAACCGTGTGAATAGAAAGAAATTTTGGATTTTTTTTCTTGAAAGAATTTCTTTCGTTAGACCGAGGAGCTTTTTCGATGAATTTTTTTGATATAGCTAGTACCTAGGTGTATTTTCACCACATTCTATTTTACAAGCGATACCTTACTATTAAGAGAAATGTAAAATGAACATCGTTCACTTCTGCTGACTCCTATGCCATGAATTGCCTAGTCGAGGAGTATAGATACCTAGGTAGCTAATATATTACTGCAAGCGGACCGACCTTTTTCTTTACAAGCTTGAGGAATGGCCAAAAGACCGGCTAGGTAGTTATAGTCGGGACGGAGGTCGATAGACAGGTATGTACTATATGTAATGTATGTAGATAGATAGACAGATCGATAGACAGATCGATAGATGAGAGATAGATAGATAGATCCCTAGGTAGAGATAAATAGGTGCGAGTGTATATATATTGTATATAGGTAGATCGATGCCTGGGTACAACAAATAATCCCTCTCCCTTTCTCACTCTCTCCAGATCTATAACAAAGGGTTGAAATAATAAAAGAGGCAACAGACTTCTCCTCTCCTCTATCTTATTTATTGCATCCGTCTGTCCCATCCAATCCAATCCAATCCAATCCTTCTATTATTAATTATAAACTGTTTCCAAGCAAGGCTGTGTGTGCTTTCTTGCTTTAACTTGTACTCAATCCGCAACCATCGAAATCCCAAGTATTATTATATCATAGCTACAACCACTTCAATTACTACTACAACTTCGACCACAACTACCACTACCACTACCACTACCACTACTTCACTGCTACCGCATCTAACTTGTCTTGCTTCATCTTATTGCCTCTTCGTACCAACCGACATTAAAAGCATCACGGCACCACCAAAAACACAATCAAAGACCTCCTCTCGACAAGGAATACGGATACTCATACGACCGGGTGCCGATACAACGCATACTAGTCTTGATATCTCCTAGACTCTAGTACTCTATTACCAAGTTAAGAACATCCGCTATCAATCCGGGAAACCCACACAAGCTTTTTTGGTGTGTGGCAGAGAAATCAAAGGGAAAGGCCAAATAATTTCAATTTCCATCTCCATCTCCATCTCCATTGCTTATAATTGGAGATTCCGACTTTACTTCATCCACCTCGGTATCACTCACTTTCTTCCCAACTTCATCTGGTATTCGCCTTCCAAAGAGAACGTTTGAAAGAAGCTTCAATCATACCTTTGATTTCCTCCAAAGACAACCATCCAACAATCAACAGAAGAAAGTCCGACTATATTCACTTCCATAATTGATACGCCGCTTCATTTCGATTTATAATTAAAAAAAAACCGGAATTCCCACTGTTCAATCTTATTCCGCATACGTCCCACACCCACACAACCCACACGCCCACAGAATAAAAACACAAATTTCCAACAAAGCACGGGCATTGCCCGCGACCTCCGCCTTTGGCGGATATCTTTTTACTGATTGCAACCGATACGAAAGCGCATCTCAAATTCTTCAAGAAAGCAAAATCATCATGGCGTCGGTCGCAGTCCCAAGAGATTTTGCTGAGAAGGCACAACCCTCTCCTACGCCTTCTTTACCTTCGTCCTCACATGGATCTCCTCAATCTCGACCTACAACCTCCAATGTGAGCGCCATCACAAGCACCGAAAATCTAAGCGTGCATGGAACTATGAATGGAACGATTACACCTCCTCCTCCTGCGGTTCTCAAGGCAGCACCTATGCCAACGACTGCCGAGAAACCTTCCATGACGAAGCGTTTAACTCGCATGTTTTCTACAAAGGAATCGATACGGTCAGAAAGTAATCTTACATCGAGTGCCGCCTCTGGTTCCTCGACGCCAAAGGTTGTGGATGGCACAACATCTCCTAAATCATCTTCGAGGCCTGGATCTCTATCCCGAAAGACATCATCACAAGAGAAGAAGAGTCCATCCGACAAATCGAGTGCTACACCGAGTACAAAGGACAAAAATGGTTCAACAAAAGACAAAAAGGCACCCGCAAACCATCAGCGATTTCTCACCATGCCTGATGTGCAAGGGGGCCACGAGCATCATCTGAAGAGTGCCAAGAGACAGGAGAAACTTGGGGAAATGCTGCGAGGCTTGATTAGTGGAAAGGCGAAACAATCCGAAACCCATGAAGGCGAACAACAACTTTCACTCATGTCAAATTGGGTGGATCAACTGAAGCGTGAGAAAGAATCACTGGCTACAGAAAAGAAGGGTGGGCCCAATGCGACGGCAACATTGGTAGATAAATACGGGAAATGTAATGAAGTTATTGGTCGGGGTGCTTTCGGAATTGTCAGGATATCTCACAAGAGGTCCGAACAGGGAACCGAGCAACTTTACGCTGTGAAGGAATTCCGAAGAAGACCCGAAGAGAACGAAAGAAAATACAGCAAGAGACTTACTTCCGAATTCTGTATATCTTCCTCATTACGACACCCTAATGTCATCCATACCCTTGACCTCCTTCAAGACTCGAAGGGGGACTATTGCGAGGTCATGGAATTCTGTGCAGGTGGTGATCTTTACACTTTGGTACTCGCTGCCGGAAAGCTTGAAGTTGTGGAAGCGGACTGTTACTTCAAACAGATGATGCGTGGCGTCGAATACATGCACGAGATGGGAGTTGCGCATCGAGATTTGAAACCAGAAAATCTTCTTTTGACCACACACGGTTCTTTGAAGATAACAGATTTTGGGAACGGCGAATGCTTTCGAATGGCTTGGGAGAAGGACGCACACATGGTAACTGGATTGTGTGGTTCCGCCCCTTACATCGCCCCAGAAGAGTACATTGACAAAGAATTCGACGCAAGAGCTGTCGACGTTTGGGCTACAGGTGTCATTTACATGGCAATGCGTACAGGACGTCACCTTTGGCGAGTCGCGAAGAGAGACGAAGATGAGTTTTATGAGAAGTATTTAGAAGGTCGAAGAGACGAAGAAGGTTATGCTCCCATCGAGTCATTACATCGAGTATGTCTCCCTCTTACAATTCTCATGTCTGTATGAACTAACATGAATAAAGGCACGTTGTCGTAATGTCATCTACTCGATACTGGATCCAAATCCTCACCGTCGTATCACTGCTTCACAAGTTCTCAAGTCCGAATGGGGTCGTGAGATAAAACTCTGTCAAGCAGGTGAGGAAGGACTCTGACATTATGTGCTGGATAGTGGGATTACATGCAGAAAAAGCATGTTCAAGAGCATGATCGAACAGGCAAATCTTCAACGAGACCTCAAGCCATGTAGAACCGAACATAAATTCCGCTCGACCAGCAGCTTCAATTGTCAAGAATGTGGTTTCATTTGTTATTACGACCCTACTGGTATGGGAGCATATAAAGAATTGAAAGACGACACTGGTGTCTCTTCAATATGAGCATTGCGCAATGAAGGGTGGCATATTTCACATGAGCATTACATTACAGCAACAGTATGGCGTTTGGGGAGTTCTTTTTAATAAGCAGCACAGCAAATTTCCTTCTTCTTCACGACCCTGGTTGCTTTGCTTTTTTGAAGCCTTGATGCACACTTTTTACTCATTTTGAGCCATGGGTCTTTTTTTTTCTTCTCGACTTCTCATGAATGGCGAATTGGGGGAGCAAACGATACAGAAAGGGATCTTCCTTTTATGAGTACCCATGATACAATCAAGACTATACATCTTACAGTCGTTATTTATCTTCTTCTTCTTCTTCTTTGACCCCTTTTTGGACAATTACAACCTTTTATTCTTAGAGAGAAAGAGAGAGCTATGGGCTGGGAGTATTTGCTTTTGATTTGGCCTGGCTCTGATTCATGTGTAGTCTTGCTTTTGATGGATCGGAGATGGAGGTATGCACGAGTAAAAATAGCTTGCGATTCTTGGCTGTGGCTTTTTGATACTTATATGGTTGTGCGTGGCTTTGTTTTTTGGTAGAGGATGGGATGGATGGCTGGTTGAAAAGGAAGGTGGTTCTTTGTGTTTTGAAAGTTCGGAATGATGATGGGGATTATGATTTGAGGGATACGTAGTTGGGAGAGGGAAGGTGATGGTGGGAGATTGTAGATAAATGATGAGAATGCGGATCTGGAGATGGGCGAGGGAGGGATGGAAGGATGAATGGATAGGTGAAACGAATCTTGTCTGTGTAGGAATGGGATCGAATCGAATGGAGAGGAAGATTGAGAATGTGAATAAAGAGAGAAAGAATTAAAGAAAGATTAAATAAATGAATTTATGTGTATCTTTTATTCGTGCTCGTGATATGATATGATATGATACACCCAAATCTCAATATGCAAAATATCAATAGGGTACCCCCTATAAATATCGCGTATTTCCCCTTTACCCCCTTTCTCTCCTCTATTACTCTTCTTTCTTTCTTTCTTTCTTTCATTCTTCCTTTCTTTTCTTCCCTTGTCATTTCCCTCCCTCGGCTTCCCTTTCCCCAAGCGAGAAGTGTATACTCAGGTACTTAGGTACATATGGTCCGTGGTAAAGCAGAGGAATAGGAATAGATAGATAGATAGATACACCATCCTAATCTCATTTCCCATACCCAAAACCCAAAACCAAAACACAAACATAATTACAATCAATCTACTGCTCTTCTCACACAATTCTCACAATCCTCACAATCCTCGTACACTTGTGTTATAATTCTCACCTCACTGAGGTATGTGTAGATAAGAGACAAAAGACAAAAGGCAAAAGGCAAATAATACAATACATGTAAACCCTCTATTCTCTCTCTTCTCTTCCCCTCTCATCCCATCTTCTAGCTAGCCCTTCGAATCCCAACCCCAACCCCAACCCCGATTCTAATGCACACCCCTATCAAAGTCCACCAGACGTTCAGCTCACAACACCCTTTATTTACCCTCCTCTTGGTTCCTCATTCCCATCTGAAAACCACAAACTTAATACTATTTTCCACTCTCTATTTCACTAGCAAGATATACACTCATTAATATACTATACTATACTGCACTATACTTTAATCACTCCTGCAAAAGGAAATCACACACAAGGAGGAACACACAGCTCATATAGCACGAAGCGAAGAAGTGGAAATTATTAGAGAGTTATTTCATTGAATATAGAACAGAATCCATTCCTCTTCTGAAAATATCTCCTCCTATCCTTATTTCCCTTCCCTTCCGTTCCTATTCCCATTCCCCATCCACCTCCTCAACCTTCAAAGATTGCCGAAAAATCATGGAAAATCATTGTATGCCATTCCCTTTTCCCTAACCACCCATCCGTTCACCCACAAATCCCTCCATTTCACACCACCCCCATTCACCCTAGCGAATTAAATATAATTGTGTCCATTATAACCATGAATCAACGCATCAATCATATGAAGCAGTAAAAAGAAATCATTCGGTCGATCATAATGGCTCAAGAAAGTATACCGACAGGCACGTACAACATGCCCTGTCATCATAAAACGCAAAAAGAGTATTGCCTTTCCCAGAAGTAAAAGTGAAGCTCCGGTTATAGCATTATTTGTTTGATAGACAAAAGGAAAGAAGAAAAAGAGAGACATGACAACAAACAGCTAAGAATGGAAGAGGTCCCAAGCCCGATTACACAGGCGCATGAACTCTTCCTTCTTCTGTTGTGAAGTCATTGGACTATCTCGTCCCTCTCCAAATGGTCCAGTTCGTCTTGATGTTGGTGGACCTTGTCCAAGTGGTGGACTAGCTCCCTCTTCATACTCTGCTCTAGGTCTTCTTCTACCACTGCTTCGACCAGCTTCTGAAGGTCTCGCGTTGACATTTGTAGGCGATGGAGGAGTGGGGGGTTGATGACCCCCGTAATGTACGAGCTTAGGTAGAAGTTCAGCACGACCACCAGCCAGATCAGCCTGTGCTTCCTCAGCAGAACGGTATTCGCGAGGACGCTGATGGCCCGCAGACGCTGGTGGCTGTGAAGTATGTCCTGGGGATGGGAAACCTGGTCTGGAGTTGGAATGCGATGAATTAGAATTCGAGTTCGAATTTTGGTACACGTTTCCTCTTGGCGATTCACGGTGTGCACCTAGATTTTCAGCTGCGAAGACATCCGAAATTGGTGGTAGTCTGTTGGTGGTTTGGGTAGCAGGTACATGATGGATGTGAGATGTATTGGAGAGATTTGATGGTTGATTTGCGACGTGACGAGTTAGAGGTTGTGGTTGATGTCTGCCAGGAAAGCTGTGGTGCATTGGAGCAGATTGGATAACTCTCTCATTCGCAAATTGCTCGTGGGATGGTGCAACAATGCTTAGTCCTGGCGGCGCCTTTCTTCTAGATGTACCTGGGGTTTTTGCTGGTAACCCACTCAGCTCTCTTTCTTTAGCACTTTCCATTGGCGCATCACCAGGCTTAGCTGTTTGTTGTAACCGCGATTCGATAATGTGTCTCTGTTGTTCACGGACAGATAAACTTCGCTGCAATTGTTCTCGCATCGTCGGATCTTGTGTGACGAAACCTGGCGAGAGACACGCCAATCCGACGTCCTGAATACCTAATCCACCACTCTCCGCACCCCTACCTGTCAATTGACTGGCTGATGGTCTTCCAGTACCTGGATTGATGCTCGAGGTGTTTTTGGTGAGATCAAGCTTTCGAGGTCTATGACGCGAAGTAGCAGTTATTTCAGGTGAGGATGGTTCCTTCTTAACGATAATCTTAGGTGGTGCACCGTTTCGAGATCTGTTGAAATTATGATGTCAGTATTATTGATTTAATTTATCAATCATTTAATTCAAGGAATAATACATACGTAGTAGGTGAAGGTTTTGCTGAAGTTGATTTTGGACTTCCGCTCCCTGTACGCTGTGCCGCCATTGTTACGCTCGGTGTGGCCGACGTAGAAGGTATTCTTTGCGCCGGAGGAGAATTCGAAGGTTTTGAAGGTGCGATATCAACATATGATGATCTATCGTGAGGTACCGGTGAAGGGGCCATTGCAATAGCCGTACTCATTTTGATTGAGGGATACAAATTGTATGATTGAAGAGGAGCAAAAAAAAGAAGGTTCAATGTGGGAGATGGTGAAACTTGCTGATGTTTGAAAATGAGGGAGCTTTCTCGCTTCCTTGTCTCCAATCAATCCGCCTGTAAGCAAAAGTCTTGAATGACTCTGTACTCTTCGCAATGTACAGAGTGAAGATTCCAAAATGAATACACACTTTACTTGTTTATATGATGTGGTGCAATCGTAAATGTCTTTTCTTTCCCTTTTCCCTTTTCCCTTCCGATTCTTGTACTCTCCCTCTTTCCGTATCTTTCAAGATTCGGATTCGTGCGTCCGTCGGTCGGTCGGCGTGTTTCCACAAATTCAGCGTAGAATTTGATTATGATACTTCTCTCCGATGTACAAAAGTATACAGTCGACAAACGACAGTATAAAGAGTGAGGTGAGATGCTGTGTTTACTTAATGGTGACTGTTGAGAATGTTGAGTCGAATGGTGGTTTGACTCGAGTTTTGACCTTTTACCAAGTACGTACGTAGTAAATGATGGATGAAAGGCAATGCGTATTTTCCAGGTATCCCTAGTACTTTTCTTGCGGTGGCTTTGATGATAGTTATGCGTTTAAATAGAAAAAAAGAGGATTTGAGGCTTGGATGTTGTTTCGTTTTCGAACGAATCTACTTGTAACAGACGGTACAAGACCGATGTGCTATTGCGAAGAAGATATTGACTGGTACTTCTCGTGTTGTAGCTGAGAATGGGAATGGGACGGAAGCTGATCAGATGATCGTGGTGATTGATTGATAACTATACTGGTGAGATAGCAAAAAGTACTTTTGTAGGTTTTATAAATAAATCGATAACCAAAACTACACAGTGCTCTGGGAAGTATCCTGAAGTGGTAAAAAGGAAGAAGAGCAGAAGGAGGAGAAGAAGTAAAAACAGATCCGATCAGAGAGGGGTTCGCCTTCATAAAGAAGCTGGGAAACGAGAGGTCGCAGTCGCAGCAGTCAGTTTGAGAAAGGTCAGAATCGGTCTTTATGGGTGGCGGTGAGGTTTTATGAATTTAATTGAAATCGAGGCTTTTGCCAGGCTTTCGAGGTAATGGAGGTTTCTTAGGTGGGTGTGTTTCAGGTTATTTCGTATACAGGATAAGTAGGTCAGTTAAGCACTCTTGAGACTCTTAGCGGGATCCTGTGTGCTTATTACTCCGTCGAGTATTATATTTATATATCCCAGGTATATCATCGGTAGTAATAAGTAGACTAAGACTCATATTGATATAATCTCATGTAACTCTCTCTTATCACTCGTATCAATTATCATCATCCATATAATACCAATATTCATTCCACGTTAATTAACAAACACTCTTGATTCTTGCCTCTCGCAAGTCGTCACTTCTGGAATTCATCCGTTTGATTGGATTCGATCATGGAGGAGTCGAAAAGAGGATTACCTCCACCCTCTTAGGTCGATCACAAAAAAGAAAAAGAAAGAAAGAGGTTCAAACACCGGGTGCTAGTGCTAAGCAATGAGTGATGGTGGGTGCACTGGTGTTCTAATACTACCTGGGTTAGAGAGCAGGGTGGGAATGGATTCATTGGCTATCAAGGCTGTTTGTCCAAGGTTCTTCGGCTGTATGGCTGTTTGATTGTTTGACATGGCTGTTGGTAATGGATTCAATGGGTGCTCGATAATGCGTGCGTGATACGAGCGAGTTACATACACATCTGAGGTGCTGATTCATATGGATATGGATTCAAGACGAGATCTTGCACACAGTACAGTAGGTAGATGGATGGTCAACGCAGAGATGTCGATACCGGACGTGAAGATTACTGCAAACCCTTTTCCCGGTACAATAGAGTAGCATTCCGTCACGCAGTATGAAATATCACTGAAGGACCCCCGGTCCAGTGTCAATGCGTTACTTCCAACTCGTGTCGATTTTAATTATATACCCCGTAGTCCGACACTGGAAGTTTGGGCTTCTCACACGGAAAAGGAGGGTAGGAGAGGGGTTGAAATCTCGATAGATGAAGGAAAAGCGTCGGATGAAATGGAGGGGAAATTATATGTTCCAGTCAAGTCACCAGTCTCACGTATTTTGGAATGCAACTGGTCCTCTCGTACGTATTCGAAGACGTAAACATGGGAAACTAGGATACTCTGTAGATTTCGAGAGTAAGTGGATTGGAAATTCAGTATGAAAGAATCTCCAAGGAATACCAAATTGGAGATGTATAAAGTTTTATTATGGAGGGAGGGATTGGGGATTTGATGAAGATCCAAATTATATTTCTATTCAGCAACCCAACCTCTGACGCCTTTGTTTCTATGCTTGCTTTGGTTTGTTTGATCTGATATTTAAGGATTTTATTTAAGTTGCATATCAATGCTTGAGAGCGGGAGGTCATTGAGGTCATAACTTAGGATGGGATGAAGGATGGATTCGTATACATTACGATATGCGATTGTCAATATACGAGTCACTAGGTGATATTGGGATATTTCAAATATAACGATGGCGATAACTTACACGTTGCCATAGGAGATTTTCCTCCATAGTCAATCATGCAATTTATTATATCATTTACCCACGAAGCTCAATGTATTTTCAGGAAATGAAGCTCAAGAGAAGCTTGGACTTCATGAAAATCAACTATTGTTTTAGATTCAACTCAAGGCAGAGTGTGCGGTACTTAGTACCTGGCGGGAGTCGGATAAATAGGGAAGTTCTAGGAGAAAATAGTAGATTAGATCTGGCAGCTGGTGTCTGACTGGTGGATGTGGTTGGCTATCAAACATGAATCAAATCCCAAAGGTCTTGGCCATCATTTTCTCTGCCAATGAATATAAGACATTATTGATGTGAGAATTGCCGTTGGAAAGTTTCAGCTCAATCTTGAAGGGCGAAGGCAAAGTAGAAGAAGCTATGTTATTCTCGTCTTCTACATCGCCCAAACCTCCCCAAAGATTTTTCATCGTTCAAAACTCCAGAGATCGTTTTCCATGCTTTTGGGTTTCAACCCTTGTAGTCCTGATCTGCAGGATCTGTAAATTCAATATTTCATAGTGTCCTAGTGAAACCCTTGCTAGTCCTGCATCAATTTTATCCAAATTGCACACCATTATCATTAGCTTATCGGTCGTCCCTTTTGTTTCATTGATAATTTTGTGAAATGAAGCATAGTCCTGATCTGGCCAATTTTTAATATATATCACACGAGTTTGAGATAATCGTTAGATCTTGCATGTGAATATTGCTTGTAATGCCCCTCCCTATCACATTCATACGGATAATTGCATCAAAAGGATCTGATTTGTAAGATGTTTTCGATGTTCAATATTTCTCGCTTGCGGCCCTGACGATCAATCGTGTGTTGTGAGGATAAGCATGGTCTGTGAACACAAACCCCTCTTCTTTCGGACATCACAATATATATGATTATTCTGATGGATGGTGAGCTTGAACGATTGGAAGGTCATTCCAAGCTGGGATGTAGTGGTGAGAATTGTTTAATTTTCGGGTTGCCCGCTCTTTAGTAGACTCGTATTCCTCCCAAGCACGTATATAACTGAATACCTAAGAGCCACAAAAGATGTACGTGACACGAGAAAGCTGACTTGGCTTCTTCACCTCCCAATCGGAGATCAATAAGATGCACATCAACATAGACAGCTTTCAGGTTTGACAGCTCCCGAGTCTATGATCATTCGTCGAACAACGAACTTTTAGAGCTAGTTAAAGCAAGTAAGGACCGAAGCCAGCTTTGGAAAAGCCAGCGAGCCCCTCCTAGAGTCCAGAGTCCAGTGTCCACCTACCATTGAAGGTGGTCCATGCGGACATGGTCCGAAGAATCCCTGTTAGAACTGCGACGGTTGCGTTTGACAAATTGATACCCTAGTCACAAAAAAATAACCAACCAAATGGCTCCATGAATGATCTTCCTTGAAACGCGGCTCAGCATCTCCCTCCAATCAAACTTCCCCACATGAAGGAGACGCGTTGGAAAGATTAAAGAGGAGAGAAGAAATCTTTGCAAACGAAGGCTCACGTCACGTCGTGGGGAAGAATTAATAAGTAAAAAAAGATAAATTAAAGAGAGAAAGAAAGATCGCTGGTATGGACACGCGATTCGTGTCTCATCTTCTGCAAAAAAATAAAAACTAGTGATGTTTCCAACTCAACAGATCAAAAATGGGGCATGGGACATGGGACATCTGCATCTATTCGTGGCAAGGCTGTGTGCGACTTCACCTGAAGATGAGGCAATCGTGAGAAATCCATTCGTTGATCCTGCGCCACAATACTGTTTCGTACTCATAACAGGTGACTTTGTTATGTGCTGTATGTAGTGGAACATGCCCCAAGTTCTCAACGGCATCTTGGAACACATTCGGTTGTCGAAATTGTACAGTTCTCCGAAAAGTAAAATCTGTATCGTATCGTTTCCGGCATATTGCAGAGATACCCCAGATTTGGCACTATCGAATTTTTCCTCTCCTAAAGACACTTGAGCCTTGGCCAACCTACCAACGGGCGACCAAAGATTTCCTAATCTTTCTTTGCCGCGCGCGAGTGTAACAGCCTAGAGTAACATCCCCCTTAAGCTAAGGCCATAACATATATGACGTTCCCACAGCTGGCATAACGTTTGCCATTATCGAGATAACCCCTATTCCATAGCTTAACCTTTTCCTCGGGTCATACATAAGCCCGAGGCCTTTAAACGGTTGATGCTCATTTGCCGCCACTGAGCGTCAAGGTTGGCTCTTTTAGCCTATCAGGAGTTGCACAAGTCAAGTAAATCATCAAAAACAAACAATCTATTGGACTTTCAAACATTACTTGGCCGAATTGGGAATCTCGGAAAAGGAGAAGAGTAGGAAGAAAATCCTCTAGATTGACCACAGAAGTTCTAGAAAACTGCGAAAACTTCATGGAACGTAGCAAGGGAAAATAGACGGGGCATTGAATTTCGCGCGAAGTCCCAAGTGGCATGGGCAATGGCCTCAGGCATTAAATGAAAACATCAAATCTCTTATCTGCACGTGACCATTGATAAAATTTATCAAAATTATCAATCCTGCAGTTCTTCACCAGATTAGACATTTCTTTGCGCCCGTCTATCTTACGATAACACTCCCTCAAACAAATTGATCATGGCACCACGAAAGAAGGAAGCAGAGGCATCTGCACCAGCTCCCGCAGAAGATGTATCAATGGAGGAAGTGCCAGCAGAAACTGAAGGCGAAACCCTCATGCGCGAAGATCCGCACAACCCCGCTGCGATGATGTTCCAGGAACAGAGACTTCGTATTGTAAGAACACACAGAAATCTCAAAGGGACTTGCAGCAGTATAGTCAAGAGTATGTGCTAACTTCGTGGGATTCAGCTTCCTGGATCGAGTGACAAGGCTGCATCTTTTGAGTTTAAGAAAGAAGATCACACGTTAGGGAATGCGTTGAGATACATCATCATGAAGAAGTATGCCGGATTCCTGGTAACCTGCAAATTTATTGGCTCAATTATACTGATCCTTCCCTTTCCAGTCCTGATGTTGAGTTCTGCGGTTATTCGATACCACATCCTTCGGAAGAGTTAATGAACATTCGAATCCAAACATATGGTCAGTATCGCCCGTTCTAAATTGTGTAGAGACAACTGGCTAATAATAAAAATAGATAATTCAGCTGAAGATGCTTTAAGAAAGGGGTTAGATGATTTGATAGATCTTTGTGATGTGGTTGCCGATAAATTCACAGCAGCACGGGAGCAGCATGCCTCTCAGATGGAGTCGTAAACAACGTAATGTATTGGGGCCAATAACTTAAATATCACGGCAGTGGCAAGGCGTATAAAAGGGAAGGATCTCATGGAGTTCAATTGAGGTTCATTGGGATATGTACAAAGCGACAAAATAAAGATACCAACTTCTAATTGCGTCCCTTTGATTGAGGTCAGAAATGAATTCAAGATGAGAGCAACATTTAGACATACCTCTAAGAAACCTGTCATGAAGTTCTGCGGTAATCTTGCAGTTGGGTCCTCTTCTGCTCGGAAATACTTCAAGATGTGAGGAAGTTGCTTCCAGTAGTTCAAAGTCTCCTATAAAGCACAAAATTAGTACATAGACTTCATGTGTAACCCATCGCATTCCACGCCCCCTAATTGTGTTCCATATTGCTGCTGATGCCAAAGATCCTTTCTCGCATGCCAGGCCCCTCTCTACAGCACACACTGCTCCGTACAACCCCTCTTTCATCTTGTCTCCTCGCAACCCGGAGACATAATTTCCCAACCTCTTTAACGTACCTGGAATTCTGCATGGCTCTCATACAATAGCTTGTCCACCGTTCCAATGTGGTTCACGTATCTGTGCCTCTCAAACTCCGACCGCATCTTCGTCCTCAATTGTGAAACTGGCATGCCGAGAGAGTACATTGTTTGGATTTCCGGAGCCTACATCAACACCCGTCAGTTTCCATACTCCCCACACGTCCGCCGTTCTCTCCAGCCCTTCCCACGGATACAGAACAAACATACAGCACGGATCCATTCTCTGTAGCTCTTCAACACTCTTGATTTCGCATCAGTCCAGTTAACGGCTATCGCATTAATTAGCTTTTCTTCTATATCAAATACAGAGCACTATGGCTCATGGGGCACAGGAAGGTTAACTTACACTGGCGCGTCCGCTGCGCAAGATAAGTAGGATTAATAACCATTGTCGCTGATTCGTTGTGATCAAATCTCCATTCAGTCCCCAGAAGTTGAGGTTCCTTGATAGAAGCGACCGATCAAAATATGTCACGTGGACGCGGTAAACCTTAATTTTTTAGCTGGGAGCTCGAGGCTGACGAATTAATTTTTGAATGAGAGCTTGCTTGCTTGCTTCACCCCGCTGCGAATCATATAATCTTATTGACACTCACACACAACTACGACCTTACTTTCTACACCTGAATACAACACAATACTTCACAACAATTTACCACAACTGTTGCCGAACTTATAACTACCACAATTACAACATAATCACCGCAACCATGCCTGCCATCCGCCACTCCTCCAAGCGCAAAGCTCCCCCAAATGGCTACAGCGATATTGAAGATTCTCTCCTCGTCTACAGCAACAAAATGAAAGATGCTATCGCAGCTCCACCATCCACTGGTCCCCGTCATCAAGCCACATGGGAAATCACACAAATAAATCATCAGCGAAGTAGATACGTTTGGGATATGTACTGTGAAGAAAAGATCAGCAAGGAATTATATGATTGGTGTGTGAAGAACGGTCAATGTGATGCGACGCTCGTGGCGAAATGGAAGAAGGAGGGCTACGAGAAGGTATGTTTTATTCTTGGTGAAGGGTATGGTGGATGCATGTTTGAGTGATTTACTAATGGGTAATTGGATACAGTTATGCTGTCTTAAATGCGTTCAAACGAAAGAGACAAACTTTAACTCTACCTGTATATGCCGGGTACCGAAGGCAGACCTGAAGGAGGACCAGGAGATTCAATGCGTTAGTTGCGGATGCAGAGGTTGTGCTTCGAGTGATTAGGCGGGCGGCCTTCTTACAGCTTGTTTGCGGATGTACTCATTACATTTGCTTTTTTAGGTCGAATGCAGAAATTCGAGAGCAGTGTTGACTTCATTCAAAGGGAGCGATGCGTGCTATTTAGGTAATGATGGCCAGAGAACCAACACATTTCTAGAATCGTTGTGGGAATATTTGAGGAGACATCCTATGTGAGATAACAGAGGGGGAGTAAAACAATTTGGCGAGCATCATTTGCTTTGTATACTTTGATGATACCAGTATTCGGCATTTGGCGTTCAGGGAATTTGGATAGGTCAGGAGGGAAAGGGAACACACAGAGAGTGATATTGGTCAAAGACTAGGAGTATTGACTGCAAAGTTTTAGAGATGGACAGTATGGAAGGGAAATGCAAGTATGTTGCAGCTTTCATTCACTGAACGTATCATCAAGGACGAGGGGGGGGGGTTCTCAAGGGGTCCCAGAGCTCAGGACTACCTATTTTGCAATCTCCTGGCAAGAAAACTAGCCAAGAAAGACGCAGGACGCGTTCTCAGAGAGCTAAGCTGCTGGCCTTTTACCTAATAGTAATGGAAATGCCATCTAGGGTTTATGACCGGCATGTGAACAATGAGATTTGCATATTTTGCATCTATTTCGAGAAAGGAGAATAGTCTCGATAGTAATACAGAAAGAGAAATCAGTATCCGAGTTACCCAACCGAATTGAATTGAACTGTTGAAATATGCGTGGTATACATAGTAAAAGATTCAATAGACAGACAGCAGGCACGTCTGACAACATCTACAGGGACCCTATAAATCCAATACTCATAGCTTCTCGACGTAGCTATAATAAAAACAGTTATCTTGTATTGCAAAATTATGGTATTCGAGAATCGTATCAACCCATCTGACAACTCACTACTGACATACGTTAAACGCCTGCCAGAACAATAACTTCACTTGACCATCTATGTCATGATATTTTCCTTCCTCGATCTTTTCCTTTAGTTTCCACATAGCCCCGTGCACTACTTCTCAGACGTAGCCCCTTCCCTCTCACTGACATCTCTTCCCATATTCCTCGTGTTCTCCACCGCCTTAGATACCAACTCGGAGAAAGCCTGATGGCCTTCTGTAAGTTTCTCATGAAGAGAACGTTCATCTTTACTTTCCTGGGCGCGATCTACAAGGCCCTTCCATCCTTCTTGAATTCTACCCTTCATCTCCGTATGATTTGGGAGATTTTTCATGTGACGATCAGCTTTATATTCCTTTTTATGATCTACTCTTCGCGTCAGATAGACAGTCGCGGCGTGCCCTTGGACAGCACGAATTCTATCGACCTCTTGTTGGTAGGCGGTATCGTATATATTGAAATCGGCTGCTGTAGGGGATTCAGCTATCAATTCTTGTACGGGTTCATTTAGAGGATCGCCGTCTTCCCCAACTCCGGCACCAATTCCCAGGTACAGAGGCTGTTCGTCCAAAGGGTCGTGAGCGTGGCCCTTGTCACCAGATTGCTGTTCCCGAAACTCTGGGCGTTTTTCTATCGAATTAGATGAATCAGTCTTCGCGATACTACGTGATTGGACTTTCTTGACTATAGGCTCCTCATCCACTACAATTGTACTAGAAGAGTCCATTCGGCTCGCCATAGTCCTAGGACCATCAGCCGATGGATATGTTCCATCATGGTGTACACCTTCAGCAGCAAGTGCTGCTTCAACCAGACGTCTATCCTCGAGATCCGAGCTTTTGGACCTATGAAGCGCGGATTCTTTTTGCTCGGTCATCCCAATAGATGGGTGTAGAACACGAATACCTTTCCCTAATGTCTCAGAGATAGCATTAGGTCTTCTCTGCTCCATTTTAGACTTGAATTTCTTCACAGCCTTCATAACCGCGAGAAGACCCCTCATTTTAGCAGTTATTGCATGATTGACCTCGATTTCACTCGGCGGCTCAACTAGATTTGCAATGTTCTCTTCCTTTGGTAGTAATGGGTCAGTTCCATTATTAGTCACCCAGGGATGTTCCTACTGAATGTCAGCCATATTCGGTAAAACGTATAGGGGAAGCATACGCGAATTTCATCCATAGTAATTCTCTTTTTTGGATCTTTTTCCAGAATTCTTCGCATTAAATCGACAAACTGAGGGTCGGTACTTGGCTCATAGTCAACCTCATCATTCTTGATTGCCTCATACAATTCAAGTACTCCGGTCCGTTCGAAAGGTATGTGACCGAAGCGCAGACAATACAATGAGATTCCCATGGACCATATGTCAGCCGCCCTTCCGGAAACATCGCCATGCTTCGTTACGCACAACTCAGGAGGTAAAAACGCCGGAGACCCTGTAGATTTGGCTGTCATCATATCTGAAGCCTTTTCAAACATTTCAGAAACTCCGAAATCCACAACTTTCAGCACGTCGTCTTCGGTTAAAAGTAGATTATCCGGCTTGATGTCCCGGTGCACAACGCCTTGAGCATGAACTTCGTGATGTGAGCCATGATGTCAATACAGAAGATTGCCGTAGGTACTTACGATATTCAATGCCAAGTATTAGATCTCTAAACCAGCACCTGCAACTTTCAACATCATATGGATCTGCTTTCTCTCCAAGCCCAACCTTCATGACAACGCCTTTCTTACACATTTCCAAAACCATATAAAGAGAATCTTCCTCAGGATCATCCAAAACTTCTATCAAACTAACAAGATTGGGATGGTTCAATTTTTTCATGATAGCGATCTCCTCTTTAATCAGATACAAAGGATTTCCCCGTTGCTCATTGATATGGATGTCGGATGCCGAATGGCGATGAAGGGGGGAATTGAAACCGCTCCCTGCTGCGAGATGTCCGGGTCGTCTGACATAATGTGGCCTTCGAAGGATATTCGATTGTGCTCTTTTCCGTAACCTTGATTTGGAGAACTCTTTGACTGCCTATGTACCCAATATTAAACCAATGATCAACGGCTTAGGACAGAAGCCCTTACAAATTCCGTCCCGTACTGATCCACTGCTAGATGAACAGCCCCGAAAGAGCCCCTGCCAATTTCATCTTTGATAATGTATTGATTAATGTGATGTTCGGCTCTCCCATCTTCTTCATTATTCATGTATTCGGATCTTGCATCAAGCGTTTCCTTTTGCAATCAGCATATTTTTAAATGAATATCCAGATTGTGAGACTTGGGCCTAACCTTTACTTGCCGGTGTGCAGAGGCACTGCGACGGTGATGTCGAAGAGGACTTTGGTATGCGGGGGTGGAACTTGAAGATCCATTAGCGGGAGATAAAGATAAGGAGGGGTCATTTGGAGGCGATTTACAGGTATTGTACCAAAGGTGGGCGGCCATCAACTAATTCACCGGGTATATTGAGAGAAATGCCTATGAAGGAGGTAAGTCGGGTTACATTATAGAGAGTATTGGTACGTATGGTCGCGAGGTTGAAAACCTTCACTTACCGTGAGAAGGAAGAATGCCCGCATCAGCCTCTTTCTGGGTAATATCACCCGGATGACCTGGGTTTTCACAATCGCCAGCGAATGAAGACATTTTTTGTAGAAGTTAAATATCTCCCTTCATATCCCAAAGACCAGCTATGTTGAAGGTCGAGCACAAGAAAAGACAAAGAGAGCAGTATTTGGGTGGAAGGGGGGGAAGAAAGGTAAGATTGAACCGTGAGGCTACCAAAAATTACTTTGACGAATGAGGAGCTTTGGTCAAGGGGTCGGCCGATCTCTGGGATTAGAGGCATTAGGCTTGCTTAGCTTGATAAAAGCTTAATTTGATAGCGTGCGCTTAGCCTGTACTATCATTTTAATTTCGAACCTGGGACCAAATTAAAGCCTATTATTCAACGTTGAACCACCCTTACCGTACATAGTACATAATACATAATACATACAGAGTACATACCGACGAAGCCTTGTCAATAATAATCAGTTACGAGGCCGAAAGTGTCCCAAGGGAATATCAACATTCCGAAATACTTCAGACTACAACTATATTCTCACCATGGTTGTTTATTCCTTTTACATATTCGATAGGCATAGTAAGTCAATACACGTCTTGGAATTTGCA
This sequence comes from Botrytis fragariae, assembly GCF_013461495.1. Lineage (NCBI taxonomy): Eukaryota > Fungi > Ascomycota > Leotiomycetes > Helotiales > Sclerotiniaceae > Botrytis > Botrytis fragariae. The sequence goes on from NW_023500986.1 coordinate 793,371, forward strand.
ATTGACACTAAATCATATCCCTCAGCCGAATGCATCTATTCCAAACTCTGGCACCGCAATAATGACCGACCCCTCTCCACCACCGGCGCAACTGCGCGACCCATTTCCGGCTCCAGTAACTCCAGCGCCGTACCTCCTCTTAATGTTCCAGAACTTGCCGTGCCGAAGAGTCGCCCTGGGAAGTTGAGCGCGCAAGACGATGCCAAACTGATATTTGGAACTATATTCTCGCTGCGGAATATGGTGAGAAAGTTAGGAGGACCGGACGATAGCTTCATATCGTTTCGAACGGGACAGTATAGGTTACATTACTATGAGACGCCAACGAATATCAAGTTCGTGATGCTTACCGACACACAAACTCCAACTATGAGGCAGGTGCTACACCAGATATATGTGAATCTTTATGTGGAATTTGGTATGGCCATCCCCATTATCATTCATACAATGTGCTGATACTTCGCAGTTGTCAAGAACCCGCTATCTCCCGTCGAGCACCCTGGAGGCGAAGGAGTTGCAAACGAGCTCTTCGAGCTGGCCCTCGACCAATTCGTTAAAGGTGTTCTTTGATGTCCAATGCGCATCACGAACTTGATGATTTACACGCAGTGGATATTCAATGTCGCACAGCATTTAATTTTGGACTGTAATACAATAGAACATAGTTGCAGGTCTAGGCGTTTGGGGGTTATTGGAGTCGAGGTTAAAGGGGACATATTTAGTAGAATGGGGAGTTGAAATAGGAGCCGACCTGAGAAATCGAGGAAGTCAAAACGTCTGAACACCCAGTTCTGGGTTGCTAGATAACATCGTTGAAGCCGACTGGGTTTAGATTTTATAATCAAATGGTTTCCACGATATGTCTCACTTCACTCTTCATTGTCTAGGGTGGATTCGACAAATCAAACGATCTCCTATTCTCAGGTACTTCGTATCCTGGACTTTGAAGATCAAATCATAACATGTACATCAAAGTGGGCCAAGCAGGATAGAACAGACGATACAGCTCTCAACGATCTAAAGGATGATACAATTATGCCATTATTTTGGTATCTTTTACATGACTCGTTTCTTCTTTCGCCTCAATGAATTTCCCGCAACCTTGCCCAATAGTGATTCCCATATTCCAAAAATTCCCTCGGCTTTGTATAAGCCTCGCCCAGATCCAATCTACAAAGATGTTACTTTGTCCGCGGGGTCTACCGCTTTCCCCCACGCACTTTCAAATCTGCTAGCAGTTCCCACGTCAATAAGACTATCTTGGCCATTCGAAGCCACAGAGGTCATTTCAGATTCGCCCAAGCCATTCTTTGGCACTAACACGGCACTCCCAAAATCATCGATCGGATTAATCTCATTCTCGTGACTAGAATAAACCACTGCGGCAAAAGCCTCTAATTCCCTAACCTGCTCCATGGCTTGAAGGTATTCATTAGGCACACCATTTCCAATGGAATGAGCCTGTCTGGTAAGCACAGCTAAAATCAATGGAAGCTTTACCGCGTTTGGCTCAACGATTTCAGTAACACGAGCATCTTCAGGCTGAGACGGAATCTTGAAGCTTTGTTGAGCGATCTTTTGTTCAACAAGAGTTGAGAAACCGGCATCAAGAAGCATAGTCAGAACGTGGGAGAATGGTGGAGAGTCAATAAGATCCGAGGTTTCATCAAGGAGTCGTCTTAATGGTGACACAGGGACGATGAAGGTGTCTCAGGCTCCATAGTTTTCATGCCGGATTCTTTGATGACGAAATCCTCTTGGTCTCGAGGAGGTAAGAGGTATTGTAACCAGCGAGTAGCCTGTCTGTCTTCGGGGGTGGCTCCTTCTACCTTTTTACGGACCTCAAGCGTCAATTCGGAGAACTTAGCCATGGTGAGTTCTTCTCTGATAGAAGTGTCCTTGAATACTTCTTTTACCGCAGCTTCAACCTTGAACATGACATCTCTCCACCCTCTATGAAGCAACCACCAGCTGAATGTCAAGTATCGTCTATTCGTCTCGAAATCGTTTCCATAGGCTTGATCTGAATTGTCATCATCGTTGTTTTCCAAGCTTATTGTTGACTGTTCCACGCCACCAGTGGCTAGCGAGACTACACTCGAAAGATAACTGCGACGTCCTAGTAGATTAAGTTGAATCCGTGTGAGTAGAGTGAGAAGAGAGAGAGTATATATCAAAGTGAATGATCGCGTGATAGCTAGCAGATATTAGCAATGAATGTAAAATCGAACTTCAATTATCTTACAGCTAATCTTAAGATCATTCCATAATTGCATCTTCGACCTTTTGATCTTTTGTGCTTGCTGTTCTCCTTGTTGCCCTCCATCTTGTGCTCCATCAACACCCAACTCTAATCCTGAAGGTATTCCGAGTTGACTTATATGCATTCCACTATCACTAAAACTCACCATGCTTCTGCCATCGTCATCGGTAATACTAGGAGGACTGGAACCCCAATCAGATCGACGATCGGCTCCATTTCGTGCCTGCTTCGCAGCTTTTTGTTGTTGCAACTCGTCGGTGATTCTCTCTGTTTTCAATTCTGCAAGAATATTCTCGGTGGCGGTGGGCAGGAGGGCCAAGACGGTGTAAGTACAATCCTCCTGATTTTGTTCAAACCGACGTCGAAGACTAAGAATAAGTGGATAAGCATAAGTCACTATCTCGGTGGGTATCAAACTTTACTTCTCTCGAGCTATACGATCACTACTCATACGTTGTCGAGCATCATGAATCTTTCCTAGCACGTACTGAGTAGCTACATAGCCTACACCAATCACTCCGAAACCAATCGCAAGGGGAGTCCTATTCCTCCTTGCCCATTTGCGAAGGGAATTCATGATTTTGTTCTTTTAAAGAAAAAGAATTAAACTACAATCACATAACGTTGAAGGATGATTGTTTAAAAGCTTGAAAATGTGAAGAAAATGAAATAATATTGAATGTTGAAATGATAAGTTTTAATTATAAAGTTTCCCTCAGGAACCTTGAAATGTGAGGAAAGCTCCCTTTGTTGTCTCTGAAGGCCGAGGATGGTAATTTGCCAGCCGTGCCAGCCACAACTCGGCTGACAGACCCATTGATATACATGTACCGATAAGCATTCGAGTTTACTCCGTACACTATTGCATCTATTGCATAACTCCTTACCCCTCCATGTAAATGCACAAAGGCCAAAACGACCAAAGCTTAAAGTGCAAAGCTTTTATAAGGTGCACGATCGAACTCTGGAAACAACAAACACAAACACAAATGAGAAGACTGAATAGTGGCAATGGACCAGCGCAGACCGCCAGAATATATTATTGAGGTGTTTGCTGACCCTACCTCAGTGAAAGAGGTCATTAGAGGCAAGTAGAAACGGTGTTTTCTTACCTTCATCAACGACTTGTTGCTATTATGCGCCTGCTAACTCGACTCCTATACAGGCATTCTACATACCATTTTCTTCCAACGCTTCTTCCCTTCTATTAGACCAAAGTCTCGCGATGTCCTGGACATGACTCTGCCATACATTGAGAATGTTGAAATTGAAACACTTATCGACCAAAGGACCGCTGCTCTGGTGCGGCAACTAGACACCACTTCGGAAACTGGCGCGAGAAATACTGGTGTTAGAGGACAAATGGCTGTTCAATTTTTTGAGAAGAAACGAAGAAAGGCTTGGTTTACGAAGGGGGTATGTTGATTCTGGAATCCAATTCCGATCATCCGGGTCGCATTCTTTCTATTCAAAATATCGCCTTGCTAATTTGGACGATACAGGAGGAAGAGGTATGTTGGGAACAGTGGACTTTGGATGTCACATTGGCTACTCCGCGAACAGAAAGTGGTAAGGATATCCGAATACACTATTATATGGTTACGACTGGCTCACACCGCGCTCTACAGAACGAGCAAAGGTCAGGAATGCGATGGAGGCTATGTTATTGAAAGCGGCAATGAAGATCGTAACAACAGTCAATATGGAGAAAGATCATATACCACCTATTACCACGAGCGAGGCAAATCCATTTCCTTATCAGATTACTATAAACCCAAGAGCAGATAGTTGGGGGGCTCGCATGAGTTTGTTTTAATACCACAAGATAATATAGGCCTTGTAAATATTGACGTCGGCGTTTTGGAGCTGGATAGAGGATACTTTGGATACAGATACCCAATATGAATTGATTTTATTCGACGAGATCCCATGTATCTCCTTAACATACAGTAAGTGATGTGAGGCACACGATGACGTATTCTACCCACTCTTTCCATACATTTATCCCCAGATCATCAAATGCTGTATGTATATTTGCGGATCCAAATATTCAATACCCGTTCTAAATCGACTTCATTAAAATAGTTACCATTGTTACTATGATCATACCTAGGTATGGAGTTCAACGCCTGTATATTGAAGGGACACTCAGTCATCTGTTGCAAGTCAGTGTGTAGTCACGAGTACAATCGCATAAAACAGGTGCTCGTGCCGATATAAACTTTCTTGGTTGTCATAGTGTTCAATGCTTTATAGACATGCTCAACCATGAGTTGCAAATCAATGTGAAAGCCACAGGTTAAATTCTGTAAGTAAGTGCTCGTGCCACTATAGACTTTCTTAATTCTCATAACATCATAAAATCGTGAATCCATATCACATCAGGCTTTGCTGAATCCCCTTCCCCTTCCGCGTCCCCTGCCGAATCTAACACTACTCGGGACAAATCTCAGTGATGACATGGCTGTTTCTAAACCTTTCATCTGATCGTCTTCTGGTTCAAGAACTGATGCAGCCGTCTCAGATACTTCCATGGCATCATCTTCGGTCTGCGCTGAGGGGACGCTGGATCCACCAGTAAATTCTTGGTTGATGCCTTGATTGTTCAAAGTTGGCTCAGTAGTGGCGGCACGTTGTCTAACTTCTTCAACTTTCGTTTTTGCTGCCGAGCTGTGTCTTCGATGTCCATGGCGTCCTGATCTAAGCATGGAGCTTTTATGATCAATACCATCATTCACAACGAAGAAGTCATACTGCTGAGGGAACATATGTTTATCAATGAGATGCATACGTCTCTTCTGAGGAGTTGAGCATTTCCTATCACAGTCCTCAACAAAACAAGAATACTATTAAAGAATCAGTAGCTACAGAGCATACACACTTATGGATTATCTTACAATCTTTTCTCCTCGGTCCTTCCTAACACTAACCAATGCATCATGATTTTCCTCAATATGAAGATTGAGGAAATGTTCCGAGGGAAGGTTCTTACGACATTCCAAACATCTGTTCATGTGAGACTTTTTATAGTGTACTTCATAGTCATCAAATGAAGGGAAGGATAATGTTCGCTGATGGCCTGGCAAAGAGCACCGCATTACTGTTGGAGCTTCACCGGTCTCCTCACCAAGGTGAACAAATTTGGAGGAGGCTTGAGGCGTAGAATTTGAGGTGGCTTTGGGTTCCTGTATGTCGGATGGATTGGGAGTCTCTATAATCTCTGATTCTGGAGAAGAAGGATCATCAAACTCTTCATCTCGTAAACGTTTTGTCATTGTGTAACAAGATGAAAGAAAATGAAAGAATGTTATAAGATGCGGGGGAAATTACTCTATTATTGAAAAGTAGTTTTCCCTCTGCTTCAGATTCCCCTTCTTTACCTGTAATGATTGGGTATATCCTCACCCACCTGCGGTTAAGATGTCGAAGTAAATCGATGAGATCAAGTGAGTGTAGAGGGTTGAAGATTGAGACCTGGGAGTTGAAGAAAAGTTGTTGCTCTTTCCGAGTGATGTGTAGTGTAACAATGTCCCTCCTGATATTAGATTATACTTGAATATTATTGCTGTTTTTTCCCCGGTGACAACAGATTGTTTGTGTTGTGATGTGCCCTGTGGGAACCTCTGACATACTGGAAGGTTAAGTTGCGAGGTTGTCTTGGCGTGAATGTAAGGCGGTGTACAAAATGTAACACGGCAGAAAAATAAGGGAAATCGTACTAAACTTACCAGTAGGAAACTGGAGCATCACTTCAATCATAACTCATCATCGATTTCTTCCCCTCACTCTCCTCATGTATTCTCATAAGCATAAGGCTCAGAAAGACCATAAAGTCTTTTTGTCATTTCAATCTTGCTTGATTCCTTGAAACGATAATCAAATAGTGAATTATATTTCATCGAATTTGTATTCACCTAGATTTTTTGGCAAATTCCCCAAACTTCAATTTTGTGATCTTCCCTCACATTTATTTTCCCACCAGACTCCATGGCCAACTCCTACAACTATTATTCTGGTGCAGGAAGACAAAAATCAACCTAACAATAAGTCAACCTTGGGGTTCTGTATAATCTCCTGAGGAACTTTAGCTATGGATAAATCTTCTATTCAACAAAACTGGCTGTAAGTTTCTATTGTCGCAGTCGCAAATATTATGCCGCCGATTCATGCTAACTTTCGTCTCCTCAGCGTTGCACAAAAGATTGAAAAGGAGTTACAGTCGCAGCTGAATAAAGATTCCCCTACATTCGAAGATATTCAACATCTTCTCACACAGTCCGTTATTGTCTTCTTGTCTTATTGCACCACTCTAATGATATCAGGTTGCGCATTGCTTGTGAAGCAGTCATCTTTGGCGACTTCGAATATGCTACTAAGCAGCGTGTACAACACCGTCTCTGGGACTCGCATAGTCTGATCAATTCCCGATATCGAAAGCTCGTCGCTCATTACCGTTCCGCCGACCAGAGACGCCGCGCTGTGGAGCGCCGAAAGCTAGAGAAGCACTATGTCGATTTCCTTAAAGAGAGCCAGTTTTTCTACAAGGGATACATTCAGCGTGTTGCCTCTCACTTTGGTCCTCTTCCTGCATTGCAACGCATCGCGAACCGTCTTTCTTTGAGCCCGTTGTCTGTGGACAAGCCTATCAAAGCTGGCAGAACCCTTGAACATCTGCTTAAGCTTTCCTGCCACTTCACCCTACTTCGTCTCGGAGACTTGAGTAGATATCGAAATGACTTAAGAACTAAAGAGCGCAGTTGGGACCCTGCCCTAGGATACTATTCTCTAGCTGAAGCTCTTTACCCCGATTCTGGAAATGCCCACAACCAGATGGCGGTCATTGCTCTCGCTGATGGCAGTCATCTCGATGCATTATACCATTTGTTACGTGCAGTTGCTGTCAAGGAGCCCCATACATTAGCTCGTGGAAACTTGGCTATTGAGTACAAAAAAATATCTACTAGTTGGGAGAAGGAAAGGCAGAGTAGACGTCGCCCAGCGCCCGTCGAGTCTGCTCTTGTCATTTGGTTCGTGAGACTACATGCAAGATTTTACAAGGGTGTGGAATTTTCTACGCAAGGAGAATTAGAGAATGAAGTTTTGGGTCAATTGGTCTCGGCTTTGAAGGATCACTCTTTTGAGGAAACTCTAAACAAGCTGGTGCTAATAAATATGGCTGCAAATTATCTGGCAACCCAGAGGCTTACAGGTAAATTGATTCCTCTTGTCTTGATTTTAGTTTTTTCACGTAGAGATTTTGACATGATATGTAGAAGCAGAGGGTGGTGTAACCGATGACCTCAAAAAGTCTTTTTATTTCCTTCTTGGCTTCAATCTTCAAGTATTCTGCGTCCTGCTACAAGCACTTATCTCAGAGCTTGCCGATGCAGCTGAAGCTGAAAACCTGGAGTCTTTGACTGCCACAGATTCATCTGGCGATTCCTTCGAAAAGCTCAGCCCAGTCGCAATTAGAGTCCTCCCCACCATTCGACAATATTTCGCCTGGATCATCTCTCAACGTCTCCTTCTTGTCGGTCTCGGAGATGGAGTTGACCGGGAGTCTACAGGTCCATTAATTGGTCATATTCAGAGAATGTGGAAGACAGCTGCAGATGCCCTTTCTGCTCTCGTCGGGTTCTTTCCTGTCGCATCGCTTCCTTATCTTTCGTATTTGTTGCCTGAAGACGAACAGACACTCGGATTTAAGCCTCTCCGGGATTTGCCAGATGGTTTGGAAGAATACAGTCTCTACAATAAAGATGATGGCTTTTTGAAAGCTCGCATCTCCGACGGTATCATTCGACAATCCCATAACGAGAATTATGCTCGTATCCGGGATATCTTACGAGCTGGAATGGCTCTCCATTTCGAAAAACCATGTCCAATTATGATGACCGATGATAGCAGATTTGTCTATGGTACTGAAAGCGCTATCGAACCCCCCTCAAATGGCTCTACAATACCAAGTCAGCCAGCGAAATCCACTTACGCTGTGCAGAACGACACGAACACCAGCAACGAGGTGGCTGTAGTATCGGACTCCTTAGGCATTATGGATAATGAAATGAATCGTATGGTAGACGATTTGCTTGAGCCTGCAAGTCTTGCTCCTAGCGAAGATACATCTTATGGTATGAGCAGCTCTACTGCAAATGCGGTATTTGCGCCTATTGGCTTCGAAAGAACACGTCCATTGGCAAGTAACCATATAACACCCACCAAAGGCTTTCCAAGTCTACCTGGAATCTGGGGCTCGCCCTTCACACCCAAGCCTAATGAGCTTCGACCCATCAGTCCCGAAAAGTCATCAAGCTCTGGTGGATTTTCATCAATGAATTACTCAACCAGCAAAGACCAGCTTGCTGCTGTTGCGGCCCTCGACAACATGACCGGAATGCAACGAGGCACAAATGGTGTTGCGAATAATGCAAGGAGCACATTCTCATCTTTTGATGCCTCCACGCCAGTCAACCAAATGTTGCAGGAGTCATTGACGAAGCAGTTCGAACCTATGTCAATCTCATCGTCGGGGTTTTCAACAAACAGCAGCATCTACGCGAACAACTCACCACCGAAGGCATACTACGGTAGGACCTTAAGCCGCCCATCCTATAATGGCCACGATAGCAGTATCTATACAGGTGCTAGCGAGTTTGATCGAAGTACAATGTTACAGAGCTCAATTTGGAACAGTCAGACTGAAAATGACAATTACAACCATACACCCCCCGCTGGACAAGGTCACCGAGGCTGAGTTCAATTCATTATTTTGAATCATTGAAGGTTCATTATAACCCACCAATCTAATTAATGAAATCATCCACATCTTCATCTGATACCCGTCTTGCGTCTGTCGTCACTAACCAGTAAGATGTTTTCACTCTTACATAGTCCAGGTTATCATCAGGAATCATCAGGAATCATCAGCAGGCAGATGACATCGACACATTGTAAGAAGATCACAGTCAGAAGCTGTAACCGAGAGTTATCAAAGCAGATATCAGTAAATAACGTTTTATTGGGTTTCTAAAAAACACGCTAGCTCTATGAATTGATCGTGGAGGATCGTAAAGTCAATGCATCATGCACTACATCATTTCGATTGTAGACGCTCCTGTTGTTGAAACCATCACCCGAACGCCGTCTAGAATCAGAATGGGGAATAGCTTATAGGTATCTATTGGCTGGTAGGCTTGTAAGTCTGCTTAGGGAAGGGGAATCTGCAAATATCGTTAGTCTGTAATCTAGACAATTTGATGAAATTGTACGCCAATTTTTGACCAATGTAATGTGCATGTATGACATGAATGAAAGACTTACGAAGGACCCAACTCCTGAATACTCAACTTAGCCAACCATTGTCCTTGATCAACGCATTGATCGAGGGATTCGCCAGCAACCAAACCAGCAGTAAAGCCAGCGGCGAAAGCATCTCCTGCACCCGTGGTATCGTTGATCAAGTTCTTGTCGATGGCATGGACCGGGTATTCCTTAACATCTTGTCCGTTGACAGCTACAACAGTAGGAAGAGTTCCTTGTGTAATAATAGCAACTCTCTCTCTCTTCTTGTTCTCCTTTGGCAAAGCAGCCAATGCCTTAGCAATCTCCTTAATATCCTTGGACTCAACACCATGGCTTTCAGCCCAAGCCAAAGCCTCAGTCTCATTACCAATGACATAATCCCAGTAAGGAGCAGTGGCATCAAGAGGCTCCTTGAAGAACTGAGAAATGAATGGTGCAGAAAGGGAAAAGACAAATGCCTTGTTGTTCTTAGCGGCCTCTTCAGCAAGAGCTTGGATAGCTGGTGGACAGACGGTCAAATGATATCCACCGACAAAGTAGTGTGTAGCATTCTCAACCAACTTCCAGACCTCGGGGGACTTCAAATGTTCCAAGTCGTAGTGATTGGCAGCACCCAAATCGGTACACATAGATCGGTTGTGGTCAGTGATCACAACACCACAGCGTCCGGTGGGTTGGGTTTTGTCAACACGGTATTCAACACGGAGACCGGCGGTCTTGACAGCATCGTGTAAAATAGCGGCATACTTGTCGTCACCGACTCCACCAAGGAATACAACGCTGTTGGGAGGGAGAATGTATTGGGCTCCACGAGCAGTGTTTTGGGCTCCACCTCCGGCAATCAATTTGGCGGAGTAGTTGTTGAGGAGATCTTCGTAGATGCCGGCGTGTTTCTCTTCAGCGAGGATGGCATCGTTGGGCTTGAGGCCGTATTTGTCGAGAAGGGCTTGGTTTCCTTGGGCTTGGATATCTGTATGATGAAGTTAGTTTCAGCTGAATGGTTATATTGGCAGAAAATGGGTTGAAAGCTTGGATGGAGATAGCTCTTTCCCTTGAGAATGATGGACTCGAGTCTCGAAATTTGCTATTTCGAAGCTGTTGAGAGCTCTGCATGTTGATTGTGCGTCCAAGGGTGAGACATTTAGAAATGGTCGAGGTTATGACTCTACTTACCAAGCAATGGGTTCTCCAAGCAAAGGAGGGCGTATTCTTTAGTTCCCGACATCGTTACTATAGCTCTGATGGTATATTTTAAGTTGTTATATTTTAATGGCGGGGTTACGGCGTGGTGAAGAAAGATATGGTGGGGCTGAAATTGGGCTCGGCTTCCGAGAAACAAAGGCCCACTGCGAGGAACCAATCTTCCTAAGTAAATCATAATGGGAGCCAAGAAGTATTGTTCCCACAGTTCACAAAATAAATGAGGGTGCTTGTGAAATCACAGAATAAATGTATGTCCTTGTGAAATGATAGTCTGGTCATTGGAGATTACGAGTTTCAAGTTTTTGGACTCAAGTTGGTAGAAAAGCCATCAATTCATTTTGTTTAGTGCCTGTTAACATGCCATCACGATCTTCTGATCACTAGTAAATCATGCCAGAGCACACAAGATTGTTTGGTAGAATTCTTTTCTGTCATCCTCGTTGAGATCCATCCCAAATTACAAAGATGCAGGCCCAACATATCCGAAGCAATGAAAATCCCCTCAACTCGCTCAATCCTTGACCTTTTGGGTACCACGTAACAGACCAGTTCTTCTCGCAGCAATAAGACCAGCCTTTGACCTTGTGCAGCGTATCTTGAGATTGTGGATGCTTTACCAATATGTTGATGGTTACCACCCTATTTGTTATTAGCGCTTGATTCTGGCAAGAATGGTAAATTTTACGTACTCCGTGAGGATGGTCAACAGGGTTCATGGCAACACCACGAGTCTTTGGCCATGAGTTACGCTTGACGGCGAACTTGTGCTTAGCACGGGATGCCTCTGTATGAATTATCAGTATACCAAACTTTCTATATCCTTTATTGTCGATTGGGCCTTTCAAAACGTACTCAAGAGAGGTTTGTCGGTTCTTCCTCCACCAGCAACAATACCAATCATTCCACGGGCACTGCTCTTAATGACCTTCTTGGCACCGGATGGGAGCTTGACACGGGTCTTGCCCTCATCAGGGTTGTGTCCGATGACGGTAACATAGTTGCCAGAGGTACGTCCCAACGCACCACGGTCGCCTGCCTTCTCTTCAACGTTGGAGATAACGGTACCTTCTGGAACAGATCCGAGAGGGAGAACGTTTCCGACTGTGAGGTTGGCGTTCTTTCCAGCGTAGATGAATTGACCGGTGTACATTCCTTCGTTGGCGATGAAAGTCTCGGTGTGGAGCTTGAATCTGTATGGATCGCGGAAGACAACCTTGGCGAGAGGAGCACCACGTCCTGGGTCGTGGATGATGTCCTTTACGACACCACGGACGTAACCGTGTCTCTCAGCATAGTCGAGAGTTCGGAACTGAGCTGGTGCCTTGTTCAATCTGGTGTTGGCTGTGAAGATCGAGCCACGGCCCTTTCTTTGGTTGCGTATGACACGGCTGTTTTTCTACGTTAGCAAGAGTTCCAAAGTTCTGCGACTCAAGGTATGTCGTCGTCGATCAAATCCGTCAAAAATTGGCTGCTGAGGGGAAGTTTGAATGCTTTTTCCTCATTTTCAATCGCGCTTATTCCAAAAAGTAGGAAGTAGAGCATTGTAGATAGCAGATTGGAAGGAAACAATAGGAAATCATGTACATACCCCATCTTGACGTTATTGGCGATGGAATGTTAATTGTCGACGAAGAAAGTTCGAAGTTCAAAATTAGGAATATTCAGTGTGGTTTCCTCTTACAGATTACCAGGTTAAGCGACGCACTAGTTCAGAAAATTTGTTACTATTGCCTTATTGTAGTGATGACTAATGTGAGGCCGCCACTGCAAGGATACGCTAGTGGATATTCTACAGACGACTGTCAATACTGACCCAAAATCTACCTCAACATACAAAATCCAATATCATGAATCGTGGCCCGACAATGGAAGACGGTACAATGTCCCAATTAAAGGTAAACATTGAGGACTGGTATCGTTATTTGAGTTGGGTTAGGACTATATTGGTGTCAACCTTGGCTTTTTTCCTCCATCACTTCATCTTGTGTCCTGCATCGCATATTATCTAAGACTGATGTCGTATTAATCGATTCAAGAAGTGCACACGTTCTAGTTGGTGGTATCTACAAGCTTGTGGATTCATTGGGGATTTCCTGGGCCTTTGGATAGTGTTCTGAGGCGATCTTCAAATTCTCCAGCGTTCTATCAAAATGTCTTCATTATTACCACTTTTTGTTGTGATTGTGTAGTACCTCATGACTTTGTGGGTTTTCGAAGTTGATGAATTGCATGGGTGGTGCAGAGTTAAGCCATGTGAGCCATATGCCCTACGCAGCGAGGAATTGCGGGGTGCGCAAATCGCGACTAGATATCAGGCTTTTCAATGTCTAAGATTATCTCAACTATCGGGAATCACTTCTACTCATTGTACTGTTTTACGGCTTGAACTTCACGAATTGGTTTTATTTGCGATTCTTGGAGTTTTGCGGGAGGCTTGTTGTCTCCCTCGCCATTCCGAGTTCCGAGCAACTACCGTGGGCACATTTTCAATGTCCCAAGTTATTTGAACAATTGAGAAGTCGGATTGCTTCCTAAATTGAAGCCGGGCTTTATGCGCGCAAGATACGTGGGATTAGTGTACTATGACTGGTGTCGAGATTTTGTGTCTTTTCCTCCAAGTTCACGTTTCAACCACAGGCACGTTTTCAATGTCAGGAATCATTTCATCGTCTGGAATCATTTCGATATCTGGAATCATTTCAATGCCTGTAATCATTTCGATATCTGGAATCATTTCGATATCTGGAATCATTTCGATATCTGGAATCATTTCGATATCTGGAATCATTTCAGTATCTGGAATCATTTCAATATCTGGAATCATTTCAATATCTGGAATCATTTTAACAATCAAATGGCCTTCATTTATTCAGGATTTGATTTTAGCTAGAAAGACATGACGTTACAGGATTTCAGTTGTGGACACTTGTACATTCGGCCGTCCAGGTACGTTCGTCACCATTTAAACCCCGGGCGCAAGATCAATCACAACTTAGCTTTCGACGTCTTAATCATTACTGTTGAATCCAACAATTCCAACAATTCTTCGTCAGATACAAATTATTATCTCTTTATGTATATATTAATATATACATACGAAAATACAATTACCAATTGTGAAGGAGGGGTTACCCGATTGTACACAGATTCCGCATGGTAACTAGTATGTTTAACAAATTTCCCTATTTTTATATCTTCAAAATTTCGAGCTAGGTGAGTCCAAAATTGGTTCCATTGAGTATCTTGGTAAGCGAGTGTGGGTGGTTTTCCCTTACATGACGTTGCCGAATTTGCATCCCAAGCTTCATACAACAATCCAATGTCTTCTTGAATATGAAACATTGGCAAATGCATAAGGTAAAAGGGATGGGTGTTGCTGTGGGTTTCTTTGGATCCGAAATTTCGTGCTTCGCTAAAGAGGATACTACCTACCGTCCATAATACGTCCGATAATTGCGATGGTTGGGCGGAGCAACAAGGCCAATACTTGAGTTTCGATTTGAGCAGTTATTGTTGGTGGAAGTTGGAAAAGGAATGAACTTTGTGGGGAGACAAACGTGGTATACGACATGGGGTTAGGTCGTATCAAAGAATGCTCGGAAATATCGAATCATACTACAGGACTAATAGAAAGACTGCTGGTACCTTTTTCACCGCTTGCCTGACGTCCCTTTGTGTTGTACGTGCGTGACAGAATGCTTAGACCAATAAATATCAAGTCGCGCTTGTCGGCAATATCTTTGAGCTTCCTCTGACTTCATCATCTAAAAAGCTTCTTATCAAACAACCTAAGAATCTCAGAATCTCAGAATCTCAGAATATCAGAACACCACAACTCAACCACAACATGACATCGTCTGACGACTCTTCGGATCTCTCCTCTGTGCCATCCGAGGATGAAAGTTTACAATTAACAAAAAAAGATGGTATTCTTAAATTCTTCTCAAAAGCCCCAAAACCAATTGCTGCACGTAAAATTGAGGCTTCTCCACCACGACCAAAGAGAGAACCATCACCACCTCATGAATATGTCTTAGCAGACAATCCAGATATCGCCGTACGTATAACTCTTATCGTCGCGTACTAGAGGATTTTACACGTACAAATCGCGTGGTTGCGGTGTTCAATGGTCGCTAACACTGATTCTATGCAGTTTATCGTCATGTTCCGTGCCCGGTTCAGTGAGGTATTCCCGAAATCCCTACCCAACTTTGGACCCCAAGAACTGGAACACGCTGTTGTTGGTACTACGCCTGGAGAGCATGCGGAACAACTTCTTTGCGCATTATTGGGACTTCTCTTAAATAGAAAGCAAGATGTGAAGTAGGTCATATTTGCGACATGTGTGCTGTGGCTCGCATTACTTCGAAGTTTCTGCAGAATCAATGGCTAATCACTTATCGAACACAGAGCTGGACATTATAACCGTGCCCTCGAGGAAGCTGTTCAAACACATAAACTACAATGGGCGAAGGATTGGGAGAGCAAGAACCCTCTTTCTGGAGGGGCAACGTTCACTTCTATGTCCCCCACAGAGCGTGTAGGTCACTTATACATTGTCTGCGAAGGATTGAACCTTGCTGATTTTGAATTATAGCTTACTCTATTACGTACCCTCATACTCTGGTCCTTAGCCTCCTCCGATGTGGTTAAGGGTATGATCACAGCCTCATACAAGCAAACTCGCCATGAAGATGATTTGAACCAACCACTTTCTGTACAGCCTTGGGGATCAGATGCCGATAGACGTCGCTACTATTTAGTGGAAGGTCTGGACGACACACACTTTAGAGTTTACAGGGAGAGCAACCATACTGGCTTGAAGAGAACTTGGTGGAGTGTTGCAAGTGATATTGATGAGTTGAAATTGTTAGCAGAGAAACTAGTCAAGGACGATGGTGGCCAAAAAGCCCGAACGCTAAGTGGGAAAATGCTTGCAGCAGTTCCACGGTTCGAGGCGACTGAAGAGGTATGGATTTCCTAGTTTCAGTACTTTCTCTTATTTTCGGATTTACTAACAATTTTATAGAAACGAAAGAGAAGAGAATATCGACAGGCTCGCAAAGAGCAATTTAAACGTCCTGAACCAAACTTCTCGATGTATGAAGGTCGTACCAGAGGAAAGCGCATGAAGTACACGTATTCGGACGATGAAGATGAGGTCTTTTCTGACACTACCGGATCCCGTCGTTCTACTCGAAACACTGGCAGCCACACCCCAGCTGAGCCAGCGGGCCTACTGTTACATTAAGTGGTCGTCAGGTTAGATCTCGTGTTGGTGGAGTTTATGGTGAAAGCATTGTCGGTGGAACGCATGCTGCTGCAGAAAGCCGTGGAGATGTCGAGCTGGGTGAAGAGTCAGAAGAGGTAACTTCTAGACCACGCCGTGCTGGTGCTTCCAGTCGCGGTCGTGATTGGGCTTCTAAGGGAAAGCACATTGAGGGATATAATTCAGTGGATGAAATGGACGACGATGAGGAGGATGATGCTAGTGAGCAAGATTATGGCGATGACGAGGAAGACGACGATCAGGTATCTATAGCAAGCGATATTGAGGAACTCGAAGAGGAGCCTGCAGAGGAGACCGATGGAATTGAACAAATGGAGGATGACGAAGAGGAGAAGAGGAGCTTGATTGTCAAGCTCCCGGTCAAAACTCCAACCCCGGAGCAGAAGACTACGATCAAACTTCATCTTAGCCCACAGTCTAAATCAAACTCGGACAGCGTAGCTCCTCGACAGGATTCAAGCCCACCTACATCTACGGAAGTCACCAGTGAAGGGAAGTCTATTTCGACCGAAGCCGATAAGAAAATCAAGCCGATTTCCATCACGACGAAACCAATTCAAACTCAACTCTCGCCTACTCTCACTTTCCGTGGTAGCCCTGAGAAAGTTTCCACCCTACCACCATCAATCAATGTCGGCTATGGTGGTTCTTAATGTTATAATACTTAATCATGATAGCGGGTATGGAAAAAGGCGTTGTTACTGACAAAAGGCGTAAAGTTAAAGGGAGGGTGATTTGCTTGGGTGGGAGCTACTAAAGCTGATCATTGGGTATACTTATGTTCTTCGATATACATAGTTATGTTCCAAGGCATATTAACGTAAGTATTTATGCTAGTCTTAGCTCATGACAGAATGGAGAAAATCTCATAGCTATTGTACTATAATTTTATGCCTACATGTATCTTCTCCATCCTATCACGATCGATCTCAAAAGCGCCTGGTACTTGTAAATTGATAGATGGCGTGTTGTGACGAGATAATACATCAAGTTGGTCTAGATCTTTTTGCTATCCCAATATATCAAATGCATCCTCACAATATGTAGTTCCATCTACTCGAAGACCTCAATTTAAACCAGTAATTTTTCAATAGATTGTCCCAAACGCCGCCCATGCAAATGCCAATTCCATTCCTCAAAATATCTCATTCATCATTCATCAGCTCAATCTCCAGCAGAAGCTTGAGTCTTATAATACTGCCCAAATCCATCAGCAACGAAAAGTTAATAAAGCATCGCGAGGGGACTCACATCCCCCAATTCCGCCGCCAATTTCGCATTCTTTCCGATCTCTGCTATCTTCTCCTTGATCGGCCAGTTGTTAACCGTGTACCACCATCGACGGACTCGGGCGCCGGCACTGTTGCCACTAAGTTTGGCATTCTTGTTCCAGTGCTTCCAACCAGCCCAGAGGAGGGTCACAGCAATGCCTTGAATGAGTGGCATGCATAACTAGGAATAAGAATTAGCCTGCGTATTACACATTTTTCAGAGGAGGAACAGGTAACTGTTGGGAAAGAAAAAACATACTTGATCTCTAATCGTTATGAAAGCAACCTTCCAATATGAATCCGCATGTGCAATACTAGCCAAATAACTCTGTTCAAATCGTAAATCGGGTATTGGTGGGAAACTCGCTCGCCGTGGCAATGGTCTTATAACATCGTAGGGAATATCTTCCATTTCTTCCTCGCCATCGATACTATCTTTATCATCGAATGCGTAGTCTGGATGAACAGTTACGGGCTCTTTGCTGGAGGCGGCGGTAGTGGGATTTATGTCATGGTTGGGAGATGGATCGCGCTTTATTGAGGCACTTTGGATTGTAGATGCTATCTCGAGGGGGCAGAGGAAGACATCACAGAATAATGGAATTTATTGGTGTAGATATCTGAACTTCAATTTGGTGGTGTTGATAGCTTTGAAGTTGTTCGGTGGAATTTGCCGGGCTCCGACGTTCTGATTCTTCTGGTGAAGTAGAACAAAAAAATCACACCACTGATATGAGATACAATTTTCCCTCAATTCCAACTGATATGATCCGGAATACTATGTTTCTAAAGCTGTCTACACTATCTATACTATATCCTTTTACTCTCTTCTATGGTCGTAGTTTGACTTAAGATTTCAATTACATGCATCTTCAACCTGAAATACTCCTTATGAAGTCACCTACTCCACAGGCTACAGCCTCAATCATTTAACGGTGCTCGGGGTGTCAGATGGTACAGACTTGCAGATTAGATGTGTCAATATTTAAATAAAATCCAACGTTCAAGGTGGGTTGAATTTTTAAGACAACTTGAAAGTTTCAATTGTGTTTAGGAAATGGAATTGTGTTCAGAAAATGGGAGGGAGGCCTTTCGATGTTATATGCAGACCAGGCTGATGAAAGCCCTGGCGGTGCTTGCTTTAGCAAATGGTGGTACTTAGTGGACCACTCACTATATTGGCGGAGAAAATACAGATTTTACCATGTTCGTGCAAGGTTGTCAGAACCTACAGGCGCTTGTCCCTGGATGGAAAGTAACGTACATCACATACCTAGGTAGACTATGTACTCTGTCTATTGGTTACACACGATCTGGACCAAATACATAGGTACTTGCTACTTCATATGGTAGCTTGAGAATTCACAACTTTAAAATCCAGGTCATTCCCAGACTGCCCTGTCTTGACTTTGAATTCTAATCTCTCACGCTTTTTGCTTCATTTCACAATGCCTCAGAACTCTGAAAATGCTTCTTCAGGGATGCCTTCCCCATACGGCAATCCCGTAGCCATCAAACACCAGCAAAAAGCCAACCCTGATTTGCCTGACCACTGCTACCAAGTTTTCCAGAAATCTCTACTTGAGCATGAATACCATCACGAGGAGGCATTCGTCTCTGCTAGTCTCACACGCCTTCATCATGGAGTTTACGATGCTGGGAAACGATTGAGTCTTTATGGACCTCCGCCACACAATGTTACCTTTGTAGCCGTTACGTTTGTATTTCATCCCATGCACTCGATTGAGTATAGATTCAAAAGGGCTCAGATTAGCATCCAAGCTTTTAAAACTATCGGGGAGAAGACTACAAATCAGCCGCTGAAAATTATCAAATTTGCTCCACATATTGCTTTTGGTCGATATTCGACGGAAAACTTGCATTGGACTTTCTCTTTGGGTTAGTAATGAAGCTACACTTTGATGGCATCAGGAATATATGAATTTGGTCGAGCAGTGAGAGACGCTTAAGCTTAAATCGCAGTCTGTAATAGTTCGGACTGCAGTTCAAATCCGAAACTCCATGAACCTCTTTAGACAGGCTCGGTGTTAAACTGAACAATGAATAAGCCGGCATTGCTTAGTTGCAGCCTAAACTATTGAGATATCTTAATTTGGCCATTTAAGAAACGTTTCTGACCTGCTTTCAGGTGCAACACTAGGGGTCTCTACGCCAGCGACTGCAACGGTCACCCCATCCACTGAATACGATAGATCAAAAGTCATCGGTAATATGTTAAAGATACAGGGTTCAACTCGATCTGCTGAAGGAATGCAGAGCAGCAAACTTGTTTGGTCGCTTGAAGAGAACGAACAGCAGTGCACTGGGCTCCCTCGAGAATTCACCTTTGTCTTCTTGGTTGAACAGCCAGTAGCTAAAGCACCATTCTCCTTGCAGATTGGAATCAAGCCTGTCTTCTCAAATAGTCTCAAAGCTTGTAGCTTTGGCACCGAGATCACGAAGAAGTCTGACATATTATCAGATGAAGTTGGTCAAATGTATGTTGCTTCTTATTAGAGGTTATAATAACGAAAACTTTCAGTGGTGAAGGTGTCTCTCCAATCAATTATTGACCTTCGTGGCAGGTTTTCCAGTAGTCCATATGCATTTAATTTTGCTACCATGCTTGGACAATTTGAAGATTTGGTGGAGCTACCAGGAAATGCCTCGAGCATTCAGGTAAGATTTTTTTGCCATAGAGAGGTTATAATATTGACATGCTTGCAGGATTACATTGGTTCAAGTGTCCCCGGTGCTACTCCACCGTCTTCATAGTAACTAGGATCTTTCATCTTGAAAATCACTATTGGACTGTTTGCAGTAATGAGTATCCTACATTGCAGCTACCACATATTTTCTTTGGTTGTGTTCCTGACCTCTTATCATATTTGACCTGATGTTAATCACTTTCTGCAACTGCGTGTCAATTGGTCTCCTCCCTCCTTCTGTGCATATTTCGACAGTTCATTTAAATAAAACATTGTCAGGATACATTCGTTGTACTGTAGTTAACCCAACGTATTGCTCGCAATATTGCGGTGGGACCAGAATTTCAGGCGTAGAATCTCGCTTTGGCGCATGGCCCCTTTATCACATGCTTTTGTGGCTGCAATTACTGCTTTCATTAAACAATATAATCCATAAACATCCACTAAAGACTTCCATACTTCATCCCATGTAATGGTCGATTTTCCTGCACCGCAAAGGTCTGTAGGACGTCCTCGCAGATTGTCCCATATGTCAGAAATATCTCGATGTGAGAGAGGCTCTTTGAAGGCTTTCATCATGGCGTCTCTATACTCCTCCAAAGATTTATCCATATCCATATGTCCATCTGATCTAAATGATCGAAACGTCAAAGGTGTGGTGTTAGATACCAATGCATTGAAGCCATTAGAAACCGAAGTAGGCTTGAAGGCGAAACCATAATGTGGGCCTTGAATATAGACCAGATCTCCCACGTTCCACTTCCAAGTAGAAGGTCGTATGTAGTTGCATTGAGTCCAGGACATAAAATAAACGGAATCGAAAGTAATCCGGATGCGTTACTTTGGTGACTTCCTGGAGTCATTTTCATGGAGCCAATTCCATAGTTTCTTGGATCCTAGAACCTGCTTATAAGCTCAGACAAACGCAAGTACGATAGCAAGGGAACAATCTGATATTAGTGTTTCAGACTCCGATGGTAAAATAATCTTGATAGCGGCACTAAGGTTTTCTAAGGCTATATCTTCTGAGATATACCCACTCTCGATCCCATATGGACCAATCAGTATTATAATTAATATATGATAGTAATATAACGACTGATATCGGATTTATACTACATACAAGTATATACATAAAAATCATATCACTTATTCCAATACATATTAGTCTAATTCAATAATACTGATGATATTCGCAAATATTAAAACAAGTTTCTTGTAAATCCTCCTTTCAAGAAACACTATAGAATATATTTAAACTAGGGATATTTAATAAATTGAGTGTTATTTCATTTAGATTAGGAAATAATACTTGCTATACAGGCTCTTACCACTACACTCTCTGTATGAACGTGGGTGAATGACTTCAATTCAATGGCTACTGTATTGAGCTTTAGGCGAATGCGAAAGAGACTAGCTCTTTCAGTAGTACCTATATAAGGCCTACTACTTTCTATACATAGCTAGCTCTTTAGACAGAATACAATATAGACAATTAGGACCTACAGTTCGTAGGTGCTACGTCTTTCGTATCCTTCTCAAACCAACACTCTCAAATCTTTTATATTATCAAATCGAAATATTACAAAGTATTTTATATACTTATTTATTAAAATACGGAAAGCTTTTTTAGCTTACAAATATATAATAAAATATTCTCTGATTCCTAAAACAATATATAGGGGGTATAAAGTAGTTCAAAATCTGTAATGAATTTGTATTAAATCGCTCAAAGTTCTTTAATTCTTTTTTTCTATTAGAATTTTTATATAGGTATATCCTTCTAAGCCTCCTCAAAATATACCTATTTTGAATCGAATTCACAATGTCACGATCACATACTAGAGTATGTTATAGAGGTCAAATAACTAGAATAAAAAAGATAAAAAGGAAAGAGATCCTTAAGGGATCTCTTTACCTCTTATATAATAACAATCGCCTTAGTTTAAGCTAGCCTTGAGCTAGGGTTGTGATGAGTCATCACTATGTCACGTGATATTCGTCACAAAAGTTTAATAAATTTATCTAATTATAATATTATAATTTGAGGGAATTCAAACATTAATCTATTTATTTGAATAACTAACAATAGCTTTAAATTTATTATATTCAAATAAATTAAAAGAAAAAGAATAATATATAAATAAACAAAATCAGTTTTCTTATTAATTATTCTTTTATACATAAATCTTATTATATTGTATATATTTGTAAGAGTTTATTTAATAATAATTTATATATATTATTAATACTTTTTTTAAGAGATAATTTATCAATTTGATATTGAAATTAAAGATAGATTAATATAATATATATTCTATCTATTTCAAAATATCAAATCTTATAATAATAATATCTTTATTATATATGGCCTTTTAAATCGAAATAGATTATTTAGAGATTTTCATTTAATATATATTTTTATACTCATACTCATTATTAATAAATTAAATTAAAATATTAATTAATAAATAAATCTAGGAATTTAATAAAGAGTGAAGATTTGAGTTATATAAACTTCTTTTAAGAACCTGATATTAATAATAATAAAAACAATATTAAATTGTTTGTATTATAAAATACAGAATTAATATTATTTAAAATATTAAAAATATATATAGAAAATACAATAGAATAAGATTTAAGTTTAAATTCAAATAAAGATTAATATAAAAATTGATAATATATAGTTTTGATATAAATAATACTTAAGCTAAATATAAAAAAAGACATAAAATCACTAGAATTTCAATATCTTTTTCGATTCCAATAATATCAAATTTATTATAAAAATATATCAAAATCTGCTTAGAAGATTAAAATGTATTAGAATTAATGAAAAAATTAATACTATTAAAGATTTTGATCAAATCCAAATTAATGTTATAAAGGGATGATTTGAAAGTATTTTAAGATTAATGGAATAGAGCAAGGACATCAAAATTAAGTGATCCAGCGAATCCCGTACTAATAATAACTTCGTATTCGTGAATATTGGTGCTACTTAAATGCTCATGCAGACCTAACTCAAGTGTTAACGTAGCGTAAAGCAGAGGATATCTTCGTCCAAGTTCTAACATAGGCAACAGAGCACTAGAGTGCCAGGAAGTTGAATAAGCAGGGTCAGTTATATGATCTTGATGAAAGCAGATAAATACTACGAGACGCTTAAATTGTAGGTTGGGGCTGTTGCGAACTTGTATCCCAAGGGTGTCAACGTCCTTCATGCGATTTTATATATGACCATTGGAGAAGGATGGATTGTGTCTTCTCTGGACTGCGAATCGCCATATAAATAGATTCAATAAAGTGGAGTACTATAAGAATGGATTGAGTCTTGAAGAATATATTTTGTAGCAGATGTAGTGCCTGCTTCTAGTGTAAACGAGGTTACCTCTCATCAAACTGAAGAACCAAACAAGATTCTTGTATAACCAATCACACAAACCGGCACCCAAACTTGAATTTTAGTTAAACGCCATTGGTATCACTACTCCCATTGTTTCATAACCGACATTAAAGTCCATCACAGTCCTACGTCTCCTTAGCATGTTTTGTCTTGAATATTCTTAAGGGTAGCTTGCAGCACCGCCGCCACGTTTGTTGCTCAAGAAGTGAATAGCAGTTGTTCCAACAAAGCAGGCCGCTGTGAACCATATGAATGCCGTGCTTGCTTGAACTTCTTGGCATCTAGCCTTGAGGTCATCCTTCACAGCTTTGACAACATCACCGGAATATTCTTTGTATTCACCAGGGAACATTGGATTGGGATGGTCTTTGATATAATTCAAATCAGAACAGCTGCCGACCTTGATAGTCGCGGCATATGCCTAGGTAAGGAGTCTATTAGCAAGAGCTGAAATAACACGAAGAGAATGACAACTAACAATGCCACCAGCAAGGAGAAAGAAAGATGCAATGCCGTCAAGAGCAAGCATTATGATGCCTTGCAAAGCTTCCACGAAACAAGCAGCAACCCCAATGGCAGCAAATATAAGAGCAGCTCCACCACAGAAAGACCCATAAGATGTAAGGGACCACGAAGTACCCGGGCCATAACCATGAATCAAAACTGCGGATAGTGCTAGAACGATAGCAGCGAACAGCATCTGAGGGGAGTTAGTGAGACGATCTTTATACCGCAAGATTCGGCAAGAGGCTAACCTGGAGAACACGGAGGGCTAAAGTGACAATCATGTTGGCTTGTATGTAGGGTGCTAATTATATTGAAGTATTAAGATTTTTAGATATGAATTGGTTGAGAAAGAGCCACTTGATTGAGTACACTGTATATTATATAGTCAAGCTCCACAAAGTTTAGCAGGGAAGCGAGTCAAGATCACCAGGCTAAGATCAGGGATTGTCATGTCGTTGAGGATAAGATTTCAGTAACGTAGGGAAGGTAAACATCTCATAGGGAGAATCCCGCCTCCATGAACACAGCCTGTACAGCGAGCAAGAAGCCTCACTGGAGGATTGCGGCACAGTGTTTCATGAACTATCCCATAATCAGTAAACCATCGACGAAATTGATGTCCAATATCAAGTCATGAAATGAATCTTGCTGCAGTGTAATTGGTTTGAGCGCTTAGACGTATGGAGATGTGCGTATGTGACTCTAAATCAAGCGTAAAAATTTTGACGTCCTCCTCGAATTGGATAAGTGGTCCGAGTTTTGACGGGTGCTGCCTTGGCAGATATACACCCGAGAAACAAAGACGTTACACTCACAACGTCGTACGTGTTGGATAGGTAGACAACACACGCCTATTTGACGAATATGCATGTGATTCATGCAGATGATTCAAACCCCAACAGTAATCAACATCAGGGCAAAACGTCAATAGCTCTAACAGTGGTCAAACAGAATCTGCAATGATTGAGAGAATACCCATCGAGAGAATTCTGTACTCATCAAAATTTCCGAAACATGGGGGAATGGTGCTGGGCCACCATCCAAAAATACATATAAGATTAGATCCATGTATCAATACACCGTGGACTTGACAGATGTGTTCTAGGTAAGCCAAGCCCTATTGATAACATGAATAAGAAATTCAGCCTCACCGGTTCCCATATGAGCAGGAACCGGGGCCAAGAATAGATGAAAATTTGCGAGTGTACATAAGGTTTCATGGGGATTGTTTGGTATGAGTGAGATACAACCAAGCTTTACCGTAAAACTCGACCAATAATCGAAATCAGTCAGATCTTAGAAGTGCTCCCTTGAATTAATTTCAAAAGTCGTTCGAGAGATGAAACATTGACAAACGGTTGGATCCGTTGGATTTATCCCCTAGACCGCTGACTAGCGGCGCCGGTATGTGGCTCATGCACTAAGCAAGAATATCAATAACTTTGTAGATAATATTAATAATAAGGAAATCAATAAATATGCTATATATATTTATTTCGTTAATATAGTCTCAAATGATATAAAATTTGATTCTATTAATCAAAGAATACTATATTTAGATATTGCTTCTATTTTGTAAGTAGGAATTTATTTCGAATTTATAAGATATATCAATTTTGATCAAAAACTTCTTCTATTAATTAATATTTAATATTATAATATACTCATTCTATTTTATTTTTATTTTTCTATCAAAATAATAGAATTAATTATAGAATAAACGAATTTATATATATAAATATTGAAAAGCAAAGAATTATTAAATTTGCGAGTATATTTATAGTATTTTATTATAATGAATAAAGTTTATCTATATATATATATATATATATATATATCGATTTATATTAAATTTAAGATTAAAATCTATTAGAAATATAGAAATAAGCAAAATAAATGTAATTTTATATATCTTATATTTTAATCTAGTTTCGAAGAGATTTATATAAGATACTATATTTCATCCCCTAGAATAAGTAATGTTTTTAAAAGAATAAAATATTAATTTATTAATTTAATTTTTATATACTAGTATATTTCTTTATAATATTACAGGAGCTGCCTCTAGGATTATATAAAAGTAGCTAGAGATCTTTCGAAATGATTTAGATTAAATATTAAATAGGAATTCAATAAGATTATAACTGATTATAATTCTTATAACTATAATAATAAAACTAATAATTTATTTTAAATATAAAGCTTTATATTATAATAAAACTTATTCTTTATATAGATTTTTATATTAAAATCAATTAATAAATCGATTAATAAGTTGATCAATAAATTAATTGATTTTTAATTATATAATGTAACGACAATAGGTTCAAGGCATAGTAGAAAAGAATCAATTATCGTAATTAGAGAATAACAAATTATTATATAAAGAATAAACCTATAAAAGGCTTTTATAGGTTTAGAGGAGATTAGGAGGAAATTAAAAGAGAATTAAGGCAAAACAAGATTTGCTCTACCAAATAGGGCAAATAAATAACTAATCTAGATTTGAAACCGGATTATTATATTACTTTTTCTTTGAAAAACAATTTATTCTTAAATTTATTTTTATTTCTTCTTTTGTTTTTTTATTTTAAAAATCTAAATTCCTTTTTCATTACCACTTTTTCCTCTATTTTTCTTATTACCTTTCTTTTTTTTGATAGTATAACCAACAATTTGTTTTCCTTACTATTACTATCTTTATTATCAAAAATATCAATTGAAGTATTATATATTTATTGTAGAAGATTAATTGTAATTACATAAATTATTCGATTATAAAATGAGATATTGTTTATTATTTTTAAGATATATTATTCATCTTCTTTTTCTTCTTTTTTATTAAATCAAAAGCTAATTATTTGATATAATTTATTGTTTTGCTATTTATTATAAATATCTTCGAGTAGTATATATATATTATACTTTTGTAACAAAAAGAGTTTACAAAAAAAACAAAGAAAAGTATAATAAAAAACGTTTTTTAAGAGTACTTGAGCTTTTTTAATATCAATAATAATCAATTCGGGGAAGTGAATATTATCTTATTAATGATTTTTGATTTTTTCAAATCATTTAATAACTATTATATTTAATATATAGTAAATAATAAAACTATTTAAAACAATTTTAAAGAATCAAGCGAAGGCTGTGGTTCTAGTTAGATTATCCTTTTATCTAGTGTTGCTTTGAATAAACTAATCTAAACATTTACTTTTCTTATTTACAAAACTATTTAGTTGTTTAATAGCAAGTTTAATATCTTTTTATAAATGTTTGTTATAGATGGTTATAATTATAAAAACCGTATACTTAATTTCTAAATCCTTTTTTGTTATATTCCAATATTTATAAAGTTCCTTTTTTATTTTGTAGGCCTATAATCTGGTAGTAAAACTATTTAAGCTGGTGTTGAGCTTTATAGATTATATTTTATTAAATTTAATTATTTTAGTTTACTAAAGTTTTGGGAGGGTTAAATATAAGTTAATATATATAAAAATATTAATAAAATAAATAAATTTATTGAAAATAAAAATAAGGGCAAATAAGTTTATAGGTAATAGAATAAATGTTATAGTTTATAATTATTGATTTAATAAATCTTATTCCTTATTATTTAATATTAATTGTAAGGAAGAGAGTGAGGGAAATCTAAATGGTATTATTTGAGCTTACTATTCAGTGGGGTGTATTGGGGAATTAAAAATATTGTGTAAAGTTTAAAATATTATTAATTTTTTTATTATTTTTAAGTTGAATTAAAAAATTAATTTAATTTAAATAAAATTGATTTATAAAAATAGAATATAAATAAAAAAAAATATAAAAAATATAAACAAAAAGTAAATATAAAATAAACAAATTCTTGTAATAATAGGAAAAAGCCTATGTATAAGCCTACTCTTTTCAAGATAAATTAGTTAAATAAGTTTATCTTATATTTATATTTATAGATTTTCTATTTACTAAATTATTATAATTATTAATATTATTTTTTTAATTCTTTATCTATTTTAATAAGTTCTCTGGAGAATCTATAGTATATAAATATTACATATAGAAACTTCTAACTTTGTAAGGTGTATATATTATATCTCTATAGTAATACTATATAAAATCATTATTATAATTTATTTATTTTATTTTATAACAAATCTTTTTTTAGATAATTTTTGAGGCTAATATGTTTTGGATTTTGAATTTAGTATTTATTGTAATTATGATTAGAGGTAGAAAATCGATTTTTTGATTAAGTATAGGATTGTTGAGTGCTTTTTGAAGTTTGTTTAGAAAGAAAACTTTATATATTTTTATACTATTAGGTAGGTCAAGGTAATAAGAATAGTTTTTTTTAGAAAGAATAATATAAGGATTAGTTATTTGTAGATTAAGCTTTTAATTAGATTTCTTAATAGTAAAGTTTTTTATAGTAATAAAGATTTTATTGTTAATCTCGAAATTGATAGTTTATTTGTATTTATTAATATTTCTTCTTTTTTTGTTTTGGGATTTGAGAATAATTTCTTTAATTATTTCTTAGGTTTTATATATTCTAGATATAAAAGTTTATACTTCTTTTTGAGAAAGTTTTTTTTGAATTATAAAAATGATAAAGGATTTATTTTAATCAAAAGAGATAATAGGTTTATATTTATTTTGAAGTTTGAAAAGGGATATTTCTAGATTTTCGTATGGAAGGGTAAGCTAGATATAATTTATAATATATAAAAGCTTTGATTAATTATTTTGATAATAATTGATATAAGGATATAGATATTAATCTAAATATTGATTTATAATTTCTGTTTAATTATTTGTTTGAGGGTGATATATTGTGGAAAGTTTTAATTTAATATTTAAAATTCGGGTGAATTTTTTCTAAAAAAGAGATATAAATTAAAGGTTTTTATTAGAGGTTATAGTTTTTGGAGTACTTTTCTATTGATAGATATTATTTAAATATATTATTATTATATTTTTAGTATTGGTAGTTTTATAATATGGTATGGAGATAAATTGTTTTAATAATCTATTTATTATTATAAAGATATTGTTGTAATTAAACTTGTTAATAAAAAATATTTTGAAATCTATGGATATATTTGCTTAGGGTTTTGAGGGTATAGGTAATAATTATAGAAATTCTGATGTTTTATTTCTAGGAGTATGGAAGTTATGATAGGTGGTATAGTTGTTAATATATTAATCAATAAATTCTGATATATCTTTTTAGAAATATTTTTTTTTAAAAATCAATTTGGTTTTAGTTTTTTTAGGATATACTAAAGAGATTTGAATATAGGTTTTTTCTATAAAATTAATATATAGATGGTTTATATTAGGAATAATAAGATAGTCTTTATATAGAATAAAATTGTTTTTTATAAAGTATTCTTTTTTAAATGAATTGCTAAATTATGTTTTATTTATAAAAAAGAATGGTTTTGGTTAATTATCAGAATTTTGTTTATTAAATTCATATTTTTGGTATTGATAGCTAATAATTCTGATATTTTTATTTATTTATATTAAGTTTATTAATAATCTTTTTATTAAGAACTGTATTTGATAGAAGGATTTGAATATATTGTTTTGATTATTTAAGATCTTGATTTGTAATATCTTGTTTTCTATGATTCAAAATATTTATAATAATATTACTAATTTCTGATTAATATATAATCTCAAATCAGAAATTCAATAGGGTTTTAGTTTATTTTGTTTGTTTTTGATTTAAAGTTTTTTTGTTATAAAGTATTCTAATATTTTGTGATTGATATAAACTTTAATGTAATGAGGTGAAGTAGTATATTCAATATATTATGTTTTGAATATTTTTATAATAACAAATATCTTTTTGTTAAAAATAATATAATTTATTTTAATTAGAAATATAGTTTTAATGAAAAAGGTTATAGAATATTATTAACTATTTTTTTGAAGTTGAAAGAGGACTTTATTAATTACTTTATTAAAGATATCAATTTTGATTATAATTTGTTTTTTAGTGTAATAGTATTTTAGTATAAAAGTATTTATTAAATGTTTTTTCAATTCTTCAAAATTAATATTATAATTATTATTTTATAAAAACTTGATATCCTTTTTTGTTAATTAAACAAAAAATTTAATAATTCTATTGAAATCTTGAATGAATTAATGATAGAAATTATAGAATCCAAAAAAGAATTATATTTTTTAGATATTGATTAATAGCTTTCATTTTTAATAACTTTAATTTTTTTAGGGTTGATTTTTATATTATTAATATTAATAATGAAATCTAAATATTTGGTTTTAATAATTTCAAATTTATATTTATTTATATTAGTTTGAAGGTTAGCTTTTTATAAGCAATTGAGAATTTGAATAATATATTATTTATATTCTTTTTTGTTTTTCGAGTAAATAAGGATATTGTTTAAGTAAATAGTATAAATAATATTAAGAAAATTAAATAGGATATTATTTATACATTTTTAATAAATAATCAAACTATTTATTAAATCGAATGGTAAGATTTTATATTTATATATTCTATATTATATACAAAATATAATAAGATTTTTGGAATCAGGGTATATTCGGATTCGATAAAAAGTTTAATGAATATCAAATTTGATAAAGATTTTAGCTTTAGAAATATAAACTAATATTTTATTAATCAATAATAAAGAGTATTTATTTTTTTTAATAATAATATTGAGATATTAATAATCTATATAGAATTATAACCCTCCATTAGGCTTTATTATGAATAGAACTAGTGTAGTGAATAAAGAGGAATTGGTTTTTATAAAACCTTTTTTTAAATTATTCATAATATATTTTTTAATAACTAAAAGTTCTTTAATCAATATATTATAAATTGAACTTATTTTTAAGATTATATCTTTTGATATTTCAATATGGTAATTATAGGAAGTATATTTAAATAGTTTATTAAATCTAATTTTAAAGAAGATATTAATCTAGTTATAATAAATAATAGGAATTTGAGAATAGAGTTCTTCGAATTCAGCAAATTCTATATTTTCTATATAATCTTTAAGAATACTATCGATTTTATATATACTAGTGCTAAAAACTATATTATTATAATAACAAATATATATTTTAAAAGCTTTGATAATAATAGTGGTGATATTTATTAAGTTATATAGAGGAGATTCAAAAGGATTAGAGTTAATAAGAATATAATTGAGAATAGCAATCTTGATATTTGTAGAAAGAATCAAGATATCCTTTTTGGTACTCTTAAAGGGGATCGAAATTTCTTCATTTTTATATTATTCAATTAATTTTTTTATCTTTTTAAGATTGTTTTTAATATCCTAATTGTATTAATTAATAAACTTAGCTTAGAATATAAAAGAGAGATTAATAAAATTAATATCAAAGAATTGATTTTTTCGATTAATATTTACTTAATACTCTTTATAATTACAAACTTCAAGGTTTTTTAGAGAATTATAAAAAATATTAATTTTATTAAAGAAATTGAATATAGCTAGTAGGTTAGTAGACTAGATAAGGATATGATTGTAGGATTAAGGAATAATATTGTAAAATCAAAACTATTTATTACTTAGAATTATATCTCTTTTTATATTAATTAATAAGAATAGTATTTAAATAAAAGTTTTATTATTTAGTTGTAGAGTTAGATGTATAATTTGAGTAATAAAGGCCCTTAGTTATTCATTGTAACCTTAAATATTAATATAATAGTTTAAAATTAATATGAGAATATTTATGTATTTAAAGATTTATTATATAAATCAAATATTAATAAAAAGATAGGTATTAATGCTAATATTTATTAATATATAATAATAAATTTGAAAGCTATGGGTTTATAGGTAGTAAATAATAGTAAAGCTATTATCTTCTATAAACTCCTAAGATTAATATTTTTTATATATTAAAATCCTTAGTAAAAGATTTTGCTAAAGATTAGTCTTTTTCCAATTTATATAAATTAGTATTAAAGATTAAATTCATTTCTGATTAATTAAGATTAATAGGGGTATTTTTTTGTATCTTATTAATTTCTTGAATCTTTATTGGATATATATAATCTTTTGTTTAATTAGAGACTTTATAGATATAACATTTTCTAGAGTTTTTTGGGGGATAAGATTTTTAATTAAATAGAACTTTAGGGGTAATAAAAGGTTTTCGAATAAATTCAAAAATAGTAGACTTTTCTTAATTAAATATTCTATTTAGTTTTAAAAACTTCAAAAATAATTTTTTTAAATATTAAAACAAGATTTATTTTAAAACCAATAAACTCTTTTGATAAATAATGTATATTCTTATATCTATATTAATTAAATATGTAATATATATTTAAAAATTAGAATAGTTATTTATAATAGTTAATATAGTATTTTTGAAGGGAAGAAATATTTTGATAATTAGTTTTCTATAAAGATTCCTTTCAGATTGATTTGACTCTATTATTAGCTTTAGGAATTAGATATAGAATTAATGAAATATAAAAGATTCTATTCTTAGATTTCTAAATTCCTTAATTACTAGTTTTAAGCAATTAGATATTAGATATATGCTTTTAAAATAGTTTAGAATATTATTAAAGATTTAGAAATCTTTATATAATATTTTGGGCTTTAAATGCTTTTATATTTTATTAATAATTTATTAAAAAACTATTTTTACTTATAAATCTTTATTTGAATAATAATTAATATTATCTAAAAGTTTATCTTCAACAAGTAATTTTTATATTTTGAATATGGAATTAACCCCATTATTTAAGAATTCTAGATTTTTCACTTTAATATTCAACCTAGCTTTATTAATTAGAAAAATTATAAAGTTGTTATATATCTTAATTAAAAGAATAATTTCTATAGGATTTTCAGAGGTATTTTTTTGCTATAAATAAGGTCCTAATAGATTCAATTCTATAATCTATTCAATTATTATTTATATATAATAACAGCTTTTGCTGTATATTCTTAATTCTAGTATTTTCTGAATACTATTTATTATAATTATATTGTTAGTGTTTATAATGTTTATAATATCTTGTTTTGATAAACTGAAAAGTAAGAAAGTAAGAAGATCAAATTAATTGGATTCTATCTCTTCATTTTTGATATTTGAGGTATTATTAAATTCTTATTATAATTATTAATTTAGATTTAGATTTTTATTAAAAGTTTGGTTTTATAATAATTAAATTTTGTAAAGAGATATTTTATATTAGAAAAAATAAAAATAAATTTGTTTTTTAAATATAAAAGGTTTTTATTTCTTTATTTAATAATTTTAAGAATATAACTTAAATATAATATTTTCTTTATTCAAAAGCTTGAAAGTATAATATATTCAAAAACTCGAAAAGAATATATAATGTAAATTAATATTTTATTTTTTATAGGTAGTTCAATGATTCAAATAAATATAATTATAAATAGATATTTTGATTTTTTTAAAAAGATGTTCTATTTTTTATAGAAGTATTAAGAATTTGTTATAATATAACAATAACAAGTTTAAGGTATAATAAAAAAGAATTAATTATTATAACTAGAGAATAACAAACTATTATACAAAGAATGAATCTATAAAAGGCTTTTATAAACCTAGAGGGAACCAGGAGGAGACTAAAAGGGAATTAAGGCGAAGCGAGATTTGCTCTGCCAGATGGGGCAAATGAATGACTAATCTAGGCCTGAGGCCAGATCGTCACATATAATACTTATTTTGTAATTCCTATTATTCTAATTTGTTCTTTTATTCTGGAATTAATTTCTTAGGATATTATTAATTCTAGTGAAGCTCTTTTTGTTTATTATATTTTGTTTTTTCTAGAATCTATTATTCTAAAAACTATATTCTATATTTCTAGAATATCCTATAACTAATATTATATATATATCTAAGGCTTTTCTAAGTATTTAATATCCCTTAATATACCACAACTGAATTACTAAGGCTTATAATACTATTATAGCCTATAAGTTAGTGATTCTATAGTTTATTACTAATCCGTTATAACATAATTATTACAACAGATTAGTAACAGGCTGTAGAATCACTAATGTATAGGCTATAATGATATTATAGGCCTTAGTGATTCAGTTATAGTATATCAAGGAATATTAGACACTCAAGAAAACCTTAGGCATATATATAGTATTAGTTATAGGATACTCTAAATCATAGAATATAGTTTTTAGAATAATAGATCCCAGGAAAGATAGAATATAATAAGTAAGAAAAGCTTTATTAAAATTAATAATATTCTAAAGGGTTAGTTTTAGAATAAAAGAATAAATTAGAATAATAGAAATCACAAAATAAATATTATATAATCAAAAGCCAATTGATTTATTGATCAACTTACTAATTAACTTATTAATTGATTTTAATATAAAGGTTTATATAAAGAATAGGTTTTATTACAATATAAAGCTTTATATTCAAAAATAATTATTAATTTTATTACTATAATTATAAGAATTATAATTAATTATAATCTTATTGAATCCCTATTTGAAATTCAGTTTAAATCATTTCAAGAGATCTCTAGATACTTCTATATAACTCTAAAGGCAGCTTTTATAATAATAATAATACTATTACGTAATTGAATATAACAGAAGTTATAAGCTTTACTACTAGTTACGCATATAATCTGTTCAAAAGACATAGTATCAGGGATCGGTTCCTAATAGCTTACTACTATATATATATACTTATATAACAAATATCAATATAAATACTATTAATATAAAGGATCAATTATATATATCTATATCGGGATGTTAATGAATATATTATAAAGATTATTAAGCTTTAGAATAATAGTTATTAATTATTGTTTTAGTTAATTACTATTTGATTTATAAAGAAATTATTTTAAAACATTTTATAATCAAATCTCTTAAATATAATGTTTTTTAAAAATCTTTTGCTAATAAATTAATTAACGAATTTAAATCTAAGTATTATTCTAAAGATTATTTTGAATCTCTATAAATCATAATTAAAGGTTTTAATTCTTCTATAAATCATTATTTTATAAGATTAGGAAATAAAAGAAATTATAGTATATATAGAGGAGTATTCTTTGATGTAAAAAGAGCTATATTAAGGGAAATATCGAATAATTTTAGATTAAAAGATAATAGATATAAGATTATATAGGGATATCAAGAATATAATATTTATTTATATAATAATAATAGATGTTTCAATAGTTATTATAGAATATAATCCGAATATCATAAGAATTCTCAAAATCCTGATGATCTGATTGGTCTATTAGATCCCTGCTAAGCGACGGCGCCGCTAGTCAGCGGTCTAGGGGATAGCCTAGTCACCGCCACAGCCACACTTTAAAATGTGTTTAAAGCCACATCTGATTTGTCGAATTGACATGGCTATCGGCACGCACTTCAACCACACATGTTATCTCGTGGAACGATATCCCAATGAGTCTTCAAGTGGAGTCTCTGGATATAGAGAATAGGTCTCAGGATAAAGGGAATGAATCTCGGGATATAGTGGATGAGATTCAAGAACTGGAGAGGAAACTAGCAGCCGCAAAAGCCCGATTAGGCGATCGAACTACATCCTCTCCATTATCTGAAGATAAAGATCCTATTGCTATCAACAATGGTGAGAACATCCTCGTCTCTTTGGATGAAAAGCTTTCTAATTAACCCCTAGTTCTCTCTCCCCAGTCTAACCATTTCCTTCTCCTCCTCTCCGACTCCGCCCTCCCACTCGGTTCATTTGCCTTCAGTAGTGGTTTAGAATCCTACCTCGCGCACACAAAACCCAGATCATCATTCCCAGATTTTCTGGCCTTCTCACTATCTTCCTATGCATCTACTACCCTCCCATTCGTACTCGCTGCGCATCGGAACCCTAGAGATTTAGTTGATTTAGATGATGCTCAAGACGCATCAATCATGTGTACCGTAGGAAGACGTGCTTCGATTGCGCAGGGAAGAGCTTTATTGTCTATCTGGGATCGATCATTTTCCGCTGCTTTGTCTACAGGGTTGACTACTTCCGGTCCGGTCGATGGAGTTGATACATTGAAGGAATTCTCCATGCTGCTAAAATCTATATCTTCCGCACCCAAAACGACACCTGGAGAAATACCGCCCGTATCGGCTCATCTTGCTCCTTTGTTTGGCGCCATTACGTCGACTGTGGGAATGAGTTTAGAACAAACAGCTTATGTATTTATGTTAAGTCATGTGAAAGCACTGCTTTCAGCTGCGGTGAGAGCCAGTATGTTTGGGCCCTATCATGCCCAGAAGGTTTTGGCGAGTGAAGAGGTGCAAATAGGAATCAAAGAAGCTATTGAGAGGGAGTGGAATACCAAGATTGAGGATGCGGGTCAAAGTGTACCGGTTATGGATCTATGGATTGGAAGGCATGAAATGTTGTATTCGAGAATTTTCAATAGCTGATGGTTATATAATGACATCATGGAAACACAACCAATCACGGGACACTGGTATATTGTTTCCATTTTATTCCCTTATAGCTTCTGTGTTCAAAGCTGGGACAATGCTCCTATGATTTTGGCTCGTCTAAGCGACCGAATATTATACAGTATACATGACCATACTACGATAGTTGACCGGCTCCTAAACTCCATTTATCCCCCGCTTAATCACTATCACTATCATAAGCTACCAATGGCCCTGCGGATGCTGTGGGTTTTGGTTTCGTCGCAATTGACCCCTTGGCACTTTCTAGTGCCGCCAAAGTACTACTGGAAAATATACCTCCACTCTCCTCTTTCTGTTCCGTCTGTTCGTAGGCGTCCGCTTCGAGCATGAGTCTTTGCTCCTCTTCTAACTCGAGACCCTGTCTACCCGCCGGGTTTACCGCATTGGCACCTCTAGCAAAATAGACGTCATCAGGCGCCTCATAACCTGCTAATCCAAACCCTCCTTCTATTCTCTTACGTTTTCGTGCTTCCGGGTCGCGGCCCTCTATTTCAGCCACAAACTCTGCAGGTAACGCCCTTCGAACAGCCTCCGCAGCTTGCTCCTCTATTCTCCGTACTTCTCGTGCTTGCGCCATCGGATTCGGGTCGGCCGTCGCCCAACGTACGTTTAAGATTTCATTATGGTCTAAAGACTGATGTGCCATTGCCTCTTTCGCAAACTGCGCATTAGCTTCATTCGAATATGTGATAAAAGCGACACCTCTCGTATTCAGAACTCGGACTAATACAGATTAGCATATATTCATTGCCTCATTTGAGAGAAAGAACTTACTTCTCTCAACCTGACCCCACTCCGCAAAATGCCGCGAGACAATCTCTTCAATATCGTCACTGGCATGTATCCTTCCTACATAAATCGTCCTATTCTGCCTCATGAAACTTCCTGTACCTCCCATATCATCTCTATAATCCGAGTGTTTATCGCGGCCAAATACATCAACGTTCGGATTGAACATATCATGAATCCCTGGTAATCGATGTAGATATTCACATTCCTGACCTTTTGGACAGATTCCCCTTGCAAAGAATAAACAGAAGTAACTGCCTGTCACTTTGTCGGCTTTAGTGTATCCGGTATCATTTGCAATGTTGCAACGTCCCGCAGCAGCTGTCTTAGATAGATATTTATCCTCCCGATCACCTCCCGACCATTTGTTATACCAGATATTGAATATAGTACCAGTTTGTGGAGGAGGCTCGCTCTTCATCGTCGAGGGATCGACTTGGGGACGCGCTGGACGCTTTTTTCGACGGATGATTTTCTTAACTTTGCGCTCGGCGGGTGCGCCTGCTTCATTGTTTGTGGTGGTAAGGGCTGTAGAAGTTTCCTCCGGAACTTCAGTGACTGGCGCCATGGTTGGAGGACTTGTTATCTCGACTTCGGCCATTTTAATGATGGATGTGGTTGTTATCGTTCTGAGATGGGACTGAGAGCTTCGAAAAGTTTAAGGCTGAGGTCAACGCACCGCCACAATAGTTTACTTTTACGCCACACATCTCCGTAGGCTAGCAAGCTAGGATGCAGACCAGACTACCAGGCCCAGGTATTTACTTTTATTCTTTAAAACTTAACAACATCGCATCGATATTTGAAATATTCATAGACGATTCAAAAGGATTCCTCTTCCTCAGCGACGCCAAACAACACACACAAGTCTCGTACGAGACATCCTCATTAGTTGAGGGAGTAGTTGTCGAGAAGACCCGGGTCAGTAACCTATACTGGCTTCTTATTTACAAACCCCCCTGCTCCTGGTGAGCCACTAGCACAACTCTTACCCAGCCTAGCTTTCGTGATTAATACCGGATTTCCAACCATGTATTCGCTGCCAGCGAGCCGGCCTTTAAGTCGTTAAACAAGCCAAGAAGTGCTCGAATTCGTTGCCTATTGGTTTCTTTTTTAGCTACTGGGTATGTATATATTTGACATTGGTCACCCAGTACTTGCCTCGTGTCAGTCTGCCTTGTGTAAAGCATTTGGTTAATTTGCTGTGTTCGTGTAAATATGTACTGTGCCACATCCTCACATTACTACATCGTCTCGCTCAGCAATCGTTCTAAGGCTTCCCGTATAACATACCTATATCAGAATTCCCAACATTCAGGCCGCGAGGCTCTGGAATCTGTGGGATACGTTCAATCTTACAACCTGTTTCGAGTCGAAACATTCAAATCATTCTATATACCAAAATACATAAGTAATTGTCATTAACTCATGTTCGAAAGAAACTCACATCTTTTCGAATGTTAATACCTTCCAGCCTTGACTTGTATTGAATATTGGCAGAACACAAATCCTATCCGATTACTCACCTATACAGACTGCTCATTATGACGTCCAAGAAGGAAATCGAACCTCGCGTAAAAGCTCTTATTATCCTACTAGCAGTCGTCTGTTTTCCAATCACCTTCTTTGTCCTCTACGGACAAAGAGGTCAAGGTAATTTCGATCGACTTCGGAAAGCACAAAGAAAAGAAATTGCCAAAGCTCGTAAAAGAAAGATCGAAGATCAACCCAAGCCCTTGGAAGAGAGGAGAAAGCGAGAATTGTCTCTTGAGCCCACCGGACGAAGGAGGGATTTAGCGAATGTATTTTCGACCTGGAAGAGAAATAGAAAGACACCGGCAAGCCTCCTTCAACTGCCACCCGAGATTGTGGAGAAAATTCTACTAGAAGTTCTAGGTGGGAACATATTTCATCTACTCCAATGTCGTTGAAGACTAGGGCACGTTCGCTGTAAGGAGCCTCATGACATCGAACATGCAGCCAATTCTCAATACGACATTGAGCGCTCCTGCATTCTAAGCGCCCAAAGACGAAAGTACTTGACATCTGAATGGATGCGCCACTATAATCAAAGGCCCTCTCCATTCTACACACGTTCTGATTCTTGCCTCGCTGTTCTTCTTACGTGTCGTCGGGTATACAACCAAGGAATTCCCATTTTGTATTCTTGCAACACGTTTGATATCAACAATCCCGAGACACTACTTTACCTTTCACAGACCGTTATTTCCTCAAGATTCAAATCGATAAAATCTCTACAAATAGACGTTAATGCATCCATGGGTTCAAGTATCAATACGAGGCTAGCTGACCCAACAGTAGAGTTTTCAGAATGGAAAATGTGTTTAGAGATGTTGGAACGGTTGGAGGGGTTGCAGAACTTGAGGTTAAGGGTGGAGTTCGAACTACAGGGACATTACCCTAATGTCATTTACAGCGATGAGCAGCTCCAGAAGTCTTTGCAAGATTTACTGGATGCCATCAAGCTTAGTTCTTTGAGAGGACTGAGAAGATTCGATCTCGAGACTAATAGCCGGGATATCAAAGGTGTTGAACAGACGGTTGAGAGTGTACGTGGCATTGTTTGTACTTGAGTAGAAGATTTATGCGTCATATGAGGTACCTCATATTACTATCCCTAAGTTTAGGACACAGTCTTCGGAAGAATGCAGCAAGTATAATAATAGATAATGCCGTTTATTTCACTTTCACTATAACTCATTTGCATACCTAGCTAGTTTTCTTTAGGACCTAGGGGAAGAAGGAGCAGCATTAGATTTGCTCCTTCAACGTTTGAATGGAGCTCAATGTTTAAGATAGATGGAGTGTTCCATTTCATACAATATAAATAGACCAATGATATTTATGAATTGAAGTCCTTTGACCCTTGAGCTGCAGTCCGAACGACGACACCTTGAGTAAAAGTAACATTCATTCTCCTACCATCATAGCTATGGGCTATTCAAAGAATCCCCGAACGTATCTCGGATCTGTTGTAGTCACAGATATCGATCAAACAGTTGGAATCCACGATAAATGTTGGTACCTTTTCACCGACACTGGTATCCGTAAGTTCTAATAAATAGACTAATTTCTAATCTCCTTTCTCAAATTTTCTTGCAGCACCTAACTAACCATCCAAATACACATCCCTTCTTCACAACATACTTCACCATGGCGCGAAACACCATCGAGACACCACCCTCCTTCCCCGACGTCCTGGCCCCAAACATCAAATTCATCAAAAAAGGAGAATACGAACTCGACCTACCCAGCTCATTCAGCTTTGGTCCACGTAAGTGACGTATCTCCAAGTTCTCCATCTTGTATTCCATAATCTCAACCCTAACTCACAACCCCTGCCCCCAAAAATCTTCGGAGGCCGAGTAATGTCCATGACGCACCAAGCAGTCCAAAAACACTTCACCGAAACACATCACGAATACAATCACCCCGACGTATCAAGCATGCAATGGCAATTTTTCCGGCTGCTATTCCCTTCCATCACAACGCTAAGTATTAAGGATATCCATCTCGGGAAATCCTCTTCCACTATCCTCGTTACCATTTGTCAAAAATGGAAAGAATGCATAATGGGTTTTATGAAGTAAACACTCCTCCCACATCCTCATTCTTCATTCTCCATTCCCTTCACTAAACCAAACCAAGGAAAACTAACCCATACCCTCCCTTCCCCTCCAGCCTCACAAACCTCTCCCACACCCAAGACTATTCCTTCTCCGTCCCCCGTCCCCTCCATCAAGCATCCCCCACCTCACAACCAACACCTCCCCACACTAGATCTCCTACCAAACCCCCTACCACCCCTCCTCCTTCCGACGCACCCACTCGTATCTCAAATTTTTCATCCCCCTCTCCCCCAACCCCCTCGTCTCCACGATCAACGGCTCACCCCCTCCACAACCTCCACAAACGAAACCCTCAGTTTCCTCCTCGACATCTCCTTTCCCATCCTCGATAATTTTGACCCGGAAAAAGCGTCCGGAGGACAAGCCGCAACGGTGCAAGCAGGACTAGAACAGAAGAGAGCGCGAGAAATGGGGGTTACGAAGATTGTGGATGCGGAATCTGGATCTTACCGAGCTCCCGCGATGATTACTCCTCTAGCGACGAGTATTGAGATTAAGAAATTGTTGCCGCCGAGAGGAACGAAGTGGTTGTTCATGAGAGCCCAGGCGAAAGAGGTTAAAGATGGGAGGTTGAGTATGGAAGTAATGTTGTTTGATGAGGGGATGGAATTGGTAGCGTTGAGTTAACAACTTTGTCCTATTATTGATTTGTCAAGAGCTATGGCAAATAAGCAGAAGCTTTAGTATCATCTTTGCGAATATGGTGGTGTAATGGCTGGTCAATTTGTTATTGTTTCCCTAACTTGATTTATTGTTGTCTTGGTAAATTTAAGGCCGTGTAAGGATGGTAGAAATTTTCATCATAATAAACATCTATTTAATAGCTCAAAAGAAACTCCTCCCAAATGCACAAACTCAGTCAAACTAGCATATTAAGTATATGTGATGCTATATCCACTTATAATGCCCACTCATTTTTATCATCCGCAGACGTAACAAATGGTTCATCAATTCGTTTGATAGCAAAGTCGCTACAAAGGATACTGTTTCCTAAGTTAGCAAGACAAGACACGCCACAAGCATGTAAAAAATAGACTTACCAAGCACTAGCTACCAAACCATCAAGCTCTGCAATCAGCGCCTCCCTCTTCGCACCCATAACCATACCTTTACTAATCGACATCTGCACTTCTCTAATCCTCTTTGCCCTACCCACTCCCACCTGATCCATAACTCTCTTGCCCAAACAATCGCTATGGAAAGCATGTTGACAAGGAAATACAAAGAACTGTCTACTCAGCAACGGCAAGGTGCACACGTAGCATTTTTCTCCCGGTTCCACAATTGCGTAGCGTTGATCGAGAGCGGCGATATCGATTTTAATATTAGTAGCCGTCTGAGATGATTCGTCCATTTCTTTCTTGAGGGAATCGATATTACGACTATAATCCTCGAGCGCTGCGCATATTTCTTCTTTGAAATCGTCTATGACGACAAAATCTGGAAAGAAAGGAATTAAATCTTCAATTTTGAGGAGGTCACAACGTTTGAGGAATTCAATGGCGGTTTTAATGCCATTTGATTGAGAAATAACTTTCTTTGCCACGGCGAGCCACAGTTTTTTCCGTAATGGGGGATTTGAAAGAGGGCGATCAGCAACGAGTGAGGCGAGATCTATCTCTGAATGTGCGAGAGCGAGTTCCACTGCTTGTAGATATTGCCCCATAGTGCTATATATGTGTACACATGATTGAACTCGCGAGTGTTGAATGCAGAGTCGAAGAGCAAAGTCCGAATCAAAACTCGGCTCATCACCTTGTGATTCGAGATATGAAAGGAGGGCTGATTCATCCTTTGATGGATGAGAGGCATAAATTGAAATTAATGTATTATGTACGGCAGCATCAGTTGAGTTTAGGTGATTGATGACATGGAGAAGGTAACGAATGGCTTGGTTTTGAGAGACAGACCCTTCAAAATACTTGTCGTAGTTCAGTAAGGCAGGAATGAGATTCCGAGGCTTCAGGTCCGAGTGTCTTATAAGAATATCTACAAGATCAGTGGCCACATGTGTCATGAGTCCACTGCTGTATCTGTAAAAGATTTCGGGTGCTGTCTGCTTCTTCAATACGTCCAACGCCTCCTTCCAACGTTCTCTCTGAATCCAATAGGAGAGAACGTAATTGTAATCGTTTACAGCACTAGCAAAGAAAAGAAGTTCATCCTCTCTGCCGTGACTGCTGATTATATCGTAGGTGGTCTTCTTGTCAAGGTCACTTTTGTATTTTGTGACAAAATCCTGATATTCAGTTCGAATTGTGTCCAATTGATTTCTCGTCTCTGTAGGATTCAAATTCTCAGATAACTCTGCCTTAGTGACGATCGTATCGTCAAGAGAGTTAAGCTTCGACATAAAAATCTCAACTAGCCAACTTGCAATCATGATACGTTGCATAATTGAGGCCTTTCTGTAAGTTGTGAGTTTTGTAAGAAGATACTTTCGTAAGGCATCTTGCTGGTCGTTATCAACGAATGTGAGAGCAACCTGTTCAAATGGTTTGCTACTCTTTCCATAAACCCCCGCAGCTTCAAGATATGAGCCTTTGCTAATGAGATAGTCACCAGATGCTGTAGCAACAGCATCCTTCTGAGCTGGCCCTTTAGCATAACGTAGGGCTGCATCAAAATGTTCTGTCTGCAGCATAACTTTCCATACATCTCTATCCTCGTCTGTGACAACAATTTCATAAATTTCTTGTGTGGTGAAGAGCCAAAATGTGTTTTTCTCTTGATCAGC
Organism: Botrytis fragariae; assembly: GCF_013461495.1. NCBI lineage: Eukaryota > Fungi > Ascomycota > Leotiomycetes > Helotiales > Sclerotiniaceae > Botrytis > Botrytis fragariae. The sequence continues at coordinate 837,012 of NW_023500986.1, forward strand.
GAACAGTCCCAGTGCTTGTTGACCAGGTTCCAAGACCACTTGATCGAATATCACTCTATCATCCAGTCGATTGACGGCAACAACACGTCCCCCAATCAGATGAAGAATATGCCATTGAGTCAACGCGATCGAATCGATTGAATCTGGAACTGGCTTCTTGCGACCCATCGAGTTCTCTGAAGCTGGCAATTGGGATCTAGGTAGCAATTTCGCCTCGGTAAACAATCTTGCACCCAAATCCGAGGTTGCTGGCGTAGTCATTAATGTGCCGTAGTATACACCTTGCGATGATAGCCATGCAAAGGTACGATCTGGGGTCAAACTTTCCATAGACGCAGAGTCGGGATGATTTGGAGACACCACAAGAGAAGAAGCTGCAGTTGTAGATATCCTAGACAACTCATGAACTGTGGGTTGTTCCGTCTCGAAAAGCCGTGTAAATATTGATGCACCTCCTTCATGTGCTACCCGGCCAATCTTGCCTATTAAGTGAAGCACCCGACTTTGTGTAGCTACCATTACTCGTCGAACTTCTTTGGCGTCGGGTCTACCAGTAACAAGATCCACCCACAATCCGGTAACAGGTCCATCTGGAAGCCTCATCAGTGCTTTTAGGTATTTGTCCTCTTTACGGTAAAATTCCGTAGCTGTCTCGATATACCCTTCATAAATCATTCCATCCGAAGTCCCAATGAGTATTTCCCTGGTCGAGGATGTCGGTAGCGAGGGATTCCAAGCAATACATTCTATCGATACGCCTCGTAGTCGTGAAAGGGGCCTGGGCTGCCTGGATTGTGTATGAAGGTAATAGTTTTCCCCTTGCGAAGTACATATGATCAAATGTGAAGCTGTTGGGTCGAGAAACATGCGCCGTATCACTCCAACTTCTGAGGTCTTTTTGGGAAGATCAATATCTAGGTTAACAGTCAACTAGCCGGTCAAAGAGACAGAAACATTTTAAAGCCTCACCATCTATATCTGCAGGATTGTCCAAGTCGATTCGGAGAATCCTGCCATTCGAAAGTGCCAAAACCAGGACATTATTTGCAACCTGCGCCGCTACGAAGTCGGAGGCTATAGAGAATTGAAGTTGTACCTTTTCGACATTAAATATAGGAAGTGCAATCTCATTGAGATTGAGATCTTGCAGATTTCTTGCGGCTACGTAGCCGCTTGACGGGTCGAGAGCCATCCGTCGTTGTTATATGAGCTACCTCATGGTCGTTGAGCCCAAGGCTGTAATTCGCTGTCCAAGGCTGGCAAGCCATAGCTTCGAATTGCACTTGATGCCTTAAGAGTAGGCCGTATCAATATCACGTGATTTACAGCTACACAATAATCGACTTCTGAGCCATTTCGACATGTCTGGGGCTATATCGTCCTTGTACAAAGTGAGGGATACGAGGCTTCCTATTTTGCGGGTAATAGCATTTCATCATCCTGAATGCGGTGTATCTATATGCAGTATCTAATTTGAAGTTCTACAACATACAACTTGGAGTTCCCTCCAGGCTGAATAATTCTTCTACCCAAGTCCGATTAGGATTAGACAATGACAAATGATATAACTACCCTCTCCATGTAGAAATGACACTTTCTGTTCTCCTACTGTAAACACTGCCAGTGCTTGTTGTAGCTGATCTCTACTTCTACGAGGCTGTGTATCTAAAACCAAAGCGAGAAGTCTCTGATGTCACCCCGAAGCACCGTACTCGTGAAATAGATATGGAACCCACAGCATAATTCATCTCGTATGTCAAATTTGGATACATTTTCCTGAAGCTTACGACCACTCTTCGTGGTACCGGTACGTGTTGGTAGCTACAACCCTCGTGGTCCGAGGTCGTTAGCATCTGTCGTACTGTCTCGAGGTTTCCGGGAGAGAGTAAATACCCTCCTCTCCCGGTCTTCCCACTAATCCCACTGGGGCAGTCCTAGATCTCAATGTGAAGCATGATCTTAATCTGTATCGTCGGGACGACTTGGTATGGAACCCACTATTCAGTCCACTTCTTGAGTTGCCGATTTTTGTCCATCTGTGCGGAATCATGAATACGAAGTCAGACGTCAGCAGGGGAACTTTGAAAACCTCTTGGTCTGGGCATTGAGTTTGTGAGCACAGTAAATTTCCGGGTATCATGGCTCAGCAATGTTGAAGATATATCTCCATGGGCAAGGTCGCGAAATTCCTCCGGCTCTTGGAAAGTCAAGGTGTCAAATGGGGGCGGAGGTTTCACCACCCCTGAGCCAAAGTATGAAAACAATGTTTATAATATATTTTGATTTGTGGGGGCTTCACATGCTACCAATACTATGTTTAGATCAGTAGGAATGAAAAGGGTTTTTGAAAAGATGATAGGCTAAGAAAGATTGAAAGACAGGGAATATCGAGGCAACAGTGATAGCATTGAGAAAAAGAGATTAAGAATGCATGAAACGAGTTTTGATAAGGAGAATCTTATTTCTTCTTCAGATGAACTCAAACAGGTGAGCTCATATCTTCAGATATAGTGTAGATCATGCTGAAAAGGAAATGATGCTTTGTGTTGTACCACTGAGCCAGGCCAAAAGAAAGGAAGACAGCGAGACGGATGATGCGTAAAATCTTTGTCAAACGAACAAAAGATGAAGCGAAAGAGGAGTTGAAACAGACATACCGAATATCAATCTTTTATGGATCTGAATCTGGAAGGATCTTTTGCGGCTTTGGAGAGTAACGTAAACTTTGAATTTTCCAAGAAATAGGATAGTACATGAAAGTAGTACATATGTACAAGTGTTCACGACATGATTCCTTTTTCCGGTAGTCCAAGAATTTCGAATAAATCCGGATTGGAAGACCAAGAGTCAAGCGAATAATTTGATTGGTCAGAAGACGTCCTCCTATTTTTTGTCAATGCTTTCACGACCCTTGAAGTTTCATAAATGATCTACGGTCATTAGGATTCAATCATTGGACCAATTCTCAAACATCAAACAGAATCATCATCAAGATCATCAACTGAATGGTACCGGTTATTCTATCATGCCCATTGACAGCGGCAAATCGAATGAATAGAGAATCTCACCGTCAAGGAGGTTTGTGTATCTATCAATATTGTTTGATCACTCGGCGATTACTCTTGGGCCTTTTTCATGTTGGGCTCGATGCTACTTGCCATCAGGACATATATCATCGTATCGTTGTGGATTACACGAAAGTGTGGGTAGCTTTTGGTTGGCGGCCGAACGAAAGATAAACTTGTTGTAATGAGTACCTAGTTGCAGGATGGATGTCGCCGCCACTGAAGTGATGCATGGTCTAGCCACAACCATACGGTAGTTTAGCGAGAGCTCATCGGCAGGTTCATGCTGTTGATACGATCCTGCGAATCGTTCTTGTGTTCTTTCAAAGTTCGAATTGATTATTCTTATTGCGACAATGGCATGTACGTCGGTATGACATAGCAAGTAAAGTCTGGAATATTCAGATGATCCGTACTTTGGAACCAAACTCCAATTGTTGAGATTACGATTTCAAACTAGTCGACGCTTTACTCCGTAGTATTTTTCCGACTTTCTTTTTTAAGTTTTTTCCCTTTGGCACTGACAGCTAAGATTTCGAAGGCTATTTGATTTATGATGCCATTTTCCGGAGCCACGCCTCCCCCGACCATTCGCGCGCACAAGCTGTTTTGACCAACCGACTTTGGGTCGTTTCATATCTCTCTAGGTAAAAGATAATCAGCGACTATCAAACGCCGTGAGTCCATGTCAGAACCAATTGAAAGTTGAAGATCAGGGTCATCTCTAGGACGACCCAAAGGTTGAGACTGTGCGATATTTGGAAGAGAGGAGGCAAAGAGGCAAAAAGGCAAATGATTTCTTTCGACAAATAAGATTTATGAAAGTATTCAACTTTTTATATTGATCTGACTACCTGACTACCGGTTGCATGAAAATTTGTTGCCAGCGCATAAGGTAGAAATCTGGCAGGATATACTGGATGTACAGTGCATGTACAGCCTTTGGGACCGCTATGTCTTTCCTTGTTTTTCTCTCGAGATGGGGATAAACGCACATACAGACAGATAGACAGACAAATAGACAGACAGATAGACAGACAGCCGGTACCAAAATTCCTCAAACATTGGCTCATCCCTCATTCATCCGTCGATTAATCCAAAGCGTGGGGGAAAGTGGTGATTGATATGATATTTAAAAAAGATTGATAATGATCGCTGAATTGATTCTGATGAAGCCACCTTCTCTATCCTCAGACCCCGTCTATCTCCAGACCCTCTGGCCTGTAGGTCTCTCTCTCTTGGGTCTTCACCTCGTAATAAGGAACAGAAACACAAATCCAATCCCCACCTCACATGATCTAGATGAATCGGTTTTGCTCTCCGGAGAAACATTTGGGAGTCATCCTACATGTTTGCCGAGTAGGAGCATAGCATCCCCAGTAGTTTTCGACGCAGTTTGACCAATATGGAAAGTTAGATTGTGCTGATATGCCTTCTCCATCAGTTGCTGCGATCTAGAATGGTTTTAGTTGCAGAGTCCAAAGCAGAACTGCAGATAGCAGCAGCATAGCACTCTCAACTCGCATATGGGCTTACTACAGAGTGCTAAGCAGGAAGTAGTAATGAGTCGGTAGGCTCGGTAAGGCAAGCGGTAACTCAAAGCAACAGCTATCTGCGAAGTATCTATCTACCCAGTACTCAGCATCATCAAACTTTTCTCTCGGGGAAAAGGCTTGAAAGATGCATAATCATTTGACCCTTGACCAGATTGAGTTAATCTCATGATTACGCCTTTTCCTCTCTTTGCCTTAGCATGTGCATATTGGTTCAATCCTTGTTCCCTTCATCTTCATCCCAAAGCAAATCAGAGTTGATCTGACCGGCCTCCCTCATCGCCTCTTTTCCCTTTTTCCCTTGGATCCACCCATACAAAACATAGCGTGATGGCTTACTTTGGCAGCCGCGTCCATAATTGTCTCAGAAAATACCTTAATAAAACTTCGTATATCGTGGATTCGTGGATTCGTGGTGAAGCCAGTCGTCGCTCCCTTCATTCAGCGTCGAACCTTGAATCGGACCTTACTTGCATCGAGGTATTAAACAGAGACCCAAGAATTCGGTCGGTCATTATTCATAAAAACCTTGATCTACCCTACCTATAATACCGATCTGGTATCCAGCAGATTATACACCATTTGCAATTATTAATTGTATTTCCATTTCTCTTTCCATTTGATTTTGTTCGATTTGTTCTCTTTCTCGTCTATTAGTGAGAAATACCGACCGACCTACTCCATCCATCCACCCATCCATCCATACCCTCAACGCCTTCCCTGGATAACCCTCTGAGCCCTCTGAGCCTCTCCACTTCCACTTCAAAACTTAATTCACAACAACAATCCACCTCTGATTGACCCAATCCCTAATCCCTAATCCCTAATCCCACTCACATGGGCACGCTCGCACGTACTTGCATTACTCAACTTTCCAGTGCCTCCACCTCCTTCCTCTCAGTGTCTGTTCTTTAAATTCTATCCCACCCAACTCCACAATCCACGAATCTTCGATAGATCTTTACCAGGTGTTATATCTATAAACTCTTATTAAAATAGATCCTGGAAGATCTATATCGTCCATACAAGAGGAACGGCACATCTTGCAACACAATCATTGAGCAATTGAGCATTCATTCGCATACATAAAGTACCTACCTACCTTGAAAAAGAAGTCGTCCCAAACCACTTCAATTCACTCCAACCTATCGACACTCCCTTTGAAGCATTCGATCTCCAATCTTTCAGACAAACAACCGCCATCTGATCTTTATATTCATTCGTCGGACCTCAGATCTTCTGACTCGTTTTCGCAAATAATCATCTCGCCAAGTTTATTCACTTTCACTACCAATTCGCTCCTGCTTTTCCAAATCGATCTCGCACATTTAATCAATCACCTTCATGCCTATTTAATGACATCCGCGCAATGGCAATGCTAGCTTCAAAGAATCCCTTTCCCGCATCGCTGGGCCCGTCCTCATCTTCCTTTTCTTCTAATTCACAAACAGCCACTACTCAATCGAGTAGAAGAGCGCCCGCCATGTTGGCCACAAATCAAACATTCGCGAGCCCGACAGAATCTGAGTTTTCAGATGTTGATGGCCCAGAGTCTGCGAAAAGATGGGACGAAGATCAAGTTGGCGACTGGCTAAGGAGCATCAACTGTGGCGACTATGAGAAGTTATTCAAGAAAAACAATATAAACGGCGAGAATCTCTTGGAGATGGACAAAGCAGTACTTCAGGAAATGGGTATTGAAAAGATAGGAGATCGCGTTCGTTTATTCTTGGGCATCAAGAAGCTCAGGACGAAGGCGTATGCCAACCAGAAGAAAAGAAATAGGGTAAGTATTCGTTTGCTTCTCATTGTAGCGGATCGATATTGATCATTCAATTACAGGATTCTTTCGCGACCTTGGATACTTTTGCACACACTCCATCTTCCTCTGGTTCACCTCGCCCCACAAACTCTGGAAGTCGAAACATGTCTACGTCTACCAATAAGAGATTCTCAAGGCAGTTTGATACATTCAATACCGCCACAGCGATCCCCGAGAACGTTAGCAAAGCAGTTTCGCGACCTGTCTCACCATTAACAAACTCTGAAGTTCGACCTGTACGACAACAACAAAGATATGGTGTTATGAGCCCCGCAGAACAATTGAAGCGAGACCAAAATCAAGGATACTTCAATGGTTCAAGTAACATTAGCATACCAGGCAGCGCTGCAACTATTTCTGGAAGACGTCCTACCACTCCATCTGATCCCACACAACCACAGATAGCTCGGCTAGCTACTGGTCATACTCGAGCCAATCCCAGCATCGACGGCTCACTCATGGCTTCATTGCCAACAAACCAAGATGTCATCAGGGTGATATCTTCCAAGGGTGTCACAAAGGTGGTCAAGGTTGCAGATTGTAGCTCTTGTGACGAGGTGATGCGATTGACTCTGAGGAAATTCGGCTATCGCGAGGATCATGATCGGAACTATTGTTTCTGGGTTCTTGCTGGTGTGGATCCGGATCCTAGCCAGTGCCGTCGATTGCCAGAAGCTGAACTTTGGCGTATCATCAAAGATCAAAAGAGGGCAGAGAGAAACCGACTTATCCTGCGAAAGATACACGCAGGTGAACCTGGCGACGACGAGCTACAGCGAGCCGCTAGCATCGCGTTGGAGGAGGCTACAACAACTCATAACCGCGCCATTGAAACATCCGATAACAAACGCAGTCAACTCAAAGTTCAGAAAATGCTCGGAGAAACCTGGAATGACAATCTTCAGCATCCACTATCACCTGCCTCGTTTCAATCTACTGGATCTAACTTGTCCATTACCGAGAGAGAACGTAACGTTTACAATGCGGCGAAGGATCTTGAAAGGCCATTGCCAGCTGACGTGAGGGAGAGCTCAAGACAAAAGGCGAGCAAGAAAGGTGGTGGTCTACGCCACTTCTTTGGACAAAGGCCTCCAAGTGAATTGATCACATCAGATTTGACGACATACTTCCCTGACCACCCTCGTGAAGAGATTGATCGTACTGCCAGACTTTCACTACGGAGATCCACTCGCCTTAGTAAGGTCAACAGTCGTTTGAGCGTTGCCAGTAATTTGAGCTTTGCTTCGAGCGTAGCTGATGCACCTCCAATGCCAACGATTGCCGATACTTGGCTGATGGGCAATAGCCAGCTAGCAAAAATAAGGCCATTGGACCTTTCAAGGGCAACTAGCAGTCGATTTAGAGATTCGGTGGCTTCCTCATTACTTGACATCGTTCAAGAAGAATCGCCAACCGAGCCAAATCGCAAATCTTATGTCTCATTTGCGACTGACAGCGGATCTGACACTACAAATGTTAATGTAACTGCTGACGATTCAAGTAGCGTGAGAGATAGCTACTTTGAAGATGGCAGCACAGAAGCTGGAGATTCTCTGAAAGAGATTACCCAAGCTCTAAATAATGATGGAGAGGAATTAGATGAGGAACTAGAGAGTTTCCTGCAGGGTGACTCTTGGGATGACAGTAAATGGATGAAGGGTGCACTCATTGGACAAGGTTCCTTTGGTAGTGTTTTCCTGGCTTTGCACGCTGTCACTGGTGAACTTCTTGCGGTCAAGCAAGTCGAGACCCCTTCGCCAAGTACAGATAGTAAAAACGATGCTCGCAAAAAGAGTATGATTGACGCTTTGAAGCGCGAGATCAGTTTCCTTCGTGATCTCCAGCACCCCAACATCGTCCAGTACCTTGGAGCAAGCTCATCTGATAACCACCTCAACATTTTCCTCGAATATGTCCCTGGTGGTTCTGTCCAAACCATGCTTAATTCCTATGGAGCATTGGGAGAGCCTTTGATTCGAAGTTTTGTGCGACAAATCGTTACTGGCTTGGCTTATCTTCACGGTAAAGATATTATTCACAGAGATATTAAAGGGGCAAATATCCTTGTTGACAACAAGGGTGGAATCAAAATCTCCGATTTTGGAATCTCGAAGAAGATTGAAGCATCGAATCTTCTCAATGGACCTGGCAACAACAAGAACCGACCTTCTCTACAAGGCTCTGTCTTTTGGATGGCACCTGAGGTCGTCAAACAAACCGCCTATACACGCAAAGCTGATATTTGGTCACTCGGCTGCCTTGTCATTGAAATGATGACAGGCACTCACCCATTCCCTGATTGCTCTCAACTGCAGGCCATTTTCAAGATTGGTGGTGCAAGAATCAGTCCTACTGTACCAGATGAGGCTAGCCCCGATGCGAAGATCTTTTTGGCTTCAACTTTTGAAGTTGAACATACTAAACGACCAAGTGCGGACGAGCTGTTACTCAGTCCATTTTTGAACCCAATCACTTGATTGGGTTATTAATGAATCTTTTACGGCACCTGTATTAAGTTAGTATATGCTCCAAATGCATTGCAAGCGCTGGACATTGCATCGTATTGGAGTTTCTACTTTCAGCATATTCATTTTCTTGTACACTTTTTTTTCTTTTCTTTTTTTTGATGTCGTAACGAAACACGATACCCAACGCTTCCTATGGATTTAGGCATAATAAGGGTACATAACATAGACGCATGGATGACGGGAGGAGTGAGCTATGACATCACTGGTTGATCTCTTCTTTTGGTGGCAAGCAGGTGCATTTTAGGAGGGAATGAAAAATGAAAGCGGACATTATGAAACAATGTATCCAAAGGGGGTGAAGTGGAAAGATGGAAGATACGTATGAAAAGGTCGCGGGATTCCAAAGTGTACAAATATAGGGTAGTAACCGATATGATCATCATGATTCAAAATTATACAGAAACATACGTTTTAAATGTACTTGATCTTTTGTTTCAATGTGATTTGTAGTTCTGAAATGTTGTATTCTAGAGAGACCATGGAAATATACGTCATCTCTTCTCAACTCTTAGAAGTTAGAACCCATCTATGTAAACCATCTTCCTGTCTCATCTCTCTATTTGAACTTTTCAAATCATCCAGCACATCATCGCCATCATCATCACCATCATCATTAGAAGCCGTCCCCCTCTTCGGAAGCGGGAATGTAAAGACGCATCACATCTCGTACATATGATGGAGGAAATCCCTTGGCAAGCGCATCCCGAATCCCGCGATTCATGCGCGTAATGTATTCTGGATTGGGAGCCGAGGGGATGATGCGCAGGGCATCGATGTAGGTTAGTGCGCGAATTTGGAGGGGTGGTGATGGTTGAGATGGTTGGGAGGCGGTGGGGGGAGAAGAGAGCGGGAGAGAGGGTGGGAGGGAGGGCATTGCCAATCCCGCGCTCGAAACCCCGGAAACGGAAATGGAAATGGAGCCAGGAAATAAAGATAATAGATATGCGATTGTGGGTGTAGCGAGTGAAGGCGAGATGGATAGCAGGGTGATTAGAGGAGAGATTTTCGTGTATGCGAAGGGGACGCCTTCGGATGTGTCGAGGAGGGTTTCGTCTCGGTGGGAGAGGGTGTAGAGGAGTCCGTAGACGGTGTTTTGAGGATTCCGAGGGCGGGTTGAGAGGAGCTTGGTGGTTGTTTCTTGTGTGCGTCTGCGAGGAGAGGTGGAGGGATTTTTGCTTGCACGTGTATTTCTGGTTTCATTGGCATTCTTAGCATCTTTCCCGTCGTTGATATCTTCTCCAGATTCGGAATCAGAATCAGATTCAGATTCAGACTTAGATACAGATTCAGACCCCCCACAAAAAATAATATTCGCATAGCCCCTCTGATTCACAATCCATCGATAGTCCTGCAATACACCTATGCCTACACATGTCGAGTCTGGACAACGAGTTTGCATCTGTGAGAGAGAGAGGTTGGAGCCGTAGGCGAAGTAGAGGGTTTGTGGTGAGGGGGTGGACATCTTTTTTTTATTTGGTTTTGGTTTGGAGATGGTGATGGTGATGGTGAAGATGATGTCGAAGACGCGTATCTGCTTAATCGAGAGTACGAGTGACTAACTTATAATATTGCGAGTAAGAGTAAGAGTCAGAGTAAAACCGTACAGTCAGTCGCCTCCTACCTACTTCCCCAGTCAAACCCAACAGAGAAGTAAAAATCCCCTCAATCTCGAACTTCGAAGTCGAAGAAAATTCAAGTGACCATAACCCGATTTATATATCCCCAATCAAAGTATGCGTGGTATAACATTCCATCACATTCTTTTTATGTTGGTACTCCCAATTTCTATCCTATCCTATCCTATCCTATTCAATCCAATTCCAATCCACTCTATCAAAACCAATTATATACATCGAAATTTATCATCCCTTCAAATCTGTTTTTATCAATAGTGCGATAGCGAATTAATTAATTCATCACTCCAAGAACGAAGGAAGAAGGAAGGAACGAAGGAAGGAAGGGAAAAGCAGAGAAAATTCAATTTCTTTCTTTCTTTCTTTCTTCAGCTTTTACTATCCACCCACTCACCCATCCATTCATCAACCCATAACATCACCTCACATCACCTCACATTTCTCACAAATACACTCTTGAGAAAGACAAATGAAACAAAAACAAAAACAAAACGACACATAAAACAAAGAAACAAAGGAACCCCCCCATCCCCATCTCAATCGCCATAACAAACAAGTATCTAGCTTCTCATCTCAACACCCAAGTATCCAGATCAAATCCACAAATCCACAAACCCTCACTCAACCGTGAAACTCAACTCAACAAATCCCCTCCAATACTCCCATTCTCCGATCCACTCAAAACACTCTAGCTTCCAAATTTCCAAACGCACAGAGAGTGAGTGTGTGAATGAATCAACTCGACCATGAAATCCCAGAGTAATGAATAGCGAAGCAAGATAAAGTAAATGAACATATGAATGTATGAATGTAGGTAAGAAAAAAATTGATTTCGATCTAGGTATTTTCAATTCATTACTCTACTAATAATGCTCATTTGGTATATCCATCCATCCATCCAACCAAGCAACCAACTAACCATCCACCCATCCCACAATCCATCCCCTTCATAATATATTCAACACAAACTTCGAAACACAAATATTCCTCACTAATCGCTCAGCTATGCGTGCAAGTAAATGCACTCTATTCAACATCTCAAAAAATCTCGTTTCCTAACGCCTTATCAAAACACCCAATCTTCCAACGCCTATCAATGAACGATGCAAGCGTAAATACTCCTAAAACACCCTTCCCCACTCCATTTGCCTGTATCTTTAATATAGTCAAGTTCACCCAATTCAATGATTGTATCCCTCGCCAACCATCCCGATCCGCCCATTCCTCAATATACAGATATGCATGCGACTGCACTTCCCGACTACCCTTCCATTAATCCAACCATGAGACAAAAGTAAGAAGTATTCCCTATCCCTGTTACGAGCCATATAGCTGTATTCTATGCTACGCGCGCTTGCAAGTATGCATTCACTTTTTTGCTTTTAGTGCGAGTAAAGTAGTAAACCAATTCCGTAACTCCATCCCAAATGCAACTCGACTTAAAGCAAGCAAAGGTCGCACAAATAAACCATGTGCAAACTACTAAATCTGTATTCAAAGAATCAAGATTCCATTTCAAACAACCCATTGTCCAACTCAAACATCTTCTCATTACCCAACGGACCCAAATCAGGCAGTAAGCCCCCATCCTTACTGCGTTTGTAAGATATGCGTTTGGGTTTAAGTTGAGTAGTATCTTCCCTTTCCTCCAATCCAAACATATTTTCACTGCCCAAAGAAGGCAAATCAGGCAGTAGACCTCCATCCTTACTGCGTTTGTAATGTATACGTTTGAATTGAATGTTCTCCTTTTCATCCACGGGCCTCTCGTTTTCCATTTCCATAGGATTAACTACCTCTGCTAATGGCGTCATGCCAGAAAATCGATCATTTGTGATTTCGACTGGATTTCCCAATTCAATCTTAGGCGTCGTGTTGCTTAAAACCTGTTCTAAAATCCCTCGGTCACTCATCGCTGTGGTAGGACGCATGGCACGTTCGCCTATAATCTCAACAGGATCGTATCCCTCCACGCCCATAGCTATGTTTCTGTTTCTTTCCAAGAACATAGATAATCTCCCAATCTCCGTATTCCACTTCTCGGCCAAGACCTTTACCACTTGATCAACATCTTGAGGTGTCAATTCTTGTTTGATTGGCTTCTCAACCCCAACCCCAAAGGTTTTCAGCGTTCGCTTTACTGAACTCTTTACGTGGTGGTTTTCGCGGCCCGAAGAGCTCGTGGCGCGGCGTGTGTCCCTCATACTGGCACTCATTCGTTTCATAGCAATATCTTGATCGTCTTGCATATAGGGAACTTCAAGAACAGTGTGGTTCTTTGCAATAGCATTGACGAGTATGGTGAATCCTTGAAGATTGATATCGTTGTGTTCACAGAAGATATGCGTCAAACCCCTGTTCTCTTCCAAAACAGAAGAGAGGGTATTTGCTCCTTCCAGACCTAAGTTTTGGTACTCTATACGAAGAGATTTCAAAGTATTATTCTTTTTGAGACCGGTTAAGGCCTGATTTAAGCCTATTCCGAATCGAGTAACCTCCAAGTGTGCCTGTTCTCCAGAAATATCCAAGTCCTCAAGTGTGGTGTTCTCAGCGAAAACTCTCTGCATGGTTTCACATGTCTCCGGACTTGCATCATATGGAAGGGACGCTTTCGAAATATCCAGGACCTGAATCGTAGTATTGGTGCGCAGGGCTTCCAACAATCGTTTGAAGTAATCCTCTTTTGTAAATTCGATCATCCGAACCACGAGTTTGGTAGGAGTGAAGTTTTCTTGAATAGCTTTCACAAAATCACTTATCCCCTTCTCAAGTCGGTTGGCACTTACGTGAAGCTCCAAATCACGAGGTTGACCAGCGACTCGAGTCATAGCTCTCATGAGAAGAGCAACATGCGATCCACTCAAATTGCACTGATCCATCTGCAAGGTGCGAAGTTGATTTGACATATCACTTGTAAGATAGGCAGAGATTGTGTCCAAAGTTTGATCGTTTACCTATCAAGTCAGCAAGAAGTCCCAGAACAAGGGTAGCACACTTACAGGAATGCCATTCAAAATCAACTCCTCCAATCTCCAAGAGAGCATAACTTCAGGAACAAAAAGTGGTTGGTCACCAGATGTACGAGTGATCATGGAAAGGTCGAGCTTGCGAACGTGCGAGAAACGACTCATGGATACTTGAAATCTTTCAAGAAGAATTCTCCCGGGGTTGTTAGATATATTGATGCACTCTAGTGTTTGGTTTTGCCGCTCCAAATGGGTCAAAAGTTGCATTATCCCTCGATCACTAAGTCCACAGCGCGAGCACTCGATCGCCCTAATCTCAGCCTTTGGATTATTCAGTGCAGGAATCATCGCATCAAGATCTGTTTCTCCCAACTCAATTCCGTTGAGAACAATCCAATTTACATTGGTCAATTGTGCGCGGCACAATGGCATCAATGCTGCAGTAATTTCACAGCCCGGATCTTTCTGTAGAACACCCCCTTCATCATCGAATGTATCTCGCGGTCTTCTCCTGGGAAGAGCATTACTGAAATCTACCTTTCGAAGCTGTAGTGACTTCAAAGCAAGTGCTTGAACTTCTTGATATAATAGTGATCCATCCTGTGGCTTCATGGTGAAGTAGGTATCTATCGCGATCCCTACTCGAGTAGTCCAAGCTACATGATCTATGCCGTAGGAATCCACAATACCATGCATACAATGAAGATCAATATCTGCAAAGGAAATTGAGCGAAAAGATTCGTTATATCGTAAAGACCTAAAAATAGCAAGCAGTTCGTAAATCGTATATTTAGCCGTCATGGCAGGAGGGTAGAGACGAAATTCTGGAGCATCCTCAACATTCCAATCAACTGCATATTTTATGTTCACAGGATTACACTAGGTATGTCAGCCAGATAAATTTCGCAAGCCAACACGCAGTATCTTACATTATAGGCCATGCAATAAGCAACCAAGGTTCTATCAAAACACCCATACTCCTCTTCTTCGTGAACTAGAGGGATATCACCCGACTCCAATAGACGCATGGGCCCGTTGAACGTGAAGTTATAGTCCAGCCATGCTGGTTTGAGATACTGTATGGCTTGAAAGATGACCACAGCAATATCGTGTGTGGCTGAAGCTGCCAACTCGAGCATCTTGGCTTGTTGAAGTGGTGTTCTACGCTTAAATTAGTCTCTATCTCTGCGTTTGCAATTATTGTCGAGATGCACAATCATTGGATATAAGGGCTATCTAGATACATGTGGGCGTTTAGACCTGATTCTTGTGACAGCACAAAGCGAATGTAGAAATAATCCCAGACGTAATGGGCTGCAATTGCCATGCTGGGACAGACAACGGCACTCGCAACCGTCAAATGTCACACATGGATTTCCCACACCACGCAACGAACGCTGCGCAAGAAGGCGAACATGAAGTACACTAGGAGATCTAAACTAACCTGAATGCGAGCTCAAATCGATCATCAGAATACTGCACGTTCATTGCAACTAGGGATACAAGGCCGTACGAATTTCGACTTGATTTTGGATGAAAAAGGGCACCGGAAGGTAGGCTAAAATCAGGTAGGGGTATCAGATGCAATCGATTTATACCAATAACCATATAGAACACTGATGATCCAAGTTTTTGAAGGTCATCCGAAGAAGAGCGCGCGCCCTTTGCTAATGGAGCTCGTTTGACAACCCTGAATACCTGAAAATGGTTCGAATCGTAGTCGTCAACTCCCTCCAAGGTCTGAACAAGGTATCGGACAACTCGTTCAGGATATGGCTCTGACATCATAAGTCTGGCTTTCTGCGCAGCCGCTCTTATTGAAGTGGACCATAGATCTGCATCTTTTGGGTCATGTAACATAAGCTGAATGGATCCTACTCCATGGTAATCCTCGTCTAAAAACACGACCTCGGTTGTGAAAAATGGCCGCCCATCCTCCATCTTGTAGACTGTGACAACCTGACCCAGAGGAATTCTATTTTCGCCCTCCGTGGATGCATGCGAAGCTTGAGACTGTACTTCTTGTAGCGACCCTATTGATGCAGTGGATGACTGGCGATGAGATTGACGCAAGTGCGCCGGTTGTATATTTGGAAATGCCTCTATCGCTCGCGCCATGCTCTTGAATCGTGTCAAGTGTGTATCCGTGAGGACAAGGTATTCCTTTTTCTTTCTAAACATCGAAGTCGTCGTCTGAACTTCGCCATGGTGAAGTATCGACACAGCACTACTCGCATTGAGAATCCCGGCCGCGAGATAGTGATACTCCTCTTCAGGAGATTCAGGAGTTGTGCCTGTAACCTCCTTATCCTCATCCACATCGGTCATCGACCTTCTCCCCAAGGAACCGAATAATGAAGTTGGCCTGCCTTTTTGTAGTGTACGAGGTCGCAGTTTTGGTGAATGGGCGTCGGCTTTCGTAGGACTATGGCTTGTATTTTCCGTATCGATGTACATTGAAGGAGTCAGACTGCCGAATATCGAACTTCTTTTCCCCAGCTTCTTCTTATCCTTCTGTTCCTTGTCGTTCGTGTTGCCATTGTTGATGTCGGTGTTGATATGCGCGAGATTTGAAAATGATGCTCTGGAAAGGAGACTTAAACTCTTTCGCCGAGATTCTTTGGGCGCCATCTCATAACTTTTCTTTGGACAGGAAAAACTCTTGCTAAGCTGGACTGCAAAGCCAAATATGAATGATTAGGTTCTTCAGGAACATTCATGCGGCAGAAGTTGAGGGTTTTAATGTATATGGAGTTTAGTAGGAAATTTCACCGGATTAAGCTACGATAGCTGCAAATGTGTCGAGGTATGCTGGACGAGCATCTGATGAATCCGGAATTGCGAATTAATGAAGATCTGAAAGTGAAACAAAAGACACAATTGAAGAGAATGTATGGAATAGGAAGATGAAAAGTAAAAAAAACGAAAAAGCTAGAAAAAAGGTGTACTGTTTGCAGTGAATTAATTAAAGTTAAGGACGAGAAATTGAGCTTAAAATGAATTAATTGATCGACTATGGAATTATATATTATGTACCTATGGATGTATGGATGTATGGATGTATGGATGGATGATAACGGTAACCAGCGAAAAATGGCGAATGGCTCGCCCTCGTTCTATTTTGGTGGGGAGGAGAATTGCGTTGGGTGCGGGTTGATAAAAGGATTGAGATGATTTATAATTTTTCAATTCGGAATTATAAATGATGGATTATAGATGATGGATTATAGATGATGGATTATAGATGATGGATTATAGATTATAGATTATAGATTATAGATGATAGATGATGGATTATAGATTATAGATGATAGATGATGGATTATAGATGATGGATTATAGATGATAGATTATAGATTATAGATTATAGATGATAGATGCTAAGCAAGCAAAGAAAAGATGGCAAATTCATAAACCAGAAATGAAGAGGGAGGGAGGGAGGGAGGGAGAGGAATAAATCAATTGTACCTCCTAAGTATGTATTCCTGCATTCCTGCATTCCCTCCTTGATGAGCAAGTGGACGTGATCATAACCAGACTCTCTCTCTCTCTCTCTCTCTCTCTCTCCCTCTCTCCCCCTCTCGTCCTCTTTATGTATATCACCGGAAGAGAGGTGTCCTATCGTATGGACGGGTCACACAGTAAGAAATACCTACGAGGGACCTAGCAATTACCTAGTACTGAGAACCTTTTCCAACATTCGCTTGGCAAAAGAGAAGTCTGGTGGTTCGGTGTTTGATTGTTTGAGTGTTTGTATGGTATGGGATAGTAATGTGATGTACCTACCTACCGTTGTGGTTGTGGTTGTGGTTGTGGTTGTGGCTGTGGCTATGGTTATGGTTATGATTATGGTCCCGGTTAGGCTTCTGGTATGACATTTGATATGTTTACCGATATGTTTACCCACATCTTCACCCACATCTTCACCCATATCTTCACCTCCCTGCGAATGTGTACAACGTAAAGGGTGAGAATGGACGGATGCAGTGCATGCAACGCAGTGTTCTGTTGTGTGGTATTGTGTTGTCTTGTGCTTTGCCTATTATTGCGGGAGCGGGACATCCAACCCTGTTTACTAGGTAATTCCCTAGTAAAGGTATTTACTAATTCACCCGTCTATTATGCATGCAGAGAGACCGATGATGCATCCACGCCATGTTTGGGGATTTCTGGATTATCTGACCCCGTCTGTCTGTACCGATGCATCTCTTTTGTACGTGATTGTATTGTATTGTATTGTATTGTATGGTGTTGTATTGTACTGTACTGTACTGTACGGATGACTTCCTGTGTGTACTGTACACATCTACCCAACTGTCAATAAACGACCATGCATTGGTCTGCGCGCATCTTCATTTGTATCCTCGAAATCACAAAATGCTTTAACCTTACTGGCTGTGGTATACTCCGCAGTCAAGCTCAAATCAACAACAGGAGATAATTCCCCTGGACCGTCTGAATGATCTGGTTGGTGATGAGCAATATCTTGATAAATGACCATGTTAAAGAGGCGCCAACATAAACTGGGTCATACAATCATATTACCGTACCGTATTCTCCAGCTGTCTTTCGGTATGATCGTCGCTCACCTATCGTATATCAAATGCGAAATATACTAAGGCCTATAATGTCCTAATTCAAATTTGGGCGTCGGATGATTCCATCTCTTCAAAACTTAGATTCCTTATGCGGAGTGAAAACACTCTTCAATATCTCCAATCTCCTCATTTAGGTTTGATGGTCTAATGACCTCTCAGACTTGAATACTCAGAATGGAGAAAGGAACATGTTGTGGTGTTTGTTTGATTTCATCAATCGAGTGCTAGCATCGAGGCTCTCCCGAAATACGAGCCATCTTGGTTACTCTGCAGCACATCCTACATTCATCCATCCGTATAAAGATTAGCATTGATGCTGCGGTTGGTTCTGATTGTGTGAATCGTGTCAGAGGATCTCAGGGCCTGCTATTCCCTGCAGCTTCATCTAAATGATCGTATTATACACAGCTTATGCTGTACAGTGCTTTTCGGTACCTTACTGTAGTGTCAGGGACGAAAGGGATGATCTTGATTTCGTCTCATCTTTTCAAAACAGCTACCAATTTATATTCCCAACATCAAATTTCATCAGATCTGCATAACCCTACGAAAGTGGCTTGTTTTACCTCCTCAAACATCGGAGAATATTCGAGAGATTAAATCCTCCGGGATGTGTTCACTGTTCAGCCTTGTTGTCCATAATTACCCAATTACTAGCTATCACCAGTGTCAAGGGGTCCAACAACCGCAGACCCCTTGACAGCATATCCGCCTTCCTTTCCTTCAATCCACACTTCGTATTTGTTGCTTTTGTCGGCATTCTTCCCCACACAGACTCTTAGTTCTTCATTTGCGTAAAGTGGAGCCAAATTTCTGTAATTGAACCTTTTTATCATCTCACCAGGCTGAAGTTGTGATCGCAAGACGGAGAACATGAGCACCAATGAAAGGGGTCCATGAAGGAGTAGATTTCTATATCCTTCAGACTCCCGGCAGTATTGAGGATCCAGATGTATAGCGTGAGCATTAAATGTAAGGGCCGAAAATCTAAATAAAAGGGATTGTGTAGGTGTTATTCGCACATCAAAATCTGGTTTACGCGTGGCTATAAGCTTGGTTAATGGGACAAAGAAATCCTTGGGCAACAGTGTGGAAATAGCTTACGCCGCAAGATCTTTGGAAGCCTAGCGCAATCTTCTTTGGCAGTGGTTGTGTCTTTCTCCCGCATGAAGACGATATTCCGCGTCTCCACTAAGGATGCTTGTCCGATGTTGTCGTTGTTATCGACATGGTGACGTTGTAGTAATTGTTGATCGGCCATGTAATTTCGATCACTTACAGAGCACTTTTCCGACACGATTGCGCTGCTCTTTGCATCTGGATTCATTCGCAGTTCGTCTCCGGTATCAGCGAGGCCAACCCGTCTCTCAATGTTTACAAACACTTTCTCGTCACCTTCACGCCCTTTGACCGAAACGTCCACGATTCGTTCTATACAAGCTGCTCGCATGTTACCAAGACGAAGTTGCTCTCCACTCGTAGTATTGAAAATAAGAGACCCACCAGCCCACATGCGGCGCACAAATGGCGGCCCTGGGGACTGCAGAGGATCTGTGCCATCTGGAAGTAGAGCACTGTGAGGAATTTGCGGAGAGAAATAGACTAGATGGTGCGACTGGGGGAGAAGTGCTGCATCACTACACTCATGTCCGAGTGTAGTAGTGTACGGAAGGGTGAGGTCTTGGACTTTGAAATTAGCAGGGTAGCATGTAGGTGGAAGGAAGTCCGCTAGAGATATATTTAAAAGATGTGAAGGAGTTGGCGACAAATAATCATATATAATGTTGGGCTTGCGTGATGTGAGCTCCTTGTGGAGAATTGACTGCGTGGAAGATTTTCGAGTATGCGCAGGTAGTGTCAAGGAGCGATTGATGGTACGAAGACCATATGATCGAGAATAGAAGCAATTGGAGAGCCTCATGCCAGGTTTTATGCAGAAATCATCTGCGAGAATATCATAAATTCGTCATCATGAACTGTGATGGGTAGAAGAAGTAGTACATAAAAGAAGGAAGAAGATTCCGAAGATCTAAACGACGTGAAAAGGCCCGCGAATGCCAAGAAAAGCGTCATCCTTATCGATAAGAATCCGATAAAGGCGGATGTTTGTCTAAATTTCCTTCGGTATAGCCATACCATAAATACCATGCCATTGATACTCCATTATATTTTCTTTTGTCTATCCACAAGCTTATCTTCCCAGCTCCCAAGCCAGTGCCAATCCTGTGTGTATTTCTCGAGGCTATTCAATGCTCCAGCTACTTTCCCCTCTGGATCACTCAGCTTACTTCCTTCAAATTCAACGAAGAAAATGTATTGGAAAGGAACTATTTTCGTTGGGCGACTGTTAATACTTGTCAAATTGACTTGGTATCTCCTGAAGCAATCCAGTACATCTGCGAGTGCACCCGGTGTTCTATGATCGATAGTAAAAGTAACCATCGACTTAGCGGCAACATCAACCTTTGTCGCAGACGTATCTACACCTTTGCGCAAAATGAGGAATCTGGTAGTATTATCATCACGATCCTCAATTCCTTTTGCCAGAATATCCAATTTGTGAATATCTGCTGCGAGCGAACTAGCAATGGCTGCACTTGTACCAGTCTTATCTGCTTTAACGATTTCGGCTGCCTTGCTTGTGGAACTGACGTCCAGTCTCTCAACCCCCTTCAAGTATGTTCCTAGAAATGCCTCGCATTGGCCGTATGCTTGTGGATGGGTGTAAATACGTTGAATGTGATTGAGACTAGACAGCGGCGTTGTCTTTGGCTTGACAGGAGAAGGGGTGGATGTAGTCGGGGTACAAGTGCCAGACATTACTGGAGAGTCTGCCGTCGAAACATAACCTAACAGGCAGTGGCTAACATCAAGATAGGCTTCGCCGCATATTATGACATCTTTATATAAGGAATGGCGATCTGCGAGGAGTTCTAAGGTAAAGATCACAGCTCCATTTGTAGAATTCTCAAAAGGTACAACACCTAACTCTGCTTTGCCCGATTGAACAGCCTCGAAAACATCTACATGCCATCAGTAACGTGCGAGCGATGATTTGAAGATCGCAATACCTGGTATTCCAATGGCTGGTTGGTACTCATATTTCTCTTTATCGAAGCGTCCAAGAGCGGCCTGGAGGTGACAGTCATCTGTTAGTCCTATTGGAATTGCATGCTGCTCATAATGTCGACAATTGAAGGGCGCTGGACACTGAATTAAACGAAGATCAAGTACCTGATGAGTATAAGAAGAAATAGGCCCAAGGAAAGAGATAGCTGGTGTGCTAGAGGAGTTGATTCTGGACTGCATTGTTTAGCTTGTCTTCACTCCTTCTCAGTGTTGACGTGGTTCGGTGGTTCGGAAAAGACTAATATAATTCCGGTGTTGAATAATAATTGGGTTCACTGCATCTCGGGAAGACTCGCGTACCACTCATACGGTCGGATTGTTTGTAGAAGAAAGTTGTGGTCACTCGTGAGAAAGTAACGGAAATCTTTGATATTTATTTTGCTACTGTTGTCGGCTCACCCCGCGCTACTGTAAACATGAGAAGAAACCCCACCTTGTCACGATTTCCGCGGAAGGTATTGCTAGATTCTTCGGATCCGGTCATCTTTTAAGGAAGTGTCAATCAAGGAGATATGGGTCTTTTGTGTATGGGATTGTGTACTGGCTTCTGTCATCATGAGAATTTGCGGTAAATTCGGGAATATTCAAGAATTTCACAGGTATATAGCCCCAAATGAGAAACACAGTATGAAGCATTGAACTTAAGTATAAAAGGTGTCTGATATTTGAGTTCGGGTAACCTGATCTATTTATGGCTGATCTATTGATACTGAACTTCAGATAGTCTTCTATACACTTTAATAGCAAGCAATTCTGCCAAAACGCAATCTTTCCTCGACCTTAACACACATGAGAAACATCAGGGTATCGCCTAGTTTTCACGGAATCATATATTCTGCACAAAATTGTCAAAAAAGGTGCAGAAGGAATAACAATGGATCACATACCTGAAATATTGTTTCTCCGACTTACGAAGCCGTCATGACGGACCGGAGAGGGCTGGGACGGGCATTCCCTGTGTTCCCTCTTAGTCCCAAGCCAGCTGGAGAAGCCGGCTGCGCTGGGGTCGTCTGTTGCACGGCACGAGGGCGGTGTGACAGAATTTGGCTTGACGGTTCGACTGGAGTTGGCTCCTCGCCCGATGCGAGGGCATCAAACTGTCAATCTATATCATATTAGTCTCTGAAGTAATTTTTCGCCTATGAATGCTTATAACATACCGTCGTAGTAGTCATCATCGTCGTCAACTTCGGCCAACTGTTCAAAATTGACCTTGTAGCGCAAGAGGCCACCAATGCCACCAAAACCCTTAACGAATTGGTTACCCTCACTGGATCTGTCTGAAACAAACTCTAATGTTGTTCCGAAATCTCTGTACTTCTCGGCGATCCATTCCAAGAACGATTCCGAGGAAACGACTTCCATTTCTTGGCCAGTCTCCTTGTCCATGAATTGTTCTCGGTTTGAGGCCTCGGATTGCTTAGTAGTATGAAGAATTGTTTGGACGCCATTGCTATCTTTCAACACCCAACGGTTGATCTCGAGGTTCTCAAAAACGATCAAAACTTCAACAGCACCTAGTTCTAAAGCCTTCAAAGTATCCTCAACACCATAACAAATTCGTCCTGTGTCTTGACTGATCTCCTCGAAGTACTTTCCAATAAGCTTCTTCTCCTGAATGAATTTGACATTGCTAAGTGTCTCGGCTGAAAGCTCAATAGCTTGATTGAATCCGTTCTCACCACCATAAGAAACATCAACAACCTTAATAACCTTTGTGGCCAAACGGTTATCAAACAAATCGGACTGGTTAAGATCATTCTTGAAGTCGGCAGAACCAGCCAAGATAATACCAGCTACGTTGACTTTATCTGCTGTGATGAAGTTCTGTACAGCTAATTCGGCAACCTTCCTGACGTAGTTATGACGCTTTTCCTCACGAAGACGCGCGAAACGAAGAGCAGATTGTCCACCACGACCGTGCTTCTTTGGTAAATCGACAGAAAATTTGTGAACAACGTCTCTGGTGTTTCCACTCAAGGTACCGAAGAGGGCTCCATTTCCGTCCATAATGATGAAGCCGAACTTTTGGTCAGACTCCAACAATTCAGCAAGAGCTTCCGTGTGGAATTTGTTGTCGCAAAGGTAGAGAGATGTGTTGATGGGCTTGAAGGGCTCGAAATCGATGTTGACCTTTCTTTCCTTTCCTTCTGATGTCAAAATTTCACCACAGTAAACGACCAATCCATTGGGCGGGACTTTGTTATACAACTTCAGTCTTTGTTGGGTAGACGTGATAGCAGAAAGAACGGATTGTCGATTCACACGAGACTTGATGTTCGATGCGGTACCCTATATCCAAGTTTGAGTCAGTATATAATGGGCAGATATCAAGAAAAAGCGGTAACATACGTATTCTTCTGCCAACATCTTCGCCGCACGGGAGACCTGATCCTTTGGCGCTACATAATATGTTAGAGAGTATGTAAACAATATATCGACGTGACGTCTTACGAATAATGAGAGAAATCATGGAGGTTCCATTTCCACGCGCAGCTTCGAGGCGCTTAATCAATTTTTTCACCTTCCATATCTCGATATTCTTCTCGGCCTCATTTGCCTGAGCGTCACTCATATTGGCGGATAATGAGACAAAACCACTTAGACAATTTGACCTTTATGAATGAATTGACCTGTAAGTGGTTGCACAATATCCGTTGACTCTGCAGTTTACAGTTGTCAAGATATTATCTATTCGTCTTGTCTTTGTCGTATTTGTGACGTGGGCTTAGGGTCAGAGTGTGGGTGGTGGTTAGAAGAAATTTAGTGTGCTAGTAAAGGTTAGGCGAGGGGTCGGGAACTTTCGAAGTGAGTGTCGGTAATGACCATAAAATAAGTAGGAAGTAAAAACGTCACTGGAATGAATTTTAGTGGAGAAAATTTTACATTTTCTCAAAATAATAATAATATCACGAGATTTCAATTTACATGAAAATGCATGCATCTCAACATCTAGGTATGGATACCTACATTCTGAACCCATTGTCGATGTCATGGTCATGCTGATGCTGACAACATGATAGACAACAGTTTCTTCAGTGAATGCTTTTGCTATTACTACAGTACGCCATACAATCTGTATTTGAAAGAGATGGTAGCCATCTATGATACAATACTGCGCTGTGTAGAACCTTTACAGCAGATGACTCTCTTCAGTAACGGCCGACCACGATACAATATTGCCAGCCTTGTATGACTCTTCATCCCATCTCACTATATTGCAAAGCTATCGTTGTTTCTTCTTTGCTTCGTTCCAAGGCATTGCGGTATCTCAAGTCTTAAAGTACAGAACTTGCATATCCTGCTCAAGATATTCGGTCATACAACCTGTACAAGACCAAGCCTCAGTTTTCTCCGGACGCTGTTGTCATCTTACTCTTTCTTGTTTACATTTTCTGGAATAATGAGTCATGAAGCTCTCACCAAACCAAAGAAGCTCCTCCTACCTGTCTTATGGCTGGATTTTAGTACTGTACCATCTTGATAGTCCAAGTCAAAATCTGTCTGTAAATATCGATTCTATAGCTATTTCATGGATGAACCGGTGGGTCAAATTGAATCCTAAATTGGAACTATTCAATATTCGGAAAACTATAAGTTTCTGCTGGTTAGGTGAATGCAACCTATAATTTTCTTGATTAATTATTAACTTGATACCAAAAACATCTTCCAACACCAGGCTATCGTTATTGGGTCCAGTCCAAGCCATTGAGGACTATTCATTCTAGTGCTCAACCTTCTTTATCGGAAGACAGGTCCGGATATCCAGCTTGGTTTGCGAGATCATATACATTTCAGTAGATCTAATCGAGCTTGGAAGTAAAGGATGTTTCAGCATTTCTAGAGACAACGAGCTTTGAAGCTTAAAGCTTTATCCATCGAGTTCAAAAGTCATCCCTTTTCAAGCTTCATATGGTGTTTATGGGAACTTGCGAAGCTTTCATTATGTGTTATATAGGCATCTCACGGGGATCATTTCATCATTATTTTCCACATGGCTCGAACAGAAACTATAGCAGAGAGTAGAGCTAAGGACCTCGAAAAGCTTTCCGTGCCTAGGCTTGATTTCTTTGTTCTAGCTCCAGCTCCAGCTCCAACTCCATGTCTTTAATACTGACTTTGCGGGAAGTCCCGGATCTCCATCTCTGAATAGCCTATCCAAATGGATAGAATCTTGTCATGAAGCCATTTAGATACTGGCGTGTCACAGCTAAATCAGATCTATTTCATTTGGGAGTGCTGCTCGAACATTGAGCTCATGTCGGCGAAATATTCAAGGTGTTAGACAGAATCGACTTTTGAGAGTGATAAGACTGTTTCAATAATAAGAGGTATCGCTATGTTCAATTGCTAAGCATATAAATTACATGAATTCCGATATTGGATTTCGATATTGAATTCCACCGTTCAAAGAAAGTACAGAAGTTCTTGTGGTCCCATCATTAGATACTTTGGACAATCGATATAACCCCCTAGCCTTGTGCCATCATATATGCAGCCATTGCCACCGCAAAACTTCTGGCAGTCCAGTTCCAGCGTATATCTTGATATCCTTTGGATGAAATGATTGATTGAATATGCAAAATTATGTCTATGCTGAGTTATTATCTTATATTTGTATTTTATTTCTATGTGGGGTTTTACCGACAGCCTCATGCTAGATCCTCCTACCCAATCATTATCTTCCTGAATACATGCCGGACATCTTCCTAACTTGTTGGTGATTGAGAGCTTTGGGTCTTTTTGCCAGTTCTTGCAAGTCTCCAATGGTCCTTTAGGATTTAGAGAACATCTTAGTGTTTGCGGGTCGACATCCCCGCACTCGTACTGTATCCACAACTTATCGCCGCACATGTAGAATGGTATGGTTTAGTTTGGCGTCAGTACCTGCGCATCCGATAGAGTTTGTTCATGCCTTTGGTGACGCGAACCTCCTGACAAAGTTGATCTCTGAGCGAGTGCTTGGAGTAAAGTTTTGAATTTGTGTTCCAGATAGGATCCAGAGTATTTGTGTTTGTTCATATCTTTACGAAATGTTTGATTTAGGAGAAACCTTTCTAAATGAATTTTTTACTGCTCTACCAATATCAAGAACCTGAAAGGGTTTTCATGGCTTCCACCACGGAGTCTGCCGGCGGATTCATGCGGGGCATACTAGACACAATTTTAACACATGACGATTGATACACGGTGACAAAGAAATCACAGGGGTAGAGGAAAGACCTTTTCCAAGATTACGTGAGATCTATCGATTGAAAACTATCGATTTGTCGTATTGGCAGTGCGAAGATATACTCCACGTCGCAATCTTTGATATCGGACGAAAATATGGAAATCGGCTTTCTCTCTGCCAAGTGGTGAATGTGAAGTTTCAATGTCTCAACTTTACTCAATTAGAAGTGAAATCAACGATTCTGATAGCTTAATTCTTCTATTTTAATGCAGTAGTTTAAGAGCTATTATTTTCGACTGCAATCTGAACATTGAGATACTCCCTAGCAGGGCTCAAAGAATCTATATTCATTTCGCTGCCTCAAGTATCCAGGTGGTTTCCGCCGCAACACTCTCGAAGCACGCTATTCTGGCCGGATTTGTTCTTGTAGCGCACCCTTTTGTCTGGGATTTCAGAGATGTTTACCTAGAATTTACATCTTAGCCTGCTCATTCTATTTGAAGATTGTGATGGCGCTACCTTGTGAAGGAAAAACTTTGTACATACCATTTCCTCATCGCCAATTCCCATGGGCTTCCTCCACTACATGCGTTTTTACTTTTTTGCTCGCTGCCTTCGTATCATCAAAAGAAAAACGTCCTCTAAATGTCTAAGGTCCGGACGAAGAATCGCAGTCGACAATGTCGCTAGTCTTGACGATGATATCTTCAGGGCTTCACTGGTCGGATGTCAGCGATAAACTGAGGTCTAAAGCAGAGTACCTCACCAAGCCTACCTTTCAGTTTCTTTTGGGGGCGCCCAGGCCTTCTAGTCTTACTGTTTCTTGAAGCCGTATCATGATAGAGATTGGGAGCGAAATTGTTGAGATGGTCGGCATTTGCGGCATGCCATTCCTTACTGCAAGGAATCCAAGTGAATTTATCGAATACCACGTCCTTCACATGGCCAAACACCTTACCGGGGATTCTTCCCCAATCGATGCACCTTCCTGGAGAGCGATACAGACCTGGATCGGGATTACCCATCGGGCCCATTGCGTCCCTTAATCGTTCTGTAAGCTGGCGAGTGGCACAAGTCTCGAATGACTGACCGGCTGGGTTTTCGTCGCAACGGATCTCAGCATAACGTAAATCACCGCAGTAAAACTTAACCCACTGTCGCTGACACATTGTTGTAATCGAAAAATAAAATTGGTATGTGGTTGTTGAGATATTTAGAGTTCGGATAACAGGTATCTTGAGATCGTGATATTGGCGTGTTATGTTTGATCTTGGCTTAATGAATGCTACGTATCATGTTGTTGTTGTTTTCAATTTTTTGAAAGCTGTCGATGGAGTAAAGAGCGCTTAACTTCTCCGAGCTATTTCTGATCCTTGTCGCTCCTTCCTACTTCTGCTTATGGAAATGGCCTGCTCAGGCTGACTTTCCTGAATCAGTAAGTATGCGGAGAATGAACAGAGTGTCATATAACACTGGTATTGCAGCACTATTGGTTTGTTGGGTCGTAGTCTAGGATACGGCTCGATTTGGACAAATTTTGAAGGTATTACTGTTCTAGGAACTCGATGCTTGAATAGATTGTAGATGTTCCAGATAAATTCAATTTTTAGGGTCAAACTTAGTGTTTAGTATAGCTTTAGTGATCAAAATAGGTCTAATGTGCAACTTTTCAAAAAGATCCCAAAGGTCTCTCTCATGATTAGATTTCAGGTGGATAGCGGACTGCCTAGGTACTTCCAGGTTGATGCGATTTTTGAGCTTGTTATGTTTTCAACAACAATTCGTAATACATATATTTGAATCAAGTAAATTTATCCTATCCCCTCTACTCTAATAATGCTTTTTCGGGAGCCTGGCTTTTGAATTGAATGAATCCATTAACCTCAACGGATAAAACCCAATTCATAATTATAATCTCAATCTGATCAAGGGGCAAGGAATTTTCCATCGACTGGTATCTGAAACAGGAAGAAGAGCCATTGTTTGGGCGGTTTTTACAATACATGTAGTACAGATATTGGCATTTTGACAATTAATCCATTATACTAGGTATATATTTCCGCCATGCAGTTTGCTACTAGTGATTCCCTGATATGTGAAATTTCCCATAAAGGATAAGTTAAATTGAAAAGTTTTCGCCTGCGTTCATTCGTCGTCTCCTGCGTCATGACTCCATCGCTACCACCTTGCCTTTATACCATGTATAGTAGGCACTTGCAAATTGAAAATTGAGATCAGAGATTGACCTCCAATGGCAAAATTGATTGAGTCGGTATACAAGATGTTTGTTAGTTAAATGATTTAAGCTCGTGAATCCTGATGAATCCGACAGCTGAGAAGAAGCCTCACAAATTTTTGTTCATAGATACTTGATCCATATGAATACATATGTAGTAGATAGAGGAATCATGCTTATCTACCGTTGCATCTAAATCCAACTCGGCCAGGACAAATCTTGAAAAGTTGACTATTTTACTTTGCGTTGTAGCGACAACACTAAGCGAGGATCTTTAGGGGAACTCTAAAGAGTGGAATCACCCATCCCAGTCCACTCCCTCTTCAGCAAAAAAAGAGCGTCCTTTAAGGAGAATGAATGGGAAGAATCAAAAAAATCATGTGAAAATCGGCTGTCCATCGCAATCGTTGTTGAATTTTATGATGAAGAAGAGCAGGCGAGATGTATGTATCGTAATTTTGGAAAAAGGTGAGAAAGTAGGTTCTGCAAAATCCTGTGAGTAGGGAGACCGACTCGCCTGGGATTAGATTCTTTCACAATGAGCAGGTGACTCCATCATTTAGGGTTCTCCTAGAAGTAAGCTTGCTTTTAGGTTAGTTTCACTCCACCCCCCTCACGAAGCATGCTGGCATTCACAAAAAAAAAGAGAAAGAAGAATAGAAAGAGCGAGCGGTATAGTTGATGGATTTCAATGTTTAAAGCAATCTAAAAATTGTCCCTTATCGAGAGTAATACAGTATCTAAAGGCCTGCACATTTACACGTGTTTTCTGGGAGCAAAAAGTTTGAGATAACCACTGTCTCCGAATTACCAAGGGAAACCGGGCTAACCATTACGGCCAGCACTCCACCACCTTATCCTCTTGATTGTTGAACATACAATATTAATCGCAGGTGTATCTTACTCCCCATCGCTACAAGTCACCCGTGTCCAACTCAGATTTACCCCCTGCTTTCCCTGTTCTTAGATCTTCTCGTACCTTCCTTCATATGTCCGATGAAATCTTCATACTGCATTGCTAAATGATACGGATAGATGTATTAAGATTAAAATCATCAGCGAGTCTAGAGTGCCTTGTAAACTTGAAGCCACAATCAGCTAATTCTAAAACCAAGGGTAGTATTCCTCGATGGAACAACTTGAAATTAACTGCACATGTGAAATCTCAATGACGAAATTTACCACCCATTCATTCTTTCCCTGGCTTTCTTACTCTCAAATCAATCACTTCTCTCGAACATTCCACTTCCATCTCCTATCCCATCCCTAATTCTCAATCTATAGATCCTGTCCTCTTGGTGTTATGGGTAGGATAAAATTGTTCAAATGTAACCACCTCTATCTACATCTAAATTATACACATTCGTCATTGAGTATGCACTTCAAGTTCCGGACACATCTCGGCTACGTCAGTAACTATCCGGTCAAGTCCACCATTCACTAATATCACACTTCGCAAACTCTCGCTTACACCCAATCACCCCTCCTCTCTCATCTCATCTAGTCTCGTCACTACTCTTCATATTCACTCCGCTACACCGCTTTCGCCCAAAACTGAAGTATCCAAACAGAACAAAATCCATCAACTCCTTAAATTGTATTCTAGGATCCAGATAATAAAAATATATAAAATAGTTCATCGAAGCAAAACCTTACCGTCCCTCGAGGAACGGTAAGGAAACCCCCGGACGGGTTTTTTTCGATTCGAACCAGGCGTGCTAACTCCTCCGCCAAACCGCATTTGACCTGGACAAACAAGCCTGTTTGCTGCCTTTGCGGTTTGGACGAGGAAAATGTTCTTACCACGGTAAATATAGTAGAGTTTCTGTGGGGTGTGCTGGGTGATAAATGTATGGTATGTAATTTTGAGATACTTGTTTTGCTGCCCAAGAGCGCGTGAAAGAAGTTACAGGCAAGAAAGTTTTTCATAGATTCTTACCTTAGTTGTTAAGTATTTTGGTGAGTTTTGTTCATGTTTTTGGCATGCTTATTTGTGGTTGCGAATGCGCCAGAAGGGTGATTGGACAATAGAATTGGATAAAACTGTCTTCTGAACAGTGCAAACAATGAACAAAATGTATTTACAGTTCTTGAATAGTTCGTTCGTGCGAAATAGTCAGGTCTTATCTTCGCACAGTGATGTATATGGATAGAATCCCATGCTTGAAGAAGTAAGAGATGTCAGACTGCATAATATTCCATGTCCCGTTTTCTGCTACTGATCGCACTTTCCACTTCCAAACGAGAATACATTATCTACCGCGAAGATCACTAGCAGAAGTAACATTCACTCAGGCAGAGACGTTTTGTCCCAGTATAAGACTTGACCATATAATATTGAATGTGTGCATCGATCCACATCGATGGAGAATATTGCTCACTAAGCCTACCAAGTTATTCGACTATAAGAAATCGCATCAAGGCATGCAACTATCTATTCCCTATCTATCATCTATCTAATGAAGCAACTATCCCTAAAGTTGTTCGTCCATGTACGCTGTACCGCCTTAAAGATCCTATCTCAACATAAAAGTTCAAGCCTCCCTTGGTCCTCACTTTGGCCTCTGTGACCAAGCCCGACTCACCCAATAATCATACGAGGAAGAATCTCAACATTGCGGTTTTTGGTATGCTTTCTTCGAACAAAGAGGAGACCTGGTAGTAACGAGGATCCTTCGCCACTGCCACGCGTTGTAGTCTTACTCTCGGGTGTTTCCATGAATTCTTCTGATTTTTGCCTGAACTTTTGTGATAGGATGAAGAATATTCGCGGTCATTTCTGCATCAAAAGTATTTAGCAGAATCTACACATTTAACGAGATCAATTTGTCAAGCGAAACGACTTATAAAAGCCGAATCCGGCGTCGAATCGAAAATTTGGGCACTGATTCTATGACTCTCGTTGATTATATTTGCGAAATCTTCACGATATGCCATTACTGTTCCTGTAAATAAGAATCGCAAGATCAAAGTCTTTATAGTGATACCCAAGTTAAGAGTCTTGTGTGCGGAAATTCCTGGACAATACCCGAGGTGGATGAAAGACGATGGGTATACAAGGAAGAAAATGATATTGGGCAGAAAATTTCCTTCAAAATGGCATGGGTTGAGGGTTCCAGACCGAGAAGAACGACGAGATGTACCAAGTCAGATCGAAATATTTCTATGCCGTTGCTGAAGTGACCATGACATGGCAGGTATTTTCTTATCGTAATATTGGGCCCAATCTGATCAGAAATTTTGCAATAAACGCGAAATGTTGGCGGCCATGGCCTTGAAACTTTTTATATGAACTCCACATGAAATGTTAATTACCCAATGATATAATATCCGTCTCGTAAACCGAAACTCCGACCCCAAAATATTTCCGCCTCCGCGCCAAGATTTATCCCCGCCATTCCAGGTTCCAACCTTCCGTCCATTTAAATCCAATGCCAAATTTCAATCTTAAATGTATTTTAAAGTGCCGATCCATGCTTCATCGCCTTACGCGCTCATACCAACTCTCCTGCGGCCCGTCTTAAGACCCCCGCGAACGAATCGGCTCCGGACCCCAACCAACAGCAACTCCCCGCCCCTCGCATACCTCTATAGTATCGATATTACTACCTGATTCTTGGGCCGAACTAAGCATGAGTCGGGCGTATGCATCTGTTAGTACGTTGTCTAATGGACACAGAACGTATGTGGTGGGAATTGTGCGCCATGCCGCCATTGTCGTTCTATGATATAACACTGATGTGGCTTGGGGGCGCATGATATGTGCATACTGAATGGGTTAGTAAATGGTGCTTTGATATGGCTGTAGTAACTCACATATTCGGCATGCTCATGCGGTAGGTCGTTGTAAAAGTATTGAATTGCCGATGCAGATGGAATAGACACAGTAACAGCCTTTTTCTAACGTTTAGTGAACGTAAGTTAGAACTCAATACAGAACAAGCGCAAAAAATAAGCTGGAATGAGAAACCAATACTTCTCGACTACATTTTAATCGCGAGTTTGATGGAAAATATCCGGCGGAAACAAGATATATGGGTTGATTGACTTACACGTGAAGCTGTATTATACTGCATATATGGTGGGAAAGAACTGTAGTCTCCTTCCTCGCACATTTTAAACCCCTCTTGCACAATCCATGCCATGACGAAGACGATTCGTAGAACTCCACCTCTAAGGCCTCTTTGTGCTCTCTCTGTTTTCCCTAAGCCTTGCAAAGCATCACCACCTGGAACTCCGGCATAAGAATGTAGGACCACAATGACATCGTGGCCTGCTTCTACAAGATGTGACACTGAACTTCGAATTGCTCTAGTATCCTGAGCAGAATCGTTTGATGCGTGAGATCCATTCGTAAGTACTGATGGAAGCTGGACTGGAAGGACAGGATAACCGTAGTGACCGAGAAGGGTTCTGAGGGGATCAAATATAGCTGAAGTGTGGCAAAAGCCAGGAACACACACGAACGTAGGCATAGACATCGAGACAGTTGATTCAGTGGTAATGATCCGATTGATAATGGAAACAACATACTTCGAACAGCTGCTACATATATAGAGAAATCCATCTTTACACCCGGAATATCTCCAACAGTGTGCTGAGAGACCATGGCCATCAAAACGCGAATTTTCAATTCATAGTCATTGTAGACCCCCCGGACACCTCTGACTTGAGGCTGCGGTCGCGCGAGTAATTCTTGCATCGTACAGTTATCCAATAATAAAGGACAGTGGTACAATCTCCCAATCATAGCTCTTTTTAAGGTTTCATAACCAATGAATACCCGCCACTTGTTTTCAGGCTACTCAATCAGAAAGTACGTTCTCTCTATAAATCTCGTGCGCAAATTTTTTGATGGTGGAATTCACCTTCCGGATCGATCGGATTTGGGTAGTATCCCTAGGATTCAACTCCTAAACCCGACACTTAAGGCTATTTATGCTAGGGATCTCACGAGGTATGCTTCGGTTTGAACACCATCATCCACTCGTCTATGCCCAGCGCCACATTACAATGCAAATTTGGGTCTAGAAACCTTCAAAGGGGGGTGAGAAGATGACGAGCGAAAATAACAGTACAAAGTATGATGATAAGCCGAGAAGCTAAACAGCGGCAGTGCTAAGGAATAGTCGATGTTTCAAACCACAAATCGTAACTCTTAAGATAGTTATGATGCATGAAGCTCTATATATATCACAGCTTTGTCATTTGTACGAGGGCACCTTGTGGCTCGATTAACGACTTTGCACTGCCTCCAACATCTAACACTGAGAACTGGTATTCGGATCAAAAAATGTCAGTATTCCCATCACTACCAGGAAAAGAAATACGACACGAAAAACGCTAATGTGAAGCTCGCCCAAGCGCATTCGTATTGGAGTATTTCCGGCATATTGGGTTTGAATCGTGAAAAGCTCGCGATCATGTAGATCAAAAGGCCCTAAAATCCTTG
This sequence comes from Botrytis fragariae, assembly GCF_013461495.1. Lineage (NCBI taxonomy): Eukaryota > Fungi > Ascomycota > Leotiomycetes > Helotiales > Sclerotiniaceae > Botrytis > Botrytis fragariae. The sequence goes on from NW_023500986.1 coordinate 871,168, forward strand.
ACCAGCTCGCGCGCGCGGAACGGTAGGAATGGGGCCGTATCTTACTGCCGATCGTCAGCTTCTGCAAGTTCGTGTTTTATGATGCTGAACGCGTTTGTGTAAGAAGCTCTCAACGACTTGTTTCTATCGTCGGATTGTAAGACCAATGTGGGATTCTTGGTTGGGCTGGCGTACCTGTTGCACAAGGGTAGAATGATGACTCTTGAGACATTTTCAATTGCATGGGGATACTTCCAAATGATGTAGAAATTCTATGTTTCTCGAAACTTTAAGAAACTTAGGAATTCATAGTGAAAATAAATTATGTAGGACATCACTGTTGGAGATTCTTGAACACGAGAGTTTGGACGATAATGGCGTGAAGAGGCTGCTTACTAAGGATGATCTAAAATGGACACTGCCTATATTCACACCCTGTCAATGCTACATACATGTACTCACTCAATAAAATGGCCAACAATTGCAACTGTTTCAATATTTGTTCGGCCCGTATGTCTCAGGGTCCCCGACGTAGTGACCAACAGAGAATTTACAAATTTTAAGCGCCGGCTATGAATACCATATAAGCTAACTTTTTATTCAGGAGGAGTGGCGTATGAAAGCTTTACCGCCATTCAAGCGACTTCGTACGACAAACCTGTAGTCACCTAGTAAGGGATAGGGGCCAGTCTCAGCTTCCTCTGACGAGGATGGTGCGGATCGAGCCTTTCCGACGTCAGCATTGCTTCAACTTCACTGGCTATGGCATGGACGCTTGAAAGTGCTGTGTCTAATTAGTTCTAAGCTTACCATAATATATATGGTCGGCAGCAATCTTGGAACAAGTAAATTACCGGTAGTTCAACCCCGGTCTAACGTCACTTCACTCCGAGGTCGGTTTAACTGTCAAAAACAGCCAAGCTACTAGAGCCGTGTAGGCACTACCGTCTGCTTCTTGTTTGTCTTCTGCCATGCAAGTGTCTCCATTTGTAGTTTGTACTCCGAGCATTTGAACCTAACTACGTGCGGGGTTTGGTGGGGATGCGGGGTTAAACAAATAATCCGAGCCGAATCCACGTACCTAGGTACTTGAGTTCACATAACTTGGTATTTGTTGATCATTTCCAAAAGCAAGTGGGATCTGCCAGTGCTAGAGCTCTGTACGGTGTCTCCTAAGCCGTTCAAAGGAAGAGTTTGGAACCGTTTCTAATACATCACAAACTATGTCAGATTGTCTTATCATTCTGCGAAAAGAGAATTCGTCTGTAAGACTTATTTGTACCATTTATGCAAATTTGCATGTCTAACTCCGGATACTCTTCGTATCTTTCAATAGTGACATGTATGTTGAGCTATGGAGTGCAGAATTACCCCGCTAGGAATCTTGCTTTTACTCGGTCTGTGAAGTCATTGGTAGACAAGTGGATTGTACCTGGATGCAACGAGTAAATACTCCGATTGGAGTTTTTTGGCCTATAAAACCTGGTGTTTCTCCAGAAAATTTTCTTCGCACACTTTTCTTAATTTCTTACAATTGAAGATGTCGACAAGAAGTATCTTCGGCGTTCTCGCTACCTTGTTAGCTTCCAGAGTGGATGCTGTCAACAATGGCCTAGCTAGAACCCCCCAAATGGGATGGGACAATTGGAATGCCCTAGGTTGTGACGTGTCCGAGGACCTTCTTCTTCAAACAGCCGACTTAATTGTTGATTATGGTCTTAAAGACCTAGGATATCAATATGTCATTCTTGATGATTGTTGGAGTAACGGGCGAAACGCTAGCGACAACAACACTCTTGTCGCCAATGCGGATAAATTTCCGCAGGGCATGAAGGCTGTAGCAGATGCAGTTCATGATCTTGGTTTGAAATTTGGCATGTACTCAGATGCTGGCGAATACACCTGTGGCGGATACGCTGGAAGTCTAGGATATGAAACTGTCGACGCGAATTATTTTGCTTCGGTGGGAGTTGATTATTTGAAATATGATAATTGTTACAACACTGGACAAGCAGGAACTCAATATTTGAGTTCTCAAAGGTAAGAAACATCACGAATTTGAGGGCAGATGTAACTGTATTGGATACTGGGTATTTTAGTTGTTTCTGTCAAATCAGGCTAATTTTGTGTTTCAGATATCAGGTGATGGCGAAAGCACTCAATGCTACTGGACGACCTATTCTTTACTCCCTTTGTAACTGGGGAGAAGACTCTCCATGGAATTGGGGATCAACTACAGCAAACAGTTGGAGAATATCCGGTGATGTGTATGATTCATGGGACAGAGCAGACGCAAGATGTCCATGCGATGGCCCTGATGCATTCAACTGCGTATTACCCGGCTTTCATGTAAGCTATCCTTCCACCGGCATACTTCGAACAACTAACTAAAGCAAAATATATAGTGCTCAATTGTCAACATTATGAATAAAGCTTCTTTCATCGTATCGAAAGCCCAACCAGGTGCCTGGAACGATCTAGACATGTTGGAGGTTGGCAATGGAGGAATGACCGACTCGGAATATGTAGCTCACTTTAGCATGTGTAAGTCTTTTAACTTTATTTCCAAGTCGAGAAATGTTTGTAAATCAAAATTCTAACAACAAAAAGGGGCAATCGCAAAAAGTCCCCTCATTCTCGGCAACGACCTCCGCAAAATCCAACCCGCCGATCTAGCGATCATCTCCAACCCAGCAGTTATCGCCGTGAACCAAGATCCGCTAGGTAGTAGCGCTGCTCGTCGCTGGATGTACGCTACTGATGCTACTGACGAAAACGGCGTTGCCACAATCCAAATGTGGTCCGGCGCTCTTCAATCCACCACCAACAGCACGACCAGTGACTTTGTTCTCCTCCTCATCAATGGTGGTAATGAACCTCTTACCATGAACGCCACATTGGCAGATATCTTCATTGATTACGGAACCGGAGGCACAGCTGAACAAGTCTCCATGGAATGGGAATTACGTGATCTCTGGGCAAATCGCATGAGTAATGCTACTGCTCATGCAATTATTGACGCAAGTGCCGCGACTGGAAATGCGACGACGGGTTACAATGCTACGACGGTTGGGGAGGGAAGGTATAATGCGACGGAAATGAGTTATGAGGATGGGTTGGCAGCAGGGAGAAGTGAGTTGCTGGGAAATTTGACGGGGACGGTTAAACCTAGTGGAACAGTGATTGCGGATGTGGAGGCGCATGGGGTAAAGATGTTTAGAATGAGACCAGTGGAGACTGGCTTGAGGAAGAGGGATGAATTGTAGTGCAGTGTTTTGGGCGTTTCAATGCAGATGAAGTGAAAATAATTTGCAGAATTGTTGCAATTGTTAAAAGTTACACAAAATCACGTAATAATCAAAAAGTTCCGCACAAATCGTACATTTTGGAACCCGAAGAATCAAATATCTGCAAAAATTAGGTGTGATATTTAGATATGTTGTTAGATGTATCACGACACCCATAATCTAATTCCACCCTGTCTCCAACAGTGCCTCTCTCAGTGTGTCGGGACAAATGTAAGAAATGAAGTCACTTTTTACAAAGCACCACCCACGACCCCACAATCCACATCGCAATCCTAACATGCAGCCCCACTCTCCTCTCACTACTTTGGAACTCCTTCATCCCAATCTCGCTTGCCCACTCTCCCAGCCCATCTCTTTCCTGTCTTAGTCTCTCTTGCAAGTCCGGATCTCGGGTTACGATCATGAGACCTGTTTCGAGATCCAATGTATAGGATCTTTTGGTGTAGTTGCTACTACCCAGTACTGTGATTGCTGGCTTGGGAGTCTCGGTTGTGGATGAGGAGGGTGATTGGGTGGGGAATGATACCCAAAGTCCCTTAGCGTGATATGTCCAACCTTCAGGCTCGTTGACAGTTCCCCTTTTCCATTCTCGTAGAGTGACGGATGGAGAGGGTCCCTGAATTTTTTGAGCTGCAACGAGGAATTTGCGGAGGAGAAGGGTGTAGGCTGCGGGGAGCATGCCGGAGACTCCAGGGGAATTGTAGAAGCCGTTGGCATGAGGGGAAGCGGTTAGGACGGTGTTATTTTTAGATGTTGTGTGGAGGAGCAGGGAGGTAAGAGTTGGCGACGGATTGAAGTAGCCGGCTGTGAAAGTCCAGGATGAAGAGGTGGTGGGAGAATTGAGAAAGGTAAGAAGACGGGTGAGAAGAGGAAGTTCGGTGGATGTGTCGGAGGTTGACGGGAACAGTGGTGTGAATTGGGAGATGGGATAGATCGTTGTGTTAGCTTGAGGATTGCTGGATCTCGAGCTCGATGTTGTTGAAGCTTGAATCAAGGGTGTGAGAATGGATGATGCATGAGAAATGTATTTTTGGGAGTCTGTAAGAGGAGAAGGACAGGAATTCGAGGAGGGCCATTCAAGTGTGTATCCAGCAGGTAGTTGGGGGTCTGGCGATACCAAGAAGCTCAAACTCGAGACTGCATTCTGGATGTTGTAAAAATACTGAGTGACTTCTTTAGAGGAAAACACATGATATCTATCTTGCCGATTTGTGAAATAGTCACTGGAGAGATTTGCTCTTTTCGGGTCCTATTAGTATTCACCCCTACTCAAAATTGGGTTTGATGACATACCCGGATATGATAATTTCATCATCCACTCCATATAATTTCATGTGCTGCAAACCCCATCCCTCATTAATTCTTTTGGGGATGTACTTTTTCCTTAACCCATTCAAATTCGGGTATGGTACATACGAATCTCGACCCTATCTGCACCAAACTCCGACACCAGCGGGGCGAGAAGTGAAGCACATGACGCATTGGGAGACTCTCTCGTACCTCTCAAGGCATCAGTAAGAATACTAAGTTTCAAGCCCGGTTTTGCACGCAGAGCTTGCTGAAGTGTGGATATCTACACATAGTTATTATTCAAGTATACTATTAAACTGGGAGAATATCTGTGTGTACTAATTCATGTTCTGTTTTTCCTATATACAAAGTCGATAAGAAGATTCGTGTCTCTGCTGCCAGTATTTTGCTCTATATCCGTCCATCAGCATCTGTCCCATCCGCCAATGTCCAATTGCTGTATATGCCAACCTTCAACGTCTCGTAAAATTCTGATGGCGTCCGTAAAATTTGTATCTGCGAGCCATCCACCTCAAATTTTGGAGCTATTCTATCACACTCATTTGTAAAAGCGCCTAGTATCGAAGCAGGAGAGGGTGCTGTGGGCGTAGTAGCAATAGAACCTGTAGATGTCGAATGTGCTCGCTGTTTCATTCGTTGTAATGGTGGTTGAAAGGAGGGAACCTTTCGAATGCGAGAACAGCGTGTAATAGTCCTAACGATCATGTCTTCCTGTATGTTTTGGAATTCCTCTATGAATCCTCGATTTGCGATGTTGAAGATTTGAAATTTCGAGAAGCCGATAGGATAGCGATAGCGTTTTGATATCACTAGCGCAAAAGCGGCGTGCCGAATGGGCGACGACTTCATGAACCTCAACTTTCATTGATTGCTACCAATTGAGCAAACCCATTGCAACTTCAACAAGATGTCTACAATTCTGCGGACTTTGCGCAACCTGCGCAGAGCAGGTATCAAGGTATGAAGGCCCACGAAATGCGCCTGCCAGATTGCTGATCAAAATATAGGATGCTCTTCATCAAATGCACGTAAGTACACCTTAAAACAAGCCCACCACAAAGCGAACACCGATGCTGATGGATGGATTTTGAAACATAGTATCAAGGTATTCAATGCTCGAAAAGATAGCTGAGAGACTGAAGCTCATGGGAAACAGGTGATACCAAGGCCGGAACCTTCATCGCAAAGGATCGATATGGCAACAAGTATTTTGAGAACTTGGAGGATGAATTACCACGTACGAACCTGCCATAATATGCCATCTACGAGGCCGATTACGCTTACACCAACACACAGTACGCACAAGATGGGTAGACTACAAGGACGACGAGTTCAGCCCGTAAGGAATATCCGGCGCCTCTCGCCGAGTTGTCTCGTTCTAACATACTATCCGTAGATGTCAAATTGAGCCCGGATGGCACGCATGGATCTCATACATGGTAGATAAGCCACCGACCGAAGATCTTCTCTTGCAGCAAAAACAACCTTGGCAGTTACCGGATCATAGACCAACTTTCACCATGAGCCGTGCTGCTTTCAAGACTTATTCTACGTGAGTGCTGATGTACAAATTATTGGTCAAGTATGTGCGTTTGAGCTGATGTTTCCTCTTAGTGTCAAACCAAAGATTACTGCCTGGACCCCTCAGACTGTTGAAAGAGCGTGAGATGGAAATATGGTCTGTGATGTACATACGCGAAGAGAATGAGATTAGCATTGCATGTACCCCCTTCTCAGATTGCTTGCAGAAATTTTAGTGTGAAATGAGGCGGAAATTCCAACCAGCCTGACTCTGGCAGGACGGTTATCTCGAGGATTGATTGGAGCGGCACGAGAAGACATGTATAACTAATTTACTTATGCACAAGGTAAGGGTCAAATTGAATTCTTTAAAGTGGTTTTTGATATACAAGCTTGGGTATTTCTATCATCTCGCTAAGTTCTCCTTGGGGTGCGCTTTCACTGTTATTCGTCCTCCTTCACCTTTCTTCTATGTACAATCAAAACATGTTCTTTGAAGAAATTATAAGTTTTGAGTTCTCCTATTATTGAACCTGTTGTTTTCATTATTTATGTCCTGTAATCTCCATTGATTGTGACGTATTCATGACTATATGAAGTTAGTCTTTGTCTCGTCAGTGTGGGCGTTGGGTTCCTACCTGAAATCACAAGTCCAGTACACTGCCTCCTCCTTTCCACCACCAAGTTTTATCAAGATTTCAAGATCTTCATGTTCCAATATTTCAGCTGCGCGAGCCTCGTCCACTGATTCTGGCTCTCCATTCACCAGGAGCTTAAGTTCCGGCGAGCCATCTGAGGGAACGAATGAGACACTAGTCTTCTCAGGGATGATTTCTGGAACCTCATTTATGGGCTCGCCTGGTTCCGAAATTTGGGAATAGCCAGTAGCACAGAGAATACGGCCCCAGTTTGCATCTTTACCATACAATGCAGTCTTTACCAAGGGAGATTTTGCGATCGTGCTGGCAATTTTGCGTGCTCCAATTTCTGATGGGGCCTCTGTCACACGAATAGTGACAAACTTAGTGGCACCCTCACCATCGCGAACTACAAGCTTGGCAAGATCTGTAGCGAACTCGGTCAAAACTTTCTGGAATGCAGCATGATCTTCGGAAGATTCAGAAGTGACCTCCTTTCCTCCAGCTGCTCCGTTTGCCAAGACAGCAACCGTGTCATTCGTAGAAGTATCACCATCAATAGAGATGCTATTGAATGACTTGTTAACGGCTTTTGTAAGTAGGGATGGCAGTAATGCAGGTGCGATGGGTGCATCTGTTGCGATCATTCCTAACAAAGTAGCCATATTTGGGTGAATCATTCCGGCACCCTTGTCATACCAGCCATCCTGTATTCCACTTCTGGGGAAGAGGGCAAGGAGAATGTTCGGGATAAGAGCTTTGGAAACGTGTCGGTGGTACAGATCGCGGTTGCAGTCGCCAACCAATGCTCGTGAGAGCTTCCTAGACCATCAAATGCGGTAGGTATTTTGAGTAATATTTTCTGGATCGGCAGTCTGATATGAAAAGTTTAGTCAAGGTTTAGTTGAAGTTAAGATTGAAAACGAGGTAGAAGCAGGTCTTCAAACCTTTGACCAATTACACCAGTGCTCATCACTATCGAACTCCCACCTTTACCATCACTTGGCGTGTCAAAACATCTATCAGCTTCAGCACCCATCTTCTCAGCATCTTCCATTCCACCCTTTCCGGTCACAGCATTTGCACATCCTGAATTGATAATGACTGAACGGATTCCAGTGTTATTCCTTCTTTGTAGCATCTTCCTGCTCACAGTAACTGGAGCCGCTTGGAACTTGTTCTTTGTGAACACAGCTGCAGCTGCACATGGTGTCTCCGAGGCAAGGAAAGCAAGATCTGGCGTATTCTTGTTGGTGGGTTTAACTCCTACATGAGTTCCAGAAACTAAAAATCCTTTGGGGTATGTGCCACTTGTGGGAATGTATTTCAGCTTTGCGGCCGGTATCGTGCTCTCGGGGGGTGCAGAGTAGTATCGAATGCTACTAATTGCGGGGTGATAGGAAGCTGTTGGTCTGATCAATCGAGCTACTGGGAGCTTCGTACATGCGTTGAGAGCCATTGCGTAAAGATAATGATCTACAAACTATCTTGCGAGGGCGATAATAACTCAATTGATTCAAAAAAAGATCAATTGGCCTACCTAGCACTTTATTTCAATATTAAAAGGACTCTCAACAGATAAGGAATTGACTCACCAGAAATTTTGAGCCTTGTGCGATACAAAGATCGGACCACGGAGCTTATGCTACACAGAGACTAGCGCCACTACATGACGACAAGGTTGTTAGTCATATTTGATGGGCTAGTCAATCAGCCTTGCCTGCCTCGCCTCATGCGTTTATCATTTAAATATATATTTGACGGCAGGAAAGGAAAGTGTGACTTGGACGACATATACATTTTCTAACATAATTAAACTCGAGAAACCCCATAATGTCTGCATAGCTGTGGCCTCGGCCGCACGCATTTGTTGCTTTTTGAATCTCAACGACGAATTCAGATATTGAAATATATAAATCAATACCATATTAAATAAGCGCCATAACCCAATTTCCATCATGCCTCCAGCAAATAACCCATGGGAAAGAAAGCACAGCAGAAAAAGCCCCTAAACACATTTCCTTCAATGAAAAACAATGATGTCGCCAATGACTCACCAAAATCCCATATCAAGAGACCCAAGATGACGAGTTAATCGCTCTCGCCTCAATATACGGTGATGACTTTCGACGTATTGAAACACATCAATCAGCATGGAAGGTTTGCAAATTTTCTTCACAAGTGATGCATGACGTAAATCTAATTTTCTACCAGAAATCAGAACCATCATTTGAGATATCTATCAAAACTTCTGATGAGGATTTCTCAATGACTTTAGGAGTCACCCTGACCCTGACCTATCCCAAGTCGGCGCCTTTGTTGACTCTAAAAAATACCGACGGTCTTCGAGAGTCTACGAAATTCAAGCTCCAGAAGATTATCGAGACATTACCTAAAGAACTGATCAAGGAGGAACAAGCCATGATTATGGAAATTGTTACTGCCTGTCAGGAAGTTTTAGAGCAAGCTGCTGAAGCGAAAGCTGCAGGGCGGGAACTGCCCACTTTACAAGAAGAGCGTGCAGCTCATGAAGCGGCTGCTGCTCAGATACTTGAAGACCAGCGTTTAGAAGAAGAGAAGAAAAAAACGTTAGTATATCTCTTTTTCCTTCTTCTCCTTTTGGGATCAGCTGATCGCTCTCGGTATCTCAGAGTATCATTGCCTCTCAAAAGTGCTAAATTTATGATAGGTTGGAGTCCCAGGAAGAAGAGAGAATGCTTGGCTCCTTGGTACAAGATGAGTTGAAAAGACAACGTGCCAAAGCAAAAGAGACAAAGCGAAAAAATCAACCACCCCCTTCGATCACCGTCTCCAATTCTGGAATTGGAAAGATGACTCATGATCACGAGGTGCTAGATCGCCAAGTATCGGTTCTGGATGCTGAGGGTAATCCGATATACTTTCAGGCGGTTACTGGTAAATCGCTCATTCGTCAAGGTCCTGTATCTCGTTGCTACACCGTAAGACCCGCAGTTAGCTCTCACGCCCCTTTATTGGTATTGAAGCAGACGTTGCTTGATACGAACTTGGGCGATCGCAGTGTCAAGGGACAATTGCAAGCGATGGAAAATGAATTAGAAAAGCTCAGGAGCATTAGACACGACAATATCCTTAATCTTCTGGATTTTAAGGTAGAAAAAGAAGAGTGAGTTTTCACCATTATTTTGTTAATATAATTTCATTGAGCTTTCTGTGTAGCTTAGTTGATTAATTCTGGGACGCACAGGAATGATTCTTCCTGGACTGTCAGTACTTTAAGCGAGTATGCCGAGAAAGGGTCCTTGGAGGAATTCCTGGATATCGTTGAGAACATGAATGTGAACAAAGTTCGTTCATGGACTATAGAGCTACTGGATGCTTTAAGATTCCTCCACGAAGAAAACGGAATTATTCATGAGGTAAACACATTTGTTATATCCCCGTGTTCTTCGAGTACTGACGCTCCTCGTTCTAGGATATACATAGTGGAAATGTACTTCTTTTCCGGGAATCAGATGGAGTGGTCAGGCCAAAACTTGCTGATGCTGGATATCAAAGAAAGCTACATACTCTGAGTGGTAAGATCACAAAAAGAAAAATTGATAGCTCTGCCATAGCAAAATCTGCGTACTGGTTTCCTCCGGAAATTGCTAACTTGGGGGACGGCTTACGAACGGCGAAAACTGATATATGGGAGCTTGGTATTGTTTTTCTTCAGATGGCTTTTGGGTTGAATGTTACTCGAAAATATTCATCTCCAAAGGCTATGCTAGACTCATTGGACTTATCCGACGCTTTACACGATTTTATGCTCAAACTATTCAATCCAGATCCGAAGAAACGGCCGCGAGCTTTCGCGCTCAGTAAGTGCTCCTTCTGTTCGCTTTAGATTTTCGTAGAATCTCCATATCTTCTGTAAACGAACCTGACTAATCTGGATAGGTTCGTGTAAATTCCTTGTCACTGATGCTACAATCATGGACGAAGATACGTCTGCTATATTGTCGAGGATCGGATCAACATCATCCTTAGCACCCATAACACCACGTAGACCTCGACATGATTCCATGAGTCTCACTGGACCTTTCTCAAGATATGCTCATGATTTTGTTGAAGAGGGTCGCTTAGGAAAAGGAGGTTTTGGGGAGGTCGTAAAAGCCAGGCAGAAACTAGATGGACAGATATATGCCATCAAAAAGATTACCCAAAAGTCGTCCGCTCAGCTAGATGATGTACTAAAAGAGGCTCGCCTACTCTCTCAGCTCAATCATCCTTCTGTTGTTCGTGAGTACTTTTTTTTTTTGGATTCTCTACTGAAGAACAAAACATTTGAGCCAAAGTTGGAAGTCATATCAATATCATTCTCGATCCTCTAAATTACCAGGGAGCGAGCTAGGAGAAAGATATTCCAATCATAGTATTTCGTTGACTCAGTATGATGCTTACGCTCTCTTAGGTTACTTTAGTACATGGACGGAAGAAGTTCCAGACCTCTCCGAAACAGACGATGAAAATACAACAACGGACGCTGCTACAGAAGAATCTATCAGTAATATCTCACCTGGGGGGTCGGGACCCCATGTCGAATTTGCGACGAGTACAGGGGGGCTTGACTTCATGTCGACTAGCGGATACCAAGTTGAATTCGGTTACGATGAGGCAACGGATAGCGATGATGAATCCGATGATGATGATGAAGACGACGAGTATTCCGCAGAACCTAATGAACATGTCCGAAATCGAGGGCATGGACGACTTGTTTTGGCACATAGGGAAAGTAGATCTAGTCCAAGACCCCCACGCCCATTCAAAACAATTTTATACATATCTATGGAATATTGTGAGAAGCGAACACTTCGCGATCTTATTCGACGAGGATTGTATAAAGATAACGAGGAAATATGGCGTGTTTTTCGTCAAATTCTTGAAGGTCTTGCCCACATTCATAGCTTGAATTTTGTTCATCGCGATCTCAAACCAGAGAATATTTTCATCGATGGTGCTTCAAATGTCAAGATAGGCGATCTAGGTTTGGCTACAAGGGGCCAATACTCAGCAATCGACAAGGTTTCAGCATCCGGAATGCAGAATAGTGGGGATTTAACCCGAAGTATTGGCACTTTCTCCTATATTGCACCCGAAATTCGATCAGCAGTTTCTGGAGGACCGTACACTGGCAAGGTCGATATGTATTCTCTTGGTGTAATTTTCTTTGAAATGTGCTATACTCCGCTTGTCGGAATGGAGAGAGTAAGTTCATTGCTCATATATTTTCTTGCTATTGATATTCATGATGTGGCTTCATAGCATTTACTTCTGGGTCCAAATAGAAGCAGACGATTGATATCTCATACAATCTGCCAATTCCATACTAACTCACTGCTTAGGCTCAAGTTATTGATGGCTTAAGAAGGAAGGATCCAGTGTTCCCAACGAATTTTGACAAGATCGGAAAAGCTGTCCAGGCAGATATTATATTGTCCCTCCTTAACCATAATCCAAAAGAACGACCTTCGAGTTCTGAACTTCTTCAAAGCAGGAAGCTACCAGTTCAGATGGAAAGCGAAACAATCCGTCAAACTTTAGCTGGTCTATCTGATTCAAAATCACCATATCATCAAAAGATGATGAGTGCTCTCTTCTCTAGACCAACAAAACAAGCAAAGGATTATGCTTGGGATATGGGAGTTCCGACTCCCAGTGGCAACGACTTATTGCTACAAGGGCTTGTCAAGCAAAAGTTGATCTCAATTTTTCGAAACCATGGAGCTGTGGAGACTCCTCGAAGTATTCTATTCCCATCTTCGGATCATTACGGGGTCAATGCTGTTCAATTGTTAGACAAAAGTGGTACTCTTCTACAACTACCTTATGATCTCACTGTTCCAAATGCTCGCGCCATCGCGAAACACCAGCCTCCCGTGGAAAGATCTTTTGCTTTTGGTACCGTTTTTCGCGATAAGCACGACGGCGCATGTCCACAAACATTCAGCGAAGTGGATTTTGATGTTGTAACTTCCGACAGTTTAGATCTAGCTCTAAAGGAGGCTGAAGTTATTAAAGTTTTAGATGAAATCGTTGCTAGCTTTCCGTCTTTACCTTCGTCGCAAATGTGCTTTCACATAAATCATGCAGATTTACTCGGTCTAATCTTTGACTTCTGTCGCATTGAACCTAGTATACGACAAGCTGCTGCTGATACATTGAGTAAGCTTAATGTACAGCAATGGACATGGCAGAAGATAAGAGCTGAACTTAGATCACCATTAGTTGGGGTATGATTTGTTTGAAATTTTCAAAGGTTATCACTTGCTAACCCATATTTCAGGTTTCCGCCACAAGCGTTGAGGATCTTCAACGTTTTGATTTTAGAGACACCCCTACTAAAGCCTTTCAAAAACTAAAGGTAATTTTCGAAGGTACCGAAATGTTCGAAAAGGCTTCTTCTTCTATCGCACATCTGCGTGATGTAATTGCGTATGTATTTTGGTTCCTCTGATTTCTCCGCCAAGCATCGCTAATGTGCCGGTATAGATATACAAAACGATTTGAGGTCCAGAGAAAGATATATATCAATCCTTTAGGAAGTCTAAAAGAAAAGTTCTACAAAGGCGGAATACTTTTTTCTTGTTTGTATGACAGAAAAGTTCGGGATGTATTTGCAGCGGGAGGCCGATATGATTCTCTGATCCGAGAAAATCGACATCACAAGAACATCAACGAGGAACGCCACGCTGTAGGTTTCAATCTAGCATGGGAGAAGATGGCTCGACTCCCTAAAGCAAATTCTAAGGGATTCCTAAAGAAACCCGACGAGGAAATGCAAGGTATTTGGAGCACAAAGAGAGTAAGTGTTGCAATTTTCGTTATTTTCGAGTTACAATAACACTATAAATCCGTCATCAAATGAAAAACAGCTGATTTATTTGCTAGTGTGATGTACTTGTCGCAAGTCATGACGCAGCAATACTAAGGTCAACTGGAGTTGAATTGGTTTCGAACTTATGGTCGCATGATATAAGTGCCGAGCTAGCACGAGACTCAAGATCTCCTGAAGATCTCCTATCCAAATACCGAGATGATAGTTATTCTTGGATAATCATCATCAAGCAAGATTCCGTGGTAAGATGTAAGACTACTGGTAGGAAGGACGTTCCGGATGCCGATATACCTTCTACGCAATTAGTTTCGTGGCTTCGTGGCGAAATGCGTGAAAGGGACCAGAGAGAAGGTACTTACAACCGAGCGAAGTAAGTATATCTGAATCTCTTCTAATGTATTGGATATTAATACATCTCTTAGATTATCTCGTCAACATAGTCAGCCAGATACAGGACCAAGTGATCATGAACAGGATGTACGAGTTCTGTTTGCCGGTACAAAGAGCAAGAAGTCGAATAGAAGAAACATTGTAGAGCAAGCTCAAGGAAGAGCTGCGACGCGTAAGTTGCACTCTTCGAATCTTTTGTTATATCTATCTATTACGATACTCATACTAACATCTCCAACAAGTCGTTCATTCATTCTTAGATGGCCCTATCGCTGCCGTTGAAACAACAGATCACGTAAGCCGTCTAATGAATTTTTATCCCTAATCTAAGCACCACTGTACTTCCTTATTCATTACCTTATCGCGTCTTATGGCTAGTTTACAGAGCTCTACACCCCTCCTCTTCCACACCTTTATCTCGCGATTCACATCTTATCCTAATCTATGAACTAACACCCACTTCTCTAGGTGATGGATCTAATCCGCGAAACCAAGCTTTCGGATCCGGAGTCCTGGCGCAAACTTACCCATTCAGTCCCCACAGCCGAACGTCGCTATATAGGTGAAATCCATGATTTAATGAGTGGTTTAGCATTCCAGAATAAAGATAATACGAGGAATGCTTTTGTTTATAATTTTAGAACGGGTATGTGTATTTATTATGATTTGGGGGCGTGATTTTAAGACGGTGCGGGAAGGAAATCTAGAAGGGAGAAGGCGCTGGGAAAGGAATTCATATATGTATGTAGATACCCGAGTAGAAATTGAGATATTGCAAAATCTCTAGTCTGCATTCAGGGAGAGGTTGTGTGTTAATATTTGATCTCACTTGGTTGAAAACCGAAGAGGATAATTAATTCACTCCGGCGTGAATTCTAGAATACATGTCTCCAGTACTCCTATCCTCACCTTCTCATTCTGATACTTCAGGAGATAACCCATCTGCCCACAAGTACCTAAGTACATATATCCTTCCCATGGTCAATTGCTACTTCCTTCCCTCGAGACAAAGACACTTCATAAACTCCGACCAACATCACATGGATATTATCCAACAACCATACACAAAGGGCGAGTATTGTCTCCCATCTATACGTCAATCTTTTGTTAAAAGATAAAAGTCACACGCTCTACCGATTGAGCTGGCTGGGCTGAAGTTTACCTGATGATTTAATGATGCAGGTATTTCTGCTCTTTTCCTATCCACATAACATTTACCTTTATCTCCTCCATTTATGTATCTGACATTTGAATTTTTCAAGCCCATTTCTTTGCCACAGCTTATTGCTATCCGATCTCTCCATACAGAGTACATTTCTCTCCCTCCTGATATACTTCCCATTTCCCAATCCCCCCAATAAATGAAAAGGATTTGTATATTCAGATTTCGCGCTTCATACCATCAAATCATCAAGTATAGCCCGCCCGGCTAGCTCAATCGGTAGAGCGTGTGACTCTTATCATTGGAAGATGTACAAAGTCAATCACAAGGTTGCGGGTTCGACCCCCGCGTTGGGCTCAATTCCCTACGTCAGCTTGTATTTTTTTCTATTTTCTTTTTTTGGATTGGTATCCTATGAGGATTGGGATGGACAGATCGGGGGATGAGAGGAGGTGGAAAAGAGCGACAATAGAAGATGGAGGGGTAGGAAATAGTGAGAGGGATTTGGTGGGGGAGTTTATTTTTTTTTTTGACTTTTTTTTGTTTTGGTGGGTGGGGTGGAGTGGTGGATTGCATTGGTCCAGCGGGATGGAAATATTATGAGGTCATTTTGGATTTGATTATTAGAAAAGGTACACTGGATGACTTATTTATTTATATTTAATGATTCATCAATACAATAACTCCATTCGTGACTTGGAATAATGAATATCTGATTTGATAGGTGATGAATAGGTATTTATATCATCCATTTCATAATCAAAAAAGAAGAAGTGGAATATACATATGAGAAATAGATGGATGACTTTGACGAAAGGGAGAGGGGAGGGCAGATGCGATGAATAGGTAAGGAGGGAAGAAAATGAAATATTGATATAGATAGAAAGCATGATTGTGTATTCCATTGAATGCATGGATAGACATCCAATTATCTTTCATTTTCTACTTTCTAAATCGTAGCATCGATATTGATGTCGGGATATATAGGGAGGTATGTATATCTCCTTTGAAGTTCGAAGTTACCTATCTATGATCTATGTGCTTGGTTTATTCAATATTCCGTAGTATGTACCTGGCTTCTGACTTTATTTATAGTGTACTATATTTATTGTATCTATCGACCGGGCTGAGGATGTTGGATTAGATATTGTAAATAGATGGATATATATAAATGAATAGTTAGAATCAATCCTGTCTGATACTAATCTTTCTTTGATATCGACGAAATGCAAGGGATATCTATCCAACAAGTGTGTAACCATTCACCATCACATTCACAGTCCTATTCATATCCTTCCCCCCCTCTCACCTCAAAATCCTCATCATCTCACCAAAAAGTACCACGCCAAAAAGCCAAGCTCCCCCCCCCCCCAAGGACCCTAGAGTGCAAGCCTCGAGTACCGAAAATTTATTTATATCCTTAAATAGTATTTCCCATCTTGAGGCTTGTACAACGTACTAGGATAGATATTGCATACCCGTGAACTCTTCATCCTAGTCCGTAGGTAGGTAGGTAGGTAGGTAGATGAGCATTTGATACTCAACGTCGTCGCATCTTGATATTTTCAGGATTCGTTTATTCGTATTCACATTCTGGTAATGATGTATTGAAGATAGATGGGTGAATATGGGTCTTGAATCTTTGTCATGTAATGATTCTTATTATCTCTCTATTCTTGCATATGTGTATATATGTGTGTATCCTTTCTCTTTCTATTTGAGAATATCTAACCCTTTTCCCTCTATCCCATCACATCAACATCAACATCAACATCACTTCTCATTCTCCAATCCTCCCAAAAGTTCCCATCCCATCCAAATCATAAGTAAAAGAAAGACTCCGATGCTATGCAAGCAAGCAACCCATGTAACCCAACCATCCATCCATATTTCAAAAATTTGTGGAGAAGAAAAATCCCTTATCATCAAAAGAAGAATGAAAGCTCTCATCTCATAAAAATGTATATATGAAAAGAGAGATCGAAAAAGAGAAACGCCTTTGAATGCAACTCTTGTGTGTATAAAACTCTAGAATGCCATACCATGCCATCCCATCTCACGCAATGCAATCCGCTGCAAATAAAATAAAATAAAAATAAAAATAAAAGTTTTTCCAAATAAATTTCGCCACTTTTCTCATGTCATGAGATTCCATCTTGCCAAGCAAAGAGAAAGATCTCTACATGGCATAATACAATCCCGCGCCCAATGCAGCCATACCATATGCCAACGGCGGCGGCGTCTGCATGGCGCCTGCATTTTTCGACTTTGAACCCGAGCTCAAAGTGACCGATCCGCTGATCTCGCCACCCGACGAACCCGAACTAGCTGTTGCTGCGTTCGCAACCAATGTTGCGTCTGGAACTGCCGTGGTGCCCGTGGTGATTTCCACCACGCTTGTACTGGTAGCATTGAAATTTGTTTGAGCGAGAGAAATTTCATTGTTGTCGAGATCGTAGACGATGTATGCGGAGCGGATAAAGGTATCTCCCAAAACCGAGGTACTGTCACCTGCGGGAGCGATACCAAAGAGACAGGCTGCGGTGCCGTCGGTGAACTGTAATTGTTGGCCCGTGGTGCTGGTGACAGGAATGACGAGTTCGTCCATGGTGACTTGGATGGTGGGGGATGTGAAGGTGAAGTTTAAAGCGCTGGTGTTGGAAGCGAGGGAGCAGGGGACGTAGGCAGCGCCTTCGCTGGCATCGTATTGGGCGTCGACTTGTTCGTAGATGGCTTCGGCCATGGCGTCGGGGAGGTAGGTGAGGGAACTTCCGGAATCGAGGAGCACGGCGAGAGCTTGGTCCTGGGCGATGACGGTATCGCCTAGCATGATCTCGGTTAAGGTGATGAGAAATTCGGCGTAATACCCGGATTCTTTTTCGACCGGGAGGGTTTCCAATTTCCCGTGATATTGAGCAGTATCGACACCACCGAATAAAATGCTTCCAGTGCTGGCATCCAAATCGTTAAGCCATAAGGAGTAAGCATTTGAATTGATCAAACCATCGGCAACCATTTGTGCTGGTAAGTTATTATATGCCTTCTTTCCCGCTCTTCCCACCTGAACCTCGTTAATCTCATAACCGATTCCTAGGATACCTTCAGGCGAAGAACTGGTATATCCAATACCAAATTGTAATTTGTCCAACGTGGTTGATCCAATCGTAAATGTATCAGTGACATAATCACCCGATGCTCCAGATCCATCAACGTAAGAAATATTAAAATCGCTGGCCACATATGCGTATGTAGAAGATGAGTTGGCCGTATATGTTCCAGCCAGCTGACAAGGGTTTGTCTTTTTACTACATAATGTTGAGCTAGCAGTATTAACCCATAAATCACTGCTTCCTGTGTCGATATGTAACCGTAAACTCTGTGCTGGTGTACCTAATGTTCCATTGGCGAAATATAAAGTTTCCTGAACGACGTTAGTATATAGCTTCACTTAAAGTCCAAATGGGATTCACGAACCTCATTATCTAAAGTAGCAGTAACAGTGTTCGACCTCCTCCTTAATTTCCTTAATTTATCTCTTGCTAAGGGATTTTCCACTTGTTTTCGTACTACATCCAGTCCAACTACTCGTGCTGGTCCATCGGTTCGCTTCTGTAATTGTATTGCATCTGTACATGTTGATAATATTCCCACGGCAGCGGTAATGAATGTTGTCGTCCTCATGATTGGAGATAAAATATATTGATGAAAAAGAAACACTCTTCTCTGAAATCCTATATGGGATATGAAATTGGTATATATTGTTCGGGTTGGTCCAGATGACGCGGACAGTAGACGCTAATTAATTTAGCTTCGAAGACCCCGAAGACCCAAAAAATTTGTTTTTTTTAGAAAATCGGAAAATAAGGCCAAGAAAATCCAATGTAAAAAGTAATAACCAATGTGTTCGAACTATTTAAAAAATGGGTTGTTGGTAGTGAGGTTGATGTAAAAAGTTGTACTTTAGAAACCAAAATTCGCAACGAATGTGATGTGATGCGATGTTTTGTACAAGCTCTCAAATCTCGGACTGAGTAGTACTAGTAAGAGTAAAGCTTTTGTACAGCAAAGAGAGCCTGCGACAGATGACGAAACTCTTAATTGTGGCTGAGAGTACGAGGTGCAGGCAAGAGAATCGTATTTTATACAAATTTGTGGAGTATCTTTTCTTAGTATTTCTAAGATCTTCAAGCGTTTTTCTACTGTAAGGCTGGCACGCCGTGGAATCCGTTCTTGTCCTGTATCAAATGGTGGCGTGGGTGACTTTTTAGGAAGCGCAGCGGTTGGAACTTAAAATGCCGAGAAAGGCTGAGAGATTCTAAAGTAAGAGGGAAAGATATAAATATGGAGATGGAGATGGAAGGAAGAATAGAAAGTAATACTATATAAGATGACAAGAACCTCTACTAGGTAGGTTACAGTAGTAGTAGTAGTAGTAGTAGTCGTCAAATTGTTTTACTATCAAGGACGAGGATTGAAACGATTGAGTAGAAATGTACAAGTGGAATTCTCTCAAGGTACTGTATATGAAAATGCAAGAAGACCGTCCAAAAAGCTTTGAACCTTTGGAATAATATTTCTCATACAAAAAGACCAAATCCAATGCAAAGAGTGATTCCAATCCCAAGGTTCGATCCTCTTTTCTATATCTTGGCAAGTTTGTTGGTTGACATACGGTACGAAGTACAGAGTGTATAGATGCTAGTATAAATGCTAGGGTTGTTGTCTGGGATGATTCAAGGTCAAGGATCCGCAATATGACGCGGCCTACCATGTACAACTACGAAGCTCAGGCGGGTACGGAGACTTTGTATGGAATACTAGAAATCTGAAAGTCAAGAGTCGTTCGATGGGAGATAAAATATTAAAAAGAATCAAAACTCAAAAGGTTACTACATATTAGACATGCAGTCGATGCTAACTTGATAATAAGGACATAGTAATGATATAAAGGGGAACGTATTTTGAACATGAGAACATTGAAACATCTGATCTATATAATAAAAAAAAGGTAAGAATCCATAAGATATCATTTCAAGAACCAATCATATCAAACAAAATCCTCTTTACTTGAAATCCTGCGCCCCAGACTTTCTTCCTAAATAGATTTCAGGTCCCTTCAAGAGGAAGAGGCGAGGTACAGACACTCCAATATTTCAACGAATTAAGATTCTTATTCACACTGTCCTGATCTACCATACTTGCTTGACATCTAGATATTGACGAATCTGGGTGTGCATACTAGATACTGTACTCGCGGAAGGGTGCCATACTAATCCATTATTCGTTACTTGCACAAGTTCCAACATACCTTTCAGGGATCTCGTAAGTAAAGAGAGGGGGGGAAAGAGGAAACATGCTATTTTCAGATTTGTTGCGATAAATGAATTTGTATGGCTCCTCATGCCTTTCTTTTCCTCCGAGTCTTCGACCCTCAGACCTGGAAACGTAGCATGAAGCATTGAGGATGGGATACTTTGCAGACTAAAGACAAAAGCGCATTTGCTTGAAACACCATCGGGGTTCATCACACAGTCCTTTTCCAGATTCCCAGTAAATAAAGTGAGGACCATAAATCCATGATACAAAGCATGAATTGAAATTGTTTGAACTTGACCGAGAAGAGACGTGAATAGTTTCTCTTACGCCAAAGCCAATTTGTGATCTTGCATCTACCTAGGTAGCTCGCTCAAGTGGAAGGTAAAAAACCGTTTAATCGGATGAAGCCTCAAGAAGTCAAGTAGAGTATCTGAAAAGGGGGAGGGATGGAGAATTGGAAAATGTGCACGATACATGTGTACGTAGTCTTCCTTTCATTTCTTCGAGGGGTGGGTGGTACTCTGTAAAGTGCCTGTGCCGTAAATTCAATGAATGGACCAACACGCAAACTTCCAAAATGGAAACCCGAAAAAGCTAATTGAGCAAGAATGTGACGATTCTGCCTACAATGTGCCCAGTAGACAGCATAATTCGTGGTAAATAGATACTCGTCATTATCACCACTATATTCGTAAGCAAACAGTGGCGACGGTGATATCGGACATTTGAACTTTTACATGGAACATTCAGACAGTCTGACAGTATCAATGAAGATGGATCTCATAGGGTTACTTACGCAGGCACTAAAGAGATTAGGTAGTTGCCGAACTTCCTGCATCGTGCAAGAGTACTCCTCCGTTGGTTATGGACCTTTCCTACTAAACTCTAAAAGGGGCGTTCCGTCCACCATGGGGATTTTCCTCCCTTCACTCCATACAGACAAAGTATGATTTTGACATGCGAGTTTATTAAGACTTTTTAAGATGCTACCGAGGCCACCTGGGTATCTACGTATAACTCGTTCACAGCCACATTCCAAAATAAGAAATTTCTATGATTATCTAGGTGCCTAGGTAGGAATGGTCTATGGAACATCAGACTTTGACTGACTATCACGACTTTTGCTACAATCGCTTCAGTTCTGGGCACGTGCTAGGTACGTCTTGTCTTGCCAAGAATCCTTACTAAGCCTGGCAAGTTTCCATGACTGACAACAGGAAAGGATTTCCAAACATTTGAACTTTAGAAGGACTCATTGCGAATTTGAGCTATTGCCTAAATATCGTGAGCATTGACTAACTCAAATCATCATAAATTCCTTCCCCATACTTCAAACGTTTTGAACGAGACCGCCGCCCAAGTCTAAGCGGCAGCCTCCAGCTGTGACCTCTTTTTTCAAATCTTGCAATTCGTTTCAAAACTTCCTACCCAAACATCGGAAAATTTATCACGTCTTGGATTCTTGGTATGACTGATCTCGGAAATCGAGGCACGGATTTTCAATCAGATGGAGATTAAAAAGCTTGATGTTTATGATGTTGACTAAGTATACCTAGGTGGGGAGGGGGGTTTGACATATGAACTCGGTCACTGCGCCTACCTAAGTTCTTTACATCAACACCTTCAACGGCGTCGTGTCAATATGTTGCATCTATCGCGGCGATGTTGTAGCAGATTCGTCCTATCCCTCAATTTACGTTCACTAAAGGGTCCTCATATGGAACTCCAAACCGTTCAATGGATACTTGAGATTGCGTATATCAAACCAAATATCCAACTCAATGTTGGTTTGCGGCACAGCAAATACTTCTTACAAGCGTGAGAACTTTTCTTTTCGTTTTAAGTGACGTGTACGCGTTCGCTTTCGTGTTTGGTGTGTTGAACATCTGTGTAGAAGTGGAGCATTGGTTCGGACACATTGTTGACTCTCTCCTAAATTCCTGCGCATCGTGCATACCAAATTGAGATGCTGAAAGATGGCGGAGTCAGGAGGAGGCGCGGCAAGTATCAACGATAGCATTGCCCCATTTTTGGAAACTATGTGTTCGGGTTGCAACATATTTCATCTCAATCAGGATGAAAGCACGCAGAGTTATACTCGCCTTGGTCACTGCCGTTGCCAAGAGCCATGCTGTACCATTTTTGACTACCTTCCAAGGCAGCTATGGCAATTTAGGAATCTACCCAACTGCTAAACTTCTGAGGAATCATGCTCATCTCTTTCATCACACACGGTTTGCCTGACAGAAAAATTCGTCAACACTGAAAAGTAGGCAAAATTGCGATGATCCTGACGTCGTAATAAACATGTTCATTGATCGCAATTTTCATTGGCAGTAAGGCTGGTCATCTGCATTGATTGCGTGGCGTAGACTACGTAATCATCAACTCGGTGACCGAAGGCAGCAGTACTTATGTATTCGGAACATCCGTCATCTACACGATAGTGGTATCTATCTAGCTGACTTCTAACTTCATCATACTAAGCGTCGCAATCATTCATCAGACCAATTCAAACGCCTTCCAAGTTGAAGGTTTTGAAAGCAGGCATCCAGTGCGTGGGAACCAATCAATCAAAGCCCTCGAGCCTACGAGATATTTTTGACTCAAAGAACCTATTTTGTTGATGTAGAAATGCACGCACGTTGTCAATGAAATTCCAAGTTTTGGAATTTCATTATTCTCTGCACGTTCGTGGAATCAAAATCGATATTGATCTGATGCGGCTGCTGCCTAACTGCAAATATTCGTAGGGCTTACCCTCCAACGATGTAAGACGGGTGGACGTGTAGGTTTACATCATATGATATGATTCCTCTTGAACTTTGAAAACGTAGTTCTCAAATCGAATTTGTTCCTTGGTTCTGGAATCAACATTTTGCCAACTTGATTCTCCTTTCGCCACAAATATATGCCATCAGAGTAGTCCCACTGCAAATTGCACCAGGGCTGAAATATCAACTAAACATCCACAACACGCCACTCCCACTCATTCTCAAGTAATAATCAGACAATCACAATGGATCCATATCTCAATGACAGATGGTGAGAATTTCACTCACGCCCTCATCAAAACTTCATCAAAACACCATGCTTACATCCCACTCCGTCCTAAAGTCCCGTCTACGCCGTTAGTCACCACCTTCCTCCCCTCCCTTCCCATACCCTCACCTAATTGTTGACAACCAACTCATCAACCCTCCAGTCCTTCTTCGGAGCAATGGGCTGCTGTTGTGCAATCGTCCTCTCCAACGTCGGTGCCGCGTACGGCATGGCGAAAAGTAGCATCGGAATCTCCGCAGTTAGTGTCATGCAACCACAGAACATGATTCGCAGTACACTCTCCATTCTTCTTCCCTCTTCCCTCTCCCTCTCCCTCTCTCTATCATCCCTACACCCCACTCACCCACCCCGCTCACCCACCACAGATCTCCTCCCCATAATCCTCTCCTCCGTCCTCTCCATCTTCGGCCTGATAACCAGCATCCTCATCGCCTCGGCGCTCGTCGCTCCCTCCGCTCTGCACACAAATTTTCTGCATCTCGCAGCGGGTCTCTCGGTCGGACTCAGCTGTCTCGCTTCTGGCTTTAGCATTGGCGTGATTGGTGATGCGGGGGTGAGGGGCGCGGCAATGCAACCCAAGATGTTTGTGGGGATGGCCTTGGTGTTGATTTTCGCGGAGGTGTTGGGTGAGTTCTTCTTTACGATTTTCGTTTCCGTTTTCGTTCTTTTTGGCTTTTGGGGGTTTCTGGTTGAGAGGCCTTAGGGGGTGGGGGTGTGAATGGATGGATGGATGGATGAAGATTCAAAGGGAGGGAAGCGAAAAGTACAAAAAAGAACCAGAAAATAGCAAGAAAACTAACACAACTTCCCCGAGATCAGGCCTTTACGGATTAATCGTCGCCCTACTAATGATCACGCAAGCAACAGCCGGTGCTACGCATTGTGGTCCATGATCCCATGAATTGTAATTGGGAAAGCAGGTATCAGGATTCGGAAGATGGGATGATAGATAGATTGTGATACCTGACGGGGAGAGGGGGAATGAATACTATTAACATCAATATCAATATCAACAAAAACTATTCATTGAAGAAAAGAAAAAGTTAATCCGATCCCGGTATTTCGTGTAAATAGACATTTTCTTTCATCCTTACCCCAGAGAGAGAGGCGAATTTATACATCAAAAATTCATATCGAATATTGCAAAGAAAATCTTCTAGCATGACCAGATACCCACTCGTGTACCTGCCCAAGTTATCAGGAATATAAATACAAATCCCCCGGGAAAGCAAAGAAAAGGAAAGTTTCCACACATAATTTAATCTGATTCGATTTACCTCTTCTTCTGCCTTTCCACAACTCCCATCACATTTTCCAATACCCTTTCCCATTCCCATCATTCAGTACCTATCTACCCAGCTCTCCCCCCTTCCAATATGACATATCCGCCTCCCTCGAAGAAAACGAAACCTCCCTCTCTCAAAAGTTAGTGCGAATACCCAGGGACATACAGATACCTCATGAGCTGCACCGAACGATCTCATCTAATTTCATCTCCCAGGATTCATCTCCCCAGACCCCCCTGTGGTGTTAACCTCAGATGTCGGCGAATTCCACAAAAAATTCGGACTTGACTTATCTCTTGGTGGTTTGTTACTTGCTAATCTACACATTGTTTGATTGACTTGCTTGCTTACATATCTACTTACCTAGTTTACAACGCACCTCCACCTATCCATATACATAAATAATCACCCTCCAGGCCTCTTGTGGTTTCTCCCTCCATCCCCCCTTAGTCTTTCTCCCCCTTCTCCCACAAGCCCTCTCTCCTCTCCTAGTGTCTCTTTCTTTCCCCCCTCCCCCCTCAGACCCGCAGACGAGGACGAGGATGAAGAACTCTCGCCGTCGCAATGAGAGTTACATCAACATTGTCATTGTCATTGTCATACCCAAGTACATACCCACACAAAGAATATACATACATACCTACATACACACATACATTCAAACACCACCTCCATCTATAGACTCACTCATTTACTCACTCATTTATTCCTACAAAACAAGACTAAGAACCAACCAATCAATCAATCAATCAATCAATCACGCAATGATATCAATATTAACAATCTTTGATTTTAATACTTATTCATTCATCATTGTCTCTCTTTTATATAAAATATGTACCTCGGGGGACCTTCCCCAAGCACAACCAAATCTACTCACAGCAGCACAAATAAGTAATTTTCCACCACCCACCCATCCCAAATGCAAATAACCAACCAAGCCCAACAATCCATCTACAAATTTTCAAATTCCCAATGCATTTATTTATTTACCACAAAAGAAAAGAAATTATGTATAGTTCCCTCCTCTCGTCTCCTTTCTCCAAAATGCACTATACTACATCCTTCCTTCCTTCCCTCTTCACATCCCCCCTTCCTCTACTCATCATCTACCAATCTTTTTGCCTCCCAAGCCCTCTTCGCCGCCTCCTTCAACCCGTCCAAATCCCCACTCGTCTCACACATCCCTCTAAAAATAGCATCCTTCCCTTCCTTCTTCAACAACTCATGTGGATGAGCGTATTCCACCACCTCTCCCTTATCCAGTACCAACACCTTATCATAATCCACAATCGTTTGTAAACGATGCGCAATTGTGATAATCGTACTCTTGAGTTCTCTTATCGTTTCTTGAATCTTGGCATCAGTGGTATAATCAATAGAAGCAGTAGCTTCATCCATCATCAGAACCTTGGGTTGTTTAAGTAAAGCGCGAGCTAAACAAAGAAGTTGGCGTTGACCTTGTGAGAGATTATTTCCTGATTCAGTGACGGTGGAATTGAGGTTCAAGAAGACGTTCTTGTTGGTGGCCGTGGAGCCTGATAATGATTCAATAGATGGTGGTCGTGAGATACCTGGCGTGGAAGGAGCTGTCGATGTTCCTACTGGTCCAATCAAATGAACTCTTCGTAAAGCTGTAAAGATATCTTCATCTGTGAAGAGGTTGAAAGGATCTAAATTACTTCGAATGGTGCCTGTAAATAGCGTTGGATCTTGTGGTACGATGGTTATTCTCTCGCGAAGATCACGAAGGCCAATAAGACCAACATCAACTTCATCAATCAAAATCTTTCCCTCCTCGGCCTCAAGACCGCGGAATAGAGCAAGGGCAAGAGAACTCTTTCCTGCACCTGTACGACCAACGATACCAACCTTTTCCAAAGGTCGGATCTTGAAACTGACATTTCGTAATACAGGATCCAAATCTTCCCTATATCTTGTGGTGTAATTAATGAATTCCACAGATCCTTGACTTGGCCAATTTTTGGCAGGCTCTGTTTCTTCAATATACTCTGCTGCTTCTTGCTCGACATCCAGATACTCCTTGATTCGCTCTACGGAGTTCATGTTTTGTTCATTCATGGAATAAAGTCGTACCATCCAAAGAACATTCTCCGTGAAACTGATGGCATAACTTAGGGAGAGACCAGCCGAACCAGCATCGATAGTACCGATGCTACTGACAATAAACGCTCCTGCGAAGAATGCGACGAGATCACCGACTAAGTCAATTCTGAATGACAACCATCGATTTGCTGCCCATAGATAAATAAATGGTCGACTATGAGTGTTGATTCGTAACATGTTGTCTCGGACAAATCGTTTCTCATCACCATAGGCTCGAATAGTGGTAACTCCGTTGAGTGTCTCTCCGAATTGCTGGAACAATGGACTTCTTTGAATTGATTCAATTCTCTTCAGATCTCTTGACGATCGAAGATAGAATTTTCCAACAAAGAAGTACATGGCACTGATGAATATACCTGCAATCAAGAAGCCAGGAGTGATAGCAGTGATCAAAGCGACCGTTACAATAATAGCCAAGGCACATGACATAACTCCAATGGCGATAGGTGCGACTTCTTGATCAACAGCTTCCAAGTCCTTACTAAATCGATTCATAAGTTGACCTAATGGAGTCGAGTCAAAGAACTTAAATTTTGCTCGGGTGACGGCTTTCATCAAATTCTCATGGATTCTCCAACTTGCGGTAAGAGAACCAAAGAAGAGCCAGAAGTCTCTGAAGAGGGCAATCAACATGCATGCGATACCAATCAAAGCATAAACTCCGAGATAATATCCAACATCAACATCTGGAGCGAACTTTGCCACAATCGAAGTCTTGTTAGGGTCGAAATATGGTTGAACTTGAGATAACTTTGAGCTCGCGACTTGAATAGTAGAGATAGTATTGCCAATGTAATTGTTTGCGGATAAGTGATATTTGGTTCGGACAGCTTCAACATCATATCTATAGGTTGATTAGCATCAGTCAATGGTTGACAAGTGAACGTTTTATAACTTACTGATTTGCCCATTGCTTAATCCATATGTTGGCTCCAAGAGCTCCAACCTGCTGGACTCCAAAAACCATTACAGCGAGGACCCAGAACCACCAAGGGCCCATGGCTCTTAAATACAATACGAGGACTCTCCATTTGACACCACCCTCAGCCTTTGTTTCGGCCATGGCGTTTTTCTTTTCCTTGGATTTCTTTGCCTTTGGTTTTGCGTTTGCATCATCCAGCTTGCCATTTGCAGGTTGGTCTTCAATAAGAGTTTCGTTACTCTCCTCACCGATGCTAGAAGGGACTCGAGATGGGATCCGTGAGTGGAGAGCAGAAGCAGGGCGTGATTTGGTAATTTCCTCTCCTAACTTCCCTGAAGCTATAACCTTATCTGCGGATCCTTGTTCAGTGATCCTACCATTCTCGAGACAAACAACATATCGAGAATGAGGAACACAGAGAGATAAATTGTGCGTGACTAAGATGCATGTACGATCAAGCATCAATGGTCCTCGAATACAATTGTCGAATATCCACTTGGCAGTGTGTGAATCCACGGCACTCAAACAATCATCGAGGAGTACATGTTTAGAGTTAGAGTAAAGAGCCCTTGCGAGAGAGATACGTTGCTTTTGGCCCCCGGAAAGACTGATGCCCTTTTCACCAACAAGTGTTTCATCGCCATCATCTAGAATGTCTAGGTCACGTTCTAAAGCGCAAGCAATAATCACATCCTTGTATCTCTGTTCGTCCAGTGGAGCAGCAAACAAGATGTTTTCCTTGATATTAGCATTCACGAGCCAAGGTTGTTGAGCGCAATAGGCAACGGTTTCGGTAAGATCAGTTTCGGGGTCGGGTCGGACATCTTCACGACTGAAACCGCCAGGTAGGAACACCTTTCCTTTGATCAAAGCCATCTCGCCGAGAAGAGCCATCAGGAGAGACGTCTTTCCAGATCCAGTGGGTCCAGCAATGATGTTCAAATGACCAATTTCGAATTTGACATTCAAATCCATCATCCGGAACGCAGTTGAGATATCTTCATCAGTGAAGGCTTCTTTGCCACCCCAGGATAAAGTAGCATTCTTAAATCCAATCATTTGATTACCATCCTCATCCAAGTTATCGTGTGAGAGCTGATCGTACTTTTCAGTCTCGTCTTCGTTTAAGAATTCCTCTACTCGATTGATTGATACTTGACTTTCCTGAACATGAGCTATCATGTCGCCCAGTTGATCCAGAGGAACGCGAAGAATATTAAAGAGTGAGATGGCTGTGAACGCAATGGAAGGATAAAGCGGCTTCTTCTCTCCAACTGTATAATAGAGAAACGAGAAGAAAGTAATAACTACCGGCACCGTGTTCCACACAGCAACAGCGAAAGCCCAGATGATATACTTTAAGCGTAATGCTTTCAACTCATCAGCTCGCTTATCATTGACAATATCAGTAAAGCGCTTTTCCCACGCAAAGTATTTAATGATACGAATATTCTCTAAGACTTCATTGGTAGTATGGATTCTTTTATCGGTAGCTGCCATAATCTTTTTCTGGGCAGCGCCAAAGCCACGAGCGAATCCAATATTCACAGGGAGAAGAATAGCCATGACAACGAGACCTGGAATACTACTCTTTCCGAGGATACGATAGAGAAGATATACAGCTACGATCAATTGGGTTGGAGCAGCAGCAAAGAGGAAGTGAAGATACGCAGTGACTTCGCTGACTTTGAAAGAATCAACAGACATGAGATTTATGATGGTACCAACATTAGCTTGCTCATCTGTCTTCTTTCCAGCCCCAGTTGCAGTCGCTGGTGGAGTCTGTGCGGCATTAGAAGTTTGCTCACCCTTCTTCTTTCCAAGTGATCTTCGCCACCAGCTAGGCTTCTCTATATCCTTCAGATCTTTCTTTGCGCCAAGAACAGAGTCACTTCCTGATGCCGCCTTTCTTCTTAATGCTTTAGCGTAGATTTCACCAATGATGATTGCCCTGAGCCTTATACAGATCTTGCGGCCAATCCAGAGGGCTTGTTGATCAGCTAGCGAGCGAAGAATATCTGTAAAGGCAAGAAGAATGACGTATAGCCAGATGACATTGCGAGGCGCCGAGTCTGGATCTTCGATGTATTCAAGGATAGCTTTCAACAGCAATGTAGGTGCAAAGTTGAAAAGTCCAGAAAAGACGGCATAAGCACACTGTATAGTGAGAAGACCTTTAAAGTAGCGCATCAAATGCCATACTAAGGCCGATGTCTTTTTGAGTAATCTATAGTCTGCCAAAACAGCTGCCGCTTTGTCCTTTGGCATCAGGTTCCAGACATCTGCAATTTCAAAGGTGTTGATATAGCCGTGCCAAACAATAGAATCGACCCATGCGAAGGTAGCAATGGAAAACAAGCTGGCCAATGGCTCTTTTGAGGGTTGAATATCTCCCTCCCACTCCAAGACCACTGCCTTGTTGCCCTTGCGTGTAGTAATTGCGAGTCCGAAAAGGAACGAAGAGAGGACGAAATCCGAGATGATAAGTCCCTGGCTGACCCTGGAACGCGGATGGATGATGGCGGAGCGGAATATAACCAGCGAGAAGAGCCATTGTGCAGTGTATAGAGCAGCCGTATGATTCCAAATCTTTGGGACTCTCCATTTCGTATTGGAGAAGGCAAATCTCAAACTTGCAAGTATCAAAATATAGGTCCAAGTAAATATTCCAGCAGTGGCGGCCACAACCCCCTTTGAACCATATGCGCCGAGTACGAAAACTGCGATCTGAATACCAAGCTCTACTGTGATCGCAAGGAGCTCAATAACTGTCAAGGTGTTCTGGCCTCTGGGGCTATCAATGGCAGCAACCGATCCTTGCGTAGTCGTTTTAGTCAATACCAATCGTCCACCGCCATTTATCGACAACCCCTCATCTTCCTCGTCGACAGCGGTGTGCTCGTTTCCGTTTGCACTTGCCTCCCCATTATGATGACTGAATCCATTGCCACTTATCGTCGTACGATCAATTGATGCAGCTCGCAGTTGTCGATACTTGTGTTTCTGTTTTAACTTTATTTTCCGGCGGACCGCAGATGTTATGAGGATGAGAAACGAGAGGCCGATGACTATTAACGGAAACAGTACTTTCAGATAACTTTTTGTGGTTAGTCTTCGGCCCAGCAGCAGACTGACTGCTTCCACTTACTCTCTCTGTACACAGTTTGTGAAATCATCGATTTGCCATATAGGCCCACTGCATTTACCCAACATGATGTTGCGTATGAATCGTAGGATGGCGATTAAACGTCTCGAACGTGGTGCGTGGAGGTCGTCTTAACGTATCATTGAATTGGCTAATCAAGTAAAATAATTAATATTTCCTGCTTATAAACAATGACCCCGGTGAGAGGAAACAAAAGAGGTGAATAAATTAAACCGAGAGCATAAAGCTGTAGTGTGTAATGGGAGAAGAGAAGGCGGAAGAAAAGAAGAAGAAAAGAAGAAGAAGAAAAGAAGCACGCAGATGGTTCACTACCAGTTCTCCGAGTAAATGTGTATATATATATATATTGAGGATGTATGTACTCAGAAGTTGTGGTGGGAGAGGAAGAGAGTGAAGTTGTATGTGATTGAGAAAGGACGAAGGAAGAAAGACGAGAGTTGGAGGGTTGGGAAGGATGGGATGTTGGAAGAGAAGAGCTTTGAGCTTTGTGATGGTGATGGGGGAAGAAGAGACTGATTGCATACCTTTCTTTACCCTCCCTCAACTCTGTCTGGACTACTGTGATATTTTACTTTTATCTGCAAAAAGAGTTTAAGCATGTACCACAGGTAGCATATGTACTGTTATGTTATCCGCATCCACCCTCGAGCCACCCAACTCTTTTTGGTCCCACTTAGATAATATTGCCCCCACTTGACGAAGGGAGAGAAGTAGAAGGAGAGGAGGGAGGCTTGGTCTCGGATTATTCGTAGAAGTCGTGCTTGCAGGACAGACAGAGTACAGACCATAAATATTTACATTCCGTCTTCTGAAGCCAATCCAATCATTCAAGGGGGCTACTTCTATACATACATCCATCTGTGCCTGGTTCGCCTAGGTAGAGACATAGACATACTTCTTCATGCTGGAAAGGTTAACATCTCAACGGGAGCACAACAGGGAACACCTTTGAACGTTGAATGCATTTTACTTTTTTTCATCAAAACACTCATTTTGTTGCTATGGTGTTATGATTACCCGCGTCACCATTGGGTGTACGTATACTTTGGCCAAGGTATATTCAACAATCCATTCCATGCATGTTTCTACTCGGTCGGCTTGCATGACTTTGGTGTCTACATCGTGTGGAGTGTGATATCCATATGATCCCGATATCTATCTACCTAGGTCATCAGGACTAGGTATCAACCTCGAGCTTATTCTACATCGTACACACGCTATACATGATATCTACAACATGCCGACTTATCGACGATGCGACGCCCTCTCTTGATCTTGACTCTTGACGCCTCCAGAAGTAGGCATTTATCTATGGCCATTTAACCGCAATGCAAAGGCCGTCATCCACCCAGCAATCGACAAGGGAATCGACAAGGGAATCGGCATTAGTTCTCTGATCCTAGGATACAACGATATCTACCCAGTAATTCTAGAACAACCCAACCTTACCCCGCGAAGGATTTGCTTGGATTACTTCCGACTTCTGACTTGGAACAAATGAACTTCACACTTCCTCTCGTCTAAAGATCAAAGTATCAACTTCTACAATCGATTGATTGATCAATTGATTCCTTCACAAGCTTTGCTCCGTACTTCGTACATACGGGTTTCCCCTAGGACCTATCTTCAGACCCTCATTGCTAACAACGGTTCCTGACTACTTCGTGTAGCACCACTCTTCCATCTCCACACTTCCATCCACACCGCCATCACTCATCGGAACGGAATCCCCAAAACGTCTGATAAAGAAACTTCTGGCCGACCTATTAAGGAAGGTGCTGTCGGATATAGTAGCCCGCGTCTTTCACCTCGTACAGTGGACACGATGATCGTGGTCAGGAATTAATTTTGCTTTCATTACTTGCACAACACAAACGCCGATTGAACAAAGCCATTCATTATCTGATTCGTCGAAACCACATCCTTATCTGTACATTACAGAAAACCATGTGCGATAACGGCTCTGACTCAAATGTCAAAACTACCCGATGCCACGCTCTGTATGCCTAGGCAGGTAACAGAAAACGTCGATTTTGTGGCTTTCCATGGTGTCACCTGCTTTGGCTCGTGGAATTGATCCCTCCGAAGCCAAGCATGATGGCACTTATGAAAGATGAATTTTTTTATTAATCCTGCAGGTTCATTGGGCAATCGATAGATTTGAGGTCTGGTATTTGACCTGTCATACACAAATAGTCGTCTTGAAGAGGAAAATAAATCCTTACACCTTGAGTTCAATTCATCTTAGGAGTCGTTGATAGAGGTCATCCACGATGGAAGCCTAGTAAGCTTGCTAGATACTTCAAGAATGACTAGATCTTAGTAGATGGCTAGTCCGAAATAGTCTCCCCGACTTACACAAGCATTGTCGCATGCCAGAGGATATCATATCATATCATCTATCTACTCTTCATACTTCTGTTCATTTCTCAGCCCGATTCAATGCCGAGCTTACCATGTTATAAATCGGTTGAGATACGTTGAGCCCGTTCCGAGTGTGGGAAATAGGCACCCGAGCCAGCAAGCTGAAAAGTTGACAATATTCTCACGACTTCCGAATCGTGTACTATTCGGAGATATACTCCATGCCATCTCCTTGATTGCAATACATTTGCACTCATGTCTTACGACCGGTCTCACATATGGTTTTCTTCCGTTGGCCCGTTCCTGTTCGAAACAGCAAACAAGTTTCAACGTTCCATACCTTCTCAAATAATTCTCCTTTGCCGTCTAAATTTCCCGAATGGTACGATGCATCCCAAAACAGCTTACTGTATTCTCCGAGATGACCTGCCAAGCAAGTTGCTGCGGCTGATACCTACGACACGTCTTCTTACAGTCTAAATCTCTAGCTTTTTGAGCCTTCATCATACACCTCAATGTCTGCATACGCAACCTGGAATTCGTTCTGGAAAGATTACCACACATATAATCAATCACAGCTACTCAGGTAATATCCGAAATTCTATCAACAGTTGCCTAGATATCACATCTAGTGTTCACCAGATGACCCCTTTGTTTCTCAAAGGCGCATCGACCCTAGGGTTTGCGGAGAAAATCGCACCTGGAAAGGGCATTATTGTATAAACGAGTTCACCTCGCAGCCCTGGAAACAGCTCGCATCATGCTTCGCTTGGGCTGTGGAAATATTTCAAGAAAGAAACGAAGGATCTATGCACAAACGCTGATAAACATGGTCGCCCAAGTCCTCTATGATGTGGGTTTCAGAGAGGCAGGATATACGATGTCAACCTCAATCTCAATTTTTGCAACAACCTATCATGCGCACATGCGAAAATCCATATCCCATATTCCTATCCATACAAGAAACTGACGCCGTGCTAGGAATGTACATACGGCGTACCCATCCATACAGACCAACCTAGCATAAACCTTTATCATTGCCGTTCGTTTCATTGCTACCTTAACCTCAACTTCCAAAATAAGATAACTACAATTCCACCTCATTCTACCATACAAACCTCAAAACAATGTAAACGGTTATCTCAAAACAAATCACTAATGGAACGCTTCGATATCCCACAAACCGCATCACAATCCTATGCTTACCAGCCCAGCCCGGTCCAACCTATCCCATAATACTCACCTCTTCATATCCCGCTTCAATCCCACGTCTACAGATCCTATTTCCTACTAATCTCCTCTCCCCCAGACTCATCCCCCTCCACCTACAGAATTGAAACTATTCTCAATTTTCCACCAGTGCTCTCACCACGACCCCTCAACCCTCTAAATAACAATTGTACTATAATCTAGCCGGAATAGTCTCCTCAGGCCTCTAGTAAATAACACAACATAGCATAACGCAACACAGTCATGACCTCATACCTCACGGAAGTGTACTATATACCATATACAATACAAACTTAACAAAACCACACTAGCACCAAACCCTATCAAATCAAGCTTATTTCTTATTTCCTATCTCTCATTCCTCATTCCCTATCTCCCTATGCCAGTCAGTCTCAAAACAAAACTCAAAACTCAACCCATCGACTAGCCCCAATTTTCATCACGATCCTGTCTAATCACATCTCCATCCAATTCGAACCTTACATGTAAATATATACCTACCTACTCATTCACCTACTACCCCAACTACCCTACCTACCTACATCTCCATCCACCAATCCTACAGCCGAAAAAAAAAGAAAGGAAAGGAAAAGAAAGAAGTTCCTTCATGTTTCAGATCAGATCTTTGACAATCTTTAAGGTTATACACAATCATCCACCAACACACCATACTATACTATACTATACTATACTATACCACATACCAAACCACGTGCGCACAACTTCACACCTACACATACACACAGGCCCTCTTTCCTCTTTCCTCTTTCTCCAAAACTCCAAAACTTCATTTCATCACATCACATCCCAACTCATCCAAGACTTATTTTATCTATCAATGCTCACTCACTCACTCACTCACTCACTCACTCACTCACTCACCTACTAGGTACCTACCTACCTACCCAACTACCCAATTATACATCTGCGACTCCCTACGAGTAGAGGCTAGAATTTTTAATAGAATGAACAAACGAACGAACAAACAAACAAACAGAAAAAAGAAAGAAAGAAAGAAAGAAAGAAAGAAAGAAACCAACTAACTAACTAACTAATTAGCTATCTACCAGTCTACCAATCTATCTAACTACGCTATTCGCCTAAAGATCTAACCAACTACCTAACCAACAGACTTTATATACCTACCTGGGTATTATTAGTATGTGATGATTATAATACATTTCTTACAGTATCACCCTTGGAGTAGCTTCTAATAACGCACAGTATCCACACAATATCCACACAATTATAATCACAATTACAATCACAACGTAAACTCCGTCATTATCAAACATTTCTTTACAAATTGTACAATAAGTGCCTGCTTTTTATATCTCATGCTACCATCAGAATTCATGCAATGCAGTCCCAAAAAGTACACCCATCCCCATCCCCAACCTATCCGCACCTATTGTTACATTACACAAAGATCATAGTCAGTATGTAGATAAAGTGATATTGTCTCTTTCATCTACACATCATTGATCTCCGAAACCCGTCCCAATTTTCCTATCAACCACCAATCCTAAATCATTTTGCTTTTCTTTTATGTAATCAAGCATACAAGAAGAAATTTGAAAGATATGAAAAGGGATTTTCTTATCCCATGATCATGCCCTTCATGCCGGCCATATCACCCTCCTTTGCGGCGATTTCAAAGTATCCGTAGATAATACTATAAAAGTGTTAGTCATTTGTTTTCGAAGATGTTAGAATGAATGTACTTACGTGACAGCCAACAAAATACCAGTGCCAGAGCCGAGAGCTCCCATCAAATCACTACCAACAGAGAGGGCACCAATACAAGCACCACCAAATGCGGCAGCAGTTGGAATAATGCGCTTCAACTCCTTGTACATGCTTTGTTCTCTGTGACCAGCCATGACAAGTCCTTGATCCTTGAGTTGCTTAGCAACGTCTCTTGGGCCGGAACCGGAAACCTCAATCCAAGTCTTGGAGAAGATGGCACATGCGACAAGCATGTAAACAATGTAGACGGCAGTGTGGATTGGGTCGAGAAGAGCATCGGTGAAGTTCAAAGGTGGGGACATGTAGTATGCGATACCGGATGTAGCGAAAAGTTGTGCTGAACCCTCCTTTGCCTCCCAAACACCGAAAAGTTGGACAAGCAAGTTCTCGGAAAAGCGGGAGTACAACATTTGGGAGATAAGGAAGACGTTGGAAGAGAGGGCGGATTGAAGCATAATTGGCATGTTGGAGGTGTAGAAAAGACGGACTGGGTAAGAACCACGAGCACCACGTTGGCGGGAAGATTTGACTGGGATCTCAACGCGGAAACCTTGGAGGTAGATAACGGTTGCGAAAACGACGATTGTAGCCAAAAGGTTCATGATGTTGGGGAGTTGTTGCCTATAGAAAGCCTCTTGGAGAGCACGTTGCTTGTTTGGCCATGTCAAAAGCAAGTGGAAGAGTGCGATAACGGCACCTTCGAATTCTGGGCCACGACCGGTGTTGATGGTAGTGGGAGAAAATGCTTTCCAGATGATAGACTCGCAGATGTTGGTAGCGATGAAGAGAGAGATACCACTTCCAAGACCGTATCCCTTCTGGAGGAGCTCATCAAGGAGAATGACAATCAAACCAGCAACAACCAATTGAAGGATGAGAAGGCAGACGACACCAGCACCGAGATCAGATGGTTGACCGTACAATCCAGTGAAGACATAAACAGTAGCTTGACCCATTGACAAGATAATAGCGAAGAGCTTTTGCGCGGTTTGATATAACTCGCGATCAGCCTTCAAGTCAAGATCAACATCAATCAAATGGGTACCAGCAAGAAGTTGGAAAACCATTCCGGAGGAGATAATTGGTGTAATACCCAATTCCATCAAGGTACCTCTGTTACTTGCCAACATCATTCTCAACCAGTATAAAGGATCGGAGGTATCTGAGGACACAATACCATACAATGGCATTTGGCTCATAACCAAGAATATCAATAATGTCAAACCCGTCCACATCAACTTTTGGTTGAATGGGACCTTTGTCTCGGGTTGCTGAACCTCAGGGAGGAACGGCGAGAAGGGTTTGATGAGATCGAGGAATCGAACTATAGAGATTCATTGTCAGTATTTTGCAATTGATTGTGGGAAGAAATTTGAAGTTTTAGGAGCTCATCTACACTATGACGATGAGCTGTGTAGGAATAAAAGATATAACTTACGGCCACTCATCTTGGCGGTTTAATATCTGAAAACCTCACAGAAGTGGAAAAAGAGGAAGAAGAAAAAGAGTTAAAGAATGGCACGTTGGCACTGTGCTCTGCTATTTGAATAAATGTCGCAGATTGTGAAGTGTTGACAGGAATAATCCGAACAGATCTCAAAGCTTGGGGTTAATTCAAGGTGGTGGCACTAGTAAATTTTGGGACTGGTGCCTTAATGTAAAGATGTGGCCTTTGGGTGCATGGGGATGAGTCAGCAAATGGTAGAGCTTCACTAGTGCCCGTCTGTACCCCTTTTATGCAAGTTGTTGAGAACAGATGAAAACATGAGACGTGTTAGAATTTCTTATGATTTATTCACACTGTTGTATTTTGTATGAATCATTAATAATGCCATAGATCTATTCAAGACACATCTCCAGCTTCAAAATTCGGAATAAAGTATTCTATAATTGGCGGCCTTAAGCAAGCCATTGAGTTCTCATCGACAATGGTAGTAGCAACTAACTGTCTTCACAAATACAATAGAATACTCTCTTCCGATACCCAAACTGTGAGTAATCTGAGTTCTGATCAAGAATTCACAGAAGTTTCATGGCTTATAGGCAACTCAGGTAAGATTGACTGTTTATGTATAGAATGCTACCAATGCATTGGCCATTCAATTATGTACAAAGTGAATCGCAATGCTTTTATTGTCCATAAATTCATCTAAACGTGATCTGGTATAATCATGACCATAATCTGTAACGAAGAAGTACCAGTGCCACCCATCAAAATCAAGATCGAATCCCTCCCATGTCTACATTTTAACCCCAAACCATCTAGCATCTTGCAGTACTGCTCCCACCAGCTCTAACCTCCTGTCCTCTACTCCCAAAAGCGTCAACGTTGCCTTCCCTTCTTTGCCCCTCTACCAAGCTATTCTCGCCAACCAACCCTCTGGCCACTTCCTCACACAAAACTTTCTCACCTCATCCGTAAAAAGTATCCACATACCGAAAGCCAACGGCAAGAAGAAATACTCCACTGGAATTGGGCTACTGTTGATTGCAGACGCCAATCCTGGTATGTAGAGGAATATGAATATAACGACGAGGGCGAAAAGTATTGCCGGGAATAGCCAGAGATTTTGTGTTGCTTTATTGAATGCAGGTGGTTGTTGGAAAATTGAGAGGCGACGGGTACGAGTTGCCTGGGTTTTTGGTTAGTCAGGAATTGAGAAAATAAAGCAAGAAGAGCTGGGAAGAAAACGTATAAAGTGAAGGAAAGTGACTTACCATCAAATTAAACCACTGCATGATAACCAAATTGACAAAATAAATACTACTAGCCACAGCCAACACTTGCTGAACATATGCATCACTCAAATGAGGCGGATACTTTCCATAGCCCAACCACAATATCGAAAATGTGACTCCTCTCCGTTGACAATACCAATAAGCCATCGCAAACGACGCAATAGCCTCTTGCACACCCAGAAAGATGTAAGCATGAAACAACAATTTCCAATCAACCAGCTTATCTTTCTTAACATCTCTTGGTTTCCTCAAAAGTACATCGGCTTCCGGTTGTTCATAAGCAAGAACTGTGGCACCGGCACAATCTGTGAGACAACAAATCATAATCATGAGGAAAGAGCTCAGGATTTGAGGAAGACCTAGAATGACGTTGGTAATGATGGGGAGGAATTCGCAAAAGGTTCCTGCGGGAAGGAGGTAAATAATAGTTTTCTTGAGGTTGTCAAAGACTACACGTCCATATTTGACGGCTTCGACAACGGCACCGAAGGAATCGAGAAGGACCATATCGGCAGCCTCAATGGCAATATCTGAGCCACTTCCGAGAGCGATACCAATGTCGGCGGCCTTAAGAGATGGGGCATCGTT
The DNA here is from genome assembly GCF_013461495.1 of Botrytis fragariae. NCBI lineage: Eukaryota > Fungi > Ascomycota > Leotiomycetes > Helotiales > Sclerotiniaceae > Botrytis > Botrytis fragariae. The sequence goes on from NW_023500986.1 coordinate 910,886, forward strand.
GACTCCGTCGCCCGTCATACCTACGATATTTTCACGTTTTTGAAATTCTGTATTCGTGTTAGTAATATGCAAAACAGTGCATGAGGCAAATTTGAAAACATACCTTTAACGATGCGTAGCTTTTGCTCAGGAGTAGTACGTGCGAAAACAATCTCTTCATATTGACAAAGTTGATCCCATTGATTATCGTTCAAACTCATCAAATCCGGACCGCTCAGAGCTATCGACCTCGCATCTCCGTGCTTAGAGTCCACGTCTTTCTCAGATATGACACCACTTGAAATACTTTTTGGGGTCTCTATACCATTTCTGCTGAGTTTAGAAACATCGTGAATCATCTCAGAAGGGGTAGTAATAATCCCACATTCAATAGCAATAGCTTGAGCTGTGAGTTTGAAATCACCAGTGACCATGAAAATTCGGATACCAGCTCTCCTTAGAACCTTGACTACCTCCAGAATTTCATCTCGGGGAGGGTCAACGATGCCAACAAGTCCCACTAAAGTCAAATCGCTGCCAGCCTGTCGCATGATCTCGGCCTCGAAAGTGTTGTTTTCAGGCCTATGTTGTTTTTGGTGGCCTGGGAGCACTTTTCTTGCAAGTAGAATTACCCTCTTTCCTTGAGTTGACCATCTATTTTTTATCTCTTCGACAGACGTCTTCATCTCCGAATTTAACGGGTACACATGCCCATCTTCACCAACGTATTTAGTGCAACGCTCCACTAGAATATCTGGGGCTCCTTTGATGGTCATCAGAAGATCCTCATTTCTCCATTCGGCTAGCTCCTCAGGTGATACTGCAAGTTTCAAGCCTTCGGGGTCAGACAGCCTTAGAGTTCTAATCATGAATTTGTTCTTGCTGTTGAATGCTAGTTCGAAAGTCTTCCTCCATAACGTATGCAACTGTCGAACCTCTCCAAATGTTTCTGATAGCCGGAGAACTGCTTGATCTGTCGCATCTCCCGCGATTTTCCTTTCCGCGAGAGGCAAATTGAGCGTAGCAGCATCGAACTCGCCAGCATTGCATAAACATGCCAGGGATCGCAATTGAGCTACGGAGTTGATAGTCTTGCCATTGAGATTTTGGAATTCAACAGCTTGCTCAGGTGTCATTGTTTTTTCTGCGATTGAACACTCGGTTGCAAACATCTTGTTCTGAGGAGAAAATTAGCTGGAAGACCCCTAAGAATATCAAGGACGAGTGCCACTAATATTACCTTTGTTAATGTTCCGGTCTTATCCGAGCAAATGACTGATACAGCTCCCAATGTTTCGACAGTCTTTAGGGATTTGCATAAGACTTGATTGCTCTTCATGATATTCGCCGTGATGGTCAGGGAAGCGGTTAGTGCGATGGGTAAACCCTCAGGAATAAATGCCACTGCCACTGTTACAATGTCTGCAGTAAAAATCTCTTAGCCAAAGACCCTTTCGAGTTTCCAGTGATGGATCAGATAAGTGAGAGAAAGAAAAGCTACGTACCAATAATCAATCCGGCAGTGGAAATCCAGTCAGGGTGAGAATGCTTTAACCACGCAGACCAACAGACAATGACAACTATATTGAAAAATATCATGATGGAACAAATGATTATGATAAACCTCAATATCTCCTTTTGCAGTGTCGTCATGCCTGTCTTCGGCGTATTGGTCAATTTAGCAATCTTGCCGAAGACAGTCTTATCTCCTGTGCTCACAGTGACTCCTATCGCGCTCCCGGAGATGCAATGAGTTCCCTGCATACCAATGTTATGCGTTTCCAGATAATTGAGATCTGTATTTTCGACTGAACCGGCAATAGGTTGTGATTCGCCAGTCAAGATGGAGCGATCAAATTTAGCATCGGATGATATTTCAACGAACCGAACATCTGCAGGTAGCTTGTTACCGGCCTTTATGTAAAGTATATCACCGGGAACTAGATCAACTGCAGCAAGTTCTTCGCGATTGCCATTGCGAAGGACAAAGCAGTCGTCGGGAAGCATACCGGAGATAGATGCCATCGTCCGAGACGACGACCAATCCTGCCATGCATTGAATAGGGCTTGGATGACGAAGACAGCATAGAGGACAATTGCAAGAGCAAGATTAGCCTGTGCCGGATTTGGTTTTCCTAGTGGTTCATAGGTGATGGTGACCAAAATACCACCAATCAGCAACACGGATCCGAATCCACCGAATAGATATCCGAAGACTAAAGGATAAAAGGATTAGAGAAGGTTCCAAGCAAATGAGAGCATAGATGAGTCGCTAATAGATATGAGATTAAACCTACCCCTCGAGAATAAGTTTGAAGGTGGCTTCGAAGGCATGTTCTTTCCAAACTCTTTTGTCTTGACCTCAACCTGTTCTTTTAACAGACCTTGAGCGAGTGATGTTTCTAACCGATTTACAACATCGTCTGTCGACAAAGTATGCCACTCCAAATCACCAAGCTCAGCTGCAGCGCCCTTCTTTGCACGATCTGCATCGATTCGCTGTTTTTCTTTAGTTTCTTCAATGGCAAAAGATACCGTGCGGTAAGTAATTGGCAGAGCAGTTGCTGGATCGATGGAAACTCTGCGGCGCCTTGAGCTTGTGGTTGATAGCTGCGAGTTATTTGTGGCTGTCCGGGTCATTCTAGGGAGCGTGTTTATTTGTCTGCCCGCCTCTTCATCTTGTGCGCCGAATCTGATTCGGACTTCGGGTCTAGGTTGGACGTGAAAGATTTCATCGTCGCGATCCTCGAGTGAGGTAGGCGCAGATTTTTCGTCCATGTTATTGATCGTCAGAGTATCGTAGTGGTGGTCTTAGAGGAGTAGCTGACCAAAGGTTTCGCAGATGTGTTGTTGTTAAAGAAATGTCTTGCTGATACGAAGCTGCCACTTGAGTATGAAAGTACAGCTGTAAACCAGAAGAGCTCTTGGAGTCGTACCACTTGTTGGCCGCTCAATGCTAGAAAGAAGTGAATATGGAGAGAAGGGTGGAAGAATTTGATGCTACCAGAAACAGAAATGGTTTGGGAATATCAAGCAACCCAACGACTTCGAATGATTTCAATTTTTGAGGGAGGCCAACAACAACTTAAGTAGATCAAAAGAGCAAGTACTAAAAGACTTAGGAGATATAGCAACAAACAAGCTCGAGAAGGTATGGCAAGCAGATGGGGCAGTGCCAAATTATTTTTTGTTTCCAAGAGACTAGTCAATGGATACAGACCTACCTTGTCCCAATTTTAGATATAGAAAAAGTGAACTGTCCTACCAGAAGTCGTGGCGTAAGTGTGGGAGCATGTACAAATTTTCTGATTGTGATATATATCCCGCGGAACAATTTCGCATCTTATGAGAATGATATAGATAGGTGGGTAGTAGCACAAGCTGTTTCCGTCATACAGCTACCTACATATAATACAAATTCACTTGCATTCCAGAAGCCAAAGCCAAATCTGGTCTAGATCTGTAACTTCAAGGCGCATCTGGAAGCCCGTCAATATTGACATCAACGTAATAAAATTGAAACCACCCATGCAAGTGGTAGTTGACATCTTCATTTTAGACGTTGTATCAAATCGCTCATATAAAAGTTGAATTCATTCGTTGCTGAATTGTTAAAAATGTGGCCTTTGTGGTGAAAATTCGATCCAAGTCCGCTGGTCAACGTTAGGTTAGCTGCGAAAATGATATCTGGGAAATAAATCCCTCATGGAACGAACAGGGCCTCCTTGCTCGATTGATTGTTTGTTAAAAAGATGCCACGAGAAATTCGATTGGTTGCTTTTATTGTATAATATAAAGGATACTGCTAATAGTAATGTCGTATGACACACCGAGATTTGTATTTCAAGTTCTTAAAATATATATCAAGTTGTGTAGTAACCATTGAAGATATATCTAAAAACAGTCTGTTAAGAAAGACGTTTGCGGGGCGCTTTCCCTTGTCATTCGCGTTCAAATCAAGCTTTGTGAGAGAGCACGTTTTAAGCTCGAGTAAATTGCTGGGGTTCTGGGTTGGCACGGTCGGTGGGTAAAATCCATGTGGCTGTAATAACTTGTAGATACCATATCAAGGGCAAAGCAGGTTGAAATATCGAATCCCGTGTACTAGGTTCTTGGTACGCAAGTAGTCCTCGTTTTTTTGCAGTGCACTGTCTTCTCACATCCAAGAAGAGGCAAATTTCCTCATACTAGCGAAGCCTCCTTGAATTGACAAATTGAATAGTCAAACTTTCGTTATCAGATTATCAGACAGATTGGCTTTAATAAATAAGACACGGGACGTAAAAGTCGAAAATATTTAGCTGAGAGAACACTAGAGAGTCAGAACAAGCGAGACAAATTTCCACGGCTGGGTGCTCCTTTTCTTTTTTTAAAAAAGGGGGGAAAAGATTGTGTTGGCCCGTATTCATTACTCTCCATCTTATCAATTTTTGGGAACTCAAGCGTTTTCGACGGACCCATTGAAGTTAAAGGTATGGCCCAGAGCAAGTTGTTGAAATCATCTGGTGTGAGTTCGTTGTCGCGTGTACACACAAAGCGGTCTACAAAGTGTTACCACTCCAGGTATAGCCAGCGTGGAAAATTCTACGTTTGTAGTAATTCCTAATCTCCGTTTTGATGTACAACATCAACTGCCACCAGGCGTCTTACTAACAGCCTCGCGTAAGATGTCAAGTTACTCTTGGTTTCATTCTTGTCGCTTTTTCGTAAGGCTGGATCTTGGCTATAATGTTGATGATGGTCATGTCACCAAAGAATTGTCACGAGCTTTGAAAGCTAGCAAATTTTTTCTGTTGGTCTGGCGTGGGGGTTGAAGATCTGCATCATTTATGTCTGTGGGCACAGCATTGGTGCCTCTCAAGTAGCAAATGATGATGTGCCACCACCCCTTTCGCTATCGTGACGGGACCTACCAGTTACCCCATTTTTCTGCAACTTCTTTACCATTCGTCGATGAGCGCGGGTTGTAGAATGCACTTGCCATTGACCTTCTGTCATAACGACGATGTGACATATTTCACATTTCTGTGGCACCCAACGGGCTTTGCTCTGAGAGTGCTGCAAGGGCTTTTCAGGATTTAAGAATTCTCCAGCTAGAGTTGACATTTCACTTGGTGATGGCAGCTTGCTCCCAAGAAGAAATTCTTGGGTAACACCAATGGCAGGATCTGACACATTCTCCAACCATGATGATACATCTGTCCCATCGAGGAGATACAATCTATCGAGGGCGTTCATTTGAACAAGACTTGGTATCAATTTTAGACTGATCCATCGAATTTGTCTCTTCGCATATTGTCGGGTGGCTGCCTTCATTTTTTCTAGCGAATCATCGCGGAGGGCATCTAGCTTTTTTGGATCTCTGTCCTCCTGCTCAAGAGCGCGTAGGTACAGCTCAAATTCCTTCCAGCCGATAGAAGCCCATATCCCACGAGAAAGATCAAGATCAGCACCACCACGAATGTATTCTTGGCGAATTGTCTCCATAGACTTGACTTCATCCAACAGGCCAACATCAATCATCTTTTCGACTCGTTTGTCAAGCCTCGATTTGAGAGTATCTGATTTCGCATGAACCCAAAATAGCAATGGTGAACCTATGCTGAATGCGTCTGCTTGATCCGAGTTACCGTCCGAGGTTGCCTGGGCCATGGCTTTGGTCTCTCTCTGCTCCTTATAGATATCGGAGGCTTTCTTTCCACTTGTTAAGAATATTTGCAGCGATGTTTGAATCTTGCGCCGGTCATTAGGATGCCACTGTGCAGCCATAATAGGATCAACTTCCCTCAATCGATCCAGTATTTGTTCTGTGGGTGCATCGAGTATTGGGAATCGTTTGGATATTTCTTCTATGGAGAGTTGTTCATTATCCTGCCCTTCCCCAGAACCTTTCCCGGAGGAAACGAGCTCATGCTCAAATAGAAGAGACTGTGTATAGTAATGCGTTCCGCCTACTACAATGGGTATCCGCCTCCTGGATCGAATTTCTTGGATTATCAGGCTTGCTCGATCCTTGAATGTCCCTACTGTCCATGTTTCCGCACTCAGGGGAATAAATCCTAGCAAGTGGTGTGGGATACCATTTTGTTCTTCGGCAGTGACCTTGTTTGTAATTATAGGTAAACCTTCATACATTTGCACAGCATCGGCATTTATTATTTCGCCATTAAATTGTTTTGCGAGGTCGATAGCCAACTGTAGAATGATTAATTAGCTTTCGTTCTCAATGACAGAGTTCCAAACCTACTTGTGATTTTCCAGTACCAGTAGCACCGAGAACAAATATCAAAGGATTCTTAGGAACTGCACGAGCCATTGTCAATAGCTTCCTACATTTGTTGTGTATTTGACGTAACATTAGGAGGAACTTATTTGAGCGACGGCACTGGATAGAGCCAAAATAATTTGGTGCTCTTGTTAGTGGGGTTAGCCTTGTCAGCCTAGCCTGCAAGGCTACACCCACATTTGAAAATAATTGCCTGCCAAGAACCTTTTTCAGGAGGTATCAGAACCAAGATGCTCATCTGAAGCTGGTATATGCATAGTTGACAGAGAAACGAAAATTGTAAGGGGATGGTGAGATAATTGAATTTGAATTAATTTGATTAACTGTCAAAAGGCCCTCTTATGCCGTACCTGTAAATGCTCATTATGCAGTCCTGAACACCTTGCTAAGAATATCTAACAGCTGAAAATCCCTTACGATACAATATCCTCAAGAATGTTTTCTAATTCCTCCTTCCTGAAAGGTACAAATAGCACTTCTGTCCCCAAAGCATCTTTTCTACTCTCTATCATTTGGTGATCATGAAATCTAAGCAAGTATTAGCTATCATCAGATATCGATACGACGAATATAAACTTACTCTTTCAGCAACGTTCTGAAATTCATTTCATTACTGCAAATGAATTCTTCAACAGCTTTCTGGTATAACACCCTGTATTCCACACCAGGCTCACTCTTCCTACTAGCAACTCCATGTACGCCATCTTCATCATCATTATGCTCGCCTACGAGGTTTTCATCCATAGTTGCAAGTTGTTCCCCTACCAAGACTCTGAAAAGATTCTTTGCATTTTCAGGCAAACTCTTGAGCACAAAGCTTACACCTCCTTTACCCCCTACTTTGCGTCCGCTCCTCCCCAGAAGTTCATGTACTTCATCTACAACGTCAACTTCTACTGTGTAAGGTAGAAAAGTTGTACAATCGTGAAAGAGGAAGTTGAAAGCTGAGCGAAGCGAACTATCCCAAAGCAAATGGAAGGAAGGGTGATCTACAGACACAACTAGATGTACCTGCGGGTGAGAACTCAAGCGTGAAAGTATCGTTTGGGATGCAGGGCGACGAAGAGCAGATCCATCGAGAGAATGGATTATTAGAGTCACATGTTGAGTTTTGTCTTCATCAAGTATATTTGTGAGGTTTTCAAGCATTTCTGCGGGTTGTGAACCTATTCTCGTGCCATGACCAGAGATAGAACATGCTGTTGTATTCAAAAGCTCTCGAATTGTGAGGTTTTGTACATAACCATTCACCACGACTATTCTCTGCCGAGCATGATCAGTCATAGTGTTGTAGACATGTTCAGCAAATTTGAGAAGCAGAGACCTTTTTGAACCCCAACCATAAACACAGATGTTGAAGTCCTGGCCGAGCTCAAATTGCCATTGGTTGAAAGATTTGGCATGTACATCTTGTAGAAAGTTCATATCATCTTCGTGCTGGTCTTTATAGTTCCGAGCAAGACTAAAATATTCTTCGTGATCCAGTAACACCAAAGAAGATAGATTGGAATTCGCAGTTTTGGATCTCCCGGGCCTATTTTGAGAGAAGTATAGTTCGTGAGGTGTAAGATCCTGAGGTGGTGTCAATGATCTATGCCGAGCCTTTGGTCCCTTTAATTGGCCCCGTCCACGCTTAGAGGGAGTAGATGGTTCGCGTAGATCTTCAGATACTTGAATTGTATCGTCGTTGCCCATCCCAATTTCGCCATCTTCGTCTGAATCGTATATCTGGTTTGCAATATCCTCTTCCTCGTCATCATTATCGCTATTGAGGCCTAATACGGTACGTTCAATAAGGGTTCTAGTACTCTTCCTTCTGGCCGATCGATCAATGTTGCGTCGAAGGCGTGGAGTTTCATCTGTCCCAGTTATACCTTTGACTTTGATAGGCGTTGCGAATAATTTATCGCCATGCCGTAAAGACTTGGGAGTAGATTGATTCTGAGCTTTAATCGGGCTTAAGGTAGGACGACTGGGTGACCCATCAGCCCTCGACTGCGATTCTGGTAGCGTAGCATTATTGTTGTTTAGATTTATTTCTCTGTCTTCCTCCGAATCTTCTGAGCCGATAATGTTCTCTTTTTCCCCTGTAGGAGATTGACTTCGTCTACTTGCAATATTGTTGTTTGAAGAAATAACGTCCTCGGATTGGTGATGTACTTCTGCCGATATTCGATTACTTGATCGAGTTCGTTTAACATGAAGGTCGTTGTTGCCTCTTGTTCTTTCCTTCTCGTCTTGTTGTTTTCTTTTCATCGCGAGCTTGAAGGTATTATGTCTTTCCGGACAAGCATTTGAATGGAGACAATTTATATGTTAATTAAGGAACTTATTACCTTGAAATAGCCTTGATCATCAATTGCCCAATTAGATGTTAAGGACATCAGTGAATTCCATGTCAGGGCAAGGCTTAAACGCGGGGAATCGCGGTTGCGGTTGTGGTTGCCTGGCACATTCGCGTCCGATCTAATCCTTGTAAGTAAACAAAAAGGGTTCAGGCACTAATTGTACTTTCCAAAGGAAGTTTATGGATGTACTGTATTTTATAATAGTCTTGATAACCACCTTCTCGAATTGTTAATTGGTGGAAAATCTATGGGCATTGATTTTTCATAAACTTCTTGCAATTTGCTACCTTGATTATGCTCAACTGGTGGTTAGGACGGCCAGATGGTGCCGAGCGCGTTGCAGGTATAAACTTACCACAACTTACCTAAGTATATAGAAGATGTAAAATGCTTACACTATATAGGAGCAGACCCTGAGATAGATACGCCGGAGACTCCAGCCCCGGTCTTTGCTGCTCGCGCACTCAAAAGTGCCTTCTTTGGTACACCTGGTCTTCCTCAAGACGATACGCTATATGGACTTGAAAAGGAGGGCGATCCAATGTCAGGCAGAGATAATCGGCTGCCATATTATCTATCGGCTTCCCCAACGAAACCACCAGGAATATTGATGACCCCTGGAACTGCGGCGACTCGAAGAAAGACTGTGTCTTTCGGATCAGATGTTGATGATAACGAAGGAAAGGACAGGCCACAGAAAATTGTTGGCAGGGCACCAACACCAGGGAAAGCTCTCACTTCATGGATCGCTCAACCGGAAGAACTATCACAGCCAAGCAGAAAGACCTCGCTTTTGAAGACTTTAGAGGACTCTCGTGGATCGGACAGTGCTTTCAAAAAGCGCAATCAATCTTCTACCACCTCTTCGACATTACCAAATTCGGCTTTGACCGAGGCGAAGGATGTAAAGACACGAAATGACACGAAGGAACCAAAAAATTCACGATCAAATGATGTACAGCTAGCGAAAGAATCAATGTCTGGAATCGACAGTGATGCAGATATTACGATTGACATCAACGATCCTCGGTCCCAATCTGGCAAATTCTGGAAATCTGAATTCCAAAAGTACCACGATGAGGCACAGACTCAGATGAAGAAGCTAGTAGGGTACAAGCAGCTCGCAAAGTCCTATGCGAAGAAAAAAGATGCAGAAGCTCTCGATCTCGCAGAAAAACTGAAGGAAGAGCAAGCCAAAGTTGCCTCAATGGAAAACAACATTACTGAGTTAATGTCGCAGATTGCAGCAGATGGGAAAGTTAAAGGGGACACTTCACCGGCACTCATGAGGGAGCTTGCTCGTCAGACTGCCTTGGCTTTTCAATATCGTGTCCAAGTAGAAGAATTTCGCAAAGCTATGGAAGGGGATGGAAGTCTTGCGGCAGCTGTCCCAAAGACTGAATTGAGGAATGCGAAGAACGATCCCAGAGACACGGCCTCTATCCAAAATGAATTAGAGCAAGCCTTACAAGCTTTAGCCACCGCCGACAGAACTGTTTCTAAGCTTCAAGGGGAAAACAATAAGCTTTCACAAGATTTGCTACATTCTGATCTGCGGTTCGAGAAGCATACAGAAAGCTGGGAGAAGCGTTTAAAGCTCGTAGAAGGACAACGCCAGAAGAAAGAGGATCGCTTAAAGGCTCTTCAAAAAGATTACGATCACATGAAGCAAACGGCAAAGAGTTCAAGACGCGACGCAGAGCAGCTCTTGAGAAAGCGCCATGATCAAGTAGTGGAACTTAAGAAAGAAATCGCATCATTGAAGGGCGAACAATCGGCTACAACAGATTTGGAACAGGCTCTCCACATCAAGTCCATCGAATACGATACAATGGTCGATGCATACGAGAAGGAGATAGCCAAATTGAGAGAGCTTGTTCGTGGTTCTACTTATGACGAAGTAACAGGATCGGGCTATGATTTGTTCCGAACCAGAAGCCATCCAACTGAGAAGTCGCATGCTTTTACAAGTAACATTCCAGTCTTGAGTCATTCCATTGCACGGCCATCCAAAACAGTTGCCTCCTCTAAACCTACACATTTTGAAGCACCCACTGATATCACACAACGATCGTCACATGCAGCCCTATCTGAGATTACTAATCTTGCATCTACGGAACAATATGCTTTTCAGAAATCGAAGAAGGTTGATTATACTCCTCTCGCCAATCGATATGCGGATCTCTCCCTCGATTCACCAAATTTGGACTTGCAAGCCGAAGACCCATCCTTGCCTCTTCTTCGTACACGAACCAGTCGTGAGAGGCGTCTAGACAGCCCCAGACCAAAGATATATAACATTCCCTCAAGTCCTCCCAAAGCTACAGTATCTCGATCCAGAGCCGTTGACCAGTTGAAGTCAAACAATGAGCGGGGGGTACCCCTTCCGACCACTATTGCATCGAGCCGAAGATCCAGTCCATCAAAGTGTGCCTTGCCTCCAGATAGAGTTGCAGCCGCCAAAGCAAGGCTAGCCCAAAAGAATGCTGAGAAAAGAAGAGCTCAAGCATTAGGGACAAACAGCATTCGATAATTCTGGTCCGTTTTGGGCGTTGTTCAAATTACAAATTTTAGAAGTGGGAATACTGATTCTACTTGAATTCATGTAGAGAATGATTCTTGGCGTTTATTAATGGCAATACCAACGGGACGGCGTTATATTGTGTTGGCAAAATTTGTACCTTGATACCTCGAAGATAAATATATTTTCACTTTGCGCCTCAATCCGTCGGACTGTTATCATGAAAAGATTTTTAAAAAGATGTGAAAGTTTGTAATCCACATCTCTAGACTCAACTGGAATCTGGTATATTTGTGCCCAAGCTGGTAGTAGTTCAACATTTGCACAATGTTCAGGAAATCAAGTAGTGATGTTGTTATTGGGTACAGAATCGGACCATAGTATAAAAGGGGTATATTCGCTTACAATAACTACACTTCAACATGATCCCGACCGCTGCACGTTAAGAGCATATGTAATTGTGAAATTCTTGAAGTGAAATTAATGATAAATAACCCTAAACTTTTGGTTGGAGTTGCCTTTCAATCGGCACATATGACATCGTACCCACAATTCGGCAGATATTGAAGGTTTCGATCGTATTCCACTTATTATTGTTAGCGCCACTTAGGTCCTTGTGATTACTAGATATTGATTGCTTATCGTAGAATCTACTCCGTGCCCCTCGCCTCTCGGTGGCTCCGTTCATGACACGGAATAAAAATGGGAACTGCCAACATAGATACTTGAAACCTCTCGTTGGTACGTACTTGTTTGTGTTAGTAAGTTCACCATAGGTAGGACACATATCGTACTGCTGAACGAATCCGAAAACCATTAGTTGGGGTTGAATGATACGGCATCATCATATCCCGACAGCCCGGCAGACAAGTGGCTAGCTACTGTTGGTGATTGTATACTCCGTACGAATTATGCCATGCGCAGTACTGAAATCATCAAAATCATGCGACCCGAGTTTTAACTATTTTTGGAGATAAGCGCAAGATGCTCACTTGACGAGTCGTCTTTATCCTGACACTTTTTGGAATCCACAATAATCCAAAGCTTAAACCCATTTTGGGATATTCACTGATTCACTTATTTTGTCATTTTGTCATACAATCCTTGCTCTTTGAAGGCGAGTCGCTGGTGCCCGAAAAATACCGTAGCAAACATTCTGCAGAGTACTAGTATGGAGTATTAGCGCACCGTACCTTGGGCAAATCAGCCAGCGAAACTTTATTAGTCCTTCACTAGTCCTCCCTAACTATTTTAAACTCTTACGAAAACCATACATAATCCTCGACTTTCTACCATCATCCAACACTTCACGTTTTCGTCTTTGAGGATACTTCTATAAAACCTTTTCTACTCTTCTAGTTCAATCTATAACTCTCAACTCTCGACTCTCGACTCCTGACTACTCAATACTCAATACTCTACACTCTACACTCTACACTCCCAACGTTCTGCAAGGTCTCACTTTCGACACCCAACCTTGTTGGCCATTCAGTCTTAAACAACCTCATCTCCTTCATTCACATTTATTCAGTCTTACTCGAGTTGTTTCTGGATCAAATAATTCTACTTCAACTACCACACTAATTAAACCTGTCTCGACTTCAAAATCTTTTGCAAAAATCTACTTCTCAATTTCTATCGATACCGTTTGAGAGTGCACAATAAAGAACATCGTCAAAATGTCTGCCGTTGCCGCGAAAAATCGTTTGATGTCCGAGTACAAGGGACTGGCCAAAGAGAAATGGGTCAATATCGAGGTAGGAGGTTCTTGCATAATGGCTGCTCTTCTCGAAACCAACTAACCTTGTTGCACAGATGAATGAAGACTCGCTCTTTAAATGGCAAGTCGGTTTGATGGTTGTTAACGATGAGAGTGCTTTCAACGGTGCTTACTTTAAGGTGAGAATTCTTTGTTTTATTATGTTTTACAGCCACTGATTTTCAACCGCAGGCCGAAATGACTTTCACCGACAATTATCCTTACAGCCCTCCTACCTTCAAATTCCTCCGACCAATTCAACACCCTAATATCTATCCCGACGGTAAATTATGTATCTCAATCTTGCACCCACCTGGAGAAGACGAGCAATCCGGAGAATCTGCCAGTGAACGTTGGTCACCTCTACAAGGTGTTGAATCTGTCTTGCGATCCATCCTTCTGCTCCTTGATGATCCCGAGATCAATTCTCCCGCCAATGTCGATGCTGGGGTTATGTACCGTGATTCTAGGGAAAAATACAACGAGAAAGCTAAAGAGGCTGTTGCTGCTTCGAAGCAGGATATTCCAGCCGGATTCGAAATGCCGAAAACACTTGAAACTGCCCCTCCTGCGAAACTTGTAGATGACGACGCGTTCTGGGCCGAGAGTGATGAAGAGGACGACTTTGGCGCCAGCGATAGTTCCGATGAAGAAATGGAGAATGAAGACGAAGAGGAAGAGGATGGCGAGGAGCAAGAAGAGGACGATGAAGATATGGAAGATTAAAGGGGGAGAGCTATCAAGTCTGACTCATTCTTGAAGCTCATTGCTTTTCTCGAACCTCCCAAATGTTCTCGATACTGGCTACTTCGTTAAAATTGCACATGGTCACAACTTGCGATTGAGGGAGGGTCATTTTATTTTATTTTACAATGCATAGCACAGCGGCGGTACGCTCGGTTTACATGGGAGGCGCAAAGGACAATGCAAGCATATTTGCATTCCAGGCGTACGTATAACATGCTTTTTACATTGGGGGATCTTAGCGCTTTTAGATTATGGGGGATATGGATTGGGTGTTACGTATTTTGGAGGGCATAATTTGTCTGGGGCTTTTGCAGTAAGCAGTGAGATAGGGTAAATAGTTGCAGGCTGTGAATAGGAATATTTCAATACAAGATAAGTTCGCAATAACTGGTGTTGATAGTTCATACTGCTCGCACTTGAGATGTCATCTATTTTCTGCCCGTGGCGGCATGAGGCTCACCAATTCAGAGCGATTCCAAACATCCCCTTATCTGAAATGTTCTAGAGCTTGCGAGACAATCGTTGTGCTTAGGTTTTGATGGAAGAGTTTTGCAAGGCGTAGGGTTTCTATCTCACACTCCTAGACAAATATAGTTCCAAGGGCTCTAAAACGATGAGTGTAGCGCATCCGCAAGAAGCGATACACCAATGAGAATACTATCATACATACCTCTGTAGGTACTTCGTCGTGATCCCTCTATGCGTTTTCTACTCATCATGCCTCTAGTTTCTTAGGGAAAGGATTTGGTTAGTATACTTCTCCAAATTCAAGCAATTTCGATTGGATTAGGATATGGGAAATGATACAAAGATACCAAGGGAATCCTTTGGAAACTAGAAATATGTGGTAAATCGCCATCTGGTGCAAATTTTAGTCTTGCTAGTGAGGTCTCTAGTTTGTGTTTGAGATGATATGATGGTTGATGTAATTCATTCCTTTGTAGAGTCAGATAGACAGTCGAACTATTCATCATATAACGCTCAAGCCTTTTGTTGGGAAAGGGACATAGATACCACTCTCGTCTTTATACTATAACTGCACTTTTGATGGTTCGTGAGAGCATTAGACAAACATCTCGATATATTATTCAGTCTTGCTACAAGGTTGGATTTCCTTCGGATATATACCTAGGTAGTATTCAATCAAAGGACCTTTGAAACCTGTGCATTATGATCATTAGATCGCCCTCGAGCTCGGAGATGAGCGCTCTTGAGAAATAGCCTCTTCTCGTAGTGAATGAGCTCCACCACTACTCTTCATTTCCAGGTTGGGCTTAGTGTGATCTACTGCGTAATATCTCTTCGAAGTGAAGCTGGTGGTTCTGGTGGGGTTGATATGAAGCTCGGACGTATATGCTCCCCAGCCCTAACATCCCCGGATCTCGCCCATCAAACAATTCCCATCTTGTTTTGTCAACCTTCTTTAGCAAACCACCCTAAACTCTACTAGTATCTGGATCCTGTTTGTCATATTGGCAATCCAGCTTATCTATTCAACAATCTCTTTGATTTACTTGTTTCTGCTTCTTTGCTTTTGCCTTATGACCTGGGGAGAAACCAGAACCTTCAAGAATCCAATATAGCTGCAAAGGTCAAAAGTCGAGAGCAATTTGAAGCTTGCTACCACTGCGACCATGGCAGCGCAACCAGCTGCTCAAGATGTGCAATCCTTTCTGGACATGACTGGACAGACAAACCGACAAGAGGCTATCTTAAGATTGAAGGTGGGGTCATTTTAGCTAGATGATTTCTCCCAAAGTGCGATGCTGATATAGACAGGGCAACAACAATAATGTTCAGCAAGCAATCAACGAGTACTATGATGATCTTGATCTTGGAAGGAATCCTAATCGAGTCAGTATGGAATCGCACGATGTGGTGTATGGTCACTGATTTGATGGTGGCAGTACACTTGGGATGATAGCCAATTCAATAGAGATCGTGATGGAGGTGGTGCGCAACATGGTATTTGTGTGTTCTCTTATTTTGAATCAAAAATCTGAAGACTCTCACTAATGTTTTTTTTTGCTGCAGCTTTTGCAGTTCAAGGCTCAGATGAATTTCCCGCCTATTCTCATTTCGAAAGCGCTGCACCCTCCAGACCACCATCTAGAACTAGTAACAATAAGTCGCCTCTGAGCAAAGCTGTGGATCTCACGACTAATGGTATGTCCTCTTTCAAACCTCCGGTTTGCATATTCTAACACATTATTCGGCAGATTCTACCACTGCCTTTACCCAATATGTCGACAATGATGATAAAGAACTCCAGCAGGCGCTTGCTGCTTCTATGGCAGACTCTAGTTTGCCTCCGCAAGAATCCGGTGTAGTTGGAACAGATAAACCTTACTTTGGTCCTGCTACAAGATCCGACTATGGAGATAATTGGGCCATGGTTCCTATATCAAGTGTCAAGGAAATCTATGAAGACCCAGAACCTTGGGATCGCTTGCGAATCTGGGAAGACGAAAGACCTACCACACCCGCCTTTCTTAAGCCTTCTGGAGACGCACATAGACTAGGTGCTCTTCTTACAATCTATTACAACATTCCCATTGCCCGTGAGGTGTTTCTCAGAAGAGACAACGTCGAGACCTACTATCCATATGAGGCTGGTTGGTGGAGCGGCAGACCAATAGAACACCCCATCGCATCGTTGCAGGAAGACCCCAACTTTGTAGCTGACGATCGACGATTTGGCCAGGAGCTCCAGAAAGTCATGGCTTTCTTAGACAAGACACAGCGAAGCTACGGCTCTGTGGATGTTATTACCGAACTTCCATATATGCAACAGAACGCTGGGAATGATGTTGAGACCGATTTTTTCCTGTGCTTCAAGAATTTGATGCAGGGCAAGGCACCATTGAAACACATCTTTTCTTCAGCTACTCATGCTCCAGATTCTGACTCTGATGGAAATACCATATTTGCCATATTCGACCTTCATCTTCCCACAAAAGATTCTCTTATCGAGAATCTCTATGATCTTGCAGATGGAGCCCTATGGGATGGTTGCCCTTTTACACTCGAAAACTGGCCCTTCTTGAATCATCTTGGCGACGTCATTTCTTTCAGAATCAAAGGTGACAAGCAGAATGATCAGAAAGCAATTGAAGTGCCAGTAGTATGGTATCCTGATAGATATCTGCAGTTCGTATCTCAAGATTCATTAGCTATGCGTACAGAAAAGCACAATTTGCAGCTAAAAATTCAGGATATTTCTCGACAAGAGAGGCAATTAAAATGGACCACTCACAATGGAAAAACACTTCTAGTTGAAGATGTTATGAAATTGTCACTCAATCATGATCAGAATGA
This sequence comes from Botrytis fragariae, assembly GCF_013461495.1. Classification (NCBI taxonomy): domain Eukaryota; kingdom Fungi; phylum Ascomycota; class Leotiomycetes; order Helotiales; family Sclerotiniaceae; genus Botrytis; species Botrytis fragariae. The sequence continues at coordinate 927,844 of NW_023500986.1, forward strand.
GCTTCCACCCAGCAACAAGAGGACGGGCGATCTTACCTCTGAGGTTCCTATGGGCGGATCAAAGAGTGCAGATTTGTCTAAAGGAATCAAAAAATTGATGGATAATGTAAACGCAAAACTAAAGAGTAAGCTCATACAATGATGGTCAATGATTATTTATCCAACTAACAGCAACTAGAACTACAAGATGAAAGGGAAAAAGCCAAAGAAGCTTGGAGAGAGCTTTCGAAATTGTATACAGACCCCGCCAAGTCTTCTCGGATATTGCACAGATATACTCTTCGTGGTGTAAGCTTGACTAAGGAGACCACATATGTTTGCACCCGTATAGCACCGGATCTCATTGATTTCGCCGCCAATGAAGAAGAGCGTATTCCTCCTAGTGATGGTCAGTGGTGGAGAATGCACTTTAGTACCTCGTCTCCCCCTTCAAGAACAGTGGAAGTGTGTATTATGAGAATTCAATTTGCAAAAACTTATTAACAAAACAATAGAAAACCACCTTGGAGAAAGTTTTGGAGGATATCAAAATTCAGAACGAGACGGCAATTTTAGTTTATGCTTCTGACGAGGCAATGGAGACGGCTACGCGTTCAACACCACACGAACTTGAGGTATGTTCGTTCCTTTATTCGCCCTCGTAATCTCACTAACAGTATCTAGTCTTTCGTCTATCACGATAATGCCGCTTTTAGAAAGGAATTACCCAAGTCTCAACCTCCAGTGAATTCCCCTGACGAATCACAACACTCACCAAGATCGCCTGGAAAGCGTAAGCGTGAGCAGAATACCTCTACCTCAGCCTACAATGACGAATGGAATGGAGTTGGATCTTCAAGCACTTCTAGAAACTCAAACACTTCCATTAATGACGAACGGGATGGAGTCAAAAATGAACCCTCGTACACTGACGCTTCGTGGGCAATGTCCCAATCGGAGGCTGTACAAACTCGTTACACTCTAAGTGACCCACTGATTGTGGGTGTCGATCCATTTCCCAATGACACACCACAAGAAATGCAAGAACGTAGTGGTAGCGGCATGTTGCAAAATTTCACTGGCAATTCTGTTGAGAAAAGTGTGATTAATGATAGCATGGAGATTGAGGATATCGAGACTGATGATATGCAGCGTGAGGAAGAAGACCTCTCGCTGCCTACCCGCCAGAAGGATGACGGCACTACAGTCAAACGTGTTGAGTTTGTTGAGTAGGTTTGGTTGTGGCTAGATAATATTTTGGGTTTCTTGCATAGTCAGTGAACCAAGATGGATGGATGGATGATATTTTGAAGTGCATATGCTCATTTTGTACATATTGAGAAGCACAATACTCTGGAGGCACGAGATTTGAAGCATGATGCATCAGGCATGGATCATAAATTCAGTAAACTAGAGATGCTCGTAGGATACCTAATTGAAGCAATAACAAATGTTAAAATATCTGTGCGATGGATCTTCTTGGCAAGTGTGAAAATATATAATGTGGACTACTAAACAGCATTTGTATTTATTATAAATCGTCATTTCATTCCTCATTTCTCATTTAACATTCAACCTAGTCGAGAAAGTATGTTTCTCTTCTTTCCATCCATCCATCCATCCATCCATCCATCCATCCCAAGACACTCGGAACCTCAGTCCAAATCATGCACGCTTGCTACATCCCGCTCTCACTCCAGTTCCGCTATCTAATATAAACAACAGGAAATCCCTTCCCATACGCCGAAACCCCCAAAAAACAACGCAAAATCCGCCTACAAAATATCCTTCAGAGCCCGCTTCTGCTCCGCCGTCAAACTCGTCGGGAACTTCACATTGTACTTCACGATAAAGTTACCCCTCGTGCCAGGTTGCTTGCTCAGGGGCATGCCCAAATCGGGATAGGAATCTGAGGAGCCGGGTTGAGTGGGTCCTCCTTTGTCGAGAGAGATGTTTTTACCATCGATAGTTGTGACGGTGCGGTTCCAGCCTGTTAGGGCTTCTTTGAGATCAAGGTCGACGGTCATGATTAGGTCGTCGCCGTCGCGGGTTAAGTAGGGATGTTTTTTCTAATGGGTGAGTTAGTTTATTTCTCGCTTATGGGTAAAACGGGGGAAGCCCTGGTGGAAAAGTAAAACATACCTCCTCAATAACAAAATGTAAATCTTGCTGTCCTCCCTCCTCTTGGTCACCCACGCCCTTGAACTTAATCTTACTTCCCTTCTTCAATCCAGGTTTGATGTCCATTTCTAGAATGCGATCGGTGGTTTGTCTCTTGCCCGTTTCCGGATCGAAAGTCTTCCGCTTAATCTTCATCTTCTTATGACAACCCTTGAACAATTCTTCCAAACTCAACGCTAGAGGTTTTTCCACCGTCGTCACCTCAGGCGTTTCCGCCCTCGGCCTGGCTGGTTCCGCACCCTGGAACGCCGAGCGTGCAGGTCTAGATCGTCCGCCTGCTCCACCAGGACTGGATCGAGGCATTCCTCCCCCCATACTTGCGAAAATATCCTCCATTCCATCCGCACCACCTCCCGCTCCTTGTCCTCTCAAAAATTCACTGAAAATCGATTCTGGATTACTGAAACTAAATCCTCCACCGCCTGGCCCGCCCGCGCTACTGAAATCATAGTGGAACGTCTTTCCTCTGGGCATGCCACCACCAGATGAACTGAAGCTTTCAAACCCGCCAGGCATGCCTCCTGCGCTTGCATATGGGTTTCCACCGCTGGTACCAGGCTCAGGTGGTGGGGGACCGCCGCGAAGCATAAATTCTAATCCATATTGGTCGTAAGTTTTGCGCTTTTCGGGATCCGAGAGAATTTCGTAGGCTTGGGATACTTCTTTGAATTTTTCAGCCGAGTCGGGTTTATCTTTATTTTTATCGGGGTGGTGTTTTAGGGCCATTGCACTGTAGGTATGTTAGTTTCAATTTTCTTTGGATAAGCTGGGAATAGCGGTGGAGATGATGGATATGAGATGATTATGAAGGAGAGGATTTTGTGATATTGTACATACCGATATGCTTTTTTGATTTCTTGTTGATTGGCAGAAGGCTTGATGCCTAATGCATCGTAAAGTTTTGTTTCTGCTACCATGTTTGCTGCTCTTCGAATGTATGTTGCTGTCGAACTATGGTTTGAGAAGGGAAATAAAAAGTCGTGAAGTTTTTAGATGAGCTGTGTCCAACTTCGAAGATCAACCTCAAACAGCAAATTCTTGTCTAATGAAGATGCTGACGATCGACTATGAGTTGCAAATTCGTTGTAGAAAGGCTGTAAAACGGTCGTCCACTAGAGTGTATGTCGTCAGTGACCAAGATTGCGAGAAAAAAAATCAGCAGACAAAGGTCGTATTATAGAAGACCTCTTAAAGGACTCGAAGGAAGATTATGTGTTGGGTTTTATGTGCTGGTCTTCCCGGTGGTGGCTGGCAAGTCTGGTTGGATTGATGGATTGGTTGATCTGGTGAGACTTGACGGATAGAAGGAACGAACAATGTTGTTCACTTGTCCTTTCCTCACAAGAATACAAGGAAATTGTGCAATTTACATACCACTTTAATCGGATTCTTCACAAGATCTCGTGATTGTGGTTGTGAGCGATGAGTTGTGTTCACACCCCCCTCCTTAATTTGTTGGCTAGTTTGGGTATGAGTCCTACTCGTTGTCTTTTCCCTAGATACCTAGCTTTTTCGTGTTGTTGGAAGAAGAAAGTATCTAGAATGGAATTGGAATCCTTTGTTGTTGTCAAGTAAGTATTCAAATTGAATTGAGTTGAGAGATTGAATTGCGATAATTAATTGGCTAATAAATCTTGATTAACTTTGTCAGGAATTGAATGTATGTATGTAGGTAGTATGTATGAATATCGAAAGGTATGAATGAGTGTTGGAAGCTTTAAAAGATTACTATTGATCTAGCTACTCAGCGCAAAGTAGCTGGTATATCTATCTTCCATCAGAATCCCTCATCCACCAACAGAATCAAGAATCTTCCATCTTTCCTCCCCGCCATTCAGAGATTGGGTGGTGACGTTTTTACAGTGGGGGGATTGGGTACTCCATCAGACAGGGGATGCATCGATAGTGATGGAAGCTTCGAGAAGGTTCTACCATTTCTATCATTTCTCTCACTCCTACCATTTCTACCATTTCTACCATTTCTGCCATTTCTACCATTTCCATCGATTCGAGGAAACAAAAGAATCTAACAACCTCAATATCTAAAATTGGTTCTAGATATATGTCATATCGTGTACCCGAACTCTCGAGTAGAGAATAGAACTGACTACCCAGCATGCCTAGCTACCTAACAGAGGTGACGATATATTCATGTCACGCTAGCCACACTAGCCTCTTAATACGCGCTATCATCCGATCCTCATCTCAAGCTTGATCCTTGATCCTTTACCACCTAGGTACTTGGTAGAACTAGCACATTCAGAAAACTAGTGAGATATCTCGTCTGATGCTCTACAACTCCCAAAAACATCATTCATTCTGGCTGCACACAGAACTAGTACTACTTTACTATGAACTCAAGGACATTTCATTGAACTTACAATTAACAATTTCCATCACAGTGATGTTTGTGATGAACGAAGCATGGCCACCAACTCCCTAATCCTTCCCAGATGATACTCCGGCAACGTCGGCATGCACAATTACCATGCCATCGCAAGCTATACCAACGAAAGGAACAATGGGCACTACAGCGTCAAGCGTTACGCTCTTCAGAAGACGAAATATCGGCGACGATTGCACAACACTTGACCCACAATATAATCACCAAAAGTCTAGTCTTAGAACAGCAGAAGGGAAATTTTCAAGCTAAACTCTTCATACTTCTAGTAAAAACCCCCAAAAGAGCAACAAACGCGCTCATTTTACACCGCAACAGAGATCTTACTATCACGCTCCACAAACTTATTATTCTCCCCCATCATACCGGTCAAAAATTGCCCATTCGCATCCAAAGTACTTGGCCTCTTGAATACGTTAAACTTGAAATCGTGCCACTCCTTTACCGTCCAGGCCTTTCCATTTGAGTCACTGAATTTCACATCATCGTTCGGGCGCAAGAAATACGTAATACTATACCGATCCACGTCTTGTATTTACTTGAGCGTAACGACGCGATGCACAACGCTCGCTAGCTCTCCCCCAGATGGAAAGCGTAGGCTCTCACCAACGTTAACGATGGCGTGGCAGCCCGGGGTTCGAGAAATTCCCATTGTTCAGTGACCGGGGAAAGGAATTGAAGACCCCATTGTCTAGCAAGCAAGAAGGTGAGAGTACCAGCATTAGGGTGCTTGTTGTGACCTTTTTTAGTGGGCTCGGTGCCTTCTTCATGTTTTGGGTAGCGCAACATGCCGAGTGTTGAAAGCGAGATCACTCATGCCATAGGGTCGGCGTGATAAGACTCGAACTTCTTGAAGCCGGTAAGGCCTAGCTGAGTTGAAAGACGCGAGAGAATCATAAGGGTGATATTGTGAGTGTCCTTGATAAACGAGAGGAAGATATCTGACTGGGAGCGGACCGAGGAAGTAAGGTCCGTTGAGCCTTTGGGAAATTCTCGACGGGAAATCTATGAGAGAAGAGTGTTCCATACCTTGAGAGATTCGTAGCGGTCTCTTGTTTTTGGCTTGGGGCCCTCTTCGGTACCCATGCCCTCATAACTGGAAAGGAGTAGTGTCAGATTGCAAAGATCCAAAAGGCTTTAAAAGTAAACTTATCCAAAGTTGTCATCCCCTCAGGCGTCCTGCATCTTAATTTTGAGCGGTTGTTCGAAGTAATACTTCATTACTAGGAGCATTTCATCCCACAGTTTACATAACTCTGAATCGCTGGTCAAATCAAGATAGAAGAAGCCATAATTCCGACAAGCGTCGAGCAACTTCTTGCTCTGTGCTTCATTACTAGCTCGGAGGAGATCGAGATAAATTGTTGGCAAAGATTTGGAAATGACGATGGGGTCAGTGATAGCCATTGCTGGAGATTTGAAGCTGTTATAATGTTGATGAGAGTGTGTATGAAGTTATAAAGATCTGGATTGGAATGATGCTTTGAATACAAATAGTTGCAGATTTGGACTATCTTATATAGCTGGAGGGTGGCAAGATCGTGATGACCTTCAGCAAGTGTTTGAATGAGCGCTCGCATCTAAAGGCATCGTCAGTGCTGGCCAAGAGTTCACCTGTGTGAGGATGTGATATGACAGTCAAGTTGCAGTGTCATGTCAACCTCTCTCATGAATACTGTTGTCATATCAAAACAGTTAGGATGGTATCATTCAGAGTTGGGACGAATCAGATGTTCGACGATCCTATTCCTGAAACCACCATGTAGTACCGGATCACGCATGTCCAGACCGTTCTTCAATATCCCAGTTCAGGATTGGAAATCAGAATGAGTCCTTAGGTGCGTAGTTGGTTTCAGTCAACACCTGCGAGTGCCAAAGTACTCTCATCAAAAATTTCCCTTATCACACAAGCTTATCCCGACTGTCAGCTGGGGTCGGAAACCAAACCTTACTCATTCGAATTTTTTCTCCACGTCTCAATCACGACATCGAAGTGTGCTCTCTGAGAATATACAGTCTAAGAATTTCCCGCTGGGAGCAAATCACTTAGATCAAGTGGCTTGAGACGAACATGCCAAGAGTAGATTATATTCACCTCAAAAGTTTTTGAGGATCTAGATCTTTTTGTTTCTTCAATGCAACGTTATTCACGTTCGTATGCAGTTAAAGGTTCCTTCGCTCTAATTCTAGATTGTGTGGGGAAATGAGGGGATAATCATACTCATGAGGTTCTTTTTCTTTGGACAGGGTTTCTTAAAGACGTAGTTCGCATCGACGCCAGCTAGGTTGCATAGCTTACCTTTCTTCAAAGTTACGTTTAGTGTGATGACTTGATTTGATCAGAATACTCGCTTTCAATGTACACTTAATGTTCATGGTCAAGGTCATTTTAGGCTGAGAAAAGAATGAGAATAGTAAGCTGCCAGCCTATGGGATCTCTACTATGCATGTGATGAATATGAACTTTGATTTCGATAGCGGTGAAGTGTGAAGCTGTAGATACTTAGTTGCCGGCCGTAATATCGATGGCGAAATCAACTGCAACATGCTACATCTTCCTGCCGACAAAAAAATGAATCCCAGAAGCCGCAGCGTGCCATCTTCAAAGCTCTAGGCTGGCCAAGCCAATATAATCAAAGGATACAGTCACGTCAACCGAGATGATATGTTGCAATCTACAACAGACATCGGCGAGGTGACCATTCCCATCTAGTAAGATAAGTAACAGCTGCCTAAGAACACTTGCCATCCCTCATAGTATAATTAGCCGTTGCGATCTTACTTGAACTTTTCCACAATCTCTATCCATTCAAGGCACTTTACTTTTCACAACCTGTTTCTAACATCACATGACACAATGGTACGTAGACTATTCCAACCTAAAGGCAATATACTAACAAACGCAGAGTAAACAATCAAACAGTGTTAAGCTCCCGAAGCCAGCACAAAACTTTGAGGATGTGCTTCCCCTCCCCATCTCCATACAACATAGCAGACCCATCGAAAGTTTTGCAGATATTGCAAAGCTCAGCGATAGGGATACTCCCGTTGTCACCATGTTCAGCGGTGGTCTGGACAGCACATATTTGCTCCTCAGACTTCAAGAGCTCGGCTTTGCAAACATCCACGCTGTGGCAGTAGATGTTGGGGCTCTTGTCGATGTGGACGAGCTTACCAAACATGCTGCTCACTTCGGTGCCCAGTTCAAGTGTCTCGATGGTCGTGAACTTTTCGTCAGAGATGGTGTTATGCCAGCTATACATGCTCGTACAATGTATTTGGGACAGTTTCCCATCAGCAGTTCGCTCACTCGTCCGATCATTGCTCGTTTGGTCACCGATTATGCTAAGTCTGTGAACGCGGGCTTACTGCTTCATACTGCGAGCTTGTCTCAGAATAGCTTGCCTCGACTTCATAACTTTATTCGACATCTTGGTGACCCTGGAAAGTTCGGGAATTCATATCCTCAATCTGTCGTCTCGCGATAGAAGAAGGCGGAAGAACTTTCTGTAGCTGGATTGTTCATCATGTCTGAGCGCAAGCTTAGCGGTGATGAAAACCTATGGTGTCATGAGTCCGAGGATGGCCCATTGGGTGACCCAGAGGGTTTCTCAATCCCGGAGAATACTTATGAATGGACAAGACGCTACAAAGAACACGCGACACAAGAACTCACACTTGGTTTCGAAAATGGAAATCTCATTTCCGTTGACGGGAAAAGGCTCACTCTTATCCAAGCTATTGCTCTTCTCAACAATGAAGTAGGAAAATATGGCCACGGTCGATTTGTAGGGCTTGAGCCTCTTAGCACCGATAACAAGGTTCTCGAGATCCGCGAAGCTTCTGCTGCTGCCATCATCATGGATGCGCTTCGTCATCTTGAGATTGCCACTCTGGAGACCAAAACTCTCGAGTTGAAGCAACAGCTAGAACAGAAATGGACGCAGGAAGCTGTTGCTGGTCATTGGGGAAGCGCATGTCATAACATGTGTGATGTCGCTATTGCTGCTTCTTTGAATGGAGTTGGTGATACTGTCACTTATGTTATTGATTCTGTGCTTTTCCTGCCTTGTGCTATTAAGGCGCAGAATCTTTGCTATGTGAGGGATCAGGATCAATGGGAACAGGCTCAGCAAGTGCTTGGTGAGGTTAGAAGTATCACGTAGTGGTGGGGTATCAGGGGTGAAAACGAGGAATGTTTGGTTTGGAGGTGCTCTTTGTATCTACATAGGTTACCTATGTCTTCTTTCGTTTGTAGTTTCTTTTAGTTCGTTAATCAATATAACCGATTTTTGATGCTTTTCAAAGTTTGCTCGATTTACCTACAGATAGTGATCTAGAACAATATTTTCGAGTATTGTTAATGTTGTGATGCCAGGGGTAGAAATGACAGGGCTCATATAGCCGCAATGCAAGGATAAGATCAAGGGCTAAGACTAATGGGGTTGTAAGATTATAGTAAGCCTACATTCGGGTATCCGAATAGACCGGTGCAAACGACAGGGGTTTTCGTCTGTGGAGTGTGGCCACAAAGCTTGGGCTATGGAACCACCTCAACTGGGTAGGTGCATATGCATGGCGCCATTTGCAGGGGTTTCTACCCCCCCGCCCCCAAGTTTCCATATGTAAACTACTGGCGTGCCTGGATGGGTAAGTAAGCTAGATATAAAAATACTATGTATTTTCACTTACACTCACGTCTCTGACAAACGCGTATGCAGTTGTTTCGATTCAAAAGATCGTCTCCTCTTCTGCAGTGTTTGTCCTCGACAAATTTACACAGTAAGCGACTGAGCGTTAGAAAATACAAGTGCGGCTCACAGATCGTATGTCTAAACTCCAAGTCCTCACGTACCTCTTCTTAAATTTTCCAGCACATACCTGACAAATCACTAGATGTCCGAACCAACCAAACTAATCTATCAACAAGATGGAGACAAGCTTCTCCATCCCGCCAAAATCCTCTCCATCATCCCCGTCTCCGCACTCCCAGTCCCCGACCAAGTATTTTTGAAAGACTCCTCGGAAATCGAACATGCCATCATCACCGACTCCACCATTTTCTACGTCCAAGGCGGCGGTCAACCCTTCGATACCGGAACCATGACCTCCGAAATCCCCAACAAAAGCAACTCTACCTTCGAAGTAAAATCAGTACGTCAGCCCGCTCAAGGAAGTCAAATTCTTCATCTCGGCCGCTTCATTCCCGTCGGAACACCGCACTTCGAGAACAGAGAAACCGTGCATCAACACGTCGATGCCGAAAAACGAAACCTGTATTCGCGCTTCCATACCGCGGGACATATTCTCAGTCTTGCTATCCTGGCGCTCGTTCGCGAGGGTGTGCTTTCGCCGCTGACGGAGTCCAAGGCGTCGCATTATCCGGATTCGGCGGCGGTGGTGTTTGGGGGGTCGATTGAGGGGAAACATAAAGATGTTATTCAGGCGAAGACAGATGAGTTTGTGAAATTGGCGAGACCGGTGACGATTCATTGGTGGCCGATGGAGGAAGTGAGGGAGAAGTGTAGTGGGGTGACGGATGATTTTGCGTTGCCCGAAGGAGAGGTCATGGCGAGAGTGGTGGAGATGGAGGGACTAGGAAGTTATCCTTGTGGGGGGACCCATGTGCATGATTGTAGTCAGGTGGGAAAGATCGAGGTGAAGAAGATTTCGCGATCGAAGGGTATGACGAGGGTTTCGTATAAAGTTACATAGTTTGTTTCGTTGTCAATGAGAATTTCACATTTTCCTTATTGTAATTCGAAGTGTGCACAAGGCATATTCTGTTAGCAATTGAGATGATCATTCTTGTATATGCACATCTGTAGTGGGACATAGCATCAAATTATTGAAACATCTGGTGATAGCTTAATATTCACAGCAAGTACAGTAACTAAGACCAATCCATTCCTCAAATTTCCTAAGGAAAAAAGTCACAATTATTTTTGCATACGTAGAATATATTTCTCCTAACTACTTAGACTACATGCTCTTGCTTGGGCCTCAATCCAAAGTATTCAACAGTTAAGATCATCCAATGTATGCCAAGGTACCCCACCAGTCCTTCAGAGAGGAGGACTAATATCAAGTCCAGTCACCGTCAATTTAAACGCATCATTTCTATCAAATCATGTTAGAAAGATCCCAAACCATCCTCCGAGAACAAACATACCTTGAATAACTCCCCGCAACATCCAAATCCAATCTCCCTCTCAAACAATCATCAAAATCAACCTCAACCGTAATCAACCCATCATCATCCTCCCACAACGGACCTTTCAAAATCTCTCCTTGCGGAGAAACGATGCAAGAACCTCCTCTAGATGTGAATTCCTCGCTTTCAGATTTCTCGCCATAGATCCAAGCTGGTTGGTTCTGTTTCTTAATACATTGATTCGCACTCAGGACGAAGCATCGGCCCTCGCAAGCTACCGTTCGCATGAGGGCCGTCCAGGCATCGCGATTATCGGCGGTGGGGGCGAGATAGAGATTGACGTTTTGACTGTAGAGGGAGTGGCGCAAGAGAGGCATGTAGTTCTCCCAGCAAATAGCAGCTGCTAAGGTTAGTTTGACGCCTTTGATGGTGGTGGTTACGGCTCGGAGTGAGGATGGTTGCCCTTGGCCCCATACCAGGCGTTCGCTTCCTGTCTGTATATAGTGAGTTATCCATTCCGATGTGAACATGATTACGAGGAAAGACTCACCGGCATCACTTTTCTCCTTTTGCCAATTACTAGCGCCAAGTTAGCTTCTACTTTCTCATAAAGTGAATCTATCACGCCAAGAAATATAACATTCACCTCCCAATTTCGGACACACATAAACCACAGCACAATAAAGCGTTCCACCCGCTCTCTCCACAAACCCCGTCACAATAAAGATCCCCGTCTCCCTCGCCACCAACTCCAGTTCCTCCCGCGTTCCATCTCCTCTCCTAACATGACTACCTCCTTCTCCCTGTCCCTCCAATTCCCTCTTCACCCATTTTTCTCCCGCCCCTTCAGGCGTATCACCCATATCCACAGCATCTTTGAAATAATTCAAAAACTGTTCTCGACCCTTCTGATCACGCGATCCCACCACAGCTCCGAAATCCGCTCCTCGAGGATACCCACCGAGATAAGCTTCGGGGAAGAGTATCAAATCAGGCGAGGGGGATAGCTTTGACGCCTTGCGACACTGTTGTGACAAAGCCTCGAGCGTTTCAGCAGTGGTAGACAGAGTGTGAGACTGGGAGACTGCGAGGGTGAGGGTTTGTGATGCGGCCATTTTTGCAGATCAAATTCCATGAGTTGTTTCTCTGCTAAAATTTTGTTTCCCGATAGTGAAGTAGTTTTTACCTCCGCGGACTCGTGAACACGTATTATAGCCTGCGGGGATAACGTCCCACGTTCAACTGTTGGGGATGCGGTTGCAGCGTAAGCACTATACCCGATTGGAAACATGCATAGCACGTGCTACAGAGTCGCTATTGATCATAAATCCAAACAATATGTGTCACATCTATTAACATTTTGCAAATGCAACAAGTAAGTATCATAAGCCTCATCGACATTCTATCCATCTCTTTGCCACTGGGAGGTAGTATCGCTTCTGCGAAATAGATGCCCATTAAAATTATCCCACGGAACTCACTCCCGCATCTAAATAGCACTAATATTGGTGGAATATCGAACTCCTCGATCTGGACCTGTCTCGACCACCTATCCATGAACCAGCTGGCTTTGTATCGAGAAAAGCACGCCACGAGCCACCAATGAGAGGTTCCCCATCCCGATGTAGATCCTGCATGCGTCGCACAGATAACCTTATAGAGACCACATCTAGATCATCCCCGGGATATATAATCCTTGTGGGGGTTATATTTTCTCCGGGTAGCCGCAGCAGTATCCTGCAACGTTAACATTGTGCGAGGAACGCTAGTGTGCATATCGTAGAAATCGACTACAGCACTTTAACTCTACGCGAGAAACTAGTCCATGTGAGGATAGGTAATCAATGTAAGAATTAGAAGGTGTAATTATCGTCGAATCTATATCGAGACTTTACGAAATACTAGGGTGTTCAACTAAGGTAACATTATCTCGCTGGTCAGCATTTGTTCAGAATGCGTATGCGTTCAGGTTAGTGAGAAATGGACTTCGGAAAGCCTATGCACGATGGTTACTGGAATTGGTGTTGTCGCCGATGCTTGCCATGGGCTGGGTAAAATACAGTTGGACCCTGCAGTGGGAAAATTTTCAAATAGGTGCATGAAATAAATGATTCTTGTCGGACCGTATGAAATCACCGAGGTTGTTGAATCGTACGCTTCTATTTCCTTTGACTTTTTCTCCCTTCTCATTACTCACCTCTGTGACTGTGAATATTAGTTGTTCGATTAAAAATACCTTTGCGGGGATTGCTAGGCGAGTTGGACTCTTCTTCTGGGACATTCAGGAATGCTGATTTGATATCACAGATTCATCTATTCACCTTCGGCGAAGAAGAAGTCTTACAATCGAATGAATCAGTATATCTATACATTCTACATAGTGACCAAGTGGCACTATTTCCTCAACCGACTCCCTCAAAATGACCGAGAAGGAAGAATTCGAAGTCTGTCCAGAAGCTCCGAATGAAGCCGAGGATGATATCATCAAACCCGAGACTATCAAAGAAAGAAGTCTGAGGGTGCTTTCCCGAACGAAGAGTGCAGCGAGCTGGAAAGATCCAGGACCTCCTCCCGATGGCGGAGTTGTCGCGTGGACGCAAGTCTTGGTGGGACATTTGATCATTATGAACACCTGGTAGGTTTTAGTCTTTCGTATTCGTAATTTACTCCTTTGATTCCTCGAAGAGTTTGAGCGTGCTTCATGTCAATCGAAACCCTAATATTATGCTCATTATAGTCTAGGGGCTTCATAAACTCGTTTGGTGTCTTTCAAGAGTACTATATCAATTTTCTGGGTCGCTCTCCATCGGATGTATCGTGGATTGGCAGTATCCAAGTATTTCTAGTGTTCTTCATTGGAACATTTACTGGCCGTCTTACCGATGCTGGGTACTTTCGTCCAGTTTTTTGTAAGTATAAGATTTTTCTTCCTTGCTCTATTTCATCTCGAGCATGTTGTATTTTCCCGCTATTCGTCAGAGTCGAACTACCTCGAGGCTTGCTCGATATGGACATACGGCGCTGATTCTATGTAGTGGTTGGAACTGTGCTTAGCGTGATAGGCATGTTCATGGCCTCTCTATCAACACAGTACTGGCAATTATTTCTCGCTCAGGGAATCTGCTGTGGTCTCGGCAATGGATGTCTATTCTGCCCAGCGCTATCAGTTGCATCTACATACTTTTCAAAGAACAAGATGTTGGCCGTCGGCATTTGTGCATGTGGCAGTGCTACAGGAGGCTTGATCTTCCCAGTCATGTTTCAACAATTGATCACACCGCTTGGCTATGGATGGACCATGAGAATCTTTGGATTTTTTACTACAGGCTGTTTGACAATCTGTAACATATTAGCGAAACCGAGACTTCCACCTCGTAGAACAGGTCCTATCATTGAGCTCGCCGCTTTCAAAGAAGCATCTTACACTTTGTTTGCAATGGGAATGTTTTTGGTCTTTTGGGGCGTCTATTTCGCTTTCTACTACTTGAGCTCGTTCGGGGTCGACATCATCAGCATACCCCAGAAAGAATCATTCAACATGTTTCTTATTCTCAATGGCGTTGGCATCCTAGGTCGCACTGTGCCCGCGTATCTTGCAGACCGCTATACGGGTCCCATGAATATTCTCCTCATGGTTACCGTCGCCTGTATCATATGTGCATATGCAATGATTGGAGTTACGTCCCGAGGGGGTCTCAATGCATGGGCAGTGGTGTATGGAGTTGTTGGAAATGCTCTTCAAATGATGTTTCCAGCAACATTGAGTAGCCTGACAACGGATTTGAAGAAAGCGGGAGTTAGAATGGGAATGATTTTTGTGAGTACCCCATCCATATGTTTGAGTAATAATGAGAATGGAAACTGACTTCGCTAGACAATCGTGAGTTTCGCAGTGCTGACAGGTCCACCCATCGCTGGTCTTTTAATCACAAGAGACAACGGTCGCTATTTATATGCTCAGCTCTTCGCGGCATCTTCTCTGCTCATAGGATTCTTTTTCCTCTGTGCAGCTAGATTTGTGGTCACTGGAAAAGTCTTGCTTTATAAGATTTAGGCTCAAGATATCAAACATGACGCGATCACGCGATCTCATACGGGATTTTTACGATCCAGTATGATTATTCGGAAACAAGGACTGTTTTTATCAATACAGGCACGTCTACAAGATAGATGGCACCAAATATCGCGCTTAAGATCAACCCTTCTTCACTATCCACAATCAACTAGTTGCATATAGCAGCACTTCTGCCATCTACGACTCTGAATCATCAAATAGGAGCATAAGTTGAACATAACATATTGAAAAGTTGACAAGAAAAATGAGGTGCCAGGCTTAAAAAAACAGTTTCAAATAGTTTCCCTAGATCAATCTCAATCGGGAAGGTTTCGTATGTCGTTATTATTAAATATGAGAGAAATGAAATATATGTGTCTCGTAGTTTACATCCATCCCATCTACAGTATCTCATAACGTCTCTGTAATCGCGCCACGACACACCGCAAACCGCATTGAGTAAATAAGAAGAAAGGTAAGAAATTGCTTACAATTTCACCAGCCAACATCCAACATCCAATATATCACGGAACTATCATACAACGCCGTTCTGAATCATCCTCAATCCGTCATCCTTTGCTTCTCTCAGTTTCCAATTCTCGCCACTGCCCGTTCTTGAAGACTTCACCTATCTCGCGGCCTGCACAATAGCCGCTCCTACCAGACCTCCCAATTCACCAAAAACGACCCCCTTGAAAATCGCCTCTCCCATTTCTTCAGCCCAATGTCCCGCATCTTTTAATTTTCTCTTCCAATTTTCTTTTTGCGGGGCCGTCAACTCATCCCATGATTTACCTTCATGTTTTTCCTCGTCATGAAGAATTGCTTTTATAGATGAAGAAAGTTCTGGCGACGTAATATCGGGGGATATGTCTTGATTTTCAACGTCTGGAACAGGAGGTCCATGGTGGAGGTAGAGCTTAGAAGGAGCGGAATTAGGGGAGGGGGAGCGGAGGGACGCGAAGAAGTCCGGGGTAGAGGCGGAGGGTTTATCCGACAGGCTTGTGGAGATCGGAGCGGTGGAGATGTGTGTATTGAGTGAGTGATAATTAGACGGAAACGTGTATGGTTTTCCAATTGCCTCCTGTAAGGGTACTGGTAGATACTTTGCGGCGCCCAAATGAGGTTCCACAACCCCCCTGATCTCCAATACACTTTGCGTTAGGATTGCTGCTAACAACGCCAGGAGCATAGAGAAGATGATTCCAAAAGAGTAAATTGCTTTGCTTGAAGGCAGAGCGACGACGTAGCGAGGTGTGCTTGATTGGCCTCTTTTTACAGATAGAGGAACGGGGAATAGTGGGAGGGTGTGGACGATAACGGTATTACTGATACCTGTACTAGCGAGTTTGAGGTGCTGAGGAGGAGTGCTTGCAGTAACAGATTGAGTGGGTGATGTAAAGATTGAGAATGTAATTCCTGTAATCACTCCAGGGTGAACATTCTTGAATTTTCGGAAAGGTCTGATAGGTGTGACGAGGTAGTTATTTGCTTCGTGTTGGAGATCAACCTTGAAGAGGGAAATGGAAATATCGTGGCCAGCGACCGCAATCACGAATTGAGTGTAGCCTTGCTCTCCATCGGGAGTTGATGGTGGTGTGAGGTTGACAACTGCGAGTCCAGTAGCTTTCTTTATACTGGATGGGAGTCTGTGTGATTGCGCGATTCTGCACTGTCCTTTGCCACTGGGTGGTAATCTGAGAATCTGCAGCACTACACCTCCCTGGCTATGGATATTCGTGAGCATGATGATGAAATCCTTTGTTAGCCATCTCATCGATCTGAAAGACGGTATTGTGACTGGCTCCCCACTTCTTGAAGCAGGTGTAATATATACACACTCAGGTTCTGCTCCATCATCTATTGAGCCAAGCTTTTTAACATATATATCTTGCTCATCGGCGTACGCGAAAAGAAAATCATCTTTTCCAGTTTGTATGAAATCCATGTCAACAACTTCCTTCGCCAACCTTATAGCACTCCTCGAAGTAGGTGGTCCATTTTGCGCAGGTTGGAAAAGTACTATTTCAGAATTCTTTGCAAACCCAGTCGCAATCGCACCCCATTGTGCGTGTCCTACATAAGGTCTTGATAATCGAATGACCCTTTGATATAAATCCCTTTCGACATTGGTAAACAATGGACATCTCAACACCTCGGTTAGTTTGCTCGTTATCGCAACAGGTTCTGTAGCCTTTCCCTTTCCTTTTGAAACTGGGCTTATTCCAATAACTCGAAAGTGCGCATTCGTCCCTTTAGCTATGTCCGCCGGACTGGAATTAACTCCTGCGAATACTAAGGTTGTATCTCCTTGAGTTTGGCCGACTGCAAGACTGGCGACATTGTCTTCTTCCTTACTCAGGTCTAGCTCGGCAACTTCAACAAGCTCGTTCGGATTTGAAGCGTCCAAAAGGGTCTAGAAAGTATAGCGATTAGCATATGCATGAGAGGATATCAGTTTCCAAAATGAACCTCTCTCTCAAGAAGACATATTTTCAGACTTACAATCTTATTTTCCACGCCTGATCTTCCTGCGCCTCCGCCCCCACCAACTACTAGTCGTGAGGAATCTGTCGGATCAAAGTCGCAAGCATACAATGGATATGGCAAGGTCAATTTTGCAGACGGTATTAAAGGCGCCATCTTTTGAAATCGATTTTGGGATGTTCAAGATAACTTGTGTGAAGAAATCCCCAATTTTGTGCAATAGAATTGACGTTCTTAACTTAAATTGTTGGGCAGCTTCTTGCAAGGCTAGGTATACCAGTAACGAGGCCAGATCTGTCAGGCTGACCGAGGCTAGACTAGATAGAACACTAGTAAGGTTACGCACCTCACCTAGTAGTTCTAGAAGCTTTTTGGGGGGGAGTTCAAGATTCGGATGACCGTTTTTTTGCTTTTATAGTCTCTCTTCATATCAAAACAGAACCACACATGAATTAGTAACATTATACTTTCTTCATACTTTCTCCATAGTCACAATCATTATAGTATTTGTTATATTTTTAGCTTTTCTTATTTCTCTTCGAATAATCTACCTGACGCCTATTACTGCCCTTTCCGGCCATCTTCTCATAAAGTATATCCTCATTTTGAGGCCTACTTTCAAAAGATCCCAAAGATACCTAGCTATCCACAAACCGGAAGATCATCGAGAAGACAAAGTAGGTAAAAGCAGAACGTGAAGTTTGTTCCTTTTAGCCCAGCTTTTATATGCTTCCAGATATGTCATTGACATGCGACCACGATTATTCAGATCTTAGATGTGTCGCGCAAAGTAAACAGAATGTGAAACTCCCAGAAACTCCGGGCATTCATGCTGTTGGTATAGTATAGGTACCACACAATATAACCCACGATGTAACCTGCGTTATGTCGCAAAATAAAATTAAATCAGCTTTAACCGCTTCCAAATACGAACTCGAAATGCCACCAATTGCTCGCTTTTCGTAAACGTTGTATCATTAACTCTCGTAAAGTTTTTGGTTGTTTATTTGGCGTTCTTTCGGAAATGTAGGAGGTTGGCTAAGCTAGCAGTATCGCAACCGTGCTTCAAGAAGTCGTGCATCAGCAGTTCATCTGCAGATGCTCTGCTTCTAATATCGACACAAAGACAGACGGATAAGAATGCCTTGAGTTCTTTGCTGAGCTTTTCAGGCTTCTTGAGACGAGGGGTGCCGTTTGTGGCAATCAAGTATAGAGCTTTAAGAGGCTCCTCGTTGAGATATGGGGGTTCAGATTCAATCATCTCAATAGCCATGATACCAAGAGACCAAATATCAACCTTTGGTCCATATTCCTTTTGCTTGACAACTTCAGGAGCCATCCAGTAAGGAGTGCCGACCATGGTGGCGCGCTTGGATTTAGATTCGGTGAGTTTGGCGCAGAATCCGAAATCGGCTACAAGCACGTTAGTACAAAGAAAAATTAATCATTTTGGATGAACTTACTGATCTTGACATTACCACGTGCATCGAGCAGAACATTGTCACTCTTGATATCACGATGGATAATGCTTTGTGCATGAAGATGCTCGAGTCCACGACAAGTCTATCAAAAAGTTAGTATAGATACACAGAATAGATTTTCGGATTTGAAATATACCTCGAGGCAAATGGTGGAGATTTGGTCTTCAGTAATGTTTGAGTTGTTGTCAATAACGTCGGTCAAGGCACCTCCCTCCATATACTCCATGACTACCCAGAGTTCGGTATAGTTGTTTCTCAAGAAAGCATCAAGGAAATTGACAATGTTGCGATGCTTGCTATCCTTCATAACCATGATCTCGTTTACAATCAACTCCTTTCTCGGTTGGTGAGCCAAATCCATTTGTTTAATTGCGACTTGAGCTTTGCTGCCTTGTTGACGCAACACTTCACGAGCAACAGGAGATGCTGGGTTTTCTTTGACCTTCGCAACATATACAGAGCCTGAAGCACCTTGACCAATTTTCTTCTGCTTGGAGTAAGAGAGGTTGGGGTCATCCTTGGAAACAGCTTCCTTTAATTTAGCCATAACCTCGTTCTCAGACATGGTTGACATTCTAACATCCTTCGTGCGCTCAGAAGCGGCTGGCTTAGCGGTAAGAGCAGCTTCTGCAGCTTTGACCGCATCGTTTTGTTGGGCGCTATTAGCAGCTGGCTTTGGTGCAACATTGAGGGGCTTGACGTTGTTGACCGGGGCAGGCAATCTAGACGCTGGTTGTTGTTGCTGAACTGGTCGCTGCTGCTGGGATGCACTTGCGGCTTGGCCATTTTGATATCGAGGATCTTGTCTCTCGGATCCATTTTGGTCTCTCATAGAAGAAGAGCTTTGCTGGGTGGTAAGTGGTGGTCTGGCTGGGCCATTCGAAGTTGGCGCAGACGGAGCTTGTCTCTGGGCTGGTCTTTGGGCGGCAGTTTGTTGTCCTTGCTGTGGACGAGGGGCAGAAGGTGCCACCCTAGTCGGGTTATAGCGGTCTTGAGATGGACTGCTCGAATAACCACCGCCACCAATCTCCTGTTTGGCCATTGGCGTGCGAGTTTGAGGAATTGATGCGTTATAATTTTCCATATCCAGTCGGTTCTGTTCGGCGATCTCAAATTCTCGCTGTCTTTGCGCAGCCAGTTGCATCTGTCTCTGTTCCTCACGTTGATCAGGAGTGACGTAGTTTGATGCCATTTGTTGCATTTGATTGCGCTGCTGACTTTGCTCTGGGGGTGTGGGTCTTCTAGGTTGTTGCTGCGGCTGCTGTTGTGGCGAACCGTAACCATTGTTGCTTGGCTGCTGTTGGGGTTGAAGAGGCCTGGGGGGTGCTATAGAATTACCTGGCATATAGCCAAGTTGCTTGTTTTGATTTAGAGCGACAGAAGGCGTAGGTGTCAAACTCGAAAATTGCTGGGGGTTTTGTTGACGCTTGGTGATGTCAGAGTAAAATTCCAGAACTTCAAAAACAGCCTGAGGATTTCTCTCATAATCTTCCTTGGTAATAGCTGAAGAGTTTAGCAATTTTGACCACTCTGCAGGCAATCCGACAAACTCTCCAGTATTGGGATCGAAACCGACATGGACGGAATGACTGAAATTAGTTGGGTTGCTGACACCGCCCATTCCAGGGCAACGGGCATAGATGAAATCAATCCATTCGTACAAATCGTCGTCACTCTTCACTTTGATCTGGAGAGTCCTCCCAGTACTATCATCATCTCCTGGGTTGTTTGATGAGCCGTTCATGGTTCTCCTGATTTCGAAGATAGTTCCCGCGGCCTCAACTCTTGAAACTCCGAGAACATCCTTGAGTACAATTTGATAGGCAACTTTACCACCTTCAGTCTTATGAAAATCGAGTGCCTCCTTTCGGAGGATAAGCCACTTATTCTTCCAAGGACTGATGAAGTTTTTGCCTTCCTTGACTGAAGCCCATCCCTCCTTGATCACTGCGACTCCTCCTTGTCCATCCATATTGGTCTGTTGTCGAGCTAAAGGAAGAGAGACGGTCGAGCCAGAGTATGTCGATGTGGCGGTTCTGGTGATTGGAGAATTGATGCTTAACTGGGAAATGTTAGGGGCAGACACATTTCCTGGAATATTCGCGGTAGTAGGAGTGTAATTTAGTCGAGGGCCAGCAGGAGGTCGAGGCGCGGGTCCCGGGTTCATGAATTGACCTGGTGTGTAAATGCTGATAAATTATTCATTAGCTTTATTCTTATTTGGATCCACAAAGGAAGTGAGTGAAGACAATCATCCAACAGCAGCTGCAAAAATATGTAAACGGTCCTCAAAAGGGCGAGTGAGATTTGTCCAAACCAAAACTCGGATATGCATGTAAAGTTTGAATTGTTCCAACCAGCTGCTCTGTGCAAATGAACAAGAAATGGGAAATTACATACCTATTTTGTGAAGCCATCTCGATGAGAAGGCAGAATTACAACTTAAAGAACAATGTATGCAAGATTCTGAAAGGGAACAAGCAGATCGAAAGCCGCGGGGTATCGTTGAAAGAGAAGACAAAAATGACTGTATTCATAAATATTAGCATTTAATTATTACTCTTTGAATGGAGAAAGTATAAAAAAGTGCAATCGCATACAAAGTAAAGGCTGGGCTGGAGTAAGTAAGAACTCCACCTGATCTATTCGTTATAGACAGTTGGAGATTCGAGGTTGTTCGAGGTCGCAAACCAGGGGATCAACAAAGACCGAGTTGCCGTCGCACAACAACGTCCAGCGTTTTTTTTCTTATAATAGTGAAATGTGGTGAATGGAGCTTTCAGTATATTATATGGTTTTAAGTGTTGCAGTATTATGTTGTCAATGTTGACGAGACAACTTTGTTATAAGAGGGAGAAATTTCCTTTTGGATGCAGTTGTTCAATGTATTGAAAGTGATTGAGATCTACTTGGGCAGGTTTTAGGAATCGAGTTTGTAGTAGCGCCTTTTGTTCAAGCGGTAACTACAGGACGCTAATGAGACCCCCATACCCTTACCCGTGCACCCTTTCAAGAGGCCGAATCCTTTCACTAAATTCACCACAGGTCCCTTCACATTCGCCAAAGAGGAATGAGAGTAGGAGAGTTCACGGATGAATGCATGCTCGAGAGAATTCAGATGTGTTTATTAATAATTGACCAAGAGAGAGTGTATAAATAAAGAACGGCTAGTCGAACAACATGGTGTTGAAAGAGTAATGCGTGCACTGTATTTCTGTCCTGTCTACCCGTTGTAAGTGTGCTCTGTCTCCAAGAGATCTATCTATCTATCTTTCCGTTGTATAAGCCTGGCGAATGCCTGGGTGTCTTTTGAAGATTGATTGGAGCTACAGGGAGAGAAAGAGACGGGTAGATACTGATTGTATGTCTTAGCATAAAATATCTTATTGAACACCGTATTCATACATATCTATCTGAAAGTAATACGAAGATATTACATCTTACGAAAAGTCACACACACACACACAAAGTCATGTCGAAAAGATGATTTCTTCCTATCAAGCCTCCCTCCTGCCCATCTTACTTCTTCCTTAGCCTATCGGGGATCAATCATTAGAAAAGTCCTAGAGGCTGACTAGGAAGAAAAGAAAAGAACTTTGACTCAGGGATGAACTGAACGATCCATCAAAGTTAGGACTTGGGACTACTGGCTACCTTAGATACTCTTTAGTTGAGAGCATAGCATCATCATAGGCTATGATTCTATGATTAGTAGTGCCCAACTAGGCTTGCCAAGTTTCTGACCACTACGAATGCATGTGTTATCTGGACAATTTGATATCTTGATCAAGCGAGAAGCAGGTAGAGTCAGTTGTTTATTTTAGACTACCTAGTACAGTTTCATAGATTAGTTGATTGACACAAACAAAAGGCTATTTACAAGTCGTCAAAGCCCCTAAACATACACTTTAAAACTCTCGAAAGATTTATAAAACAATTCAACGGCAACGGCAACGTCTCCTACAAAATTGATTGCAAACATTCCCAGTTTTTCTCCCACGCAGACGCTTTGTACGTGAAATGAAATGTGCATTGGTCTCTTCAAGTAAAGCAAAGCCCCCTCTGATATTCTTCCTAAGCGCTACCCTTGCCGAGCCTACTGATCAAATGAGCATCCTTTGTTTCGAAAATTAGTGTCATAGGTACTAGGTATTACAAGTTCGTGTTTCCAAATGAACGGATCTTGTAACAGATTTAAACCCTCGCACGGTTTAGCAATTTCTTGGGCTATGTATTTCCGGTTTCGATGGAGTCAAATGTTTGTGATCATCCCCAAGAGGAAACTGGTCACTTCTACGGGATGTTTCTTTCTTACATGATTGATTTGTGTGTTTTCCCCCTTTTGAAATGCCCCTAACAATCATGGAATTTCCAGAAGCGAAAAAGAAGGATGATGGAAGCTCACGCATTGATCTCCCAGATTTTGAAGTTACTTATTACGTAGGACGAGGATCTTGTTAAAACATATGGTTTATCACATCAATTATAATTTGTTCCTACGATTGGGAACATTTGGCAAAAACTCCGTTAGACGTTAATGAATTGTTGTGTTTATCATTTGGCGCGAAATAATATCACAAATTCACAATCTATGTGTGACATCGAATTCTCCGAATTCCTCAAGGATTACCCAGGAGGTGTTTACAGGATCTCCACATGCCTATCTGATAACACGTGATAAACATTTCGCGTAGTCTAGACATTTCTGTGTCTTAACGAGTAGGAAGATCAGCCTCTTGACCCTCGAAGATTGGCAATTCTTTCTCTATATCTGCCCAAACCTTGGTGCCGTCAACCAACTCTTTGATAGCCGCCAGGATCTTCTCCTGGGATGCACGGACTTGCTTGGTGGAATCTCTATCTCTCAAAGTGAATGTACTATCGTTAACACTTTGAAAGTCGACAGTAATGCCCAGAGGGGTACCAAGTTCATCGTTTCGGCTATAACGCTTGCCAATAGATGCCGAAGAATCATCAATACGGCTAGAAATACCCATGGATCGGAGTTTATATGAGATTTGCTTCAGGAAGGGCTTGAAACTCTCATGAGAAGAGAGGGGAACGAGCAGTACTTTAGTGGGAGCAACAATTGGTGGGAATGAGAGGACCTATATTTCGTTAGTCGCTACAAATGCATGAGAATGAACAATGACTTACACCACGTGCTTCATCGCCACCTTCGCTACCACGGGTCCAGTAGTTGTGCTCCATCAATGCGTACAAAATTCTACCGATACCAAATGAAGGCTCAATTACATTTGGAGTATATTCTCTGGTGTTTTCAACCCGGGTTCGGAGCTCAATCTTTATAAGATCAGCACCAACTTCGGCTTTACCATCAGCAATTCCATCGACCTCGATGATAATCTTTCCATTGTCTTTGAGGTCCTTTGCAAGAGATTCTAGCTTTTCTTGCGACAGAGCTTCAATAGCAGCCTCAACAGCCTTACCGTCCTTCTTGAATTTAGGGCCAAACTTCTTCTTATCGAGATCAACTTGCCACTCCTCGACACTGATTGGAGTATCTAATCTTTGACGGACCATCAAAGCCGCACCAGTCTTCTTTGCGTGTACGCTGAGATCATAAGCGCTTCTGTCAGCACAACCAACACACTCAACCCAACCAGAGCTGGTATGCAACTCGGCATCCCAGCAATCTGCAGCATAATGAGCCATCTCGTTGGCCATGTGCTGTCTGAATCTAACTTTGGATTGATCAACACCAATCTTTGCAAGGAAGAGCTGAATTCGTGCCAAGAAGTAGCCAAGGGTCTCGTTGTCGACAGTACCGTTTTCGACGGCCTTACCGATAGCCATTTTTTCAACATCAGTTTTACCGGCTAATTGAGTATGGCGATTCAACAAAACAAGCTCTACATCTTTGACGTCGTTGAAACGTTCATGCTTCTTGCCGCCTTCGGGATCGACAAAATGTTCAATCTCAGCCATCAAGAATTCTCGAACTCTCAGTAAACCACCACGTGGAGAGATTTCATTTCTGTATGACTTGCCAATGGAAGCAGAAGCAAATGGCATTTGTTGTTGATTGTATTCGAGAAGCTTGGCGAAGTTGAGAAATTGACCTTGGGCAGTTTCTGGGCGTAAATAACCAGGTGTGTTACTGCTTGGGCCAATTGCAGTCTGGAACATAAGGTTGAAAGCCACTGGTGCGGAAGGCTCCATGCCAGTTTCTGGGTTCTTCATTTCATACTTTTTGATCAATTGACCAAGCTCTTCCCCGTTGTAATTATCAATCTAAAAAGTCAATATTCATACTTGTAATGCCATTAAATGGACGTACCTTGGCCAAAATCTCCTCGTATTCTTGAACAACTGCATCATCGAGTTTCACAGCTTCAATTCCCTTAGTCTTCTTCTTCTTCTTCTTCTTTGATGGGTCCTCTTCTTCCTCGACAACTTTGACACCTCTAGCTTCCTTGTCACCTCTCAACCTCGACTCAAGTATGTCTTCAACAAAATGATCCGCTCGCATGATATCGCCGTTCTTGGGGTCTTTGCACATCCAATCTGCAAACTTCTCAACATGACCACTAGTTTGGAGAACTTCAGCTGGAGTCAATGCTGTGCAGTCCAGTTCCAGCATATCTTCTTCCAAGACGAAATGTTTGCGCCATAAGTCAATAACGTTCGCCTGCAAGGCGCAACCGGGAGGACCATAATCATACTACGTGAAAAGTCAGTATTGCCCAGAAAAAGACTTCCTAGAATCGGCTCAGAGTTTGAAGCTTTATGGGGAAGTAAAAGGGTTGTAAGAGTCGAAACATGCAGAATGTATTGGACATTGGGAGCATTGTATGAAAGACTTGTTGCTTACAAGACCAGCGACTCCATTATAGATTTCGAAAGAGGGAGTATAGAACATGCGCCGCCTCAACATAGAGTCGAGGACTTGACGATCAAGGGGCTGACCCTTAAGGGTGGTAGTGGTCGACATTATTTTGTCCTTCTTTTGTGTTGGTGTTTGGTATTTATGGTGGGGTGTTGTAGCTGTAAAGGTTCGAAATGTGAGCTGTGGGTTTAGCTTTGGTTTGATAACAATATTTCTTGTAAGGCTACAAAAAGATCGCATTCACCGAAGACTCATCCAATGATAGGTATGAGTCAAAGAAAGTCTGGGGAACTTTTCAAAGCTTTGCGATTTATCAAGGTCGTGGGGGAATTTCTTTTTGTGTGACTCGTCGCGAGGGGGACAGCCTTGTAGATCCATCCACCAATCGGGAAGAAGCGGCCGCATACCGATACCAGCTAAAATAATTTTTGGATTTCCTCTTCGGTTTTTCTAGACATCCTTTCCTCTCGGCATTTATTATATCGACATATAATAATCTCACAATGGGTTCCAAACGTGTGCACCCAGCCTCTTCGAAGGCAGCATTACCTTTTAAAACCGGTAATAAATTCAAGAGACAAGATCTTCATATCAAACAAAAGAAGGCTCGTGATAACGATCGCAGAGATATACGCTTCAAACGAAAGAGAGAAGAAGATAGAGATCCCGAATTGAGAAGGCAGCGGTTAGCGAAGAACATTCCACATACAATTGATAATAAGCGTGTTTGGGATGAAGTATCGGGCGATGGAAACGACCTCAATATCAGTGTAGATGTCGAGCAATTGAAGAGAAGGCGCATAGAAGAGGCGGAGGCTGCAGAGCAAGAACCTTTAGATGAAGAACCAGAGGAAAAGGACGATGATGCCGATAGTATGCTGGACTCGGATTCTGAGAAGGGATCAGACGACGAGGATGAAGAAACCGAAAGCCGATCTCGAGCAGTTAGCAATGCGCCTTCAACAACCAGCACAAATCTCGATCTTACACCATCTTCACTATCCCTCAAATTTCCCACACTCTTCACGGATGAACCTCCGCCAGCTCCAAAAATTCTCCTCACAACCTCCTTAAACTCTACACTCCATGCAGAAGCCCATCTGTTATGCACTCTCTTTCCAAATAGCAATTACGTTCCTCGATCGGCCCATCGCTATGGACACAAATATTCTCTACGAGAAATCTGCAAATTTGCTACAAATCGCGAGTATACATCCGTTGTCATGCTCAAAGAAGACGCTAAGGTGCCTACTGGCTTGACAATCGTCCATCTACCATCTGGTCCCACATGTCATTTCTCGATCAAGAATTGGGTTGAAGGGAAGAAGTTGCCTGGTCATGGTAACCCAACAAATCACTACCCAGAACTCATTTTGAACAACTTTCGCACACCATTGGGATTGTTGACTGCGAGATTATTCTTGACACTATTCCCACCACAACCAGAATTACAGGGGAGACAAGTAGTTACGTTGCACAACCAACGTGATTATATATTTGTCCGAAGACATCGATATGTTTTCAGAGAGAAGCGAGAAACGGAAAAGAGCGTAGTAGGACCGGATGGAAAAATCGTGGAAGGTGTAGAGGGGATTAGAGCTGGATTGCAGGAGCTGGGACCACGGTTTACGTTGAAGTTGAGAAGAGTTGATAAGGGAATTGGCAGAGCAGGCAGTGAAGGGGATGATGCTGTTCAATGGCAATGGAAGGCTGGAATGGAGAAGCAAAGAACAAGGTTCAACCTTTAGCCTTGTGGTACTTCATTATTGTACTCCCTAAACATACATAATTTGATTTTTGATACCCTCATATATACAAGTGCCACCCAACATGGTGTTCTTATCCTGCAAGTCTTCAAGTCCGGAATACTTCTAGTTGCTTGCCTCTTCTCCACCCTTCCACATATTCATTGTAACTCTTAGCCCATGAAGAGATAATCCACTACTTTGGAACAATTGAAATCACCGGCCTACTACGATCTACAGTGGTCATAACTTGTGAACTCACTCCCCTTCATCCAACTCGTCAATTTCTCCAAAGCGACGGGATCAATATATCTGTTAGTCTTAATAAAGACCGTCTCAAACGGATTCACATTGACCCCGAGATGAGGCTCTTCGATTAAACCATCTCCCATCTTCGTCGCTGTGCAAAGTTTCTTATATTCCCTTCTTATGTCAGATATCTTATCCTGCTTCTCGGCTACATGTTTTCCAGAACCTTTATGATGATGGCCATGATGACTGCCTTTCTTCTTTTTAGATTCCTCCTGGCCTTTTATACTACCCACTAGGTTAACAGCACACATGGTTGCTTCGACGCCATATCCCGCGGTATCGATAGAAACTGCAGCGCAAGTTGTTGATTCCAGGTACATATTATTCTGATTCGTCCAGTGCGAGTATGATGTTATTCGCAAGCTGGCGCGGTAATATGGTAAGCACATCTTGGGAAGGAAAGAGTTGTGTTTTCATTTCGACAGAATAAGCAGCCCAAAACATAGATTGGATGGGTTGGATGTTGTTCTTGCCGGGGATAATTTTGTAAATATCAATTTCGCCATTCAAGATGAGAATGAGGTCGGCTGCATCATGGAGATCATGATCGTTGAAATACTGGACATTGATTCTAGCTTCAGATGACTGAAAGGCATGTAAAATACGTGGCTCTTCATTTGACGCAGAGGGCTGGATAATTGCTGAAGCAGTCACATTTCCTTCTTAGGTGGACACTTCTTCTGCTCATTGGTTTTTGAGAAAGGAGTTTAACGCGAGTCAAAACATCAAGAAGTGTCTATTCAAAAAATGCTGACTGTATCCCATAGAGAGTGGCCAATTCTTGAGAGGAGAGCACACTTGCAGATTTCTTCAGAATACTCACGATGTCAGTTTCTTTGGCAATAACATAGTGGCATCAAATGCTACGGGAAGTGCCTGGCGTGTTTAACATGCTGTGCTACAAGCTATCCAGCAATGTTTTTGAATCTCAATGCTACGCTACCTGATCATCCCCAGATTGATGGAGCTCAGCAAAGCAATAGAAAAAAGCATGGAGCCAAGATCCCCCGATTGTCATATACGCAAGTCATTGATGACTCGAGCGTCGAGAACCTTCGAGACTGCACTACAACCTGTACTTTGGATATCGATAGCAAAACATGCTCCAGAAATCATCTGAACTGAAGAAATTCTGGTGGTGAAACAAGATTTCAACAACTGACAAAGTACTATGCAAAGACACCCTGTAGTTGAGGCGTTGGGAGCTTTCGTCAAATAGTTTTGAGTTGGTTATGATTCCATTATGCCTGAACTAGACTTCGCTGTGCTTCAAGTATTCAATGATGGAAAGCTTAAGAGATAACTTTACCTCATTCCCTGTACTCTGCATAAATCGAGGGCCGTTATCTATCCCTTGGAATCAAATGAGACTTGAAAGAGTGGGGTGACGTTTACACAAACGATTTCCTTCCAATCTTAGAGATGACTGCCTTATCAAACCAATCTTAACATTATCATCCCCGCGACGAAGAACCGGGAATTCAAGCGGCATGATGAACAAAACGACAAAACCAAAGATACCCAAGCTGAGACATGAATATTATACACTCTTTTAAATATTCGATATCAACTCATGAAATCAATATTTGAATTGAAAATAGAAGAGATATATTTATAAGCTTTTAGTTTATTGTTAGTGTCATACAATCTGGATTTCAATGTGAATGGATGTGGATATGATTATAAGATCTCAAGATGTAAGTAATTTCAACGCAAGATGATCGTTCTATCTAATTGTTAAGTGTACCGTCTTTTTTCGTCCAGACTCCAATTAGAGGATACCTAAATCAACAAGGCAAATAGCTTTGCCGTTATCACACTTCACTGTTAAAGCTTGCCATTGATGGTTATCGGGATATTTCATGATAACTAGGCCGCGGGGTAGTAGCCAGTGACAATTCAATTGTCGAATGAGAGCTCAGAGTTGGTTGTCATCATTGCATGTACTTGCTCTTTTGGGCCTCTAAGTGGAGAGTCCAGTTACACTGCATAATCTCATATCTATATGATCACCGGCCATGATGTACTTCGTGATAAGTTCGTTATACACCTTGACCACTTGAGATGTCTTAAAAACAGAGAGATCATCGCAATGGTTACCTGGCCAAACAACTAGTACCTTCTGTCGTCTGCTACGGTCAAAAGGTAAAAGTCAAACTTATTTCTACAATAGCTACCTCTCATTATCTCTTCTGCGGTTTATATTTGTGTCTTGTTTTACGATGGAGCACACCAATCTTCAACGTGGTGAACTGGACACACGCGCGGTCCCAGGGACCATTCACTTGGTAGATCTCGAAGGTGTGATGAAAGGGCGGCATGCATCTGCATCTCGACTACAAGATGTTGTCCTTGTTCCACCGCCATCCAGCGATCCAGACGATCCGCTAAACTGGTCGCCGAAACGGAAGATGCTATCAACAGCATGCATGTCCATGTATACTTTGATGGTTGGGATAGCATCTGCCGCAGTTTACAGTGTATTGGAGCCCATAAGTGAGGACACTGGCTTAACAGTCGATCAGTTGAACGCCGGCACGGGCTACATGTTTTTGTTTTTCGGAGTGAGTTACACTATTTCGTATGCTTCCTTTCACAGCATAAAACAATGGAAGGTCTAGAATGGTTAGGGAAGCATGGAAGAACGATCGAAGTTTGTCTCAAAATAGAGTCTAGTCCTTTCTTCCTTCCATCCAAAATAAAGTTGTTTTTACGGGATCATAGCAACATATTTGATATCTGAGTACCCAGTCGCTGATGTTGTACTTCGAGTCCAGTGGGGAACTTTAATCGCCCAGCCCATGGCGCTACAATACGGCAAAAGACCGGTATATCTGTTCTCTATGCTAGCAACTCTGGGGTCAGTAAAAGCTTAATCCATTCATTATATTGCTTGTAGAAGTATTGACAGATCAAGTACCATGCTATGGGTGCCGCATGCTACGACAAACTCTGCCTGGATTGGAAGTAAGATTTTACAAGGTGCTGTCGGAGCCCCTATCGAATCACTTTGCGAAATTTCGATTACAGATATTTATTTTGCCCACGAAAGAGGTTCCTATATGGGATTATATGCTTTCATGCTGGCTGGAAGTAACTTCTTGGCTCCAATACTTGTGAGTCGTCAAGAGGTGATAATTGTCCCTTATTTGAGCTTACAACTTTACAGGCTGGCTTTATTAATGACGGACAAGGATGGAGATGGGTGATGTATTGGTGTGCTATCTTTCTAGCCATTGGAT
The DNA here is from genome assembly GCF_013461495.1 of Botrytis fragariae. Lineage (NCBI taxonomy): Eukaryota > Fungi > Ascomycota > Leotiomycetes > Helotiales > Sclerotiniaceae > Botrytis > Botrytis fragariae. Next base: position 958,730 of record NW_023500986.1, read on the forward strand.
TTGTATTCTGCTTCTTCCTTATGGAGGAGACAAATTACGATAGGGCACCTCAAGAAAAGACAACTTCCGGAGACGACATACCTGGAATGGCCACACCAACAGAAGGAGTGCTCCAAGAGAAGTCTTCCGCTTCTTCAGGACCACTTGACCCCGAGAAAGGTACTTCTACCGATGTCTCAAGAGCAGCTGATCAGAGTACTGAGCTCAGAACCGTGCATTACAAGCCGAAGACATATATCCAAAAGTTGTCTTTAAAGGATAAGAAAAGAGATTTCAGGCTCTTCCGGATGATGATTCGGCCTCTTATCTTCATGTCTCTACCATCGATTGCCTACGCTGGATTCTCGTATGGCAGTAATTTAATCTGGTTCAACGTCCTCAATGGGACTGCCTCCTTGATTTTGAGTGCTCCGCCTTATAACTTTTCATCTTCCATGGTCGGATTATCTTATGTCTCTCCCTTGCTTGGAGTAGCTTGTGCTTCCTTTTATTCCGGAGTTATAGGCGATAGAGTCGTATTATGGCTCGCCCGACGCAACAAGGGGGTTCTGGAAGCAGAGCACCGCCTTTGGCTGTTCTCAGTATCCATAATTTTCATACCCGCCTCTTTGATCCTTTGGGGTGTCGGAGCAGCCCATCATATACATTGGTTTGGACTCATAGTTGCCATGTTCCTTATTGCTGGCTCAAACTGTGTTGGTCTTCAATTGTCTGTTTCGTACTGTATCGACGCTTACAAAGATTTGAGTGGTGAAGCCATGGGTATGTACCTTTTTCCATCATCCTGTTTGCGTTCCTCAAGTCCAAGCTAACGACTTTCACAGCTACTGTAATTATCATCCGAAATACAATGAGCTTTGCAATGGGCTACGGTGTCACACCTTGGGTTACTAATATGGGTTATCAAAATGCTTTCATTGTGGCTGCCTTTGCTGGTCTTGCTCAAGTTCTTACGTTCTTCGCGGTGGTTAAATGGGGCAAGAGTTGGAGAAATAACACGAAGGGAAGATACTACAAATACGTGGAGGAAAATGAGATTTTAGGAGTCACGCACTAGGAGAGTTAGAAGTACTGGCAGAGAGGAGATTATGAACAAGATATTAGCTCTCCTTCTGCCAGTCACATTTCCACAAACTTTGGAGTCGACTGAGACTCCAAGAGACATGTGACAATGAAAGGTTGTACCCATCACAACACTCGCAGTATATTGAATGTATTTCATTTGTTTCAACCTTGGCATTGGACACCAATGACCAGCTGCCACATCAAAATTGAACAATATCGTCCGCTCTTGCGTCCGCTCGACAGTATATATCTGTGGTCACGTAATCTGGATCGAATGCACTCACCAACATTAATATTTAAGTTGCGAGCCTGAGAAAACACGAGATGTAAATTTACACGACGTTTGTGCCCTCGCGCATCAAGGAGTACGGTGTTGGATTCGGGATCTCGGAACTTATAAGCATTATATTAAGTGGTGAGACTCGTCCGAACTCAGCTCTAGCTCAGTTGCACGAGGCCTAACTGCAGGAAATTTGGCGATCTCGGGAGGAAACAAGACACTAAGAATAGCTATCATCGGAAGAATAATGAATCGGAAGGTGCAACGGCTGAATCCATCCGCTACCTTATCAATGCCCAGGTACGCAAGGGGATTTGATTATGCTTAAACTGTGAAGGCTGTTGATTTGATTTGACCAAAGTGCCGTTTTCCGTTTGCTCATGAGTTGCCTTTGAATACGAGCTACATGACACGCTCTGCGAATGCTCCACAACAAATGTTCCAACTGGTGGAGGCTTTCGCGAAGAAAACAATCTTATTAGGGGCCAAAGGACGTGCATAACGCCAAGTCCTCGTCATCCGGGAGGAGCCATGACTGAGATGATCTCGAGATGACTTTGTTTTTCTCGAAAGCTTAAGCTGCAATTTCCACTGCAGGCCTTCTCCCATTCCACCACTTCCACCGATGGTAGAGGAGTTCCATATAACGTTGAAAGAAACAAGAAGAGCGATGTGAAAAGAAAAAGGAGGTTGTGACCAAAACATGCGTACCCAGCTATCACAAAATCATTGCATTTGTATGGCCGTCATGATTGGCACCACGAAGTCGGAAAGACCCCTTCATTCGAAATTTTCCGAATCATTAACATTCTTAGCACCAGTTGTAAGGGATCATGCAAGAAAGTCATGTACCGTGCGCACATTCAGCCGTCCAAAGAGATTTCTGGCATGGAAGCATTCATGTTCATCAACATTTCTACGCTTTTTTTTGTTATCAACTTGATCGGGCATGGTTCTAAGACCTCTCTTACCCCACTTACTATCCTTTCTACTCTCAGGTCATTGTGACCTACATGAATATTTTCTCTATACAGTATAATCAGTTCTTGGACCTGCATCTATTTGTAGGAACTATATAAAAAAAAAGAAAACCGTCCCATTTGTCTCATTCAGTGATGGGAATCATAAGATGGCTGCACAAATCCTGCATCCTTGTTGTGCATCTATGGTAGGCTGCACGTTGACGGTTGTACCCATACAAATCGGATTTACTCAGAGTTCTGACCCTAGAAAACTATGTTACTTTTACACACTTCCCTACGTCTCCACTTCTCTGCTCATTGTCGCTGCATATCAGGTCAGCTTGCCTCTGCTTTGGGGGTTTAATAGGAAGTCTATCTCCCTTTGCAACGTTCTTCATTTATTCATTGGTTTTTATAACCCTCACAGTCGCTTCAATTTCTTGAAAACAGTCTCTCCTTTATCATCAGTCTCGACATAAAAGCAGCTGGGTAGAAAGTTTCGCATCTATAATTTTTACTACATATAATTTTGCAACCAACTCATCTATTGAAAGTAATTACACGTCAAATTCCTTCAAGAAACGATCAACATGAAGTCTGTTTCGATCCTCGCCACTGTGGCCTTGGCTTCATTGTCAACCGCACATCCAGGACCTGCCATGCCAAAGTTGATGGGCGGCAGGGAATTCCTCCAATCTATCAAGGGTCGCAATGCCATGCCAGCCCCAATCACATCCCCTGTACATGTAGAAGAAAGATCACCTAAGGTAGCAGCAAGAGCGAACGATCCAAATACTTGCGGTCCAGGTGTTGGTAGCTGTGTAAATGCATGCTGCTCTCCAGAAGGGTAGGTACTTTTATCTCAGCCCTACAAACCTCAGCTAACGGATCCGCCAGATATTGCGGTACCACGGAAGAGTATTGTGCAGCTCCGGATTGTCAATACAAATACGGACCTCTTTGCGACACACTCCAAGCTCCAGCTGGTGCTTCCACAGCAAACATTGAACGCCCACACATTGGAACTGTTCCATATGGTGGAGCTGGCATTTACGATTGTCAAGTCGCTGGAGGTTTGTTTCCCTGGACTCTTTAGGGGTTTTGGAAGAGGCTAACTCATGTGTTTTGGTAGATATTGCATTTACCTTCGATGATGGACCTTACCTTTACACTAATGATCTCCTAGACAAACTTGCAGCTTATGGGGCCAAGGCTACCTTCATGATCACTGGTAACAATCTTGGAAAAGGTGCAATTGATACCACTGCAGAGTACACTGCTGTTATCAAACGTATGGTCGCGGAAGGTCATCAAATCGCATCGCACACCTGGGGCCACCAGAATTTGACATCCCTCGACCCAACAACGTTCAAGAATCAAATGTACTACAATGAGATGGCTTTCAGGAACATCCTTGGATATTTCCCAACATATATGAGACCTCCTTATTCCGAGTGTAACGCCACCTGCGGTGATCTCATGGCAGACTTGGGATACCATGTAACTTATTTCGATTTGGATACTGAGGGATATTTGAACGATGCTGCAACTCTCATCCAGAACTCCAAAAACATCTGGGACAAGGCCATTGCCAAGGCAGATGCCACTACAGGAAACTTCTTGGAAATCGAACACGACATCCATTATCAAACCGTCTACAATCTTACAGACTACATCCTCGCTTCCATGTACTCTCATGGTTTTAAGTCAGTTACCGTTGGGGAGTGTCTTGGAGATCCGTCTGAGAACTGGTACAGAAGTGGTAATGCTAGCGCTCCCGTTCCTACTCCAAGTAAACAAATCTCTGATGACGGTTCCTGCAATGCTGATATTACTTGTCTCGGTTCCACCTACGGAAACTGCTGTTCTGTCAATGGTTATTGCGGATCTACAGAGGACTATTGCGGTACTGGTTGTCAATCTGCTAGCGGGACATGCTCTGGATCATCTACGTCCTCAACTAGCGCAACTAAAACCTCAACTACCGTAAAGCCAACCAGCACTCAAAAGGTTTCAGATGATGGGAGCTGCTCGAGCTCTACCACTTGTAACGGATCTAGCTTTGGCAATTGCTGCAGTCAATATGGATATTGTGGAAGTACTACCGATTATTGTGGTACTGGATGTCAAAAGAGCTTCGGCACTTGTACTTAGGGGGTAACTAGATGAGCATGGAATGGAGGTTGGAAAAGTTTTTACTTTCGCTGTAAATATAACACTATGGAGGGAATCGGGATAATTTTTATGACTACAATATAATGATTGTTTAATAGATCTTTCAAACAAAATCAAGCACAACACCAAAGACTACTATATATTTGACCTCTTGGTACACCTGGTGAGCATGGCCTGGCTTCTAGCATCCTCTCAACATCATAAGGTTGTTTCATCGCTCCTGATCCAACTCTCGTCTGAACCGCGACTGTGAAGGTCCATTCGCAATGCATATCTCATATGAATGAAAATTTCAACAGCAGACAAGTGAGAGACGCAAGTCAAACCGTCGGAGACTAAATACACACCTCCAACCATCTTAGATCTGACGGGACGAAATAAGTTGGCACATCAAAAATACATATCCTTTGCCAAATTCGATACAAGATCAGACAGTCAGTATCCTGAATTGCCGTTTTCACACCATACAATAGAATCGTTTATTAATTGATTTGACCATGAGATTTCAATGTCTCTAGGATTCCCTATTGTTATTTCATAATCACCGAACTGCCAGTGATTCTCAAAATTTCAATCAATCGAAGTGACTTGGTACACCACTCTTTATTGCGCAAGTCGATGGCAAACCAATGGAACGCTAAACTCTAACAGGTAAAGCTTTTACTAAATACACACCATTATTTACTCAATTTTATCTGAAAGAAAGCTTCGAACAAAAAATGATCCTTCCTCGATATCAATACCTGATAAACTCATCGCAACTCAAGTCCCCTACCTATATCCATATATATACCTCCCATCTTCTACTCATCGATCATCTTTCGCAGGTCATAATTACACCAAAGAGGACTTTCTACCCTTACTCGTTAAGTTCTAGGTCCTATCGTGAACATGGCAACTCAAGCGGCGGATTCGCAGATTAATCATGCGGATGCTATCAATTAGTGCGTATTGTCTCCCTCCTGATATCTCCCCTCGACATCTCCTTCGACATCCCCTTCAGTGTTTTCTTTGAGAAAATGAATGAGTAGACAACAAATATCGATGACAAGTGAGCAGAAAAAAAACTGACAAAACACATAGCTGGGAAAGCATAGAAGCAAGTGATGATGGAATGTTGGGTGGCTTTCCGTATATCAGTCGAGTGGATATACAGGGATCAAAGAACTTCTTAGGGAAGCTGGGGGTAAAGGGTGCGAAACTGGGGAGGGCGGTGGATTGTGGGGCGGGGTGAGTTATTCTTTGTTGTGGAAATTTTAGTCTCTTTCCTAGGCGCGAATTAAGTCGTCTTGTGGTGTTTTCGCCGCGTAGTGTCTTTTCATCAGCTGATCAAAGATGAGAGTGCAGCGACTGAAAGTTCAGTACTGTAACCCGAATGAAATTAGTGATCGGGGTTATTCGTTGGTCATAGAAGCTAGAACATATATGAACTAACACGGCTTCCAGAATCGGTCGAATTACAAAAGCATTGCTCCTTAGTGTTGCTGACACAGTGGATATTGTGGAACCAGTAACGAAGTTCTCTTCTGCGCTTATAGACCAACCTGGAGTTGGCCAAATATACTCAGTTGGCCTCGAAGCGTGGACACCAGATTCAGAAACCAGATATGACTTGATGTGGAACCAGTGGTGTCTGGGACATTTGACAGACTCTCAACTGGTGGAGTATCTTCAGAAGTGTGGAAAGATGTTGAATGAAAATGGTTGGATCATAGTGAAGGAAAACATGAGCACGCATGCTGGCAATGATATGTTCGACGAGCTGGATAGCAGCGTCACTAGGTATGTGAAAACCATAAGTAGTTGGGATATCAAGCTCACATGAAGCGTTAGAACTGATGAGAAATTCCGTGCACTCTTTGAGAAAGCTGGCCTGAAGTTAATGAAGACGGAACTGGCGAAAGGTTTCCCGAAGGGATTGTACCCTGTCAGGATATATGCATTGAAACCGGAATGAATATCAAACATAGCTGCCATAAAATTCTCGACATATTAAAAACACTCCGCCTACCACACGACATCATAAAAGTACCGGTTACTTGACAACTTCATATGGCTTGAAGGGGCAATGCATGTCAAGGAGGGTATTCTGGACCAATGATTCTACTCTAGAACATAGATACTAGAGAGTCCAGTGCAGATTCTACTCGTCTATCACTGGAGTAATTTGTCACACTGTATAAGAATAGGAACATTATTCGTTCTCAAATGAAATGAGTCTAAGAAAAGTCGCTGAGCTGTTGAGGCAAATATATTCTCGAAAAGGTGACTCAAATCAACCCTATAAACTTTCGATCTCAATTTGGCAGGTGTGAAGCTCAACATGTTCTTACCAGCTACAACTACGATGATGTTCCTTCTCGGAATGGTAGGCAGTCGACTATTTGAGAAACTCCTGGGCATCTTCAATCTCCTGGTTTTTATGTTTTCATTGCTCACACCACTTTCTCATCTCCAAATATACAATATGGCCCCACGATTGATTCCCCTTTTGCAGATCAGTTTTCTTGGTATAATAATTGTTATTCTACGATTTATCATCCTCCCAGCAAGCACTTACGTGCTCGAACTAAGGACCCCAATTATCTCCATCGGGCTCTCCCTTGACGAGTGGCAATTCTTCACGTTCAGAATCGAGCACCAAAACCCAATCAGTACAGGGATACTTCATTCTTACGGGATAAAGGTTGGCCTTCGAAGATTTTATTTCGAAGTTAACCATTTCTATAAAGGACGTCAGTTGATCTCAGTCATTGTTCTGATTTTTCTCGCTTGCTTATTCGTTATACTTGTGTAGATCTGCGAGGACGATTGTTAGGACCGCAAATTTCGACGGCGGTGATCACCCTAAATTAGAAGTCTATCGCACTTTTTGATTCTAGGCTTGACTGTACCTCTTGTTGTTTTTTACCTTGTTGAGTTTTTGAAACGGCGTCATTCTTTAGTCTCTTTGCGTGAGTATCTGTGAATGTCCATTCACTTTCCTTTGCATTATTATCCAAATTCCAATCTTTCTGCTAAAGCGAGTTCAGCAGTTAAAACGGACGATATGTCGGAAATCAAAGCACAGGATCGAAAGAGTTCGAGTTTGTCTGATCGAGGAGACTTTGTGAAGAGAAGAAAGATAACAGCAGAGTATTGTGAAGCTTGGGAAAACAGTGGAAAGAGATTCGATCGTATTAGTGTGTTTGCAGAAGTGGAAGAGAATATGGGTCGATTGGCCGGTACAGCTTCAAATCACTCATTTCAATCTTCACCACCTCGAAAGAACAGATTTCTAAGAGAGATGAGGAGATATTCATCATCAAGACCTTTCCAACCTGAGACTGCCAAACATAAGTCTGGCGAGTCGATAGATAGGGTGGATGAATAGCGTTTCTAGTATTCTAATTTCATCTTTGGTGCCGACTTTTGGGCACAATTCAGCGGATGTCGGTTTATTGAGTTATAGGATAATGGGGAATTGCATGTCAGGGTATGGGATTGATATTATTGGCGACTGGTAGGAGGGCGTGTCTTACTTGAACGATTTGAAGTTGTCATCAGCGGTGCTGTCAGGGAGGTAGATTACATGATCAAGCAGCATGAGAAGGAATTGGAATTGTTGTACAGAACCGTTAAAGGAACCCTTATTTGTCACGACAGTATGTTACTAGGATCGGCGAGAATGTTCATAAGTCAAATACACAACTTTATGGAATTATATGATGCTCATCTTTCTCAGACTATAAGATGCCCTTTTTTGTGACATATATCTTAAAGCTCCCATATTCAAGGCTACAGCATTTCCACAGGATTACCTTTGCTTGCGGAGAGAATTTGTTGAGGATAATCATGCATCAGCACAATGCAAGCAGTCCAAAAAAAACCGTTCCGACATAGCTAAAAACCTCCAGCTAGAATCCCAGCAAGCTTTTCATTCCTCAACCTGTTATCCACCCCAGCCACACTTACTACTCCATTTTTTGACATTCGCATACTGTGTATCGCCTCGCTGGTGGCCAACTCTAGCGAGCGATTATTGAGATATAGTTCCACGTTCTAGACCATCAATCCATTTATCTAAACGTCACACATTTGGTCTGGGTACAACCATCCTTGACACCCCATAATACAAATTTAGTAAGGCAGGTATGTATTACTTTATATAAAGCTATCTCAGGGAAGAATTTTCCTTCTCGGAGTTTGTTTGGGTGTGAGGGAGTTTGTGTGTATGTGGTTGATCTATCGGGGAGATTGTCTGAAAACAGATGGAGCGTTGGAGGTTCGATGAGATGTAGATTTGGTGGATGGGTATGGGGATTGAGACATTTTTGGTGAGATGTGAGAGGCTCTTTTTCTTTCTCTGTATGTTGGATTCTGAATACCTATGAATAAAGGAGCTAGTGATTCAAAATTAGAGTTGAAATTTCTGGTAGCAAAGACGGATCTTCGACGCATGGAATATTGTGATATTTGAGTATCTTGTTACGTTTATCTTGCAAGTAAGGTAATTCAGTCAGTCCATCAGTCATCGTGGCAAACACCTTTAGTGGTGACTGTATATGGTAAAGCATCGGATTTCGAGAATGTGAGGTGAGTTGTATGATTCATATCTGAATGATTACTTGAATCTTCTGGAAACTGCGAATGGTTGTTCCGCTGGCATTCTGTCTATGTTTGTTAAGAGTGCGGATTATATACTGATAGAGAAAGAAAGCTAGATGGTGTAGATAGGATAATTAGCTTTTGACTCAGTATTACAGTATGGCTCTTTCATTATCATTCATAATTCGAATAAGGTTTCCAAGGATTGCAGCTACCTGCACCCGAGTTCTGAAATTCCCACTTACAATTCATACTGCAAATAAGATTCCTATATCAAAGCCAGCCTCCAAACAGAAAAAAGAAAAATGACTTCCAATTCATTAAACTATCATGTTGTAGTCACCCGCTCGTTCCTGCATATAAGCTCCACTTCCAATCGAAAAGCGGGAAGTGAGTCTCCTGTTCAGGTATTGATATGTAGATGTGACTCTGTGGGTTAGGATTTCTGTAGATTGAAAGTTTTGTTATGCTTGGGGGGGAAGAAAAATTTGGGGATGTTTTAGAGTGGGAAGATGAAGTTGGGGCGGAATTCTTGGAGAAGGCATGACTGGAGAATCGTCTTTCTACAGATAGATGGAGAGATGAAGGAGATGATGTTGGGTTTTGGTGTGAGGGGGCAGTTTTACAACAGTTCACTGCTGGTCAAGGGATATAAAAATTAATGTCGATAATACTACAGTACTCTAGTATGAATGAAGATTTCGAGTAGCAATAAAGCAATTCAAAAACCACATGATATGTTAGTAAATACCAGCTCGTAAAGACGATGCACCTCGCATTCATCCCATGTAAGAATAGATTTCTAATCTTCTCTCAACGTTGAGGGTGAACTCACAAGCTACGACACATGATTCAGCTTAGGTAGTCTCCACTTCCCTTCTCTTTGAGCCGCAGCAAGGCATCCTGAGCATAGAGTATAAGCAGCTCACTCAAATGTCTATCCCCATTTCATCTTGCATCTCAGGCATACAGGTAGTACAGCCCCAATGCACCAAGTCCTCCATCTATCCACACCTAAAATATCTCGTAACAACAACCTCAAACCATCCCAACCCGCATCCTCAAGAAAACTCTTCCTCACACCGACTATTTCCTTCTCCCAATCCCCCTTCTAAATTAAAACCGAAACCAAGAATTTTTTCCAGAACGAAAGCTTCTAGAAATTTTCCAGAGCGCCGACTCCATATATTTGAAGATTTTGACATGAAAAATTTCCACCACCATGTCATATCTGTGCGTACCCAGCTCTCTTCTTCACTCGAGAGTTCCGGGGTCCAGAAGTGGGACATGCGAGCCGGGCCCCGGCAGACGTTCCACTAGAACAATATGATAGGATAACTGCGTGCCCAGCTACTGACCAAGGAACAGGAACAGGAGTTAAAATCTAATCAAATGCTTTTTGGATAACCAATGGAAAGACGTTGGAAAATGGTCGCGTGAGCTCTTTTATGAAACAAATGATGGGTAAGGACTAAGGTAGAGCTAGTTATGCCAAGTCAAAGGCTTTCATAGCCAGCGGTTAGCCTCGCAATTTGTCTTGGTCCACACACAGTAATAGATCCACAGGGCTGAGGAAACTTTACCCTAGTAGCCTTATGCCCAATATGATGTACATGGATATGTTTGGTCTAGAACTTTGATGAAATTCTGCTGATTCATATTGAATATAATTTTTGTGAACAATCGATTGAAAACAGTAATTTTCTGGATATTTTGAGAGAAATGGACCACATAGACTCATCTCGCGAACAATATTACCAGTGTTCAACGTAAATAGACAAATATGTCATAGCATAGAATCCACAGATGCATGCCCTGTAAACAATCACAAGCCTCGATATCCTTCTCACCAGCTTCACAAAGAAGGAAATATACGCAAAACTCGCCAGTGCCCGTTACTCACAAGAAACAAGCATAAAAAGGTAACACCCCTCCCTCTCCACTCGGAGAATAAAGCCATCTTTCACTACGGTGTAGTATTCCAGAAGTAACGAACCACCAACCATCGTGACAACATTCCTAATTCAGATATGTTCCAGGCATGAAAAGTGGCGAGCAAATCAATGACCGAACTACAGACCGCATTTTCTCCACTGTTTGCTGGGGATGCACTTCGAGAAAACTTCTCTCAAGGTAGGAGGTAACTGGAAAACATGATTCCACATCAATTTTTACCAGGGGAAATATTTTTATTCTTATTTTAATCACCGCCGCGAAAAAAAGCTGAGGAGCTATGGCCACCCGCGAGATTTTCATCGTATAATTCTCCGGAGAGGGCGACGCGTGAGTGGTTCACGATATTTGAGTCCCATGTTCTTGGGCAGCCTTTCTCAAAGCCTGTTGTGGCTGGGTCTGCACGTACCTAGAAACTTTATTGTATGAAAAATTTCTGATATTCCAGATTGAGACGTAAATCGGTAGATTCGTGCTGAGCATATAGAGAGGGGGAAAGTCGTCACATTTTATAAAAGCTCTTTTGAAGATCGTAGTGTTGTACATTCGTTTGGACACTGTAGCGAACGCACATTCATTCGTGGGAGACGAGCATTCATTCTTTCATTTTATTTCTGAAGTTTAGCAAGTAAGAAAGGAAAAGAATAATTAATTTCATAATAAAATAATCCTCAAGTCACAAGATCGGGAATCGAAACTTTTCAACGCTTGACCACCCACACTCAAATAATTCCATGAAATTCGAGTCTCGATCTCCCCACATCGTCGTGGCCCCTTCCACCGGCGCCCGCATCCTCTGTGTTGACGACTACAACGACGGCCGCGGCGTTTTCGTACAAGCCTACCTCGAATGTCTACGTCTCTGGCAAGCCAACTGTTCCCCAGACCGCCGCTGGATATTCAACGACATTTCATCCGCGGGACTCTATCTCGCCACCGATTTTAGCAAAAATCATCGTTCACTTCTCCGGCATGAGCTCCGCAGACCGAAGCAGGAAGATCGAAGCAACAATTCTCTCCACGCATTCCAACAATCCAAAGCATGTGATAGTTCCGAAAAGCGCGCCATCTTAGCGCGCGTAGGAACGAGAGAGATGAGGGGAATCAATCGCGAGGATTTCGGGACTAAGGATATGATTATTTGTTTTGATCATGGGGATATGGAGATCTTGGCTTCGTTACGTGATGAAGCGGAGCGGGAAACACGCGAGTCCCAGAAAGCGAAGATTCATTATATACCGCTTGGCAAGGGATGGGAATATGATTTAGATGCTTTTGCGTGGGCAAGAAAAAATGTCCGACAGTGGGCGACCAAGTACTTGAGATTTAGAGAGCCAGCTGAGTTGATTAGGAATGGAAGTTGGAGAACGATGCAGGTGGTGATTAATGAGTATGAGTGGATAGCTTTGGTGAAGGACCACGAGAGGAGATTAAGAAAGATTGGAAAGGGAACAGAATGTGCTTTTCATTTTGGTAGAAGCGATTACGGGAAGGTGGTTAGTGTTACTGGGGGCAGAAGAGAAATTGAAGTTGCGGCAAGGATGATTTTGGAGAGCTTCTAAGCTGTCGAGTTTCTTTCTGAGCAGTGTTCTTTTTCATATTTTCTTTTACAAAAGTTTTTGCTGGGGGTTTTTTTGGGATCAACGTTACCATGACATAGATTACATCATATATAGATTTAGACTAGACTTGTGCTCATACCACTGGGTACGAATCGCAAGATTCGAAAAGTGGAAAGAGATACGGCTTGTAGATATAGTTAGATTTCCATTGTATCGGGATAGGGGAATCAGTACCCGACGGAAAACAAAAGTAAAAATAGATGGTTGAAATTTCTCTTATTTGACAAATTGCCTTTGATCTGCAGAGTGAGTGCCTTTTATATAGAACAGAACCAAAACTTCCACTTGGAGCAAAGGTGTAGCGAAATAACTAGTCGTGGACGTGCAAGCTTATGTGAAATATCATTGAAACCGATGTTATGTGATTCAGGGTAGCTATGGACCCTTTAAAGAAAATGGTTTAATTGAACAAGCCGAATTTCTATGATATACATCCACTAGTACGCCAACCGAAATAGCCAGATCCTAATATTTCCAAACGCCAATCTCCATATACTTCCGTAGAGGTATGTCATCGTCCATATCTCCCTGCCGATCATGTATTCATGATGCATCCTTCGCTAATATAACACATAAATCTATAATTCCGTACACCATACCCCATGTTTCTCGCCATGTTGATTAGTCGGTTCTTTCTAGTTCTATTCAACTTCATTGTCCATCTTTCTTGTCCTTCACAAGCTCGCCTTTCCGATTGTCGCCTGGGCATCTCTGCCTCTCCAACTTCATTGGCATTATCATCGCCAACTCGGGACAATACTCGAAAATCTTCTTCCTCTGATCAGGGTCTCTCCAGACATCCTCCGGAAGCACCTTCCCTCCATCTCGTACATGAAATCCCATAGGCCTCTCATGATATCTGTCTTCGACCGAGAAATGATCTTCCTTTTCACCGCTGGCTACTCGTGCTCCTGGCAATACCGTGATACGTTTCCCATACCACTCATCTTCGGGGGCCGTATCGTTAATTCGGGATTGGAATCCGAGTATCCTTTTCACAGTGGAAATTCTTCGGAATGAAAGCCCACCATTGCCTGCGAAGTGATCACCGGCGATTCTATACGAATGTGTTAATTTTCGTTCCCTGAATGGTAGTAGATTGCTTGAGAGCAAAGTATCTCTCACCTAGGAGCGCCAGCCCAATCATAGTCTAGCCAATCATTCAGACTTTCTTCCGAATTTCCACACATAATACTATCCGACTCATATTTGAGCAACCATTCGACCTCCGGCATAAATTCATCATAGAATCGAATGTCCGTAAGCACCCTAAAAATATCCTCCTTACTATCCACCTTCCACGGCTTTGGAAGAACAATCAAATCGAGCTTTCCATTAGCCTTATGATATTGTGTTGCGAAACTGCGGGATACAACTTCGACACTCTTATTCGTGCCGATAAACACAAAACGCCAATCCGGTGGCACAACAGAAATCATATGTAGGATTTGCGGGACGAGGTGAGGAATAGTTCTGCCTTCGATGAGAAGCGCAACTTTGGAGGCATTGAATTGCGCGCGCGGGTCATGGTTGGGATACCAGTCTACTTTGATGGCGGGGATCTTCTCGGCGGCAGATGATAATTGGTTTTTGATGTGTCCTTCGACAACTGGTCGATAGCGTGGGAGGAAATGTGCTATCCACCATCTAGATATGAAGAATTAGAATTTGTTCTCTGGTCTGCGGAGTATGTTTGGCTCTGCAGACAGGGCTAAATTGGGCGCAAGACTTACGTTGCTATCAGTGCTACCAGTAACAGAATTCTGGTTTTATTAATTACCAGTACTCCATTACCCAAAGGACTAGACCGAGAGGGCGACGACGACATTATTTCGCACAGCAACAAGAAGAGGAAATACAGCTTCAGTAAATTCAAAAAAAGTGAATGTCAAAAACCCAATTCGTTTTCCGCAATAGTAATACAGAAACGAGAAACTCCCCAAAGATCAAGACATAAGAATTGCAACCGGATTAGAATGGAGAAATTGATTCGACCTGCCACCTTACATGGATGTGCATGATGACGCCTCTTCCAATCCAGACACGGTAGATTCATATACCAAAAGAAGGAGACTCAATGGAAGAGATATGATGTGATATGGGACGAGAAGACAGGAAGCTGGATTACGATTCTCCCCAGCCAAGAGATTTAAAACGTGGTTGGGGTATTTAATATTATGGAGGGCGTGTTCTGATATGCCCCAATATTTATTATCTATGCTCTTGCTGGCTTGGGTCGGTGTTCATACTGATCCCGACATCTACAATCCCTGCGTGCATCTTTATGATGGAGATTTAGGACACTACCAAAATCTATGATGGGAAATATATCTCAACTGTTGATTGTTCTTTTTGAAGATATAAATACATATTCTAGGTATATAGGTACATAGCCACCATATTCTCAATTGGGAAATAATATATTCATTGGGATTGCTAGCTCCGGTGGTGTGGGTAAGAAAAGATATCATTTTCCGGAGAGTTCCTGTGGGGGGTTGCTTGCAAGACATGATGGCTATTATGAGGAATGTGGGAAGCCCCTTCATTTAGACCTTTGGCTTCCCGCCACTGTGAAGAATTTCTTTTAACAGTCAATAGCGATAGTGCGGTGGAAGTCTAAGAGACAAGTAGCAACAACGATCATAAGGTTATGCAAAACTTGGAAGAAAAATCACAAATAATTGAAACTACTAATTAGTCTATCTAAGCACCAGTGACTCCATGTCATCTACAATAAAGACCCTTTTGACATGAAATAGCCGAACCCCTATCCTTATTTACCACTCATGCCATCCCATATTACCATCCCACTCCTCCATTTGCAAAAGTTGGAAACTCCTTCCCGTGATGCGATACAGAACATAATCTATATTCCGGACACCAATCAAGTAATTTATCCATCTGGTCCTCTTTCCACTTGTGTACGCGATGTAGTCCCAATGGGTGTGGGTAGTCGATTGATTCAACACTGAATGTACGTGTGACTTCTTCGGTGGGCATATTGACTGCGCCATCTTCTTCTGGATCAATGCCAATATTTTCTTCGTCGCCTTGTAGCTTCCGTAATCTGGAATATATCATTAGTGAGTGTATATGAATGGAAGAATCTTGTCATACTTTTCTTGATACCATCGATCTTCTGCCAATTCTTCCTCTGGTTCTTCCTCTTCCTCCTTCTTCTCTCTCTTGCTGTTCTGCTTCACATTCTCCTTTCGATTTCCGTTCACCTGCGCTTCCTTATCAACTTGCTTGCCTTTCTCTTCTTTCTTGGTGACCTCTTGATTTTCCACCTCTGATTTATTTCTCTCGTCTTCCAGCTTCTTCTTGATTTCCTGGTCCATTTTCTTCTTCTTTTCTTCCTCCGATTTCTTCTTCTGAGCTTCTTCCTTTTTCTTCTGCTCTTCCTCCTTCTTTTTTTCTCTTCTTTTCTTTTCTTCTCGTCCTCTATCCTCTTCATATCGTCAGCAAAGTCCCAATTCTCTAAAACCCTCAACATGCTACTCCTTTTCCTCATGCTCAATCCTCCCCTATGACCCTTATCCTTGACAGGCGTTCCAACCAAGTCATAAGCAAAGAAATCATCCACGCTCGTTGCAGCATTAGAACACAACATACTATCGCTATCAAAAAGTAGGATGTGCTCTGCCGGTGCGAGGTTCTCCCATAACCATGTATCTGTCATGAATTTGTTTCTTGCTTTGAGGTCTGTGAAAAGAACGGTTTGTGGGAGATTTCGAATTTGAATGAGACCTTGTTTAAGGTATCGCGAGAGTGCCGCAGAGGTGGAAAACCGAGCAACGTCTTCGATTGAAGTATATATAAGTATGGGCCATGTTGGACCGAGGACACTGCCAAAGTGCAGGACTAGAGGTATAACATCGGGACGATAGCTATCTTCTATTATCACCGCCACTTTATTGAAAATTGTTCCGTTGAAGTAATCTCCAAATTCATCCGTTACAAGATTCGCTTGTGTTGTAGCATTTGAATTGTCCCCAGAGAACAAATTTGGAAGGGAAAATGCTAGTTTGGATGAGTTAAGACTTTTCGTGTGATTCGAATAAAAGTTGATGGCATCGTGGTTCGGACTGGAGAGTTTGACTGTCCAAATAATTATGAGGAGGATAAAAGCCCCAAATCCGATATTCCGAGCTTGACGTTGCTGTATATCGACCGACATCACCTGTGACACTGCCCTCGTATCTGAAGAGGTTTTGATGGAAGAATTTCTCAAAATACCAATGAATGTATCCTTCTACAAACAGTTCTAAGAAGTCTGCCGAAGCATCGAGTCGGATATGTATGACCTCTAAAATGTAATTGACAAGCTATGAAAGCCCAATTGACGCTGAAAAGGATACTCTTCTGCACTTGCAAGAAAAGGCTTGGTTATGAGAGAGGACATGTCAAAAAATAATTAATGAGGTCTCACATGCTTTCGGCAAGATGAGAAAATATGTATGAGAACGATCGTCACGAGTTCTTGCTTTTCTCCTTGGTTCTAATGAGGCATTCTCAGGGCAGAACTGATATCCAAAAAGCCATCTTTCATACTTTGATAAAGGCGTATAGCATAGAAATCTCGATAGTGCAAGGAGATACTCATCAACTTTCACAACATCCTTTTTCCTAAAATCGATGTCGCCAACAAGCCGTTTCCCTTACGACTCAAAGACCAGGCATTTCATAAGACATCGTGGAAATTATAATTTCCGAAAACAAACATCAGTAGTTGAATCCTGCAAGCAGATGGTCGTGGCATTCAAAATCAGCCCTGCTTCGGAATTCTATATGCCACAAAAACATCAAGCCAGGGAGATCGACCACATCCATCTCCCCCTCATTTCATCCCGCATCATATCTCAGCACATCTCAAACGAGCTGATTTCTTGACCGGGCGAATAAGCCACGAAGGAAGGAGAGGACACAGTCAGCCTTTATCACAAACATATGACCGGAACGAGACGTCAATTCCGAAAGGATGTATGATCGGATATGATCGATTTGATAGGAAAAGACAAGAAAAGAAAGGAAGGAAGAATGAGCCCTGCTTGTGATTTCCCGGTTTGATAGGGTACCTAAAAGCGTGTGGGATTACAAGGATAAAATAGAATCGAACATACGCAATCAGTTCTATCGTTCCATAGGGTGACTAGATACGATGATATGCGTTAGATGGATATTTCCCTCACTAGCGGGTTATTAAGTGCCACTATGCATATAATATTTACCGGACGATCTACTAATTAATTCTTGTTCCACCTAAGCCGAAGCTAGGACACTATCAAGATACCAACTCTGCCATCCCACGCTTTTCAGTCTTTATTTATTGATACAATAATGTATGTAGATCCCTTTTCCTCCATGTTACTCCGTACTAGCAAAGAACCCTTGAATGTATGGTAGTATCCGCTCCTTTCAAAATGCTTCTTATCCATTCACAACATCACGTTCAAAATTTAAAACTGCAGGCCGCGTCATGCTAATGATGAATTTCTTATCGCTATGATTTGACACTTTTTGTCCTACAGGAATTCGTGTATAACATTGGATTTCACTATTCGCCAGTTATCAATTTGTATATGATCGAATTGCTCAGTTCTCGGTCCTCCAAGTTGATACCTGTCTGGAGCTAAGAGCTTTCTGAGCCCATTGCGGCAAAATCGATATCAAAAATCACAATCATGTCGTCGCCAAATGGTGGGATGACTGTGGAGGATATATGGGCCATCACATCTTCAACTATGGTGGTCGCATGGTCGAAAACCACGAGACGGCTGCGGGTTGTTGGTGGTGTATTTTTATTTTTGTAAGTAAAGCCCACATATTGTTTTAAACACATGCAATGTACTAACACCATGTTCTTAATCAAGTATTCTTTCCGTTCTGCTTTTTAAACCGTCGATACCAGAACGTCCCTCACTCCCCTCACTACCCACGATCCCCAAAGTAACTCTTGACTATGGTGCACCGGGACCCTCCCAGTTCAATCAATCCAAAGTAGCACTTCTGATTGAAAATCGCGTCAATCCAATTCTTTCTCCTCTCGTGTTACATTTCATGTCAGTCGTACCTCCCGATTGGCGTTTCCGCTTTATGGGCAGTCTTGAATCCGTCGCGCTTATGAATACCAGCCGGGCAATTCGCCAGCATGTCAAATCGGGAAAACTCGACCTGACGTATATTCCCGCCAACATGTCCACCGGATCCCAGGAAGAAGTCAGCAGATTCCTGACGAATCTATGGCTCTATGAGACTGTTCTACAACCTGCAGAGTGGTTACTTGTTTTTCAGACAGACAGTATGCTCTGTGCAAATAGTAGACAAAGTCTTAACAACTGGCTGGATTACGATTGGGTAGGAGCTCCCTGGAATCCTAACGGGAAGTTTGGAGGAAATGGAGGGTTGAGTTTAAGACGCGTGAGCGCCATTGTTGATGTTCTCCGTAATCAAGTACGGGTAGATGACTCAGAGGCAGAAGATGTGTGGCTTACCGATCGATTGGGGCATCGACCTGGGGCCAAACTTGCAAATGGAACGACTTCACTCACATTCTCGGGAGAAATGTACAGTGGACAAGGAGAGCGAGTTGCTGCCGAGAAAAACAAGGGGAAAGGCAATGATGGGACAAAAGTTGGTGGGCTGATTAAGGGAGTTGATGATTGGAGAGATGGATTTTATGAACCGATGGGTTATCATACTGGTGGGAGTGGAGTCACACTTCATGCTGGGATTTGGGGAACACCCGAAAAGAGAAAACATATTTGGGATTATTGTCCTGAGGTAAAGATGATTTTCAAAATGGACGCCGCCAAATATGTTCCAGGGGATTGCAATTCGAATTGGAAACGATGGGATATGGGGCAAGAGGGTGTCGATCAGGTAGATGAGAATGTGGAAATCATTGAGGGAGTGGAATATCCCATGTTACCACCAGGTTTAGTACCTTGGTAACGCGAGTAGGAAATTCCTTCACGATACTTTTTCATCAACCTTTACTTCAACATTATTTTCTCCACATGTTTACTGGCGCGTCGTGAGTTGGGATGGGATATAGAATATGGGGCTGGGTAACATGACATATACATGGTCTACACATCATGAATCATTTTGCTTTTTCCGAAAGTGGAGCTGAAGCTAGGGCAAAGATCGGATTGGGCGGATATGATATCCATGAGATTATGTATCTATCTATTTAGAATGAGAATGGCGTCGGTTTCATACCCTTTCCAGGACGATCATTTCGTGCCATCTTTTTAAGACGTGGGTATTTCAAATACACGAAAAATCCCTCGCAAAACCCCCTCACCTAGAAAACTTCTCCCTTATCTCTAAGCCCAACACACACACAAAAAGCATACCCAGCTACCTATTCCTTACATGCGAATGTCACTCCAGACTCACCAGTAGCTCTGTTTCTTTCCTCCCTTACATACAGTAAGAATCAACGTCTCAGCCATAATTCGGGTGGCGCGGTGTAGCGAGATTCTTCCTTCGATGCCGATGTTACTCTAGGGATGGATGCTACACCCCGGACGCCGCATTTGAGGTTGAGGTTTGAAGGATGTTGGTTTTCGAGGTAGGGGTAGGGGTAGGGCAGACAGGCGATATGGTTTATTGAGATGGGATTGTGAAAGGGGGATTAGATTTCTATTTTTGGATGGGTAGTTGAGTTCCCAATATGGTGAGTGAGATGAAATAGGTAGGTTGTATTCATCGTAACATTATTACTTTACATTGTTGGAATTTGAAATCTGAGGTTTGAGATTGGACTGTTAGATGTTCGGGATATAATGTCACTGTGAACAAAAATGAATAATCAAATACTTTGGAAATAACGCTTCAGAATGAGCAACTCAACACTAAGTTGGATATTTAAATACTCTGCATATTCCAGCCTAGATTTGAGTTTAAATTATTGGTGCCGATACCTATGTATCAATTTATACTTAGGAACACATTTTGAAAGGTAGTACATTTCATGCACATGAACAAACTCCATCTAAGTGGCTCCTCTATACCAAAGCGTTTCCATCTCATCATCCTTATTTCATCCCAGCCTCCTCTCAATCTTCATTTCTCACCACCCCACCTCCAAATATCTCACAAATATCCTCACAGGATAGCACAATCTACGTCTGCACATCATCTCGTAGTACGTAATTCGAAGCTTGAGGTCTTATCTTCTGACAAGGCTCTCATCTTCAAAGAAAGGCGGAAAATTATCCAAGGTCATTTGTCCTGTCGTTTGCAATGAATAAAATGGAATATGAATTTTAAAATATCATAAACCGTTAAGTAGAAAGAAAGTTCCACTAATCAAAATCCACACACAAAACATCCAGCACATGAGTGACGAGGATTTCCAACCAACGAAATCAAATTCGCCATCTATTGAGCTATTAAAAGTCTAACCGTAAATACGCCTCCAGAAAGCTTGCACAACAACCGTTTTCCAATAACGAAAGAACGTCGACACAAAAATTGGCGTCGCAATCCCAAATACATAATAAGCCCCCCAAAGTTCACTCCTCACTTTCGTAAAATTTGCAAAAGCGAGAACCTTAGCCTCCCATTCCTCAGAGCTAATCTCCCCCCTCATCAACTGTTCCAGCAGCTGTGCATTCAGCGCCGCCTGATTAGTACTCGAAGCCACATGCGGACGAAATGTCGCAAGCGAATCACCCACGAAAAGTAATTTTCTATCAAACATGGAAGGTTTGGCGATTTCGCGATCGTTGACGGCGGAGATGAATGGTTTGGTGGTCTTTTGGACCATTTCGGCAAAAGACTCAGGGAGGATACCAAGGGCGAGAGCTTTCTGACGCTCCCATTTTTGGGGGTCTACCTTTCCAATGGGTAAGGTAGTACGGTGCCTATGCCCATCAATATCCGTCATCACGTCAATGTACTCCTGTGAGCTCTCAGGATGTTGATTGTACCAGACCCAATTGAGTTGTCGGTGGCCAGGGGAAGTATTTCCATCTTCACCGGGGATAGTATAACTGAGTAGCACACGATTAGATTTTGGATACAGGCATTTGAATGAAGCACGTACAGAACAATGTAGCCGCGCTTGTACGCAAAGAACGTCGTCTTGCACGCGAATGTTGCTTTGGTTTTTTCAGAAATCTCACGTTCAGGCGCAGTTCCTCTCCAGGCAACATACCCCGCATAACTATGCTTTAGATTTGGTTGCAAAGCCTGGCGTACTTTTGAAGAAGATCCATCAGCTACAAGGACGAGATCAGCGTGAACTGTTTCGTATATTTCAGTTCCCGTATCACGGCATTTGACAGTGACTAGCCCATCATTGTATTCGACTTCAGTCACTTCCTTCCCGTGTTCATAGATAGCCGCCCCCCGCCGCCCCGTTAGCTTGGGAGGTTGAGCACAAATGTCACTTGTCAAACCGTCGAAATTAGCTCTCATGACGTTATATAGAATCTTCCAGCTGGTCATTGCAATGGAGATATTCCACGTGCTTTTGACTTTGACATTTTGATCGAGATATTGGACATTTGGACTCGTTACAGAGTATGGTGTCTTTGTCTCGTCATATTTCTCAATGAAGGCTTGGACGTGTTCCATGGCAGCTATACCGGCTCCAAGACTCATTTGCTGAGAAGGGGATTGCGTTCGAGGATTCGAACATTATGTCCAAGTCTTCGAAGCACGATTCCATGGAATAGAGCAGTGAGGGAACCTCCAACCTGTTTGAATGACATTCGTCAGCATTTGAATCACATTCCGAGTTATTTCCTCACAATCACGACGCTTAAAGGATTCTCAGCCATTTTCGCAAAGTTCAATTCTTTTGATGGCGAGAGTGCCGTGTGATAGAATTGCACCGAATTGATCAAATCAGTCAGGGCAAGAGAAGAAAAGATTAACAACGTGTGGAAAACAGGTATGTGGATCTGTAGACAGGTATGAGGCACAACATACAATGTTGGTTTTCAGTGAATCTTCCCAACCGACACGCAGATTTTCTGACGATACGTCCCGAGGTGGTTTGCATCAGACGGCTATTCGACCAGATTGAGAAATGGCCGATCGGTTATCGGCATCTCTTTGTATGCATCCCTACACTTAAGATGATGAGAGTGCGTCTAGTGGTGTGATAACCGAATGCTTCCTCGAGCACTCACAGTAAGTCGTGTCCATGACAAGACGTACTATGATTGAGTCATACCAACATTACACCAATCAATTCATCCCAAAGATAAAAGGGAAACATGTTCCAGAAATGAAGTTCGAAATTGAGATTCTGAGTAATAGTGCTATGCTTGATATATAAAGCAAAAGGTAGCAAGCCTCTTCCCGCCTCTCAGCAGCATATCGCAGCACATCTTCAATCGAAAATACTTCTTGCGTGGTACACCACCTTAATGCTACCATTAACGAAGCCCAGCGTCTACATCCAGCTCTACCAACAGTTGGCCTCAAAGAAACCCCATTGAAGAAAGCAACCATAGCCGATACCCATGTACCAGGAAATGCCAAAGTTTGCATTCCACGATATGTCCTTGGGAGATGTAAATACATTTGTTTCCACTGCAAAGACTCAAAAATTTACCACACATACATAGTGCAAAACTCATGCGAGCAACCATTAGACTTCATACCCGAGAGGTGGTACTCGCCCCCAAAAATGGTAAAGGATAAATCAGGGCTTTCGCCATTCTTGACGGGTATGTTGAAGATCTCTTATCTCAAAAATATCAAGATTTGGCTAACCTTGAATTAAAGTAGAACACCTCAGCTATATTGACAAGAATTTGTCCCTCATGCAGCTGCGTAATGTTATCGCCACATTTATGACGAGATATGATATCAGTTTTGAACCAAATGAGGATGACCTTGCTGTGTGTAGAGATATGAAAGATCAATTCAACCAACATGCTGGAGAGCTGGACATCTGTTTCATCCCAAGGGCATTCAAGTAAGACATGTAGCGGGAAAGAATTTATGGGCGAGGGCATGTAAGAACATCTGCTCTGATACCACAATTTTATTATATTGCGCCACTTTAAGCCCAGCCGAGGGATGATATGGCGTTCCTGTTAAGCAAGGGAGTAAAAAGACACCTATCCATTAACTATTGTGAACCTGAGCCAATTAACATATATAGCAAACGCCACTTATTATCAGCTCAAAATCATGGTATCAGGGCTATATACCAGAAAACTTCCAGCTGAGAATATCAAAAAGAAATTTGTTGTATATGATATTAGTGAAAAATTAAGGAAATTTGTATGGAAGGGCAGGCTTGTGTGGCGGCAGAGGTGCTTTCATCAAGGATCTCTGTTCTTCGACATCTTGCCAACTCACTTTCCAGAGATTTCCAAGCCCATCCTGATAGTCAATAGTAATGGAATTGATCAGCACCATCTACCTAGCTAGAACAATTGAAGGACAGAAACTGAGGCACAAAATTCTCGAAGATCAGAGATAGAACATCATGAAACAGCATCAGTTGGTAACAACAGCTTCACCCATCCAACTGATACAACTGTTGGTTTATCCACAGATATTATCCAACTTTGGAAAAGACATTGCCAATACCAGAGTAATAGAAAAAGCTAGACGTTTGAGTAGAAGCATCGATATGTACAAATACCATAGTATATACACAGATGCTGTCAACCTTGGCATTCGACAGCATTATTGATACAAGGATAATCTCTTCAAAATCTAAAACTCTTGAATATTGGTAGTCGTAATGATACAAATAGTAAAGCAGACACGATGATTGAAAATATTTCGATCATTTCAAACTTTTCAATTGTTGAATGAGAAATAGAAATTAAGGATCTTTCAACTATCAAGATTCATTCAACAGTTAAAGCATCTCAATACACCAACGAGAATCAATAATTCAATTATTGAAATAGACTCGACAACCAAATGCTATTCGATCGTGCAATCAGACTTGACATCTCAACGCGCATTTCAATCTTTGATCGCGAATACAGTCGAAGTATTAAATCATAAAAAAAACCCAACAAATACAAGCTTTCCAACTCTAATGATTAAGATCTCCTAGAACATACATACATTCAACTGAATGTATACTTTTCTCGAGACCACTATCCCGATACCATCCCGTCATTGTAATGTAATACAACTAGTATTACCATGAGATTTTCCCTCTCAATACCTATTCATCAATGATCGTAGAAGCCACAGCAAGATTCCAATTATCAATTAAGCACTTACTTTCACTATCTCTTTCCTCACTATTTCCCAACCCACTAATCTCACTCACTCACCTACCTATGCATTATCCTTACCAAAACACAAAACTTACAATAGGGACTTCGTGTCAAATGACTTTCAAACAAAACAACAACAACATCCCACTCAGCATTCAACCATTTAATAATTCAGCTTGCGGAAATCTCAAAGGTAGTCGAGAAGGATAGGTAAGCGCTGGCATGTTATCCGGACTTCGTATCGAGTAGTCGAAGAAGCCACGATACTATGTGACAAGCACAGGCAAGTGAATTGAGAATGGATAACAAATAGAAAGGCAAAAATGGATAGAAAACCCTAAATCAATTTGTTCGATAAATGTATGAAAAGGGGTGGCGATATACTAAATTAGATCTTCAGGCACTCATTCCCCATTTTCGCATATCCGAAGTTCCCATTGTAGCGATAATGAAGGGGCAAATGAGAGAATGCATCAAAAATGCACATCAAACACACACAACACGGAAGAAGTGCAGCTCGCAAAACTAAAAAAGTAATACATATATGTATTTTGGTATCTATCGCGTAAATCAAACTATCATTTTCCTATCAATGGAAACACAATATAATATAATAATACAATATAATCCATCAATCGGCTTGGCAATTTCCCGCCCAAAACAAGAGAAGAATCCAGAAAAAGTCTATCTAATTGAACAAAATTTGAAGAAAGGTAGTACTATAAGCACGGACTCGAAGATCGTTTCTGTTCTCGAGAATCCTGATAAGACATCCTCCGCATGTCGATAACCCCGCTTGGTAAGGCTTTGTGATGTAACATTGTGCAGATAGGAAAGTTACGGCGTGATAACTCGATCCTTCGGATGAACAAACACCGAGTGACAGCGATGGATGCTCTGAGTTCGAAACGCCTACTGAAGCAGGCCGTGAAATTTCTTTTGGGCTATCAAACCCATATGGAATAGATGACGCACGTAACGTTCGCCCCTTTATTTCTTTGGTTGGGTTTTGTGTTTGATCATTACCATTGAATATCTGATACATGAATTTCGTTAATAAGAATGTTTGACATTTGACATAAACCCAATTTAAGATGAATTCTTGATTGATACTTCAATACGAACTCGGATAATAGTCTTTCGGGGCAGGCCTTTAAATAGCTTGACACCAAGAAAGGTGTGAAAAACGGAAAAACGGGTGCTGGCCGCTTACCGCTCGCCAAGAATTGTCCGGCTAGGATCCCCGAAAATGGATGATTTGGAGTTTGCCCAAGGGAAATTGGAAGACAGAAAAGGGGTTCAAACTTACGCAACAATTCCAGCAATTGCAATCATCACACCAATTACTGATTTATCACCCACAGCGCGTCCAGAGGTCATCCATCCAAGAGCAACAATCGAACATGTTTTGACATGGCCAACAACAGTACTCGATACGGGACCAGTTTGAGCAATAATGAAGAATTGTGACAAATTAATTAGACATGCAAACCCGCCCGACTAGAAGATGGAGTTATTAGCTGACAATGCAATTTGCATATACGAGTTTAACATTAATACGAGAGCACATACCATCATGATCATAACCCATCGGTTGACAGGCACCTCCGCCCAAACAGGGAAAGTGTCGACGAATGGAATAACGTAGAGCAACATGAAAGCTGCTAACGGTGCTTGGCTAAATAATAATTGCATGCTGTTGACTTGCAATTTCTTGTGATAACTGGCGATCCATACTGTGTAGAGAGAACTGGCGAAAATGCCGGAGAATGCGAAGATGACCCTAAAGTACTGGTGGTTTGGATGTTGGCATCAGCAGCAGGTAGTGAATCGTAATAAGAAACCATTCCCACACCGAGACAAGCTGGTATCAAAGCATATATCGCATTCCTAGGTAAAGTGGATCGGTATAAAACGAAATTCATAAGAGCGACGGTTGGCGTGAGGAGAATTCGAGCTACTTGGTAGAAAGTAACTGTCGAAAAGGCAAGAGATAAATTCGGTAGGATGACATTCAATGCCATGGAAATAGCGAGTGGAAAGATGTCCTTGACTGCAATTCTTTTGGGTGTGAAGAAGGCGAACCGTGGTCGCGAGAGTGTGAAGAGCGTCAGCCATGTTACTGTGAAATGGAAGGCAGCAAATGTGAGTTGTGCGAGTTTCAGTGAAGGATCTGAAAAGATTGCCTTGTTGGTGAAGACCTAAGAAATTGTTAAGATTTTGTGAGGAAGTTCTAGATGTCGCAAAAACTCACAATGCCGATGGTCGCAAGTGTATTTACCACCATCCAAATTATTGAAGATCTCACAGAACTGTCCGGTGCCTTTGGTTTATCTTCTGGTGGCGGCGCAAGTAGATCTGCTCGTTCAATGTCTTCTTCCAATTCCTCTGGTGTTCTTAAGTTGTAGTCTCCATCCTGTGAACCCATCAAAGCACGTTTTTCGGTCTTATCATCAAATCTCTCTTCGGTCGACGCAGAGCTGATAGAAGCCAAACGATCCGTTGATCTTTCCGCCATAATGTAAATTTTGGTATCGTAGAATATCAAGAGACGTGTAGAGAGTTGATGATATTCAACTGTATTGAAAAGAGATGGTCAATCAATTAGAATGTAATATATTTAATGTTGAAGGGTATTCGGAGAGTATAATAATTTATCATGGCATAGAATCCTGAGTGAGCTCTTAGGGAAACTTTCAGCTAGTTCATCCGGAGACAAATGACTCTAATATCAAAAACAGCCTTTGAGTAATAAAAAGCTCATAAGCATTTAATATTACTGGAATCACATCACTGCACTGGGGTAGCTAGCAGCTTAAACAACTCGCACGGTACAACTGCACCGCAAACATGCCAACTTACAATTGAGTGGACACAATTTGGGCGCCCCTTTGGTGGCTAATTCTAAAACATGCCACACTTATGATTGAATGTAGGGTATTGTAGATTAAGGTCCCTAGATGGATAGATAGTTGTGATTATATATCGGATAAGAAATCAAAATAAACGCCTAGGGATTGAGCTTCGGCTACATTTTTACGATGTAGATCTTCCTCTTCTTCGCGTATGGAGTCTGTCGTATATCTCCTGGGTGTAACTATACTACGGAAGCGTGGTGTAAAGATAGATCTTTTTGATGTTGGAGATCCATTGGAACCCTACAACCCTACGACCCTCGGGATCCCTTCCCTCGATTGTGAGACCGCGTAATCGACGTCGTTTGGTTTGAACTTCTGTGACAATCTTAAATCTTAAACCTTATATTCCTACTTAATTCAGTGGATACTGGAGTCCATATTAATCCCATAAGGATTTCTTGCCCAAGGCTCGGACATACATACGCGTCCAGGAAGAGTAGATGGTTTGTGAGCCTCGATAGTTATCGATCTAGATGGAAAATAAGAAACGAAGACACATCTCATCTCAAATAGATTATATGCAACAAAGTATCTCAAGTATGACAGATCATGTAATCAATCAATTAATCAATCAATCACTCAATCATATCAGAATCCTTCTTCCTTTACATGGTGGCTGAGATCTTGTATCATATTCTAAGAGATCTTGATTGGAGCCCTGAATTGACCCCTATCGTAAAAGGCTGATTAGTAATCTAGATTCTCCATATCCATAATACGATGTGCGATGGACGTGTGGCTTTAGTTCATCTGTTCGAGGTCTCTCTTCGCTGATCTCTTTTGACAGCGAAGCGACGTCTCTCGTGTGTGTCGAGTAGCGATTCGGTTATTTGCTATTAGTTATCTGATATACAGAGGTAAAGACATGATAGCACAGCCTCGAGTACTGGGAACCCAGATATCTATCGTCAAACATTAGCAGAGGATCTAAAATATGCTTTCACTCAAGTAGATGCTAATGTAAGGTGTCCCCCCTTCTCCCTCCTCCCTCCTCAGAAAACTCCTTGCACCCCACTATAACGTTTTCACCATACAAGGGATTATTTTCGAATGCACTTACTTATACCAGCAAACTCAGCGAAGACTACTTCTGTCTAGCATGAAGTTGTAACTGATGATTCTATTAGTGCTGAGATATTAGCTTCCCTCACTAGCTAGGGTGAACACATCATGATCCATGCACTAAATCCGTTCAAACCACCATTCAGCCCACTCAACCCACCCAACCCACGTTGACAACTAAATAACCATATCCTCAAGGGCATTAAAGCATGGGCTTATTGCATTCGTTTCCATATCCGTTCATACAACAAATCAGATCACATCCCATCCATGGCAATGAAGATAATCCAGAAGAAATTCCGTCTCCGTCTCCCACCATCTCTCCCTGCAGATGCCGCCATTTACCAATCTCGCTCTCATTCTCACTCTCACTCTCACTCGCATGTCCATTTCATTAGTTAAAGCATAGCCTTGTTTAGGATTGGATCTACCACTGTTGCAGTCTTGCTTTTGCTAAAATTTAATCATAATCATATCTCCCTGCATCGGCCAATTCGTCTGGTCTCTTAAACATTCCTTGGCTTTTCTTCCTGCAGCCTCCTTAAATAATAAAGCTCCTCCATACCCTCCTTGCGCATTCTTGGAACCGGCGAACATCTGCTTGTGTTTTCGTATATTCAATCTTTCCAATTCAACATCATCTGAAACGTCTACTTTCTTTCCAATCGATCTTTCCAATTTGCGTATATCGTCCTTCAAATACAATGGCTGCAAACGGTACAGGTAGGAATCTTCCAAGTGCCATTTATTCCTCTGCCATTGGATCGAGAACCATTCACTAATTCGTCTCATTCACAGCTCCCTCTTCTGCCAATGAAGAGCAGAACAAATTCTTCGAAGATTTCGGCGTTTGGAAAGAAGCTCCTATACTTATAGGAAGCACCAAATTCACACCATTGCCAGATGTTAAGAATATCATGATTACGGGAGGAGCGGGGTTTATGTAAGGACACATCTGTTTGTGCAG
Source organism: Botrytis fragariae (assembly GCF_013461495.1). Classification (NCBI taxonomy): domain Eukaryota; kingdom Fungi; phylum Ascomycota; class Leotiomycetes; order Helotiales; family Sclerotiniaceae; genus Botrytis; species Botrytis fragariae. Next base: position 988,539 of record NW_023500986.1, read on the forward strand.
CACAGAACGGATTTTTAACCTTTTATTAGTGCGTGTTGGCTGGTACGACATTTGACATTGACATACCCCGATGCTTATAATATTGTTTCTTTCGACAAGTTGGATTACTGTGCTTCATTGAATAACACCCGGGCACTCAACGACAAGCGCAATTTCACCTTCTATCATGGTGATATTACAAACCCATCGGAAGTTGTAGACTGCTTGGAACGATACAACATCGACACAATCTTTCATTTCGCAGCACAATCTCATGTTGATTTGAGTTTCGGAAATTCATATGCCTTCACACACACAAATGTTTATGGTACCCACGTTCTTCTCGAAAGTGCCAAAAAGGTCGGGATCAAAAAGTTCATTCATATCTCTACGGATGAGGTCTACGGAGAGGTCAAGGATGATGATGATGATCTTTTGGAAACCAGCATTTTGGCACCCACAAATCCATACGCTGCGAGCAAGGCAGCAGCCGAGATGCTGGTACATTCTTACCAGAAGAGCTTCAAGCTACCTGTGATGATTGTACGCAGTAACAATGTTTACGGTCCACACCAATATCCCGAGAGTAAGTACTCTAGTCAAAGTCTTGAAATTCACAGCTGACAATTACATAGAAATTATTCCAAAATTCAGTTGTTTACTCCAACGTGGACAACCAGTTGTATTACATGGAGATGGAACTCCCACCAGAAGATATCTTTTCGCTGGTGATGCAGCGGATGCATTTGATACTATTCTTCACAAGGGCACAATTGGACAGATCTACAATGTTGGCTCATACGATGAGATCTCCAACTTGACATTATGTTCAAAGTTACTCACATACTTGAACATCCCCCACAGCACCCAGGAAGAACTTCATAAGTGGGTCAAGCATACACAGGATCGACCTTTCAACGATCATCGATACGCAGTCGATGGAACCAAGCTCAGACAATTAGGTTGGGATCAGAAGACCAGCTTCGAAAATGGAATGGCGATCACTGTTGACTGGTATCAGAGATTTGGCGAAAGATGGTGGGGTGATATCACCAAGGTCCTTACACCATTCCCCACGGTTGCTGGTTCGGAAGTGGTCGGTGACGACAACAACACTGTTGAAGAACTTAGAGAAGAGATGGTAGTCGACGCTGATGATAATATGATTTTGGGCAAGAAGAGGAAGTTGAATGGCGTTTCAGATGGACTGGTTCAAGCAGTGGAAGCATAGGTTATTTGGGTGATAGTCTCTGACTCATCTGCACTGCATTGATTGCACTTCAGCTTCTTGCTCGGTGGTGGCGTAGAAAATGGATTGGTGATTGGTGATTTAGGGGTTGGCTATCGGACACAATTTTAGAGCGTGCGTTTTTTATATTCCCCATGGGTAGACCTAGTTGATTGGTGGTACTTCCATAGATGATGTTGATGTTAGAGACTTATTTATGAATATTAGCTTGGGGTTTCTGGTTGGATTGAATGGGACTGGATTGATAAGTATGAATTAGGATATACTTGATCACAAAATAAAAAGATATCATTTTTTTTTGGAACAACAATCTTGGTCATCGGGCCTTTCTTGAACATTGAGGTGAGCTGTTGGAACAAGAACATCTTCGGGCTTGATATGTGGGATTGTGTAGTATGATTCTGCTTGGGATGAGTGTATAAGTGTGAGGAGATGTGAGGAGATGTGAGACATGGTGATGGATACAAGTGCCGGTGCGCAGAGCAGTAAGATGGAGGGAGGGGTGGCTTTGGGAAGATTATAGTAGATGTCTATTCAGTACCGGGTTGTCTCTTTGCTTTTTCGTTCTTTTTGGGGCTTGGATTGTTTTCTCCTTGTGTAAGTGTGTGTGGGGAAGGGGCTAAATTGAGAGGTGGGTAGGTGGATAGGTGGATAGGTAGGTAGGTAAATCACTAGGTTATGGGATTTTGGGAAGCTGAAAGCTGGGGAGGGAGGGGGAGAGATGTTGAGTTGGTTGGTTGGTTGGTAGGTAGGTAGGTAAGTGGGTGGGTGTGGTTCATGCATATTGGGAAAGGAAAGGAAAGAAAAGAAAAGAAAAGAAAAGAAAAGGAATGGTTTATGAGAGTTGGGAAGGTATGCACGCTTTGGTGATGGATACTATTGGAAAGTTGTTGGAAAGCCTCACAGACTTGGAGTCCCAGCAAATGTGGGAGAGCGGTGTGTATGTGTGTGATGCTGTATATATCGACTGGTACCTAGTATGTGCAAGATATGATGCGTACGATATGATGTGTGTAAGATACGATGTGTGTAAGATCTGACATGTGTGTATGTATGTAGATATGTATGGTGGTGAGACTCGAAAGCGATCTCGCGATTCAATCCCATAACCGTCTCACTCTGGTATGATATAATGGTGGTTAGTTTGTTGGGATGGGATGGGATGGGATGGTACGGTATGCAATTGAGATGGATGGAGGTGGAGGTGATGTTCATAGATGGGTATTTACCAGCTAGGTAATGCTTAGGTTTCTGATGATTGAGTTTCTGGGTTGTGTGCGTTGTGTTTTGATGAGATGGATGGGATTTGATGTGTGGTGGTATGGAGGCGGCGAGGTATGTCTATTCTTGCGGAATGGAAACTGGACCTTTGATTGAGCTGTGGTTGGAACATTCTGTACTGACATAGATAGATGGCTATAGAAGATACTGAGATAATGCATTCAATTCAACATTCCAGCGGCGGAGTAGTCGGTGCTGTGTTGGTATGATGTCGAATGGTCCAGCAATTGAAAAAGGTGGACATACAGTCATACATATTAGAACCGCATTTCACCCAAATGAATAGACAGAATTTCAGTACTAAATTAAACATGGAGTTTTGGTGGATATCAATGGCCATTTTACACATCCTGTTTGCAGGTAACCAATTGGATGATGTACAAACGGTAGATGGGGTTTATTTGACTTTGGCAAAGATGCTAATGGAACGATCCGTAAGTACCTACCTGCTAGATAATGGCTTATCATTGGGTTCCGGCGGAATTTATCTTTTCTTTCTCGGTATTTTGTGGGGTTTCCGCTGTCAACCTTCTTCTTCTCCCAATAAGATAGGCTACTATGCTAGACACCTGGGTACTTTGATTAGTGTTCGAGGTAGTGTTAAAGTTTGTTCAACACGGGCTTCATTGGTGTGAACTTGTATACTCTGATGGAAGCTAACTCATTAACTAACTAGGGACCGCTACTAGAGCGCCGGAGGTAACAGGAGTGAAGATAAAAAAAGAGCTAGCTGGCTGGCTATGCTACCTAGGTGCCTAGCTAATGCATTCAATAGACCTCAAATGGGTCACCGCTTTCGATGATCGGATCACAGGACAATCTTTGGTAACTTCGCGAAGTCTTGGTGGTGGGAGTACGGAGAACGAAGTACCGTGCCATCTTTTGGGTTTGGGTCTGGGTCTGTTAATTGGAACGCGCGGATGCTTTTCCGGGATTTCGATTTCGATTTGGGTGCGTTCTGTTTGTTGATCTCGGAAAACGAGCTGGTGAGGGAGAGTAGCATTGTGTTTAGCATCATATCTGCATCGACTTTGCATGCAATCCATTGCAGGAGAGAAGACGGGAGCTCGGGCGAATGCTGGATTCGAGATCGGCATATAAATATTGATAACCCGCTCGAAGGATATCAACGACAAGATCATAAAACACAACATTATACGACACAAACGGTGGTGGTTAGATTGAATGGTAATTTGGAGAAGGAAAAAGTCGATGGGAGCTGTTTGCACCAATCCCAAATCCATGGGGGAGCAAGTGGAGGAAGAAACTGGCAGAGAAAATACTTCACCAGATGGGAATGCAAATGTTCCTGGGGACTTGAGATATTCGGATAATGGTAATGGTGTCCCACTGATACCAGACGACAATGATGAAGAGGGAATGGAAAATGATGCGATTGCTGCGAGGGAAACTGTGCAGAAGGAAATTGAAGACCATAGAAAACGGGCTGCTTATACCAAATCTGTTTTTCATCATGCTCAAACGGATCGAGATACAGTGTGAGATCCTTATTTGTTATTTCTACATTCTTTCTATGACTATTTGCTAATACTTTTTCGACATGTACAGAAATTCCACTCGTTCCCTCTACGATTCAGATGTGGTATATTTACAACAACATGGTCGAGTTTATGTGGGAGATTATTATATGCCAATTGATGAGGAAGAACTCGATCGTTTACGCATCATTCATCAAATATATCTCCAGATCTTCGACAATCAACTTACTACCGTGCCTCTCAAATCTCCGACCCGCATTCTCGATATTGGAACAGGAGCTGGCGATTGGGCCATGGGAATGGGTGATCTATGGCCCTCGGCCGAAATAATAGGAACGGATATCGCCAAAGTCCAACCCACAGCCGTCCCCTTCAATGTCTTTTTCGAAATCGACGATGCGGAAGAAGAAGGCGGATGGACCTGGCCTGCTAATGAATTCGATCTCGTGCATTTGCGGAATATGGCCGGAGCATTCAGCGATTGGGACCAGATATATTCCGAAGCATTCATTCATCTCAAACCCGGTGGGTGGATTGAAATTATGGATTTTGACGACCATGCAGCTTTCCTTACATTTTTCGAAAAAGATAGTCCCATGCCCGCCCTTCTCCACGCTTTAGGAGAAGCGGCTCGAATAGCTGGACGACCACGTGGAATTGCACATCTTCAGCCGGAAAAGTTGAAGAATTTGGGATTTGTAGATGTAGAAGTTAAGGAATTTGCGATTCCGATGGGTCCTTGGCCAGATGATAAAACGCAAAAGACGATAGGAAAATTATGGTTGGTGTCGATGTTGAGCGCATTGGAGGCGTATACGTTGCGTTTGTTAACGCAGGCTTTGGGGTGGGAGGAAGAAGAGGTTAGGAGGATATGTGTGTCTAGTGGAGAGGAAATGAGGAGGGTTAGTTTGGATGTTGAGAGGGCGAGAGGGTTGAAGACTGTGGCGAGGGTTTTGGTGGGGAGAAAACCGGGGTGGGAGGTGGATGCTGATGCTGATACTAATAGAGATGGAGAAACTGTGGTGACGGAAACTCGGACGATTAATGGTGATGGGGATATAAAGTTGAATGGTGAATAAATTCGCTCGCATGCATACTACTTCGTCTACTAGTGTAGTCGATAGTCGAAGAACTCATTTCATCTATCTATCTATACTTTACAGATCTGGGAGGCATCTTGTATTTGGGTCATGATTATAGTCTTCTCATTCCAGATGGCTTTATCTTTTTCAGCGAGCGGGCGGGTTAGCAAGCATGCAAGCGCGGCATTTTGATGTTAGAAAAGCATGTACTTCACTTCACTTCATGATTGGAAGACGGATCACGATTTTAAGAATAGGCTATGATGATGGGATGGGCGAAAATTGATAGGGGCGGGCTATTTATTAGCTTGGTGAGAACTGGATTGAAGGGAGAGAAGATGAGATGAATTTGATATAGCATTTTGAATTAATAATTAGGATTTAGGATTTACAATAGATACCCCGCAATAAGAATCACTGTTTGTATGTGGCTGGCTGGTTTGGTTGGTTGAATGGGTGTTGGTTCTTGGATGTGAACTTTTGGTGCTACAGCTAGTGTTTGCTTATGTCTTGTTTTTTGATGTTGTTGGTGTGTATATATAAATACCTGTGGTCCTCATCTAGGGGATGAGATCTTGCTGGTGGGTTCATATGTTATTGTGCTTAGTTTGTATGATGAGAGGCCCTCGGGACGCAAGTGTCGGATGGATGGGTGGATGTTTCTTCTTGTTTGTATAGATTCTATCTTATAAGCGTCAGCACTCTTATTTCTAATAACCTATCACACAATTAGGCGTGGAGTATTGGTCTTTTTCATTTGCGTTGGTTGTGGGACAGTTCTTGTTTGCCTAAAAGCTTGCATGATTTTGTTCTTACCTAGGTAGATATTTATCAGGGCTTTTCTCATCTAGTAGAGGTGTTCATTTTCTGATGTCTAAATATTTGCCTTCTTGGCGTTTGGATGGTACTCGTTGCAATGTCGCACGTATCCTCATCCAGTAATGTCGGGTGTTGATGACTTTGAACTAGGTAGTGAGTGTTCTTATTCTTTGTGTGAATTTTATTGTCTTGTTTAGATTCATTCGTATTTTGAACGCAAGCTCAATCATGAGTTGTGTGATTGAAGTTTTATTTTGAAACTCTTCTTATTCACCTGAATGTTGTTTGGTAGCGTGTTTCTTTTTTTGGGGGGGGCGTTATTCATCTTTCGTAACATCGATATCTTGTGCTGTTTTTTATTCTTTTTTCAATTTATTCACCAAGGTTGTCTTACCGAAAAAGATGGAGATCAAGTTGATTAGGTGATCGATATTCATCGACAATTATTATTGGTGGTTGGTTAGAACATGGGTAGTGACTTCATTTTTCGAGTCATAATGCAGTGCAGGTATGCATCGGGGCAGCGAGTAGTAAGTGATTGAACAGTGATGCGAGTGCAGTGATTCACCGAAAGCCTTGAGAGATTGGATATTTAAGAGATCTTCCCATCGTTTTGAGTCCAATTTTTCCTTCATTGCCACTACATGATCAATATAGCTACTTCAACCCAATTTTCGCCGTCATATATACAGCTTCGCTGTATAGCTTACCAGTGGAGAAGATTTGAGAAGATAGTTGGAAGAGAGGAAATGTGACTAAGACCCGATGAGAGAAATTTAGGCAATAGGATAGGCAACCATTTCATCGTCAAGCTGATCCATCGCTATCGCTGCCTCACACTCGGAAGATGTGATAAACGAACAACTTTACGAGATTCTGAGACATTATATATCAGTGAGATAATAATCGATGCGCAACTTCACGGGGTGATATATTATTTATATACACAACATATACCATTTCATAACCACACGATACTATTTACACTACGATTCACAAACCATAGCCCGCAAGCAACATCGAGAGTAGATGAGGATGTGTATTGAAACGCAATACAGATATACTGGCTGTGGCCATGCGGTACCGATGTCAACTTCCACTTCGAGACAAAGAGTGACTGGTGGGATGCTTTTTTGTAAAAGGAGTCTGAATAGAGAGAGTGATGGGACAGAGAGAGAAAACGAAAGTTCGAGAGACTTGGAGATGGAAAGACGAAGATGGTGGATGGAATGTGAGAGGAAGAGAGGACGAACGAGGTATAGAGGGGGAGTTTGTGGAGTTTGTTTTGGGGGCTTGTGGGTAAGGAGATGGGGTGGTGATGGGGAGGATGGTAGGGGAGGGAGGGAAATTAGTGGGTTTGGGAGGGATACGAAGAGGTTGGGGAGAAGCAGGGATGGGGGAGTCGAGTGGAGAGAGAGGAGATGTCAGTTGGTACGGACGGGAGAATCGAGATTAGGAATGGGAATTAGGAATTTGAGATCGAGGGAGCGGATCTAGATGGGAGGCAAATGTTGAGGGAGGTGCTAAATGGGGATTTGAATATCTATCCGGGTAGGGCAAGTGAGATGTGATGGAGTTAGAGAAGGAATGTAGACTCGAAGATCTCACTGAAGAAGGGAGGGTTTGGATATTGATGCGGATGTTTTGTCATGGAAATCGGATATAATGACTCTTGCAGACCGTCACGAGGACTTTGGAAACCTTGAGACACTGTTCAGGACCTTTCTTTTGTTTTTCTGCTGCTTTATTCTTCATCGTTGATATTTGATTCTCACAGGCGAGTTATCTTGATACCGGTGTTGCGTTTATGGCTAGCTAGCTATCTTTCTATACAGATTGATGGACGGGTGGTTAGATACATCAGGTGGTAGAGAAACTCTTCTACCTTTAACATGTTTTGTGCGCCGTGAGCTAAGATGATGATTAATGTTCAAATGCCTAGGCTGAGAGCAGGTAGATGCATTGTATCATCTCGAGGTGACATTACTGTGAAAGAAGATGATGTCGGGTTTATCGCGATTACCGTCACTCGCTGGATTGTGGTTTTCGGAAGTCATGTCGGAAAGCGGGGAGGGAGATGGTGTGGGATTTTTGTGTGGTGAGGTTTTCGCGCGGATGGTCTTCTGTAGCTGTGTGTGTGTGTAGAGTTTCTACTTTGGGGAAGAGGAGGATTGGAGATAATCTAGGTGTTATTGTGGTTTATGGGTCTGGCAAAACCCAGGAAGACCCTCGACCATTAACTTATAAAATTGGATTGGAAGGAGAAGAAATGGGAGAAGAGGGGATGAGAAGAGAAAAGTTAAAGACTTATTTTATATTAAATCCCCGCAAAAAAAAAGAAGGAAGAATCGGAAAGTGAAAACCCCTAAAGATTCATTACACGTTGGAGTTAGATCTCCACAGAAATCGAAGGAAGAAAAAAATAAGCTATGTTCATGTCATGTAGAGATCTCAAACACAGTCTCCAAGAGCAAATTAAATAAATAAATAAAATTAAGGAGATGTTGAGCAAAAAATTCGAGATATCAAAGTATCTGATTATTGGGTGTCACATTTGAAAGAAGTGAGATTCCTAGTTGCAAGGTAGATGGTTAAGTTAATAGCCGAATTTATAAAAAAAAATACTTTAATAGGGATAAAGGATTGGTTTGGGGGTATGTGGTTGGGATTTGGAGGAACTTGATTGGGACAGGGTTGGGAATATAAGGATTACTACGAAGTTGTATGGGTAGGAAGGAGGTGTTTGGAAGGCAATAAGTCTACTTTTGGCTTTTGATACGCAGGATAGGGTTGATTCGTTGCTGTCACCAGCTAGATTTGCGAGATATATTTGTTGATGGATTGCTCACTCTACTTGATGAGATTCATGTTCAGAGTTCAATAAGTCCTTAAATATGTCTACTTGTATGATAACTTAGACGAAGAAATGCGAAACTTTTCTCGTATAATCAATCGCTGGGTCATTGAACTTGCTGGAGGCTACGATGCCGTAATGAAAAATTTCAACATCGAAAAATCATGCAGAACTTCGGTCGTTCGTCATTGATGCTCTGGAGATGGCCAATATCTGATGTTTTGAATTCAAGGGTATAGTTACCTGTTGAAATTACTGGCCGTAGCCAAACAACTAAGTGACCTCTCGCCAGACTTTTGTACGGCACTTAAGTGATTATATCTAATGCGCCTACCGATTTTCAAGGCCGTATACAGCTTGCAAAGTCTTTATCAGGTTCATAGTTTCACTAGAAGAAGTTCTTTATCCTTATTAATCTTCTAACTTCTACATCAAATCTTGTTTGTAAAATCTCACCGAGCCAAAAATCAACTTCATCACACTCGAAATATCGACAGTTCATCAAAAAGTCAATCAACTGCAATCGAAGACTCATCTCATCAACCAGACAACATGTCCACCACAATCTTCCCATCACTCCTCCATAGTATCGAAAACTTCATCGCCTACCTCTTCACACCCTTCAACACCCATCTTTCATCCTCCGCACAACAATTCCTCATCATCTCCTCCGCCTGCTTCACAGGCATCATGATTTTCTCTTTCCTAAACAAGGCTGTCAACACTTTCGGCGCTCTGCTCACACATATAACTATTCATCCCGAAACACTTCTCAACCAAGCGATTGGAGAATTCGAAGCTATCCCCACATCCGCCGAGACGTTTCTTAGTCAAGCATTTTGCAAATACGAAGCAGTGCGGAACTATAATACCATCAAAAACGAGAAAGATACGCAGGATTGTAAGACAGTTTTGAGAAATAAAAAGGCACTTTGGCAACCAACAGCTGGACAGAAAAAGTACATACTCATGGCTTTGTATGGGATGTTCCTGACATGCTATTTTGCATATGTGATTGTGGAGTTTGAGGGCTGGGTGAGGGAGGGAATTCTTGTACTTTCGGGGTTAAGTTTGGTTAATGTGGGAGTTTTGAGTTTGTTAGGGGGAGCGAGAGGAGGGGGGTTAGTAATGTTAGGATTTTTTTGGAGTCTTTTGTTGGTGATGGGGAGGAGACTTGTGTACTGACTGAGATAGGGGTCGAAAGTAGAGGTCTTTTTGTGATTGCTTGGGGACAGGGACTAGGAATAGGAATAGGAATGTTGGGTGCCTTGTCTTCAGATGAAATACGTTTGATGGCAAATATCAACGTCGAAGTGTTCTTATTGATTTGGGAGTTCTCGTGGGTTTGATGTAGAGGGGTGTTGGTTTTAGGGTTGCTTTGCAGGATTGGGTTGTCTTTACCAGGAGAAACCTTCTTTTGAACACAACAGGAATTTGATAAATGTCCTAGTTTATACTTCTAGTATTTTGGGCAAACAGAATGGCGGGGATGGACATCATTCTGAGCAGTGGAAGTGCTTCGAGATCTTTCAACAAAGCTAGCTTCAAATAACTGATTGTCAACCTAGACCATCAATTAAAGAACAATTAAACATTGAAATATCATGAACTGAAGTGCAGATCTGCGAACCTTCGATGTGTAGAGAATGAGCATGAAATGCCAGAATGACTGTACCAAAATCTGGTGCTTTGCGAATATGTGAATGTGTGAATGTAAGACAGACAACGAGCCCTCTAACCATTTCCTTAATCAACTTGTCAAGATATTCTCCATGAACATAGGTAGTTCCTCTCAGTACCCTCATTTCTAAGGAGAAAATTCCAGGTGCCTACTCAGACACATAGAGTTATTTCAATATAAATCCAATTCACCCAACCCTGAACAAATACCAAGGACATAACAACAGATAAGGGTTCCCATCTTCAGTTTCTAGAGCACTCGAGCCACCTGGCCGACTTGTCTGATCAACCACAGGTACTTGACAGTTCAGACGGCCGGCCTTCCATCTATTAGTTACAAACCTTTGCAGAGTGTGCGCAAGGCAAGCTTGGTTATTTGGGATCAATGAAGTTGGTGTGCACCCTTGGCGCGGTGCACCATACTAAGATTTTGCTTTGTGTGATTTTTGATTGTTTATCTTCTTTTCTGCAATGATTTTACTTTTGTGGAGTTTTCTGTGGGTAGGTGGGAAGATTGGGAAATTCACCATGAGGAATTGATGGAGAGTTGGTTTTGAGATTCTTGATAGTTGTTGTTGAATTTATGTTTCTATTTATACCAATCGCCTCTAGTAATCATTGAGGTGCAAGTCTATTGACTTCTGATGATAGTCACATGGCTGGCTAGCTTTTTTATGGCTGATTCGCTAATCCCACCCTAAGATCAATACACCAGTACACCTATGACTCCATCTTCAACAAGAAGAATCTCAAAAACAAATCGTACGAATACCTCATCCCATTTCCACTGAGCAGTAGTATTGGACTTCCAATAAACTTCACTCAGTCAAACTTCACTACTAAGTGGATTTTATACAAGATTGAGATATAGTTGATGCTGACCATAATTTTCAAGCTCTCAAACTATCAAGATGCAGGACTATAGCAAACACAAAGATTTCGAAACGAAAACTGATAGAACTAAACATCCAAACTCACAGAAATTTCCCTGCCCCCTCCCACTTTATGTAAGCATTTATGTTATCATTGTCTATCATATACACATCATCTCCCATCTTCTATCTATGTTGTCTAGAACGTCTATAAAAGAGTAGATCAGTGGTCAATCCCGATCTTCCGAATTTGACATACAGGGGGTTCCTAGATTTGTTGATCTACCATAAACCCCTCGATTTCGTTATCTGGGCTGTGGATCTTCGGTGATGACTCAATACATGGATAGTGGAAGAAATACTTGATGTAGGTGTCTTTGAAAGAATCAATGGCTTGCTGTTAGAATTTCTTTCTGAGCACTTGCTTTAGTATTTGTTCAGAGGATTTGTGTCCTTCTGTGTCCATTACGTATATACTCACTGGCAGGCTCTTCGATCATTGAGTCATTGACTGTCTCTTATTGAATCCCACCCACGTAACATCACAGTACAATCTACATTGTCTCGTGAGTTTTCCATCGAAACGTGATAGTGAGATACTAACAATTTCAGATTATTCAACGGGGTGGCAAGGAGCGACAACACCGTAAACCTCCGAATCTCTCCCCAAGAAATTGCCGAGAATGAAAGGGGTGCAATGACCACATCAACTTCCTCCTCCTCCACCGAGGAACTCAAATTCTACACCCACCGCCAAGAAACCATCTCTGGAACTCTAATCCCAAGCCTCTACGAACATCTTCCATACAGTAATCCCATATACAGTCGGATGCTCGCTCCCCATAACACACCTTCCAGACACTGTCTCTTCGCCGCCACCTTTCCTCCCCACGCTCCAATTCCCGAATTCTACACCATCATCTTCTCCGATCGATCCCGCAAAAACGAATCTCAGATCTGGGTCTTCAATCCTCTGATCATGCCTTCCTATGAACAACCTCTCTCCAATGAACATGCATCTCTTCTCTCCACACACCTTAAACTCGCCCTTGTGTTTCTAAAGAATACCGAAATCCCCCAAGCTCCCGGATTCCCTTTCGACCCCATCCTCAAATTCGCATGTTTACATGAAGTCATCACAAATTCTCTAACACATCTCTCATCCCAAACATCAACACCAACACCAACATCTGCCCCCTAATCCCTTACCACACCCGCTGGAACCTCTATCTCATCCACACAGCGCGCTCTTCCAATCTCCCACCCCCGCAACCCCCAGCCTCCCTCACCACCTCCCGCGTCCCAGCCTCCCACCTCAACCTCGTAATCTCCACCTCCACCGTCCCCCGCGAACCCTCCACCCTCCTCGCCCAACCCTCTCTCTGTCTCCTCACCCCCGAGTCCGAAATGGTAGCATGGGCTTTCATAGGAATTGACGGCACCCTGGCAACTCTCTACGTACTTCCTTCTCACCGGGGTCTGGGTCTCGCTACTTATGTTGCCCGGGAACTCATTCGTCGTTTCGGGCTGGGGGAATTTGCGGATTTGGGGTTTAATGGGTCAAGTGGCTTTGTACATTCGGATGTCAAGGAAGGGAATAAAGGAAGTGAGGGGGTGATGAGGGCGTTGGGGGGAAAGAGGAGTTGGGAAAGTAGTTATCTTTGGGTTGATTGCGCGGTGGTGGATGAGGCTTGTGGATGATCTATGGATAGGTGAATAGAATTTTGGTCTGTTGGAGGGGTATCTGATTTTAGTTGATCAGGTCTGAAGGTGGTCAAGAGATCACATAAAAGAATTAAAGTATAAAATTAACGGAATCCTTTCATTATACGAGAAAATTCAGTTATTGTGTGGTTCATATTATTGATCTCTAGCTCTGTCAAGCTCAACTTGCTTGCGAATATATACTTGACATTCAAATTTCCTCTCCCATCAAATCATCAACAAATCTCATAGATCATGCATATCATTAAACGTCACATCCCTCTGCCCATTCAAGCCGAAAATGATTCCCAGCCAAGACAGTATATGCAAACATCCCTAGTAGAAACACAATGCCGCCTACATTATATACTGTCATTAAACCCCAGCAATCCCATCCTCCAAGACCCTCACGTATGGGGCAGGAAACAATCCCTTGGCGCCCATATAGCATCCCCAAAACCAATCTCCATTGACATCCTTACACTCCTTTACCTCTGCCCCCTTTGGAAACATTAATTCATCGCTAGCACCTTCCGCAGGCCACCAACTCCAAATTGCTAAACTTGACATCCCGATTCCGCCATCAGGTGGGAACGATCTTTCAATCGTTAGCCCAGGGACTGATGTCGGCGCAACTTTCGATGGATCCGTGGTGACGAGTCGAACAAAAGTATCATTATCTTGACCCCAGCTCCATTTCTGTAGCTCGGGTGCAGTATGATCAGCTGAGGGGTAAAGCATAGGTTCGATATCAAGACTGTGACCTCCAACCAGATCCTGAACTATTACTCTACGTTGGCCCCCACGGTCATCTTCAAACCCTACGATGACCATACGGTGACCTTGTAAACAACGTCGCCACCCATTGTGACCGTTTTCGACACTGATGCGACGAGATGTGACGAGTTTGGGGTAGCAGGTTGTGCAAATATCGTAATCTCCAGGTTGAGTGTCTGGGACAGCGCTAGTACATGAGTAGCAATGATAGCGAGTGGATGAGGGTTGGATGGGATATCGACAGATATCACAGTTGGTCGAGAAAGTGAGAGGTTTAAAATTACCCACGTCTACAACGCCGGGTCCTTGTAGAATAGTTGCTGATTGTGGAAGCTGTTGATCATGCATCGGAGATAAGGGCGGTGTGTATGATTCCGATGGTTTATAGGTCAGCGGTAGAAGAGAATGTGTACATGATCTACCTTGGTTGACGCAGAGATTGCAAAATCCCCAATCACCATGATTGCAAATATCGCAACGCCAGTAACATTCGTTTGTCCATGCTAAGCAACTTGCACAGAATGCACCGCTTTGCAGACGTTTCTGAGGATCTTCTGTAGTTAGAGTTTTACGACCGTCCGCGCCGCCAGCAGCCATTTTAGGTGCCAGGTAGCGATTCGCTGTGAGCATATGTGGCCTATCTGCACCTTGCGGTATTTTTCCGGCTTGCATTTGATTTTCCCAATTTGTCCATGCTGAATAGCCAAATCCAAACCAATGTAGACATCCTGCACCGGAACGATAGCATGAGAGACAGATATTGTAATTGCCACGCAAGCAAGTAGAGCAATTATAATGCACTTCATATTCAATATGAGTTTTTTGACATCTTCTACATAATATTGATGGTTCGGGATAAAGCTGTGTTCGTGGTCTAGATCCTACAGAATGAGAAGAACTTGGTCTGCTACCACTTGCTAGTGCAGCAGTTTTATCGAAGAGTGCTAGATGAGTAGGAGTGTGTGGTGAAAGCGGTGCAGGAATCAGTGATTCATCCATGTACGGAACAGATGCGGGAACAGCAGAGGCCACGAAGATATCGGCTGGGGCATTAGCACGAATGCTCAATGGAGCAGGTATATCAGGTATATCAGGTAGTTCAGGCATGTCGTCCGAATGAGATCTTTCTAGCAAGCTGTTGCTTGATGTTCTCGGTGTCGATTCTGAGGGAGAAGCAACGACTGTACTATTAGATGTTCTTGTAGTGGAGCCTGTTTGTGGTTGTGGTTCCCTACTTGTTGATGATTCACTCAATCGTCGCACATTGGAGTCAGTGCTCCTCCTCGCATGGGCCCTAAAAGGTTGTGATGTTTGCACAGAAGGGGTCCGAGGTATAGTGCTCAAATCCGTCTGCGACCGAGCGGCAGGTCTTGTTTCGGGCCTAATTACCGGCACAGGCGCTGTTGAGCTTCGTGGTGTGCTTAAGGTTCTCTGTCGTCGCCGTCCTCCAGAATTAAGACCAACATCTAGGTGGCTTGCGTGTACGGCACTTATAGACGGCGGTGGCCTGCTTTGTTCGTTACTTAAACTACCCGATCTTGGAGAGGATGACTGATTTCTGCGTCGTCTAGTAGTTCTGGGAGCATCATCACCAGAGGTTTCTCTTCCAGAATCCGTGAGCGAAGCTCGAGGAGACCGTCTTCGTCTGTCCACCGTATCACTCTCGCTTCTTCTAGATAAATCGGGTCTCGATCTCTCTTCTTGTCGCCGCCTGAAAGCTTCTGCTATTCTCTCACTAATCTGATCCTCCTGATTAACGTCGATATTCTCAAGGTCAATTCCGTCCAGTAATCCTTCCTCCCTAATTTGTCGTAGAATCTCTTCTTCCATCTCTCTAGAATCTATGTCAGAAGAGCTAATTAGTGACCGTAAAGACGATTGATGTTCGATCTGTCGTGCCGCTGACCGGCTAGTTTCTTCATGTCTCCTTATTGATTCAGTCTCACTATATCCCCGTCGTCGGCCTTCAGAGTCGCTGCGGTCGGGCTCTGGCCTCAACGCAGAGGTTCCTTGTCGAGCTCTTCTCCTTTCATGGTGCTCTTCCCTTCGCCGCCGTCGATCGGTGTCATCTGTATTCCTATTATCCCTACTATGATCACGACTCGAATGATGTCTCGAACTATGCGATCTTTCTCCATCTCGTTCTCGTCTCCTTCTTTCCCTCCTTGCCTCTGAGCTCTCTACCCCCACTTCTCTCAAACTTAAATCTCTTACTTCATCCATCAACCTTCGATCCTCATCCTCCAGGCGTCTCTCCCTCGAACTTCTGTCTCTCTGCTCCCATTTCGGTAACACTTCATCCCCAGCTTTGTATTTCGCAGCAACTTCTTCCTTCTCTTCAGTTGTTCTAGCTTTCTCTGGACTCCGCGCCAAGAACATCTCTAGCAACGTCGCTATTGTAGAACTGTGCTTCGTATCTCGAACTGGTGCGCGACATGATGGACATGTATATGGCGTACCACCGGGTGGAATGGGTGTTTGTGCATTATTTACGGAGACTAGTTGCCAGGAAAACCATTCTTTAAGACAAGAGGCGCAGAAGGTATGCAAACAGTCGAGTAATGTTAACGGTTGATACAAAACCTCTGTGCAAATCTATGACCAGTTAAAATTAATACTCTATTCCTCGAGATGCAACTGCGGCTTCAAGCCCAGCCCTATAGAGTTTTGCGGGGTAAGGTCTGTTTTTAGGATTTGGTAACTTTAATAATTCTCGACTTACAGAACATGTCAACTCCTTCTCAAGGTTGAGACCTCGATTTTCGGAGCCAGAATCCATGATTCTTCCTACGAAGATATGTAGGATGAGGATGAAAGTGGAGTTGCAGAGGAGAATAGGTCATGATTGCGCTGGGCAATGAAGAAAAATGGATTGCTCTGTGGCGCGATACGACACGATGTGATTGAGAGCACGGGATTTGTACCGCTAAGGAAACAAAATGACAAATTTCCTTGGATTCAATCTTTAAACCTTGTTATTATATTTATATGATTTCTTTTTCTTCATACGATCCTAATCAAATGACTCGACTTTATCATAACTTGCAAGGCGTATATTTGCTTTGGATTCCTGGTGTTGTTCATTTACACACATTTCGTGACTTTTGGAGTTTTCAAATCGGGATATCTCAGCTCGTATTCGCCGATTCTTGAACCTCACCACTCATATCAAGACCCAAGTATGAGTACAGTTTGTATGTATTGAGCGTCGATGTCAGTTCATCGTTCCCACTATGAACAGAGAATATACAGCTGGGTACTAGGAAAAGAATGAACAATCCCCATTGACGAGCTGAGATGTATGCAACCTGTCAAACACCTTATAATCATCACCGCAAAGGCTTGGAGAAGTACATGCTATGCCTACTGGCCATTGAATGATACAGAGTCCCGAGATTTCCATGAATTTTCTTCTTTCAAATATGAGGTGGCTCTTGGTGGTGGTATCTTTACATCCATACTTCGGATAGAGCAATAGGTATTCTAGATCTTCTTTCATTTGAAACTGCTCGATCCCTTTTCGTAGAGTAGAGAAATACTTTCGAACAACAATTTCCAAGTATTTCATACAAATCTGCTTCATCGAAGCTACAATGTGCAACAAGGCTGTGTACGATTGAGGCTCAGCTGCTGTGCTGTGTGACGGGCCGCATAGATATTCAATGTTTCCCCTCAAGTGTTGGAAGAAGATTTACTTCTATTGCTATATTCCTGACACGAACGATCAAAACAAAATGTTACCCGCTATATCACTCCAAACCTCCCCAAACCAGCAGAAAGATACCAGTGGTTCACCAGTTGTATCGGGTCCTCGGGAACTCCCCTCTATGCCGCCCTCATCCACAAGTGTGCAGTGTCAACCCTAAGTTCCGACCCAATTTCCAATGGGACAACCAGCCCCGCAAGCACAGCAGTCAGCTGCAATTAGCAATCAATTCACTCGAGCTGGCTATTTTAATCACATCAACCTCTTCGCACTTGCTTTCCCTTCTTGGATGAACAGTCTTTTGAAAAGATTCGTCAAGCATCTTATAACTTGGGATAAAGCAACAGTCATTGCTGCAGTTGCCATTGTGTTGGTACTGTTATATCTTATCTCGCGTTGAAGTTAGCTATTTGGACTGCGACCAAGGACTATATCGAACATTGTCAAGGAGAACAGGTGTGTTTTTCTCAAACCAGGTGGGCCAATTCATGTTACTGTCAATTACTGACTTGGAATCGAGTTAAATCCAACTCAAGAAGCAAGTGTACAATGTCGAAAGGCGGCCACCCAAGGGCTACCTCTGCCTCCCTTCTACCGATATGAAGACGGTACTATATTGCGTCGAACTTGGACTGGGACAATCATTGGAGCCACCGGGTCGAGAACGCAAAATGATTGTTACATTTGTGGGTATGCACTTATAGCATCTACGATGTTTTATGCGGCATGGAATGCGAAACATTTAAAACTTCTGAGAATCCTAAGAGAGTCGTTTATGCCTGCACAATATGACGTTGAGCGACAGCCTCAAGACCTCGGCCATTGCACTAAAGATACATGTTTGATGGACTTGGCTGGAAAGCATGCTTCCGCTGCGCTCCCCCGAAGAAATTCAGGTTCAAGATCAGTTACAGTCACTACCACCAGTCAAGATAATATGGAATCGCGCAAGCTGCGCCAAAGAACGATAAGGACCACAAAGAAAAACGAGTTACCCACTGGAAAGTTATCAAATGAGGTATATATAGAGCAACAGCCTAAAAGAAAGCTAATAGGACCGGTAGTGAAGCAAGAGCAGGATGTCAGAATAGAGCAGTTGGCGCTCGAGGACTCGAAGTTTCTCGGAAGCACATGAAAAATTGAAACAAATTTATAAAGGAATCGACTAGAAGCAAAAGGTAGAGATGCAAGGGAGAAAATCACAAAGTAGAATGATTATGGATTCTCATCTTTCAGAACCATTTTATAAGATGAGTTTCCTATGTTTGATCAATATATTAATGACTTTCGCACTTTTCTCTTAGAGTTATTTGCAATCGGAGGCCCTCGAGATCATCGAATAGTTGACAGGCGGGTTTATGACTCAGTGCAAACATACCTCATACCAACGATTTTATTGATTTTATGATTCACTAGCATTGTATACATGAACTATTTAATGATTCGACGAAAACAAATATCTGAGACCATCCATCGTGGATACTAACATAAACAACGATTTCACCACTGCGCAAGAGCATTCACATTGGAGTCAACGCCCCCCTCATGAATCACATACATAGATCATGACGCAGCTATATTAACTTTCATCGCCTTTCTTGCCATCCCATTTTCCATTTCAACATCAAAAATACCAATACTACACAGAACATTGAAATTATATCATCATCATCATCGTACATAATCATGACTACCTACGAGGCCGTGCCCAATACAGATGGCCAAATTCTTGTACCCGTCAGGAAGAAGCAACCAGTTCTGCCTCAACCTAATATTCCTGGCACTGTACCTCCATCGCAAGGACCACCAGGCAAGAGAGTACCTATCCGAAGATCTGGAGCTCGACCACGACCACAATCACCGCTGTTTCATAGACCTGTTTACAGGTCCAGAATTCGGAGACCGGAAGCCTTGCGATTAGAACAAAGCCAAACCTCAAAATATCACTCTAACAAAAGACTCGAAGCCCGAAAGTTAGTTAGTAGAAGAGTTGGAGCTATTAATTCTTCCACCCGCTATTTGCAAAATCCAAACACCGGTACCTTGGGCTCCCATGCCTCGAATCAGGGTATCATAGCTAATCGTTCAAAGTTTTTGAGACCGAAGGAGAATTCCTTGATCAAAGCAAAGCATGAGCATGCTAATATAATGAGTCTCTCATATATCATGGAGCAGCAGCCCAGTGCGCAAGAGGTTCCGTCTGCTTCCGACGAAATAGAGGAGAGAGTCATCAAGCCGACTGCATCTTCCCAGAGTGGAGAAGAATACGAATCTGAAGACGAGCTTCAGGAAGAAATGCCACTCCTGATTAGGAATAATTCATATAGTCGCGACATCCCTAACATCTCAAATTCTCGTCATCATAACCTCAATCAAACCAACGTTGCCGCTCTGCAAGATTCTTTACTCAATAAACCCGTGAAACTCGAGGACATTGAACGAGCTGTCAGAAGTGTTGAATGCGGTAGTGACACAGGAACATCAGGTATAATACAATTCAGAGCGGGACGCAAATTACCACCAATCAAAGGAAGAGGCGCAGGTTATTCTCAGTATCGTCTAAACTACATGTCTTCATCACCATTGATTTTGCCTCGGTCTATTCCAAGGACTCCAGCATCGCACGATCTCAGTACATTGGAACATACGGCTATAACTACACTCGCCAGTCTCAATCGCTTTTTCGACTCGAAGAAGTTGTATACATGTGCCACCACTTCAGCCCCAAATCCAGATTCACCAGCGCCAACCAACGAGAGTGATCAAACTCACAGTCACAGTCTGAAACGTTCACCATCTCGTATCTCCAACCTTATCCCCGCAGAGATTCACCAGTCTACGTCACCTACTTCACCAGAGATGACTGAGCTCGATCCATCGAAAAAGAGAATACGCATAAGCTCTATTCTTAATCCGACGTCTACCCCTTCAGTTTCCACTTCACCAACTCCCCGGAATCAAACCACAGGCCCACTCCGTAGCGACACTCCACTCACTCACGATTCAATTAAGCTCGCTAGCGATTTTGAGAATGATACCTTGATGCTATCTCTGCCTTCTGACGCCTATCCATCTCCTCCTAAATCGGCATCATTGTCATCATCAATTCCCCTCACAACTAGCCCACGCCCTCTCGTTCCCCGAGATACAAGTCCAAGCATCTTGCTCCCCAAGAAACTCACCGATCCACAATCTCACCTTGACCCATCCAGCGACCGTGCCTACAGATCTCCTGCGCCTTCACCATCATCGCTCCCTCAATCTAGAGATTATACTCCAGCTCTTACTGGGACAGCTCCGAGGTCTCTAGTTCCAATGATTACTGACATTAGGAACCCAAACCCAACCCCACAATCTCAACTCCTTTTCTTTGGTCATCAAGCCTACTCACCTCTACCCGCACGAGCCTCACCTGTCGCTCGCTCATCTTCACCTCCACTTTCATCACCATCTACCAAACCCGATTCAAGATCACTCCCACGCAAAAACTTCGCCTACAGAGCATGGAAAATGCGTCCTTCTCGCTCTATACTCACTGGTCTCTCTGGCTCAAGTCCCCCGCAGTACTTAGTCGTAATCCGCAATGACGATCGTTCAAAGACCATTCCAAGTTCTGGTGCCTCGGATGAAAATGGTAATATGGGTAAATGGTGGAGTGTACTTCCTGGAAAAGAGGGTTTGGACAATATTAGGAAGATTTTCGAAGAAAGATGAATGAATGTATGTATGAATTGGGAACGTGGGTGACAACCCGTGGAAGAAATATCTCGCCAATATCTAAAGAGTGCAAGGGACTCACAGGATTGGCGGATGATATTATCTACATTGTGACTTATTAACGAAATGGAAAAAGGATTTACAGGCGCTTAAGGGGGCAAGGGATTCGGGACTCGGTGGTTTTCATCATCCGCATATGGAATTCGATCGCGTGTAGTTTTGCGATCGCATGTTTCACTACGTAGTACATGAAGTAGTCTAATAAGAATCAGCATAATACCATAAAATCGATATCAATTTGCCATCTACCAATGCTGTATCATATTCAGCAAACATGAAATTTTGGTTGAATAGTGAAGATACTCAGGTAGCTCATACTAGTTCTTCATCTAAAGTACTAACTCATGCAAAAGGTTCAGGAACAATTGTAGCAGTCAAGCGTCATTAAACTCCCCGGCCCTCTTCTTCGATTGATCTGCATGACATTCCGGTGGTTTTTATTCGATTACTTATTGCTAAAATGGTCTATACTCATCCTCCAGATAAATTTGAGCATTCGTGCGAAATGCCCAGCTCAAGTGTTCTTTTTGAAGCATTTCACTCATGAGTTTTGCCTTGGAATGATAATAATGAATCATCTTGCCTTTTCTGTAGTTGATAGTCGTTCATAGCAATGCAATGCTATACTAAGCTTTGCTATGGTATATAGCATATCTGCGCGAGATACAAAGGGGTATTATATAGTACATTTAAAAGTACAGTTTTCAATGAAGTAGATTCCACTACACCATACTTTTCTGCAGATGGCCAAGTGTTTTTATATCGTCCATGCCATGCTGATCTTCAACCTTGAGCTACCCTTGTCGTTTCTACATTCAATCTCATGTTCCCAATTCCGTAGCGGGCACCGTTGGAACATCTGGCTGTTCTTCCTTCTTATTTTCCATATCAACGTCCTCATTTTCCGTTGGTGGTAATTTCGCTGCCTCATTTCCCTCTTCAGTTTTCTGTTCCCCACCTTCCAGCGCATCTTCATCGCCAGGGGCGACAAGATCTTCGGGTTTGACATCATCCTTGAAGATTTCGTCAATGCTGTCCGATTTCTCGATTTTGTCAAAAGCAGCAAGTTTGCTTGCACCAGCGATTCGGAGTGCTCTCCAACATTTGCTTGCTTTAGCTTCTATAGCCACATTTTTTGATTCTTCGTCCCGAGCCATATCGATATCCATATCGTCCAGCTCGATTTTATTCTTGAAACTCTTGATGGAAGGAACTTGGTAACGTTCTGGTTTCTTCAACCTCTCCAAGCCACCCTGTAAGTCGCTTTCCGCAAGAAATTTGAGATCTAAAGATCCTAGAGGATTAGGGCGTAATCGTTTATTAGTTGTCGCTTTGCGAGCCGACGCTTTAGCGGTAATATAATCGTGAGGTGAAACAGCTGGTCTAGCAATAGAAGGGCAATTTTCGACCTTCCAACGAACCCAGTTTTTATCTCTGGACAGAACCGTCTCAACCATACGGTAAAAAAAGGCACCATCCGCGCCTTTCTTCAGATATTCTGCAATCGATTTTTTCATATCTAATGACCACTTTGTCTATAGATTGTCAGCTAATACCCAATAAAAGACGCGTCCATAAGACGGGTTACTTACATCCTCTTCACTAAGCGTCTGGTCTGCATAAGTAACCGATCTATTGAGATTATCCGGTAAAGCTTTTGAAAGCTTCTCTTTCGCCTTGCTGCTCAATGAAAGAAGGAAATCCATTATTATCAGAATTTGAACAAGTATATGCCTTCTAAATGACAAATCACTAATCTAGCAATGTTGAGTTAGCATCGTGATAGAATTTGTGGGTGTTAAAAGATAGCATACCTCTAGTTCAAATAAGTCCCTACTTGTGAGATATTTAGGATTGAAGGAATTAGCTAGGTCGTCGTCTCCTTGACTGCGCTTTCTTTTTGTTCCCCTCTTACTATCCTCTGCTACCCTTGCTGCCGGACGCCCTGCAGTCTCATGGTGTACCGACTTGAAAGTTGCTATTGTAGCTTCCAGACCCTTTTTGAACTCGGCAAAATTATCTGAATTGAACAATCTTTTCGGTTGGCTGAAGCTCTGCTGTAACGACCAGAATATCGGGTATAACTCATCGGGCTTCATCGGCGGTTCACGTTTTGATGATGCTACGTCCTTGCCTGAACCATTGGTATCCTCAGAACCCCTCGCCGTGCTTGTTCGTCCATTTGATGCTGCCTTGGAGGTTGGTGGAGTTTCTTTTGTGTTGCTATCCGAATCCACTTCCATCTTCTCAACATCCGTTGGAATGGACGGTAGGGTGTCGAAAGATGTAACATTTTCGACATGAAATTCACCGCGTAGATTCACAGAACTCTTGTCGCCAAGGGGAAAGCTTTGAAACATGAAAATGAAAACGCGACCGCAGAATGCGGTATCCTCTGCTCTGGAAAGTCGCCGCAGAAGCTCGTTGCAGCTTCTCAAGATAACTAAGTTCTTTTGGTTGAAATGCTTTGCAGTAATTTTTTCACGTCGTGACTCAAGATAATCGAATATTCTCCGACATCCCGCAATAGTCTGGCTATCCAGTAATTCTTCAACGAGCCAAAAGAGAAGGGCAGGTTCGCATTGTTCATCGTCAGACAAAATGGAGATAATATCGAGGAGGTTCCATAACCTGGAAGAGGAAGAAGTCTCAATGGATATAGAGGCCTATGGGTCGTCAGAGGGTATCTACGACTCGTACTGGTGCATGGCTTACCAGTAAATTGTTGAAAGTATCTCGAACAGCGGTTTCGATGATCGCATACTGACTGCGCTTCTTAGTTTCTATTGGTGCCGCTCCGTTGAATATCTGTTCGATTCGCTCGTATGTGTTCGCAAGCTCCGTTTTACTCAATGGCGACTCTATCGTGTGTGTTTCTTTGACATGTTCAGCCCGCTGAAGCATTTCCAACAACAATTGCGCAAAAGATTCCACAACGGGAAGACCGTGTCCCTCCATACTGACAGCCATGTTGTGTTTCAACTTCAATTCGAAAAATCCTTTCGTACTGGCGCCGACGAAAAGATGTGATTTGAAAGGTTCCAAGGTTGGCGGTAAAATTAATTGTTGCGAGAAGTGAAGGTTATCGCGACGTCAATCTAGATACGGCGAATTTCTGCTTAGTCATCGCGCGTAAGAGCACTGGTGCACCAAGCTTCCAAAAATTATCAGGACGATAAGATGTTTACACGCGACCGACGCGCGCAATACGAATTGCCAGTCAATACCACGGATAACAACAATGGCCCCGAGGACGAAAGGAAGAGGCCAGGGAAAGGCTGTTGAAGAAACTATGGGAGTGCCTTCTGCGGAGGAAACACAGGACGAAAGCTCATTTTCGCAACTTGCCGCAAAATATTGGTTGAAACCTTCGAAGAAAGCCTCGAAGGTTAAGGTCAAGCCTGATGTTATCAAGAAAGAAATCTGGGATGTTTTAGAGCAGGAAGACTTTCCTTATAGATCTCTTTTGACGCTAGAAAATCTTCATATTCTTGAGAAGTACATTTATCCATCCAAACACTTAACGTAGGAACTATTACTGACAACAATGCTAGTTATCTTTGGCCGGGTTATTCAGAAGATGCTTCCAACTTTCATATACTTCTCATAGTTCTCATCGTCAACGTAAGGACTAGAGAACATCTGCCAACTTGGGGTAAGTAATATTAAGGAAGCTTCAGTTCGTCATGCTGATGAACATAGATATCTTTGCGGACAATACACCTGATTTCTCAACCCTCTTCCGCCGAATCTTGTCTATGACATTGGATACTACCCTCTCTGCGACGATTCGGACGCACCTGTTGTCATTCATAATAAGCGCATTCCAGTCACTAGACAATGGCATAGTTCGGAAAGAATGCGCACCTTTAGTCTCAATATCCATTTGGCACAACATCTCAACAGAGAAGAAAAGAGAAAAGATACTCGATCATACTGTACAACTAAAGAAAGCTTGGAGGGCTGCTGGAAAACGATATGATGCTTCTGATGAATCTACGAAAGCTAGACTTAGGTTCGAGCGATCTTGGCTCTTGACTCTAATTTTGGATTTTTTCAATCAGCTTTACGGAGATAAAATAAAGACAGGTTTGTTGAAGCCCTTGCTAACACTATGATCTTTTCCTTTTGGCTAATACACGAAACAGAAAATGTACAGTATTGCGAAAGGTTTATAGAGTTTTTATCGGATCTTCAGAGCCAATTGCCAACCAGGAGATACGTGAACACACTTCTACAAGATCTTCACGTTCTTCCAACTATCAGACTATCCCCAGCATTCAATGAAGAGGAGAATGGGCTTCTACGAGATCTATATGCGCTTTTGAAGCATTATACATATTTTGCAATTAATGATCATACAGGCGTTCAACATAGCCGCACGGAAGCATATGAACGCCATTGTGCAACACTAGCGTCCCTGCAAAGAATTGCACTCAAGCATTTCAAGGAAAAGCTGACTATTCTTGCCTTGTCCAACTATTCGTCTATTGATAAGCGGGTGGAGCTTGAGGGTCATTTAGAATCCCTCACAGACGCCGAGATGACAGAGCTTTGCGAGCTTCTTGATCTACGGACGTCTTATCCGTCGTCTACCAAGGTTGTAGTAGACCGTAAATTTCTCTTGGAAATTCTTTTATCAACACATGAAAAGCGCAAGACATTTCAGGAAACTGCGCGTGACTTGAGCATTCTTCCAACAGAAAGTACTCTTTTCGAAAGAACCCTGCTCAGGAATGATGGATTTGATGGATCACAGCCTCTCGCTATCCCAAAGCTGAACCTGCAATATCTAACTGTTGGAGATTTTCTGTGGCGGTCATTTATCTTGCATCGATGCGAGTCGTTCTATGAGATCAGACGAGATGTAGAGGACACAATAAAGCGTCTCCGACCAGTCGCCGGTAGGACAGGACAGACAAGTTTTGAAGGATTTTCCAGGATGGCACTTCCAATAGCAAAACCTTCGTAAGTTTTAGCATCATTATCTTATTTCGATCCATTCTAATCGATTTGTAGCATTCTTGAAGTAGTACCTCCTCTAGTAGGAGATGATAAACCAGCTCTCGTCCGAGCCGAAGTCACGATCGATGTAAGCCGCATGGCTGAAAATGTTCGCCGTGAATGGGATTCGCTGCGGCCTGATGACGTGATCTTCTTGCTCTCTGTGAAAGCCACGGACGAGTCTGCTATGGTCACGAACGGCGGACCATCAACTTCAGATGCGCAGAACCTCGGCCTGAGATACCTCCGAGCAGCTGAGGTTATCCAAGTGCAAGATGATAGAGGACGCTCACTGATGAATTATAATGGACAAGTCAATGGAAATGCTCGCGCTGGCTCGCGGAGACTGCAATTAAAACTTGATGCAGCCATGTATAAAGAGGACAAAGATCGCGTCGACAAGGGCAAGCCTGACATTTACGAAACCATGAACATCATTGTTCGTAGAAAAGGACGTGAAAATAACTTCAAACCGATTCTTGAATCAATCAGAAGTTTAACACTATCTGATGTTCCGCTAGCCCCCTGGCTTCACGAGGTCTTTTTAGGCTATGGTGATCCTGCAGGAGCTAACTATACTAGACTATCAAATCAACTCAAAAAAGTCGATTATCGAGACACGTTCCTTGACTGGCAACATCTGATCGAAAGCTTGCCCGGTAGGACAGTCGAGCCAAATGACGATGTCACCGGTAGTTTTGGGCCACCCTACGTATTGCAAACAGTGGCAAAAGCTGCTGAGCCGCCAGCAAGACCAACGAAAAAGAGGCGCAGAGAAGCAGAGCCTGCACCAAAAGATGAGCCACAAGCCATCCAAGTTTCTTCTTATAAACCCCCAAGTACAGGGCCATATCCCATGGACACCCCAAAGTTGAACCAAGTCCGTTTCACACCTGCTCAAATTGAAGCAATCATCTCCGGTACCCAACCAGGGCTTACTGTTATTGTTGGTCCTCCGGGAACTGGAAAGACGGATGTTGCAACTCAAATCATCAACAATTTATATCACAACTTCCCTAATCAGCGCACTCTACTTATTGCACATAGTAATCAAGCTCTTAATCAATTGTTCCAAAAGATCGTTGCTCTTGATATTGACGAACGCCATCTTTTACGACTGGGGCATGGTGAAGAGGAATTAGACACTGAAACGAATTTTAGTAAACACGGACGTGTCGAGTCTTTTCTTGAAAATCGAGATGGGTATCTTAGAGAGGTTGATCGCCTTGCTGCCAATTTCGGTGCTCCAGGTGCCCATGGAAGCTCAGCGGAGACTGCCGGATACTTCAACTCGGTTTACGTTGAGCCAGCATGGACAAGATTTCAAGAAGTTATGAAAGACCCGGATTCAACATCAGAGTCAATTGTCTCTGCTTTTCCGTTTCATTACTACTTTTCGAATGCTCCTCAGCCTCTTTTCCCTCCTGGTGCCGATAAAGATGCTGTCATTGATGTAGCTACAGGCTGTTACAACCACGTCACTAAAATTTTCGCTGAGCTTGAAGACGTCCGACCATTTGAGATTTTGCGACGAGATCGAGACAAGGCAAACTATCTTCTCACCAATGAGGCTCGCATCATAGCGATGACATCAACGCATGCAGCTATGAGAAGACGTGAGATATCTTCACTCGGCTTCCATTATGATAATGTTGTTATGGAGGAAGCGGCTCAGATCACTGAGATCGAAAACTTTATACCCATGGCGTTGCAGAAACCAGCGAATGGTGGAACTCCCCTCCAGCGTGTAGTCTTGTGCGGCGACCACTTTCAGAACTCTCCTGTCGTTCAAAATCTTGCGTTCCGTCACTACGCAAATCTCGAACAGTCGCTCTTCTCTCGTCTGGTTCGCTTGGGTGTACCAACTATCAACCTCGATCAACAGGGTCGTGCTCGTCCGTCGATTGCATCTCTGTATTCCTGGCGTTACCAAAATCTTGGCAACTTGCCAATTGTATCAACAGCACCTGAATATCAAACCGCAAATGCTGGTTTCAAGTACGATTACCAATTCATTCAAGTTGCTGATTACAAAGGAAAGGGTGAAATGGAGCCAACTCCTCATTTCATTCAGAATCTTGGAGAAGCAGAATACGCAGTCGCCATCTATCAATATATGCGCTTACTCGGATATCCAGCTTCGAAGATCAGTATACTATCCACATATGCTGGTCAGCGCGCACTAATCAAAGACGTTCTATCTCATCGATGTGCTAAGAATCCTCTATTTGGTCTCCCAAAAATTGTCACAACTGTCGATAAATATCAAGGAGAGCAAAATGACTGTAAGTTTCGCGATGCTAATTCTTTTGCCGATAAATCACTGACAGGATATCAGATGTTATTCTCTCCCTCACTCGTACATCACGTGTCGGCTATCTTCGCGACATTAGACGTCTAACGGTGGCATTGTCTCGCGCTCGTCTCGGTCTTTACATTTTGGGACGACGGGATATCTTTGAATCTTGTTTCGAGCTGAAGCAGGCCTTCGATATTTTGTTATCGAGACCAGATAAGTTGACATTAAGCACTGGAGAGATGTGGCCAAGTCAAAGAATCGTGGCAAACGAGGAGGGTCTAGAATCAGTGCAAGGTGAAGCTGTTATGGAGGGGGTAGAGCATCTGGGTCAATATGTTTTCGAGATGACTAACTCCAAGATAAGACAGTTGAGAGAAGAAAGAGGGTTACCGGAAGGCGGAGCAGAGGTCTTAGCGATTGAGGAGGGAAAGGTGGTTGGAGATGATGTTGAGACTGGAGAGGGGTATGAGGGCTTAGGGGAAGACGACGATATTATTGAACCCGAAGAAGAATTTGATGGCGTCGATTGATAATACCAAGATGAAATTTGTAAGATAAATCAATCGCCGATAGATGTATGGGTGAAGGAGAATTAGGCCGGCTCATGGACAACGTCCACGGAAATGTATTGTATGTGACTATAATACAGGAAAATGGCGTACAATAATGAACAAACAAAGGATGATACCAATTTATGAACACAAATCCGTCCTTTCTATCTTATCATTCTGTTAGCCTGCAGTACCTATGTAGTGTAATTTAAGTTTGAAATTTGTGCTTGGTGATTAAAATATCTCCTTTCATGCTCGGTTACGAATGTACTGTATCACCACCGACGGTCGAAATCACGACATAGTCGCATATTCTGTAACTAAATCATTTAGTTTCACGGTAGCCTTCAAACGCTGTACTGGTTTCTCTGTAGATATGAACGACCCTGAAAGTGTATATTAGATGAGATCTCTTAATGCGTTAGGCTTGGTCAAGCAAAAGAGAAAAGTTGAGATAATTAGGATGAAGTAAAATGAAGTATGTCATGAGTTTTTAACTGGGACTGCAGATCATAGTACTTCTCGATTGGGTTCGCCATCAAGTTCGATCTTCTCTGGAAAGACTAGTACAGTTTACTGTAGTTACATCTAGAGATCATGGAGAGAGTTAAATTTGTGTTGGTGATGTGTATATCTATTGTACCGCAGTCATACCAATAGAATCTTTGGATTTCTTTTGCTTGATCCCAGATTTTGAAACTTTTCTAGTGAAAACAGCTCCTGAGGTATAATATTTACTCTGTAAGTTTATGTCAAGTTTTGAGGTCCGGTTTCAGGTGCGGGGAAATGGAGTCAATAAGATGAGACTAAACGAAGAGTGTACCTGTGGTGCATTTTCTGACGTACATTACATTGAGTGAACTGTGACTATGGTTCTATGTGTTGAAGCTCATAGTATGAGCACACTATTTGAGCTCTCGAATCAATCATTGATGGGTCTTTAGTGATTCCTCTCATGTACTAATCAAATTTCCCCAAGCCGATTGTTTTTCTTGCTCTGGATGGGTATCTAATGGGACATATTCTAGTATACTGTCAACATATATATCTCTGTGAGTGCGCATGTAATATAACAACCCATCGGGATCTTTGGAATTTGGTCTTTCAGAATGCACATTCATTCTAAGGTATCTCAGCGTGTTTCCTAAACATCCATAATCTTTGACAGCGTACATCCTTTTGCAGGCAATATCCAGACATCATATGATCGATATAACCGTTGAGCTTTTGAAGCTCATCAGTCATATGACGTTACTTAATGTCTTTTGGACTCATTGTTACATCAAATCTCAACTCTAAAATGGACGTTGCCAGAAGCGCGAAGCTCAAGCTCAAAGTCTATCGTTCTAACTCTTCCCATTACGGAGAAGAGTTCCTACACATAATTTCCCCATATTTTTAACCTATTCTACCGGGAGAAGAATCCTCTCTAACCAAGTACTAGGCTTAGAAAAAAAGTTGCAGTGTTAGCTCAACAAGAGCTCCGACTAGGGCCGTTGCTGCCGGATCAACGGTCGTTATGTTCCGCCGAAGGAAAGATCATCATGAAAACAGGCTAGAGCTCAAGTCTAAACTTGACCATAATTTTTGACTATAAACTTGATCGCGTGTCGCGGGTAATTTCGTATATACTGCTCCACACGATGTCACTGCTAGCTACCGCAATACGAAGTAGCATTATCGACATCACGAGGTGCTTATAATAGTTTATCTGAGCCAGTATACACACGAGACACTTAAGTTTTATGCACACTAGATCTCTCATTTGAAGTCTGTAGAATGAGTCAAGATGGCGATGGCGATGGCGATGTGTAGATAGTAGAGCCACGATGTCACGATGGCTTGTTGAAGGCTTGTCAATAACGGCTGCGCTAAGCGCTAAAACTTACCCTTAACTTAGTTCGTTCATTTTTGTGTGATGGTTAATGAGTCAGTTGCAACGTTTTTTCGGACCATCGTCCTGTCTCTATAATAAAGTATGACTTTTGTGATGACGATATACCTATATGTGAATCTGGCAACTATATTACTTTTGCATCTGTCAAAACTTGCAAGGAGAGAGGACTGGTAGACACTTATGGAAGTAAATAGAATGTCTACCTATATGCTGGGGACGAGTTCTAATGTTTGCCTCCAAAGTAAGAACGGCATTTTGATGTTATTGTTATACTGACCAATGGGAAATATCGAGACACTACCACCTAGTAGTGAAGCTAGTAGAGTAAGGGCAATGACACTGAAAGGACAAATATAGATTTCGTTTTGATACAGGAATCTTCCAGATCTTTGACAATACATTTGACATCGTGGGAGGGCTCATAATGCTTTAAATTCACCATGATACATCATACTTTGGACTCATCCTACGCGTTGCCCCATTGTGTATGTTTCTTGACACAATCTGGCAACACACGAGGCTGTAGCTAGGGGGCGCGAGGCGAGACTGAGACGCTACCGGCTTCAAGGATATGCAATAAATCTTCTGCCCCAAAAGAATACACACGATGTATCTCATAGTAGATGACTGGTACCAAACTCAGATCACTGGTACCGAACTCATCATCCCTAGGCTCCATCAGAAAACGATATGATATGAAAAGTGGTAGAATGTTCACTGAACAGTGGATCTTGATGATCAAAAGGAGATTTGGCTGAATTCTCGCTCGTCTGGATGCAGACTTTCTCGGTTCCCTTGGTCCATTTCTGTCCATGGGATGAATATAACCGATAATCCCGAAGGGAAAACTATTCCGGGAGATATTGTTTGGGAATTGTTGAGTCAAACTCCAACAAATTTAGCACCTTGATAGTAACGGCCTGCAAAGCTAATCCGTATTCCGACTCTCAAACTGATTATCAAAAATGTCCACGACGATTTTTTAATGGACATTCTCCAAAGATAACCAGATTTCTGGAACTGGTCCATAACCAGGTACATATGGTTTGCAGTGTAGGAAATATATTGCAATATAATTAATCGTATCATGCATGAATTACATGTAATATACAATATATAATATATTAATCGCCGACAACTGCCGATATTCCCTTGATACGAGATTCTGAGTTTATGTATCGAATTCTGAAATAGAAAGTATACAGTACCTACTACCGGAAAGTCCTTTACCCGCACACAGGGTATATTTTGAGTAATTGAAAATCCGGGGACACAGCCACCTTACGTCTTGTTTGTCGCATATATGCAGTGAGATGGTAGTCATGGTGATACTTTCTTGATGTGTGCTATAGATGGAAAAACACGGGAGATTCTTCTCGTGCTGGTTCTCGTGGAGAGCTGCAGGTTGTAGGTGTGCGAAGATAACGATATGAATGGTCGCCGTTCTATTAGAATGCGGTCTTCCTACGGGAGAACACTGCATGGTTGCTAACAGCAGAAAGTAAGGCAGAGTCCGTCCACTCATGATTATCGAAGATTCAGAACATGAGAGAATCCAGCGTGGTACTTTGTGGCGCCCGTGCTGATCGACGCAGCAAGGCTCGATACAGGGATTGTATTATGACCCCCCATCACCTTAAGATGAGCAAATGCAAGGGCATGGATGCTGGACGTGATATGGTTGGGGTCTCTGCACCCCTCAATCTCTCGGATAAACAGGCGGATAATGAGGCAAGCTCGTCAGCAGCCTGAAATTGTCTGAAGTGTTCACAACAAACAGCAAAAGCATCATAATTTGAAAGCAATTTCAAACGTATGACGACTATCTAACCTGGCCAAAGTCCCACAAGTCCGAAGAAGACGTATTGTGATGAGCCCACGACCACGTACAGCACAATGTGACAATGTTTTTGCAAGCATTCATGTACTAAGTCATGGTTCACAAACATCCTGTTGTGGGTGTTTATTTCTGGGCATTGTTTGAAGATGTGAAAGATGTGCTGGTGACTCGTCACGTAGAGAATCTGAAGTTTCTGATACCTGTTGAGCCATTCGAAGGACTACTGAGTGGGGAACGTATCGGAGAATATTTTAATCTGAAGCATAAGCGCCATCTAGCTCAATAGGAGTAGATGGTATCCATGATGGCAGGTCTATACTTGTGCCGTTATGTTTCCTCACCGTTCCTGCTTTTAGACCCCGTTAGTGGTGGATTCTCTCGGTAATTTCGAAGAAATGATTCCACGGAGTACTGTAAGCGATGTGGTTGTAGCGTTCTCGGTCCTGGTCTCTTACGAAATTATGTATCCGAAGTCTTAAAGCGAAGAGTGGAACAACCCATTGAAGGACTTCTTTGACGCCTTACCTCAGTTTTGGTAGTATTCGGAACGGAGCCGAGAGTTTGATTTGGGTAAGGGAAATCGTGATGATTACAAAACATGTAAGATTAGACAGACAATGGGAAAAATGACATGGGGATGACAATCGGCGAGCAGTTGGCAGACCTGCCAAACACAATTCTTACTTGCGTAAGGGTTGGCCCGCTGTCTCTGAATTACAGACCGTGCTCGGAAGGAGATCTTGGAGTACAGTCGACGTTTGGGGGCGAGTCAAGTAAGCTATGTCGTCCATGGAGTCTGGAACATTGGAGAATGATATCTGTACTTAGCCAGTAGTCCAGTTCAGCTGAAGACTTAGCTCTATGTACAACATTAGATGGCAGATAGATCCTCGAGTATAGTAGGTAGGCGGTGCTACGAACGATGAAGGCATTTTCTAGGTACCATGCAATAAGTCCATTTTGTTGTTATTATTAGTGATCACTTACTTCTAACAAATCGCCCACATTGTTGATTCCACTGCTTCATGTTTGTACAGCTTCCCACGTAGTCCTAGCTATTAAGGAGATATGATCATAGCCATGTGATACTCCCACCTATTCTACCGGCGGTTCTGTTCCAATTCTGTGGCTAGTACGGAGATGATAGATGGATGTGATTTGAAGTTTCTTTTCCACGTCAAACGGCGTCTCGCACTCGTACATTCTGAGAAGTCCACCACCCCACTCCATGGCTCGGCGTTCGATGCAACAGCGAAGATGTCATTTTAATTGTAGCCTTAGAAAAAGAAGGTTCAAAATGAGTTGTTTTGAGTTATTCTGATGACTGGAATAGGCATTTAGTGAGTGGATCAGATTTGAAGTTTGTTTC
Source organism: Botrytis fragariae (assembly GCF_013461495.1). NCBI lineage: Eukaryota > Fungi > Ascomycota > Leotiomycetes > Helotiales > Sclerotiniaceae > Botrytis > Botrytis fragariae. The sequence goes on from NW_023500986.1 coordinate 1,022,778, forward strand.
ATCAACTTTTTTTTTGTATTTTCTTCTTCATTTGTGTCAATTCGGGTTAGACACTTTCAGACCTAGTCGACGGTCTACGGTCTGCGGTCTTCGGTCGTACCTGCATTTATGAATTTACTCCACCAATCGTTTTGCCTCATTTACCTTCAAGCGGTCTAAATACGGATGTATCCATAATTCCTTCTTCTAGCTGAGAGATATCCCAGAAACCCTAGCAATTCCATTACGACCAACAATAGGTACCTAGTAAGAGCAAACAATCCTTCTTCAAATCTCATTTCGTTTCATTTCGATCTTGAATCTTCCGAACATCCCTTCTCCTTTCCCAGAATCATACGGGCGTAGATACTAGAAAGTTAATCTTCTCCCTTCCAAATCTCTCGTGAGCCTTATCCTACCGCCCATGTCAAGAGAACCTCTAATTTCGTTACATTTACCGCATTTTGTAGAATGCGTCTCCGTTCTTCATAATCAAGGATTATGACTTGACCCTGACTCTTTGTGGAGCCTCCAGCTACCATGCCAATTCTTGTGCTACCCCTTACCGTGACATTACCAAAAGCCTAGAGGTACCGTACAGTCGGAGCTTTTGCTTGTAGAGCAGGAGTAACCTTTCTTTTCTTGCACCGCACGCCTCTAACACGCTTTGGATTTACACAACCTGAGTAGTTGTAGCTATTCCGTTGCATTTGTCCAATCAAAGCACAAGTTTCATAGTCATTTCGAGCCCGAAGCATTAGAACATTTACAAAATTGCTACACCACCAAGGTAAAATGGGTAACGCAAGAATTAGGAATGGCTAACTTCTGGTACCGTCATGGACTTGCTGTACATCCTCAGCCCGGTCGCAAATCACAACATTCTTGAGATCCCGCCCGCGCTCCGGCAAGATCTAAGGTTTTGGCTACCAATGGAAGTTTTTGAGAACCCCGAAGTGCGGCTACTTACAGCTACCTACCCACAGATACCCCTTCATACTCTCGTCTCATGCTGAACAATCGAATCCAAGTCAGTTCTATCCCCCACAACTAACGAAAAGCTTATTTGCAAAACTTCTGAATCCGTAAATATCGTATCTATACTTGTCCAGCTTACGAGTTTGCGAGATCTTAGCGTCGCTCGTAAAACGTCGTCGTTACTCAGAATATCTCCAACATCTATTGTTTTATATATTGTATCAGCCTTATGAACTAAATTCATGCATTCCATGACCGAAGAGGTTGATACTGCTCTATTTACCGTGATCGGCGGGGTATGGTTTCTAAAAGTAGTACCATGATCAACGATTTGAGATGTCGATGAAGAGATGAACAATCAAAGCTTCTAGCTTGACTTTTTCGCATAATGCATTACGCATAGAAAGAACTCTCTCAACAACCTCTCTTGACTCTTGGTAGATTGATGATAGGCTCTTGACAGGCCAATCCTTGTATCAGATCGCTGAAATGGACGGCACACGCATTATTAAAAACATCCCCGGGGATGGTTTCCTGCGGCTTCATTGCTACGTCTGGGCATATACGTATGCGTCTTCGAATCGGATGGTTTCTTGTCGGAACAATTACAAAATAAATATCAACAAAACAACAACGTGTTGGCAGGTGAAGGCGAGGTTGAATGTGGATACTGTATGACTGACGAAGGGGCCATCCATATTCTATGTTTTTTCGAATTTCACTCGTGAATGAGCTTTCCACGAGTACGTTTGGTCACGGTGACAGTAGTCAGCGAAATATGCGGTGTTCTCAACACTATCTCGTGAATATTTTCCAAAAGTCTGTTGGTAGCTACCCGACGTCACACAGTCTAGGCCATGACGGGAATGTGCTTAGCAGGACCGTAGGGACGGGCCCCGTCAGAATAAACACACGAATACATCAGAGCGAGAAAATCCTTGAATCGACCCTGGAGATGTGTATCTTGCTATTTCAATCACATCACGGTTCTCGCTAGTAGTAGGTGATGTGAAGCACAAAAGCGGGAAATAAAAGTAAGAGACGCACGTTAACAGTCATGCATATCATTTCATCGCGTTTTCGGTTTTCGAGATGTCCTCGGAATCCTTAGCAAAATAACCAGACTGCGGGATGTGCAGTTGATGCACAGACTTTTCGCCAGATGAACCCAGTTTTAATTTCTAAACAATGTGGGAAACTTCCAGCTACCCAGGCGGACTTGGCCAGGTCAGGTCAGTTGAGATGCTTGACAGAATAACAATGTCATGAATCAGCGATCTTTAGATTCTACATTGGTAAGATTGTGACGGATAATGTGGTGACGATGTGGTGATTTGATGCTACCCGTGGGGGGGGGGGATCTAATCTGATGATAATTAGTTGCTTGGGGGCCGTCTCAACTCTTTTAATTATTGTGTACCTTTCCAACCTAGGTAATGGTTCAAGTTTGAGATTATTTATAATCTCGTTCTCCCAAGGTTCTTCGTTCTACCTAAATATCTACGAGCGAGTATCAAATCTGTACCAAGCTAGGTCTCCACTCTCCTCCACTTTTGTGCTTCTATCAGCAATTCGAATCTTCTCAGGCTAGTCATGGTGGATCATGTTCCATGTATCAGCTTTCTTGGAGTGAGCAAATAACTATTCACTCATCTTGCTAGCTTGTATTGTATACTTGGGAATACCTTGATACAGGCAAGACTAAGTATTTCTGGAATAACGATAGAAGATGTCAAAATAATTCCGTCTAGATGCAACCTTGTTTGATTGTTGAGATTGACGAAAAAATGCTAATTATGTGTCCACCTCATTTTTGTGTCCTCCTATCCACCATCGAGCCATATCGTTGGAAAAAGAAGAGGATGTAGCCTGCTGGCTTTTCAATTCGAACCATCTCATGATGATTGCAAGCATCGACCTCGAGTACTCTTCGTATTTGAACCAAACTTGGATCCCCTCACACGCCTCGATATTAAAACATCATTTCCTTTGGGACCTGGAAAATTAGCAACGACCGGCATGGCATGGAATACATGAATTTGAACCCAGTCATCTTGAAACTCTCTTTTCTCTGTTTCGCTGAACAGACCTACCATAACCCCTACCAAAATCACAAAAAGTCTACCAGGTAGTCCAACCCGAACGACCTTACCCGCACACCCGCCAATGTTCGAAAATCCGAGCCATTTTGACAGACTTCTAGCTTTTCTAGCCCGCTGTTCTACGATTCACCTAGGCTTATGATTGCTAGGCGTAAGTATTCTTTACCGTTCAAAAATCTTCCATTTTCATGATTAGTACCGTTATTAGTCGCTGTTGTAGTTTACTTAGTATGTTTCTTATCACCTAGTTTCCTCTTAGCACAAGGGGTAATGCTCCAGTTTTCACCCACCATCAAAACTCAACGGCAGGCCCTAGTTCATCAGAATTATGAAATGAACAATAATGCATTGATTGTTCTTTGCGACTACACACCCCAACTTTACAGTGTACACAAAACACCGTACATTCGCTCCCATCCGGAACTTTCCTGCCTACCAAACACAATGCAATCATGTCAAAACAACCTTCGCTTGACTAAACTCTCTATGGATTTTGTAGCAGATTCTGCTCAGCCTTCTTGTGGAAACATACGCATAAAACTTCATGGTTTGACGATGATCTCAAAAGTACCGAGAAGATTGATTTATCCATCCTCTTACAGTATCCCGTTCTTATCAACTACCTATTTAGAATAGTACGGAGGGTAAAACGACCTAGTCTTTGAGGCTATTCTTCTAATCTGTAGTTTGCGAACCTAAATATGCAAAATATGCATCATCTAGGTGTTTCCTGTTTTGTATTTGACTTTTTCTTTTCTTACACTCTTGTTTGCGTTAATTGTTCATAAGCGGCAGGGTCGTCACGTTGTCAAAGTCACAACTCGCATAACGAGTCCGGCACCCCCATGCTTTCATAGATCTTCATTGGGTGGTATCTATTAGCGACAACGGTTGCAAGTTGGCCCACAGATTCAATGATCCCTTCAACCCTTTCATGCAAAATGAAGACCAATGATCCACGCAAAAAAGACCCAGCCTCGATCTCTCCGCTGGTTCCCTGTCATATCCGTTGTTCTCTCAAGCTCTCCCACAATAGGCTTAGCTGAGATCAATACAACTCACCATTTCTGCGGAGCCCTGCTGTGATTTTAACCAACTCCTGTTGGTCCATTTAGAATTTTGGATGCTTCATCTGAGTATCGGATGATTGCGCCGGCACCAGATCCCTACACCCCAGTCACACATTCATCTTATCCAACGTTCTGCACAGTTCTCGATAGAGTGCTATCCAGCATTTCGCTGCAGCTTTATTTCCATTTGTCAATCCTCTTAAGAGCCACAGTGGGCTTCTTACACATAATCATTTCATTGAATCGATTCACTTTTTGTTGTTCCCAATCTTTTGTCTAAATTTGTGGCTGACTTTGGATGTCCTCGTGCATTAAAAACATTTCCCTCCAAACTTCCTTCTTTATCCACTCTAGCTTGTGCAACTGTCCTTAAAATCTCGTCCCAAGTCCGGTCCTCCCAAGCAAAATCCTAGACGCAACCGTGCAAGCCTTGTATCAAGTCGAGGTGGGTATTTTTGACACTACTCCGCTCCGCTTGCATACTAGACTCTTGTCATCGGTACAATTTACTTCAGCGGCATTCTGCTGCAACGACAGGGACTTCCTGTGAATTGTGAGAGCCAGGGGTAATAGGGCGCTTGTCGGGTCCAGTCTCCTTGTTGTGGTGATCATAACCAAGGAACTTATATATCAAAGGCCTTCAATCTTGGAGTATATTACCCGACGTTTGTCGATCGAACGTGGAAAGAAAGACAACGACCCCCCTTCAACTTCATTCCTGTTACTTCTTGATACGGACTTAGCACGTCATTAAAACAAGAAGCAATTTATATTTCATTTGGACGACGCAGGACACTCGCCACATCCGTTCATTGAGCCCAATCTATCCTTGAACCAGGTCGCTTCATCTTCTTTTCTACACGGCAGCGCTGTTGAATACCAACTCGTCAAGTAGTAAAATCTCTGGAAGGTATACGCGTTCGGCTTGTCCAGAACATTTAAAACCTTTCATTTATATTCCCGGGACTGGTCCATACATCAATCAACCTTATTTAGCAGATCTTGATTAAGACCCTTAAGATTAATCTATCCACCGATCAATAGCTACAGGAACAAGCTTTGTACACTCTTCCGACTTCTCCAACATCATCATCCAGCAAGCAGGACTAGATCATAAACTAGACTTAACAATTACTTGCCTTCGATAGGCCTTATGTTCTTTTCTGGTCAGTGATCAGCCATTGTCTATAGCGGCCTTTACACTCGTTCATTCCACGGCTACTTACCACTGCGACAACACAACACACATATTCCTTTCTCGAATCAAGGGCTCTTGAAGAATCCAAAAAGCAACTTCCAGACCATCTTCAACGGTCAAATTACAGATACTCTCAATGCTTGTTACACGGCAATGCGAAACAGGACGGAACACTTGGTCCTCTAATAAACTTGGGTCTGCTAACTTCGCGTCTCCACGGATGGCGAACTTTGAAGCTTTACCGCAGCAGCCGGATTGGCGAGAACAGTACTCTTCGTATCAACTCTCTGGAGACAATGGCATGGTCCACCAAAACTACGAGCACTCTGCAGGCTCCAACACAAACACCAGTCAACAGCAACCCGCTACTAGACCAACTTTAGAGCATCGACACACACTTGGCCCAATAAGACCGGAAGGTCCGCCAACTCCTACCATAGAACGACCAGACTCCGCACCGGGAGATTGCGGCCAGCCTTCTGTCAACAGAGCTAGGGATGAATCTATGGTTTCGACAGAATCAGCACCTCTTTCACTTGGGCCGATCGCACCGAATTCAACATCATCTGCGTCAAGCGCACCACAACAAGGAGCAGGAGCACTCATGAGCGAAGACGCGTCAGCTCTCTTGAGTCCTAAGGAAGAAGACGATGATGATATTGATGACGACGACGATATGTTAGATACTGAAGATGGAACTTCATCAACGCCACAGACGGCGGCAGAACGTAGAGCTGAACGCAGGAAGATGAAACGATTTCGGTATGTTTATTTTGGTTTACGTATGCATTTGTGACATGAAGAACTAACTAGTACAGTCTCACTCATCAACAAACTCGATTTCTGATGAGTGAATTCGCGAAACAGGCTCACCCAGATGCTGCTCATCGCGAGCGTTTGTCACGAGAAATTCCAGGCCTTAGTCCAAGACAAGTGCAGGTATGGTTTCAGAACCGGTATGCAAAATTCAACCCAGTCTGAGCGAAGAATATGGACTAACGGAAGCAGACGTGCAAAGATCAAGAGACTTACTGCGGATGACCGAGAGCGAATGATGAAGATGAGAGCGGTACCAGATGATTTCGACAACGTACAGGCTTTACATTCTCCTTACGGAGCTGTACACGGTATTGGAACACCAATGCAATCGCCTGTCGATTTTGTGCCAAATTACGCGGATCATATGATACGACCTTTGATGGTAGACACGATGCGCAGACATGAACAAGATGACCACATGTCGCCGGCAGGCATGAGCCCTGGATATGGACATGTTGGATATACTCCGGGAAGTTCCATTGGAACACCTGATGTCCTCTCGCCATTGTCCATTAATTCGTCTGATCGATACTTCTCCAGTCATCTTTCGAGCCCGATGAGCTCAGGGCCAAGGAGCTCAAATCCATTTGATCGACCACCTCCGGGTTATCAAGCTGTTTCCCATTCCCAGCAAAGACATCACGGCGGCCGACCATTACAACCATTACAGCTTCGAGAGACAATGTCAAGATCGCGATCAGAGTCACTTCAGTCGCCATTGAGATCCAGTATGTCTTGGAAAGGCGAAACTTTAGATTACGCCAATTATCCAACTGGACAACCAAGTCCTCAATCGACTGGACGTCAACAATCAATGTACCAGCCCGAGCAGAATAACGCGGTCAATGCGCACCAATTTGAGTCAAACTCTTACCCAAGTTCGTTCCATCCTTGCCAAAAAAACTAGATGAAAGACTAACCATGTTGATAGGTTCCAACATCCAAAACTCACCACAACACATGAGCTATTCACCATCGCATCCTCCATCATCTTTGCAACAATCCTCACCAGCTGCCATGTCCCGCTTGCGAGCTTCCACTGGCGGTGCTTTCCCCCAAGGTCTTGATCTACGCAATCAATATCGACCTCTCCCCCACCAAGGTCCATCACACTTGCCTCCTACTTCCCGCCCATTCGCGCCCTCATACTCAGCAGGTTTTGCCAGCGCACCTTTGACGGCGCCAATGGAATTCTCCCTTCCTCGAACACCAAGCGACGCAAACCATCCACAATTAAGTGCGCCAATGGCACCGCCGCAAGATTTCGCAAATGCGTACAACGCATCAAGAGCTCCACAAAGTGAGCGAGAATTCAGCTCCCAAGGTCAAGAACAGCAGCATGCTCAAAGCCATGCGCAGCCTGAACATCAACCACAAAGAAATAACAGCGACGGTTCGTCCTATCTTCGACCTAACGAATTCCAAGCAAAAGATAATCGCAAAAGAAGCTTTACCATGCCTGGAACTTATGCCCCTTCTCATATGTCTTAAAGAAATTTGTCTGGCGCTCATTTTCAATCTTCGATATTTGTGTGCATACAAAAGTTTTTGCTTTCGGAAATCACGATTCGTTTACAGGCATTGCAGTTTGAAAAAAGAGCAGAGCATAGAATTCATCCTTCTCTCACAAGAAGATAAGAAACCACCTCACTCCGCCTTACTCATGACACCACCCATATCTCTCAACCATCTCCAATTCCAACCTCAGACCAACCTTCAAATTCATTGCAGCTTTCTTGCTATATACGTATGGATCATTCAGATACTCGTACATACATATATTTAAATATACTTTCTATACATACTTCTTACACTTTTGAAGTTTCTCCCAACGCTGGGACGGACAGGAATCCGACATCATTTCTACCTTTCGACATTCGACTTACAGCTTTTACCTTTACCCCTTCTTCTTTGTATTTTCTAGGAGATACTATCCGGCATTGTTTTTATATCAAATTTTTTCTTCCCCATTCAACCATTCATCTGGCCATCTTTCTTCAGGAGTGTTTTCGTAGGGTTAGGAATTTGGGTTTGGGGATAACTACAAAGCAAAGTCTTTTTTCTTCTTTTCTTTTTGAGATATTCGCTTCTTATCTGTGTATAAATGGTATGCAATCTTTTGTTTGGAGCTTCTTAGGGGTTAGCTGGATCTTGGATTTGAACTTCTTGTTATGTTTCTTGTTGCTTTTCTTCTTATCTTTTTTTTTTTACCCAAGGGGGTTGGTTTGATATTAGGGATTTTCACTGAGTGAGGGAAAGAACTGAGAATTGGTTCGGTTTGGTGCTTGGAGCTGGATAAGGGATCGAGAGGGGATGGGCGGTTGGAAAGCTTCCGAGGGAAAGGAAAAGGATAAGCCGAAGAGCGGAAAAATCACTTGTAGATATCTGAATCGTGGAGTGGCAATATCATTGTGTGGAAGTTGAATAACTTTGTCTTTTCTTGTCTGCTGTGAGATGTGATGTGTGATCTCCAATATGATGTGATAAAATGTGACTTGATCCGAAGATTTTACTCTAAAAGTCTATTGAGGCATGCTATATACAATATGCAATTTCCAGTCCATTCCCCGACTCTACGCATGAAATTTCCCAGCTAATTCCTAGGCTCTACAAGTATGGGCTACAGGCTCCAAGCCCTGAAGCAGATATGCAACAAATGGATTAAAGTAGATTGTCGGCTGAGGATTGGCTAGAGGACTTTGTTGTTTGAGTGAATATGGCATTGGCGTCGGGGGGGGAGGGTGAATATAAGCGAAAATTCGATTTGGGGGCATGAGTCTTGTTTTAAGACAGGACGAATATAATTATACAGCCAAAAATCAACATTCACGCACGTAGACTCCTTATTCCAATCAATGCCAAGATAACTTATTCATGCACAATCTCAATTGGAAATTGAACAACGGCATGCTCAGTGTCTAAGTTCAAGCTAGTGCTGGAAATAATAGAACAAGGTAAGGGATTGAAGGACTTAATTTCAGTTGAGAGAGGGAATATGGTGGCGAGGTGCAGAATGCGAGATGTGAAGGATGGTGATAGTTGGTTTGGAATAGTATAGAAATCAGATGAATTATTATGATATATTTTACGTCCATTTGAATTGAAAGTTTCACTACCATTCAAAATACTGCGAGAAACCTAACCAAGTATGAGCATGACGTGTTAAGTAAAACAGACCTTTGATGTGGGTGAGTGAAGAGGCACAAGATCCCATCATATTAGCCTCACCATCCACTGTAGAAGTAGTGACGATGAGAATTAGGATACTCAAAATTTTGTTCACTTGATAATAAAGCTCCAAGTCCATGGTACGTCAGGTAGTTTATACCTAGTCGTTAACATCGTTTCTCAATCAATAATCATAAAAACTATCATCAAAAAATCAGTACACTATCCATCCATGAAACGTAGAGTAAAAAGAAAAACTCACCCCTTTCCACTTTTCTTGCCCAACCATCCCGCATCTACCATTTTCCCCAGTAGTACACTAGGTCTATACTTGCTATCTCCTGTCTCCTCGTATAATACTTTCATAATTGCTAAGCAGGTATCAATACCAATGAAGTCCGCCAATTGCAATGGCCCCATGGGAACATTGGTTCCGTTCTTCATTATCGCATCGATATCATCTCTTTTACCAACACCAGTCTCCAAGCAAATTATGGCTTCATTGATATAAGGCATCAAAATCCGGTTTGCCAAAAATCCTGGGGAATCTGCTGAAGTAGATGGGATTTTGCCCATTCGTTTGCAGAATTCAATGGCTGCATCCAATGTATCTTGACTTGTCTGTAATCCAGTGATAATCTCAACACCCTTTTGAATGGGGACTGGATTCATAAAATGTGTTGAAACTACCCGAGAGGAAGCGCTGGTGTCTTTAGGATCTTTAGTAGTTGATGCGGCAATTCGTGTAATGGATATGGAAGATGTGTTCGTAGCCAAGATGGCATGAGGAGGGCAGATTTGGGCTAGGGAACTGAAGATTGAGAATTTCAAAGAGGGAATCTCAGGCACGGCTTCAATTACAAAGTCTGCCGAGGAAAGATCATCCATCTTTGTGGTTGGGATGAGAAGGGAGCGGATACTGTCAGATTGTTCTTGAGTTATGCGCTGCTTGGTTACATCTTTGGCCAGGAGTTTATCTGAATTCAGATAAGAATTAGTTGAATGCTCTTAAAATGAACCCGTAAAGAAAAGTGTGCGAAGAAGGAAAGAGAAATTTAGAAAGCATACCAGCAAATGCGAGACCCTTATCAAGAGAAGCTTGATTTGTGTCGACGAGAGTGACTGGAACACCAGCTCTCTGTGCTGCTACTAATGCTATTCCCAGTCCCTGTATATTATGAGAAATTGTTTATTAAAAAGTACAGCAAAGGTTAATGTACCATCTGGCCAGCGCCGATAACACCAAGGCTTTTGACCTCTTGTGCCGAAAGCATTCGGCTGGAACTGAATGATCTTGCATGTTTTGAACTCTGCAAAATTCCTCTTCTGACAATTGGAGATATCATATTGGGCGACGGTCTTAGAAACAATCTTAGAAAGAGAAAACAATCGAAAATCGTGGTGTTGTATTGACAAATGACAATGAAGCTTGAAAGTAGAGAGAGAAGGTTATCATCGGTTGTTTCCCCAGGATTTATTAAGGTTACCGAGGCGGGCCGGCAAAGTTCCGCTGTTGCATGTGGCTTTGACAAGGGTACGCGTCGCGATCGCGAATTTTGAGAGGAGCGTGTACAGTGGTTTTTGAGTTAGACTGATCAAAGTCAATATAGCACAATAAATTATTATGCTTTGATATTCATGATAACCACCATTTACTACACAGCCAAACATGGAGTTCTCGGGTGGTAAAAGGGATGTTGTAGATCCCGAAGTCAGAGCTTATGTGAATAGTTTGGTTACAGCTGTAAGTTATATCAATTTTATTGTCTGAACAGATCCAAGAATTAAAACTAATTCTGATTATTAATAGTTGGGAGGAAGCGGAGCAGATGAAGAGGGACGGTATGTTCTAGGAGACGATGCATTAGCATGTTTACGAGATCTCAAAAAATGGTTAAAGCTCTATGACGAGAAAGCGAATCGATTAGACGTCGCAAGATGTCTCGCAGAATCCAATTTAGTAGGAGGAGATCTTCTACAAATCCTCGCAGCATGGCCCGAGAATGCTACGGACGATCGATTGAAGTCGAAGATAGCGCTGGCATGTATGGAATTGTTGGTACCATTAACTTGGCCATTGGAGAAGAACAAGGAAATGACAGTCAATCACCACCGACATGTCCCATATTTAGAGATTGCACAAGTGGGATATAAGAGGTCGATACTTGGGTTTGATGGAGCAAGAATATTACATACTGCGGTCAGATGCGCACTGCCTGCCATGGCAGTGGATATTGGAGATCGAAGCACAAGAGATGAGGGTATTATCAAATTGATTTTATACTTTCTACGGAATATCGCTATGATTGCACCTCCACCGAATGGACAATATGAAGGCGATGAAACGGAAATCTCACGATCTGCGACAATTGATGCTTTCGACTACCAAGACATATTTCATCTTCTTTTGATGGTGTCTTCAACAATGGGGGCGGAATTCAATACCCAGGATGTCGTGGTCATGGACGTTATCTTCCATTTAGTTAAAGGAGTGGATCTTGAGAAGTTATTCTTCAGCGAGAAGGCCATGGATAATAGCAAAACAGATGAACTGGTTAGATTACGGAAGAAAGAACAAGCAATGCTTCGAAGTTATCAAACAAATGCTCCCACAAGGCATAATCGATTCGGAACTATGGCTTGGATGCAGCGGGATGATGCGAAAATGACGACAATCTCTGGCCAGGCCGCGTTAAGAACAGGAAGAGGAGGACTTGACAAGATGGATAGCACTAAGAAGTTTAAACCACCTAGGAGAGCAGTCAAGGGAGAAAGTGGACCGCTAGCTTTTGATAATCCAGTTCCTCTCAATGCATCAGCGACAAAAAATCTACGGGCATTTGTTGAGGAATTTCTCGATTCTGGATTTAACCCCCTTTTCACACACCTTCGAAAAGCCATTGACAGAGAAGCTGAAAGAGTTCTTGAATATCACCATCGCCAATTCTTCTACTTGATTTCGTGGTTTCTTGAGGCGGAAAGAGTGAGGAGAAAAAACAAGAAGCCTTCCAAAGGTAAAGGCCCAGAAGACGTGGATAGTTTTGCCCTGGTTGCAAGTGTGCTCAATCAAGAGATGTTCATCACACTCAATAGGGCAATGGATCTCAATTTCGAGAACAAAAACTGGTATGACTTAAGTGCTGCCATGAAATGCTTCACACAAATTCTTCTCACCGTTCAAGAAATGGCAGATTCGCCTCTAGAGGCCGATCAAGAAATTGCGGAGAATATTCTGGCACGTATATTCTACGAAGATACAACTCACGAGCGAGTGGCTATGATAACCAGAACATATAAAGACCAGGGATTTGGTTATCTTGATTCTTGTACAGAGCTTACACATAATTATATGCGTATTCTGGAACAGTACTCAAAGCAAAATGTTGATATGCAAGTAAGATCTAGGAGACGCACGCGGAGAAAGAAGAAGGCTGCGAAGGATGCAGGAGAAGACATAGGCGATGACAATATAGTCGATGAATCTGATGGTGAAGATGAGGCACGAGCACAGAAAGAATCCTCAGAGCGCAAGTTCGATTACAAACGCTTTGCTGCTAGATTTTTGTCTCAAGGATGTATCGATACATTTGTCTCTTTCACAAAGTACTATCTGGATCTCAAACCAGCGCAATTGAAGCGAGCCCATAGATTTTTCTATCGGGTGGCCTTCAAGCAGGATATGAGTGTTATGCTGTTTAGGGTGGATATAATTCATTTGTTCTATACGATGATCAAAGGTCCAGGAGGCTTAGATCCTCAATCCCCTTCGTACAAAGAATGGGATGAAATGGTAAAGCAACTCTTGAAGAAATGCACGAGAAAAATACAAGAACGTCCAGAGCTTGTGGTGGAAATGCTCTTTTCTAAAACCAATGGCACTGCGCATTTCTTGGAGTATGGCTATGAAAAACAGACGATATCTACAAAACCTAAAGCAGCAGCCGAGTTAGAAGTCAAGGGTGGATTAGAGTGGGAGGATCAAATTGGTATCGCTGTTGGCGCTTTACTTGATAGAAACGAAGCTGATCATATCGAATGGGTGAAGTCGCAATTATCATCTGCAGAGGATGAAAGGAGAAGTTGGGAAGCGGCCAATCAGGCTTTGCAATCCGTTGAGAAAGATCCACTTGTGGAGAACGAAGAGACACCTGCCACGGAGGTCGAACTTCCAAAGGCGCCTTCTATCCGTATGTATCATGATAAAATCATTCGCTTGTCCGTATCACTAACGCAGATAAAGTTCTCAAACCAGACAACGACAATCGAAAAACGGTCCTGTTCAAGAATGGCTATTTGCGTCTATTGATAAAGCTTGTCGGTCTCACAATCATTGGAGCTGCCGACGACCCCGATACCTCCTGGTATTTCCCATCGGCAAAGTCAGCAGATCAGATTAAAGAAGCCCTAGATTTAATCAAGAAATTTGAGTTTGCCCCTCCAACCTTTGACGACGGTAAAGGAGCGCTTGATCAAATAAGAAGAGTATCTGCTGGTATGAATAGAAAACGCTCTGCATTCGATGATGATTCAGATGATGGCATTGATAATGATGAAGAAGAGGAGGAACTGGTTTTCGAGCCCGGTGGACCTACAGCAATGAAAAAATCTGATGCTTTGAAAGCTCTAAAGAAAAATCGAAGAAGACGCAGAAAGGATGGAAGTGAAGAACTCGAAACTCGTGGGCTCACAGATGAGCAAATTGAAGCTCGCGCAGCAGCTAGAAGAGCGAGAGAGTTAGAGAAGAACCGCAAAATTAAGAGTGAACTATATGTCCATGATAGTGACGATGACGAAGAAAATGACCGAATTTTCTTTGAAGCAGAGGAGAGGCTCAGGCAGCAGAATAAGATCACTATCATGAAGGAGTTGTTGGGGGTCGGTCAGCAAAGGGAAAATGGAAAGAAGAGGATTGCAGATGCGTTGGATGGGGAGGAGGATGGAGATAGCGATGAAGATATGGTTATGACATCGAACAAAAAGAGGGCAAGCAGTGCAATTTCGCTGGATAGTGATGAAGGGGTTGTTGTAGGTGCAGATGATCTAGAATCCGAGGAGGAAGAAGCAGAGATTATGGATACCCCGATCTCGAGTCCACGTAGATCAGCACAACCAAAAAGGCGCAAAGTGTTGAGCGATGACGATGATGATGAGCCTTTGGCGAAAGATGCAATGGAGATAGATGATGAGGATGAAGAAAACATTGTACCAGTGGCGAATCCAAGGAGACCGAGGGTTAGAGCTGGCTTTATTATGGATAGTAGTGACGATGAATGATAGGGATTAGCTGTATGATTTGTTTTGCGTGGATGTCTGATACCATGGCGTTGAAAATTTGGGTACAGCATTGGGAATCATGATTTGAGAGTAGAAACTTTAGTATTATGAATTACTGTAATGAATGGCCATCTTCAGAATGGCGTCTCTGATAGTTGTGAGGAATGTGTGCCTGGCTATCGTTCTTACTCTTGTAGTCGGAGATGTGCTCATATAATATTAAAAGTTCTAGTTAAGTGGGCGAGTGCTCAATCATTAAGACTTATTCGCTTGTTCAAGTGCCAAACTTACGCAATTTTCGATTCACCGATTTATTCAATGTCGATATGAATTGAAGTGAGAGGATTTGGATAGAAAATTCCCGGAACATTCAACTCAACTTCTCTTGACTATCTAGCGTAGACGAGCCGTTTAAGAAGCCGCGGTAGCATACATGAATTCGGTGCCATGATTTTGGAGTTGAAGACTGAAGTTCGTCGGAGATCGCAGTGTCTTCCGTTTCTTCCTCAAGTTGATAGCCATCAATGCTAATTGAATTTCTAAATGTGCATACAGATCCACCAAGATTATGTCTTTGATGGTTACGGACGACTCGAAGTAGAGGCTCAATGTTTTATCTGAAGCTAAATATCGAGCAGTACAAATATAGGCCTATTCGGAGTCTCGAAACAAACGGGAATTCTAGGGAAAAAACGTTGACTCAATGCATCTGCTGATATTCAGGCCGATATCAACATCGAAGCGAAAAACATTGGTCAGGATCTTTGACTGACGGCGTGAAAATGACGTTAAAGATTTCTGGGGAGTCTAGGTGGATGTTTCATTGGAAGCTAGGTAGCTACTGTAGCACGGACCATTTGCTCGTTTGCCTAATATATCTTCCCATCCGTCATCTAGACCTATTCCTTACATTTTATATTTGTTTGGCGCTTTAATTTGCACCCAAAAGTCTACCCGCTATTCTTAGCATAAGACATCTTCTATACCAAGCTTCTGTCTGATACCATTTCACTTGATTAATATGGCAGGCACCAACACACAGTCGCTTCAACGGCAACAGCGACAGCGACAGCGACAGCAGATCATGATCCAAGCTCGGCGGCAACAGATGCAAATGATGGCTGCTCAGAAACAGCAAAAGGAACAACAGAAGAATGCTATGAAAGCGAATATAAATAGCAACAGCAGCGACAGTAGTAGCATACACTTCCAATCACAATCTCAAACTATGGGTACAGCGCATGATGACATCCCATTTCAACCCGCCGATATGATCTTCACTAACATAGGAATTACAAATTCCAAGTCTGATATTGTGAATGCTTATGAGGCCGCGTGTAGAAATGGTTCTCTTTCTACAGTTCAATCCATCATAAGAGCTGAGAGCCGCACCCCTTATTTTCTTAACCATGGTCTCAACCTCGCTCTACGGAATGGGAATGGTGAAGTTGTTAGATATCTACTGTCATCTGGAGCGCCAATTGCCCGAGTAACGCCAGCTCAAATACTATCAGCACCTTCTTCCCAACGAACTCCGCTCTTTGAGCTACTTTTCGAGTTTAGCTGGACGCCTAACACTCCAGGCTTTTATGGACAGGTTCTGCTTCCTGAATTAGTTACCAACATTTCTCTTCTCCGTTGGTTTCTCTCCCACGGAGCAAATCCAAACCTCGGTGCTCAACGTCTTCATCACGCTCGATTTGGAGATCCCGAAATAAATTCATGCGCTACCCTGGAATCTTCAGCCGCAAAAGCAGATGTAAAAACTGTACGCCTACTCCTAGAACACGGAGCCAAGATTGAAAATGGATATCCTTTACACTATGCTGCTGGCTCATGCCCTCCGGGAACAAACCCACATGTGGCTCTCGTGACCCCAAGTACAGAATTCGATATTGGTCGAATTCCAGTCATGGAGCTATTGGTTTCACGTGGGGCCGATGTAAATCAGAAGGAAGAGTCAAGATATATGGTACCCGGCTATCCGATTGTGTATGCGGTTATGGCAGGAGCAGTGGAGAGAGTTCGTTGGCTTCTGGATCGTGGCGCGAATCCGGAGTTGAGAGGTTCGTATGGGAGTGCGGTGAGCTATGTGGAGGTGATGGGAAGTGAGGAGATGAGATGTGTTGTCGCGGAGGGTTTAAGGGCAGGAAAGTGGTTGAAGGATGAAAAAGAGGTGGGCTCTTCTCAACGATCATGGGTAAATTAATGGTGATCGATCGAAGAGTATTTGCTCATGTATACCGATCACGATTAGGGGGAGATCCACACTTATGTTTAATTGAGAAAGAAATGCTGTGAATGTAAAGTGTTGATTCTTCTTCTCAATGGCGATGTCGTTGATTATGTGGTAGAAGCACCTTCTTACTTTTGAGTCAAGATTTCTAATAGTTCGGACTCTAGTTCATCAATCGAGAGCTTAGAGATAGTCAAATTCTTTGAAATATTGATATGATTACATATGTCAAAGAAATTCTGAACGTTGATTTGATTTGATTTGAAACAATGTCCCATTTTTACTTGATAGACTCCAAGCACGTGAAAGTCCTGAATCATACAATGCATAACGAGCTCATTTCCATTATAGCTAATGGCTAGCTAAGTCATATATAATAGCTAAATGTTCAGGGAATATACCTTGAATATGATCCTCATACAAGGCTCTTAGATGTCCCTTTCAAAGATACATTTATTACCACCACACACCTTCAGGCCCTTCCTTACCTCAATCTGACTCTTCACATTACACCCTTCTCGCCTTGTATTACGCATCACCTCCTGAATTTCCATCAAAACCAAAGCCTCATCGTATTACGCCAAGCACTCCCATGACGATCAACAGCTTACCTTACCTCGTGCTTCCTTCCTTCCATCCATCATCATATGAATTTCGAAATCTACAATACGAAAAAAGTATACACCTTTCACTTCACAGGATTCCGTCCATGCTATTGCGGTAAATCTTGAAACGCGGTATCATTTCTGCAGTAATAATAAGGCTGAGAATCTCTCGCGATGAGCCACTGCCGAGGAGGCGTAAACACACTTCCACCACGAAAACAGGAATCGCGTAAGCTGAGTATCTTGGAGAATCCTCTTTGTGTAAGTTTTAAGTTTTTTAAGCATACAATTAAGCTGGGGAAGGAAGGTAACGTGCGCAGTGCATATATTGTGTGTTGTGAATTGTACTCGATTTTGTTAACGTGATGGGCTGGCTGTTGTGTCACAGCTGAGTGTATGGTGTTAATTTGAGTGAGCATTCCTTTAGGAGCATTTCATGAGAGGTTTTATATGTCGAGAGTAACACAACGGGTAGGTTTGGGATATATAAGAATTGTGTTCTCCAGATGTGAGGTTTATTGCTAAAACGGTCATTTGCTTCATTCCTGTTGCTTTAATACAATCTTCATCTGATCTCATACATTTTCTTCTTCACTTTCTATAAACTTATATCGTCATTGTGACCATGCAGTTCAAAGTATTTGTTCCCGTAGCAGCTCTACTATCTCTACAGC
The DNA here is from genome assembly GCF_013461495.1 of Botrytis fragariae. NCBI lineage: Eukaryota > Fungi > Ascomycota > Leotiomycetes > Helotiales > Sclerotiniaceae > Botrytis > Botrytis fragariae. The sequence goes on from NW_023500986.1 coordinate 1,040,881, forward strand.
TCTCCTCTGTTCTAGCTGCCCCAGTAGCAGAAGCAGAGACCGTGGAAGTCTCCTTCGAACTCGAAAAACGTATCGGCACCGACGCTGGAGATGGAACAAAAGCCAAGCCATACATTTTCAATATTGATTGTGCTGGTGTCGAAGAAGTATGCGAGGCTCAATGTGCTGCAATTCTCTGCTTCAAATCGCCTTCATTGCTGTGAGCTCGCTTGCCATATTGTTATCGTTAACATACAGATTGCTAACAGAAACTAGTCAATATGGAGGACCAGGATCTAATACGGCACAGAGAACAGCAAGTGGTGCCGGCTCGGACCCTTTCAGACCTCCCATAGCAACATTGGTTGGGGGCTCAAAAATTGATTTATCCGCGTTGAAACAATCCACTTGGACTAGTCCAGAAGATACCACCAATGCATCCGCAAAAGAGGGTGGAATAGGTTGTCTCATTGCACCTGTCGATCCAGGCCATAACACAAGTTAGTTTCCTTTTCCTCCTGTTATGGTAACAAAACTAACATATGTATCAGAGGAGGGATCTCGAGTCGTAAGCTAACCCAATTTCCATTATTGTACTATGAAGCTCTACATGAAGCTCTATTTTCTACATCAAAAACATACCCCACTGCACTCGAAGACTGTCTCCTCATGTGATAACTAACCCTCATTTGATAGTCCGGACAAATCAGTCACTACAAAGCCAAGAAAGACGAGTACTTCAAGAAGAAATACCACAACGCCGGGTAAGACAAGCCATCTAGTTTTTGCCTCGCCAACTAACACAAATTTGCAGTAAATACTGTACAGCATTAGATGCTGGAAAAGCAGCAGACACAGTTTGCAAAAATGCACCTTCAACCGATCCAGTCAACTTCATGTATCGAAGAACATCCAAAAAGATTGGAAACTCACTCCTCTGGCAACACCTTAAGTATGGAACTGACACATGGGCTGTCAACTTCCCCGGATATTCTTGAATGTTCGTATAAATATTATGATTTGACGGGTGACCAAATTGTTATGCCTTGCAAATAAATTGAGAAGTTGGGGATTTATGTTTTGAAAAGGATTGGACTTGATTTTCTTTCATGCTTGCGCTATTTGGGTAGACATTTTGTGATTTTTGCTTGGGTTGCTTTATTGCATTGGTGGAATGGCGAGGAATATGGTATGCGGACACATAGATTTATCAGAACAGAATGATGAACTCACATTCTTTCCAAATCTTGGATCTTACTATTCGATGTTCTAGGCCTGTCACGAGGTATTTGTTCTAGTCCTTCACCTTCATGGCAAATCGACGTACGAGGCCTGTGATTGCAATCGAGCAGGTTTGGTATGACTGGTATATCAATCTGATACCAAATTATACTTCTCGTGGAAATGATTTGCTCAAGGGGAACCGGGGCCTCATTCCGACCCGTACATAAACAACATCCAATCGAAAATGCTAGGGTAGGTAAACCTAAAATATACGATCTGACTCCTGAAGATTTTCTGTCTTGATTATAAGGATTATAGAAAGTGACAATGCAGTGACGTTCTAGACTTCTTGATTCGGAATGAAGGGTGACATCTCAAGGAAGGAAATTCGCAGGGAGCTGCTTTATACCAAAGTTCGAACCGATGTCAGTCGTTTCAAGAAGTCCAATCATCAATCTCGTACAGCTGCAATGTGAGCCTTTGCATCTGAACAAGATTTAGTGCATCAACCGAGAGATCTTCTTGACTACGGGTAAATAGTTTGAAAGTGTCGACTGTAGAGATAAATGTCTTTTCTACCCTCAGACAACTAACCTAGGCTCAGCTAGGGTGGTGGCAGAATCAATGCGGCGAGGCAAATACTAGCGCACCAATATTCCGAAGTTTATGCGAAACGGACACTGACATGCAGCTAGTTGTCTGTTCATTTATATGCTACTAACAATATCCATATAGCTAGGACGGCGTAAAACATCAGACGACGCCAATAATTCCTTCGCTGTGCCTCTTGGTTGCTTGCGGAATCCCTTAGATAAATGTTTCTTGCTTACGGTACATAGATACCTCTTATGTCATAGCAATATGCAACCACTTCAGTCTGCCCTGCAATTCTCTTGGCCATTCCTTAGTAGTTGGCAGGAAAATCTTGCAAGAAAGACGATACAATAGCGAGAACAACCAGCAATTGTCACTCACACAAAAGGTCATCTATAAGAGCCCGAGTATGTTCTAGAGGCCTAGTCCTACAAATTATATCTAGCATCATTCGAGATTGAGCTCAAATCCAGAAGATTCCCTCTACCCACGGTATCGTGGTTAAATGCCAGCTGGAACTGGAGCATCTTTGGAGCCTAATAATGGAAGTTCTCAGCACCATGTCTTGGATTTAGACGTCAAAAGTAAGATGCATCGTCTCAGTCAGAGTGAATCCTGCATGTGTTACGTAAGCACAGCCTCTGAGCCTCTGACGTTCTTTATTGTCCTGCCTCAATCCTCTATCAGCCTTACCTGGGTAATTTCTATACAAAATCCCCAAGTTTGTCCTATACTCTACAACTAAGATTCGAAAGTAATCCTTAAAGACTAAATCTCTTGTGGCTTCAACGTGACCCGCATTTCCAGTCAAGAAATATCTTGAGACCCGTCAGCTCACTCCGAATCCGAAGATATGGGTACATTTCTGGTTTTTTGCACGGCTCAAATACCAAACGAGGTAAGTCAAGCAGTCTGGTTGTTAATCGAACATACATTGAAACTTCCTCCCCAGACACTTTCAGTCTTCGTAACGCAATCTACCCAGGCCAAAAGCGCACCCGAAAGCCCATGGATCCTTCAAAGATCTCCGGATGAAGATGTCCACGGACCGGAACTTACTCTTCCTCTATCAAGTTCATCATTCACTACTGGTTTTCAAAACGCATCTCCTGAGGCGTTACAAAAGTTCATGATGGAAAATGTCGTCGACCGTCACGACTTTCCCAACTTCGAGGGTGGAATTGAATGGAATCAATTTGTAGTTCTGGATTCCCAAAGTGCAGAGGACAAAAGTACTTGCTTGGTTTATCATTGCATGAGACGCATGCCGGAAGGTTCGGCGGAAGATGAATGGGATGAAAAGAAGCTCGTTAGTGAATGGAAGGTCTGGCGCGTCAAGTTTCTCGTGGCATGGTGGCTGATTAGTGGACTGTGTATGAATGATCAAGCTCTCTTCCAGGTTCTCGAAGATGAGAGGGATACATATACCGACAAAGACGGAGTGTTGCAGATGCCATATTTGGAGAATGATGAGTATGAGTATCCGGATTTGGAGGATCGTGTCCCATGGGGACCAACTCCTTAGACAGAGTATTTCGGCTGTACCTATCTAGTTCCAGTGAACATACCCTTCACTGAAAATACAAATATGAATCACAAGACTGGCTAATGGCTGTTCTCGTCTGTCGACCATCATGCGTGATATCAGTCTAGCAATGTTTCGCCGCATGCTAGTATTACCCTCCTTGTTCACAAACTAGTTATACCACAATCATCAAATCACGCCATAGTTGGTTCTTATTCTATGCATTCAAATACCTCATCATCACGCCCGCCTCCGAGCAAGAAGAGATTAGTATTGGGTGCTCCAATGACGATTTGATGGACCGTTGCAAAACCATGACAATTTCGAATCGGATATCTCCATGAAATGCAACTCTTAGTAATTTTCCGAAGAGCATTGACCGTTTATTCAATAGACTTACATTTACTATACTAGCATACAATTGCAACTGATTTCCGCGGAGAATTTTGGTACCTTACTTTCGGTATTCTCTCTTCTTGTATGATACAATAATCCAAGTATAGACTCACGGCATCCATTATCGACTATGTGTTGGCTGTGTGTATAGACGATTCATTTGAACCAGCACGAACCCCCTAATAGAGTCAATTTTCCTCAAAGCTGCTCCACAACACTAACCTGTCTCCAGAGTGCCGGTATGTCCTAAGGTACCTTGACACTAGTTGCCTATAGTTCAGAACCCTCACTTGGGCTATTCCCTCTACCCCTCTTCTGGTTTCTTGTATCGGAATCTGTCCGCGTTTGGTCTTCCTCGTGAAATTGTCGTGAGAATCGTAAACTCCGTTCTAACTACTCAAGACCATTCGGCGACCTAGGTGGATATCGAGGACAAAAGAAATCTACATGAACATTATGTATTGCCTGATACGATATTAAATGGTCCGATTTTTGCCATTACTGCTTCATCGAATTTCAAAGGGTCAGCACTAAAAAGCCTCGAGCGTATACAGACTCTGAATTGCAATACATCATCATCGAAGGCCGAATGATTTGGGACGAAAAAGAAATGGTACAAGCAGAAGTCAAGGGTTCACGGATCGGAAAATCGAGAAAAAATCTCTCGATGCACGCTGATTCCTGATTTTTCCCGTGAGTAAAAAGAAATAGAGGGAACTAGAGGGGTAAGAGGTTAGCGACAATGTCCTTTGGCGGTCTGACCACAAGCTTGGAGACGATCCGTCTGATAATATGTGGGAATAGACGAAGTACAGAAAAAACAAAAACTAAAGTAATCTTTCAATGGACCCTGCGAAAGAAAACTGCTAAGCAGATAAGATAACGCTGGATGGTTAGGACGATAGTGGCGCGAGGATCCGGTGGAGTGGAGTTTGGGAAGCAGCTTTTCCAAGTGCTAGATGAGGAAACATGCCGAATTTGTTGTGGAAGAAGAAATATATCTGCAGACTAGACAGGTCTAGCTCGAGAAGTAGACGAGAAACGGTCAAGATCCTAGACGGTAGAGACATAACTGGGGATTTAGCAGATGTGATCAAAATTTCGTAGATAACGCATGCGCAGTTTTTTTGCTTCTTTGTTTTTGACAGTATCTCCACCGGTGCAGGTGCAACTGCACGGGCCTCAAGATCGTCGAGGGAAGGTGGCTTCACAATTGTGCTGCAAACAAAGCAAGCACTGTCAAAATTGAGATGCCGAAGATTAAGCATTCCTAAACCTGATTTGCGAGTAATTCCCGTCATGCCATGACTGGTGCTCGATCCAACTTATCGTATGTAAGTAATATCCTCATCTTTGCATCTTTGCATCTTTGCATCTTTGCATCTTTGTGTCACGGGGCCTTCAGAATCGCTGTCAATCTGCAACATATCTTGGTGTTTTACAAACCCCAAAAGAAAGTGTTGGACGCCCTGTTGTGTTTCGGATATAAGATACTGTTGATCATATCTGACGATTCCAGACTGTTGGGAATCTGGGGACCAGAGATCGAAGTAGAAAAGCTTGCGAAGACCCCTTTCATTTCCTTTCCTTTTTCGGCGTTAAATCGGTGGTCACATCGAGCCCTATGCAGCAACGATCCTTGAGGGTGCATCACACTCGGCACTTGACGCTTTAGTTGCTTTTTACTTGCAGTGTATAGCGTTGCGAGTCATCAACTCTCGGCAGAGTCTATTCCTGATCCATCATTTGATGAATTCTTCATCTTCATCTTCAAGACTTCCGGTTTTGGGGTGAAGGGCAATTGGGTATAACATTGTTGCCGGTACTACAGCATGTAACGTTAGACGAATGCGATCTTATTCCAGCCGTCCAGAACCATGCCCCATTCATACCTCTGAAGCTAATCCCCGCACTTTGGCAGCGCCCAATAACCTTATCCGGGGAATCTATCGATACAACACCGTACGCGATCTTCATTCGTCTGCTAATGCCCAATGAGAGAAGGTAGTCCGTGCGTTATGCCCGCTTTCTCAGGGACTCTTTCCCTCATATTGAAAGGGATCTTACATCGTCCACATCCCGAGAATTTCATCAAATCACCTCCCTTAAACGCTACCTGGATTAGCTCCATGCTTGAACTTTCTATCAAGTAGTCGCCGTTCTTCAAAGCAAGATACGGACATCTGTGCTCAAAGTCTAGAGGACAACAGGAGATCCTGAATGATATCCTCAATATGAGAATAAGACAACAACCTATTGGATAATCGGAGATCTGCTAATGCCATTGAGTGTTGATAGATCAAAATTCGAGGGTTCGTGACACGAACATGGGGTTTCCACAATAAATCTGGTGGCTTGCAGTAGTTGAGAAGCATATGTTATTGAAATCTGTGTGTGAAAGATACTTTCCATCCCGTCCCCCTACAGGTTTAGTATATCAAGGTGGAGTTCCCTTGCGTTAGGCACGGATCTTTCCCTTGATACTTTTTTGGAGCCGCAGTAGTGAGCTGCTAGCATTGTTACTTTCTTATTCGACCGTTTCCCTACGACTATATACTTCAACTAATGTACTTCCATCTTGCCTTCATGTCGACCACATACATTTCAAGATGCAACTTCCCTCTCCTGAGATCCTCGCCTCTTGGCCAGTCCCGAATTATGATAACCCTACAACGCGAGGGAATGGAGTTTTAATTGTCACTTCAATATTATTTCCTCTAGTTCTATCCATGATATTCATCAGGCTCTACACGCGACTTGTAATGTCAAAGAGTTTTGGATTAGATGACTGGCTCATAATTGCAGCAATGGTGCCATCGACAACATTTGCTATCCTCGCTATCCTCGCAGAGAGAAAATTCCACTTCAATCGACATATATGGGATGTTCCATTCAATCGGGTTACCTTTGGTCTACAATACATTATAGTTACACAAATCGTTTTCACACTTGGCCAAACTCTCACAAAATGTTCTATGTTGGCATTGTATTACCGAATTTTATCAAGCGGGCGAAGGTTCAAGATGATGACCATCGCGGCTTCCATTATAATCGCTGTTCAAGGCCTTATATTCATCCTCGTTACTATTTTTCAATGCCGGTTAGTGGACTCACATGTTGATAGCTGACTGGGGTCACATGAATATCATTGACTGACTCAAAAACTAGACCACCCTCTCATTACTGGCTTATAACGTTCGCCTCTCAGCCAGAATGCATCAATGAAACTCTTCATGTCACGGTTGCTGGAACCATAAATACTGTGACTGACTGTATCGTCGTTTTATTCCCAATCCCGAAAATGCTACAATTGCAGATCTCTCATCGTCAACGGCTCATCATTATTTTTCTCTTCGGCGCCGGATTTCTCGTCTGTGTAGCTGGAGCTGTGAGAACATACTACACTTACGTAGAGTTGGTTTCATCGGATATGACATGGGACACTTATTATGTTTGGATAAGTAGCACCGTTGAGCTTTATGTTGGTATAGTAAGTATCTCCATTTTATCTTCACATCGCAGGAAACACAGTGAACAGTTCTAACAGAATCTCAGATTGGGGCGTCCGTTCCTGCCACAAAACCTTTCTTCACACGTTACATACCTTTTATCCTTCCCCACTCTTTACATTCCAGCCGAAGCGACCGTTACGCTATCTCCTCAGCGGATAAGGGACCATTTTCAGGATCCACAACAGTCGCTACTCCAAGAGCCTCTCGTACCTTACAAAAACTCTCAAATGACGATCTTGAACTAGGCGATGTTCGAGAGTGGGAAATCAGGACAACAAGATGCTCAAGGAATCTGGATGCAATTGAAGAGATTGGAAGTGATGCCAGCATTTCGAGTTTCACGAGAATGGCAGCTGAGGGAGAAAGGAGAAAGAGTAGTGATGAGTGTAGAAGCGACGAAATCGGGATAGGAAAGAGAGATAGTGATACGAGACCAAGAAGTGAGGATACCTTTCGCTACACGACGAATTCCAAAGATGAAGCAATCGATGAAGGGGATTTGGGTATGGCCGCTCATTACAAACCGCGATACTCTGTGTGAAGAACAACCCACTTAGTGGAAAAGGAAAGGAGTTTTTGAAAAATTATATATATATCTAAGGAGTCAAAGGGGCGTCGAGGGAACGGCTGGTTGATGAAAATACCCATCTCTCTGGGAGATTGAGCAATGAAATTCGATATCCGCAATAATATCAGTATATGGTAAGTTTTGGGCTGGGAATAATATTCTACAATGTAAATTTCTTAAACATCCTCCGGAGATACTTTGTGATTTCCACTTTTCCAGTCGCCGACCTTCATCTAAGCTAATGTGCGTTTCTACCCATTTCAACTCTCCTGCAGCTATGCATCACGGACTTCCCCTTACTATATCTAACGCCTCATACTAGTTCCTGCTACTACCAAACTGCCGTCGGCGCTTGCCATGACTTTTCGTCTGATGAATGATGTAATGATTATAGTTCCCGTCTAAGGTTTTGTTGCAGATCGTACGAGATCTGATCTAGTGGCTGCTTATGAGATCTCAGGGTTTAATGATTCAAATTGATTACCTATACTACATTAGTATGTTACCAAGTTGGTGGAAATGCCGGACTTGTTGCTCTTACATCGATATTTATCCCGCGAATCTATAGTGTTAGTAGTACCTTTTCTCAAACTTAATTTTGTCTCCATGATTCGCTTAATCAATAAACTTTCCACTACCTGCTCCTCCATTATCGACCTCCTCATTCATACATGCATCTAGACTTCGTTTTTGGTCATTCACTCTTCTATAATCAAATTTCTCTCACACATCTCCTTTCCACCGGCATTAATTACTCTCATACCGAAAATTAGCTTCGAATCCCATGCAGTAAGCTGCGTGTAGGCGTTATCCCACATTCCTCTCGTCCGTCCACCCAAAATTTAAGACGGGATCTCATCCGCAAATTATGTCCACTTGTGTAAATAGATTGGTAATATAAATTGAATCAAGTGATATAGATAGAGAAAGTGTCTAGGATGTTATACCTCCTGTAATTGTCGGGGTAAAGAGATATAACAGCGGAGTGAACACCTACATGACTTCCGAGTCTGTTTTAGCCGAGAAATGGACTTCCAGTTAATTTCAGCAGTCAGCGGATTGAGTAGCTCACATTCAGTGCTGATATTCGGTCCCGAGGATTTGAATATCATCATTTGCTGTGAGTTATGATAGTGTAAAGAAATACCTTTAACCCCTTTTGTAACTCCGCGAAATCACTAAACTTTCGCTGAATTCCATGTTCAATATGCCCTCTCCGTGTCACAATCCCACGAAATCTATTCTCTACATTCATTAGTAATTCCAAATTATTATGTATCACATCCTTCCAACTATAACCGAAAGCAAAACCATCTCCTTATCCATCACCAACCCCCTCATCGCCCCTCCCCACATCCACACCCTCTCTTCTCCACCACTTATCCTCGCCCAAGAAGTCTTACTCCATTCCCACCCACCGAAACCAATAAAACAGATTTCGAAACCAATTGTCCGCGATGCATTTATCGCATTAGATCGAGATGAGTACCACTTCATTTATCAACTTGCTCTTGCCACATCTGCCGGAACATTATCGAGATAGGAACGAGTTTCGGGGTAAGTACGATTCATTTTGCACTAGCTAATACGAGTAATTTACAAATGATAGGGGGGAGGGAAAAGTAATCGCTACGGAAAAAGAAAGCGGGAAAGCGGAGCAAGCGAAGAGGTATTGGAGGAAGCGGGGAGGATGTGAGTCGGGATATTGAGTTGAGAGAGGGGGATTGGTTGGAGAGGTTGAGGAAGATGTTCAGGTTCATTTGGTGGTGCTTGATGGTATGGTATCATTCTTGATTTTTGTAGGAAAGGATATTCTGACGATTTGCTAGTCTGGACGCCAATTGCGCTACCGGTGTTGAAGATTCGGGAACCGAGAATGAGAATGGGTGCGCTGGTTATTATAGATAATGTGGTAGATTCTGCGGAGGGTTTGCGGATTTGTTGGAGTGTCTTGAGGAGCCGGCGAATGGGTACACGAATCTGATGATTACGTATGAGAAGGGATTGCAGATGAATATTAAGTTTTAGGGGTGGGATGCTCGATACAAGGATCATCGAATGACTCTCCTCCTTTGCGTCACTGGTCTTTCAAAATATTGACCTCAATTTGATCCGCTTGGATTTCAATTCTGAGCTGAAAACAATTGTGTGATCCAAGATGTTCAAAATAAAATCACAAGTAGTCAATAATATTATAGCAGACATAAAGAGCACTTGACAGACATAACCTGGTTGTGCAAACTCACTTGACAGTCTTTACGGAACCTTGATCTACATGCATAATTTCTCTACATCAAGACACGAAATGTATTCTTTCTGGACATTAAGGCCCGAGAAATCACCACTTGACAGAAGCCATGAATGTTTGACAGCTAGAGTAGATGAGAAATTGAAAAAAATAAAATTGAATAAAGTGAAAGATAATTGCTCCAACTTGTATGTATCACTTGAAAATCACTACCCATGAAAGATATATACTAAAGAGATACCATAAAGCCCATCCACACCTCAACGCCTCCCTGTGGGCCTAGTTTCAAGTCCCCATGAGTTCCAACACCACCCCTTAGAACCCCGGTCCAAAAGTCCCATCACCACTAGATCACTCATCAGCAAATCTTCCCACAGAGACCAAACCAAGATAAAAATCAAGAAACCTCCAAAATACTCACGTCCCCATCTCCTGCAAATCCAAACTCCACACCACCGTCCCACCAATACAAAGCCCATCCGCATATTTCCTCTTCACCCCCCAACTCTCCTCATCATCATACCCCATCCACTGCTTCCCCCTCCAAACACAATCTGCTTCACCCCCGTCTCCCCCTCCTCCGCCGCACTCGCTCCCACCCACGTGGCTTTCAATCCCTCTCTCTGCACCAACACCTCAATCTCCCTCATACTCAGAATTCCGGCTTCGGTACTACACGGACCGGGCTCATTAGGCCCTATATACGCACACCCGATATCCGCACACGCCGGATTCGCAAGCGTGTAGCCACGTCCGTAGGCGGCAAGTCCGAGATTCAGTTTCATGGGATCGACGCCTGCGAACCAGAGAGGAGAGATTGCGGCTGTGATATCTGGCAGAGAGGTTTGTGGACGCACAAAGGCGCCGAGGGAGGGGTTGGAGGCTTCCCATGGGCCGTGCAGGTCGTAGGACATGAAGTTGAAGAAGGTGGTGTAGGGTTCTAGGTTTATGGGGTCGAAGAATTGGAGGGAGGAGATATCTGGTGGTCTGTTTTCCTTGTTAGCTCACTCTCCCCTTGCTCACTCTATCTTTAGAAAGTAAGATGAGAAGAGGAAAAATCTCACAAAACAACACTAATCCCCCAATTTTTCCCCGGGTGATTCGCTGTGAAACTCTCCTTCATCTCTCTCACCAACGCCACAAACCCATCTCGATCACTATTACTACTCGGAAACTCCCAATCCAAATCTACCCCCTGGAAATTAAACGTACTCAACCATCCCTCCACACTACTAATAAACGCCGCTCGATTCCCCTGATTCGACACCATCTGACTCCAAATCGGCGGCAAGACACTCGATCCACCGCCCCCAATAGCCATGTACGTCGCCAAAGTCGCAGAAGCGAGAGCAGTAAAGGGATACATGAGAGGTATAGCCGTGGTATCGAAAGGAACCACGTGGAAAGTATTGGGAGAAATAGACATGAAGGCGAAGATCAGATGCGTGATATTTTGAGTGGAGATAAGAGAAATGGGGAGCGCATTACAGGAACGCGTCGCACTGCCGATTTGCCAGTAGGATACTTTGCGCCCGTTGCTGGCGGTTGTGCTGCCCGGACCGCAGTTGGGGAAGTTTATTGGGCCGCAGGCCCCGTAGCCGTGTTGGCATGGTGCGTTGCCGTTGATGGGGTCGGCGTTGATGCAATAGGCGGATGTGGTCTGCGATTACAAGTCAATTACAAATTTATCGTATATTACTCGATGGTGCAGTAAGATTTGTGAGCATCATACAGGATTCGAAAATACATACCCCGCAGTACCCATTACCACTACAGCAAGTATTCAGAGGACATACTTGACTCCCCTGCGGAGCATTTTTACCACATTGCGTTAAATCTCTGCGATTCGAAGAGTGAACTGGGGAGGAAGTTTTGGTACAATTAACAGAATCGCGATCACATTGTCCTGGCCTTTGATCCAAGCATTAGCATCATCTCATGAGCACATCATAGTACGAGCCATCCGCAGATTCGAATAAACTCTGGCCAAGAAGCAGCTATCAGGAAGCAAGATGACTCACTAAAGAAAAATTAGAACCTCCTCGCTTCATATGCTATTAGCCAACCAATCCATTATAAGAAGAACTTGCCAAATCACAACACTCCCCTTCCAAATCCAACTCTCGATGCAAAAGCACCGGTCCCGCACCACAAATTCCTAGATAAGCCAAACCAAACAAAGAAAATGTCCAAAAACGCATGATAACCGAATCGATTAAATCTCACTCACACTCCCCAAGATATAGCAGAGGGGTAGGAAATATATCCCCTCGTAATTCATGTGTATAAAGGAACAAAAACTCCGCTGTACATGCATCTGATACCTTTTGCGTTCGCAATAATCGACCAGGTGAGCGGGAAATCTCTCATCCGCAACCAGACCATCGAAAGCAAATTGCGAAGAGTCTGGAAGTCGGTGTCTCTTTGCCCAGTATGTGAATTCACTAGTCATTCAGGAGGACATTTTCTGGAAATGAGGGCGTACTGCAACGAACAGAGCCGAGACATTTGAACGCCTCTGCACAACTTCAAATCCCAAGAAGAAGGTATGGAAGAAGTCTAAACGCCATAGATGGAAACATGTGAAAACTGTACCACCCCTTGTAATCCGAGGTATCGATTGTGAGATCACCAATCTCCCACCTGCCAAGGGGTCTAGTCATTTTGGTACCACGCTTTGCTAATCTTGAAGGTAAGACTAGGTATTGCATAAAATTAATGTATTGACTGGAACTAACTCTACTGGAGTAAGGATCCCTTACATGAAGAGATTTTAGACGAAACCATGTTAAACCTGGATGCATGGAATGCTTTACTTCCATGACTAATATCCTACAACTTTCTACTCTTAACCAAACCAGTCTTAATACCAGTTTTCTCACCACCATAACCACCTCTTTCTTCTCCACCCTTGTACACAGCTTTCATACTGCCCAGCTTCTTCTTCTTCTCGTCATACTTCATCCTCTTCTTCACTCTTGGGTTTCTGACCTCCTTCTTTCTCTTTGGCGCCAATCCCTTATTCTTCTCAATCACATATCCGATAGCTCTCTTGCCATCTTCGTCATTCTCCACTTCTACTACTCTTGCCAATTTTCCGGCCTTCTTCGCTTCAGAAATTGCGGCATACTTTGCCTCTTTGTCATCCTTGCGTTTCTTTGATGTCTGTGCAACCATGTCATAGTACTCGTCTTCATCGCCTCGAACTTCGCCAGCAACAGCTTCTTGATCGTCGTCGTCGCTCTCTCCACCCAGAGCCGTACCTCTTCCGTATTCATCCAATTTCTTTCCACGCTTCTCGGCCTCAAGGTTGAGTCGTGCCTGGCGATCTCTAAGCCGTTCTCTATAGGGTAGATCCTCGTCACCACCGGCTCCCCTTCCTGCGTCAAGTCTTTTATTCGCTTTCTGGGCAATTTGAGATGTGTAGAACTTGAGTGACTTCTTTCTTTTAGCCTTCTCCTCCGCAGCCTTGGCATCCATAGATTCTTCTTCGCCGAAATCGGAATCATCATCTGCCTCAACAACAACTCTCGATACCTTCTTTGACTTCTTGGCTTTAGATACGAGATCATCAAGACCTGCCAAGTCTTCCTCTGCTTCCTGTATCTGTTTGCTACGTTTTGCGGCCGCCTTTTCAGCAGCAGCAGCGCGGGCCAGTTCCTTTCTGGATTTCTTCGTTGGTCGAATTGTCTCCATCTCCTCTTCTGATGTGAGTGTATCCTCCACGTCATCCATAGATATATTTTCGTTTGCATCTTCCGAATCTCCCTTCAACTTTGTGACGTCAATTGACTTGACCCTTAACCATAACTCTCGAGTTGACTTTAAATAATCCATAATCTCATGATCTCGCAATTCTTGTGGATTCATAGTCTTTCCCTCTCCTTCAGGAGACTGTGATGGAGAGGTCAAAAGCGAAAAGTACATGGCGATAGTAGATGTGTAAGCTGCTAAAGCTCTGGCTTTTGTGACTGTAAAAGGTATCGCGTCGATTTCATACTCAGGCAACTGGTCTACTTCCTTCAATAAATCTTGAAGAACAGGTGCCAGTTCTAAAAATTCGTCTGCTAGGAACTCGAATTCTGGATATCTCGAATATAGTATCCTCAACCTTTCTTCCGGGCCCATGTCTTCTGTGATCTCAATATCTTTCAAAACCTCTGTTACCACATCTCCCTCTTCATAATCATCATCTGCCTCTTTGTTGCCTCCCTTGCCCTTTTTAAGAGCACCCCCCAGGCCTTCCTCGTCATCACTCGCAGGGAGCCATTTGATGTCAAGTTCATCGAGACCGAAAGAAGCTTTGGTCAATTTCGAAAGCCTCTTTTGTTGTAATCGTTTAGCCTCCTCTTCTTCCATCAGGGCGTCGGCTTCCGTTTCGATGTTATCCGCATCATAGTAATCGCGCTTCGAAGATCCCCATCCCTCAGCATATTCGTCTTCCTCTTCCGCATCCGCCTCATCGTTTTCTTGAGCTTTTGATTTCTTCGATTTCGGCGCCTCGTATTCTTCTTCTTCTTCTTCTTCAGAACTCTCGTCGGAGTACCCTAATACCTCTTCGTCCGACAACTCGACTAATTCATCTGTAAGAACTTTTAGCTACTATAAAATCCACAATCTCAATTAATCTAACCGTCATAATTCGATTTCCTCTGGCGCTTAGCGTTTGGTTCATCATCCAACATAACTTTATCTCTGTTGATGTGGAATTCATCCTCGGAGTCGGCGATATCTTCATATGTTGTGAAGGCTACTTTTCCTTTGGACTTGTCGAAATCTTGCGTGCGACTTTTGACACTTTGCCCGGAGGCCTTCCTTTTTTTGCCAGCCATTGTTGTAGATTTGCTCGGATTATCGCGCGGATTGCGTGGAATTCTCGTTTCTTCCTCCTGTAGCTAGAGATTTCGATATCAAAAAAACATTTTCTCATTATCTTAGCGTCGCGCTAGACCATTGATATGATCCTTGTTGCCGCAGAACGCCAAATACACGTGATAGGTTCTAGGGGCTTATGCTCGTGCTCTTCATCGATTCGTCATACTGGAGTAAATTCCTTATAGAACTTTTGTATGTATGGTATTTGAAAATTTCCTATAATCTTTCGATAAATTATTATTATTTTTCCGATATTGTTTTCCTCAGAAATGATCCATGTGTGACGCAAAAGCTCAATGCTGTCTTGTTTTTCTACATCCAAAAATATCTCTTTCCACTTCCCCTCTCCTAACACCATGCAAAATAAGACATCTAGAATCCCATTCCATCTCCCAGACCATCACCTCCGAAAGCATCCAGTAAATCACCACCATGGCCGCTTCCGCCCATCATCATTAAATCTTCGCTACCAGGACCCATATCATGCATATCAAGATTAGGTTGATCGACTGGTCCAAGACCAGAATCTCCCATTACAGCATCTCCCATAACCTCATCCAGACCACCCATACCATTGTCATCTGGTAATAATTGTTGTTGTATGACTGATTGTGCTTCAACTCTTCTGTACAACCTAATGACAGTTTCGGCGTGAAAAGTGTCAGTCTTGTGGACTTTCGGCATGTTTTCTGCTTCTGCCTTTAAAGCTTCCCTTAGAGTTAGTCGTCGTTGAAGCAGTTGTGGTGTGTTACCACTCATAATATCTATTCCTGAACCTGAGTCAAAGCTTGCAGAATCTGGAGCGCATATTAATGAAATGGCAATGTCCAGTACCACGCTTCCATTACCAGCTTCGGTTTGTGTTTTCACTTCCTCAATAATAGTATTTAGCAATCGTTTTGCACCGAGAATTTTCAGTCCAGCAAGAACCTGTCGATGAGTATAAGAAGCGGGCATAATTTGCATGCCCGGGTTGCGATCACATTGAAGACCCCATTGAGCGAGGGTAACAATTGTGTGCTTTATGCTGGTAGTCAATCCACCCCCAGGTGTGGCTGTCCATACTTCTAACTCGCTGTATTTACTAGCACCTCTTCGTTCCCAACCTACGTTTGACTCCAGTGCTTTCGAAATCGAATCAATGTCGTGACGGTGAGGCTCCGCGCGCTGGAGCCATCGGAGACTTTGTTCAAGATTTTGGGCTATGATCTTGAGGATCGCATTAAGTAGGTGAGATGCTTCCATGTTGTTTGATATGGATGGAGGGCTTTTGATTAAAGCTGACAGGATCTGAAGAACATAAGTCGCTTGAGGGCGTGCTTCCCACAGATGAGCCGAGAGCCATGTGATGCCCGGAATCAGAGAAGGAAGCAAAAATGGTTCAACCATGAATTCCAGACCACCTTTCAAACCTTCTTCCGAGAGAGTCTCTGTGCTAAGTGCTAGCACAATATGGTGAAAGAGAGTGGGTACCAAGAGGTAGAACTCTTGTGGCGGGCAAGATGACATCAGCTCATCACCAAGCCCGCCACCTTCTGGCTCAAACAGCCCTCTGATCCACCCGTCTAAATGATTTTGATCCTGCTGAGATAATGGATCCAATGCTCGACTGAGATGGCCCTGGACGAGTAACTTTGCTACAAATGATTCCGTCGGGTTTTTGATGCCCAAATCAACAGTTGAAAGGTTGTAGCGATGCGCAAATGAAACTACCAGCAGCAATATTGATCCAAACTCTTCATAAACAGGTTGATATTCTCCCTGGTCTTCATCATATCGCCAATTATCAAGGAGCTCGCAGATTGGTTGCAAAAAGGATGTAGGCTTATTAAAGAGAAGCATTATATCCAAAGAAGATGGATTACGAGCCAATTGACTGCATAAAGTCTTCAAGGTCATTGTTTCTTTATTACCACACATGTGTTTTATAACCTATTGCTAATTAGTCATGGTTATGAGGGGCTAGCCGAGATACATACCTCTGCAATTGCCTGACTAACAGCGCCAGCATTTCCATCCATATTTTCTAACTCGGAAATCAATCCTTCGGCCCGCTCCGAGTCAGAAAGACATTGTTGAACAAGATCCTGCTTAGAATACCTTCCACCGGCAGGTAAACTTTGCATAGGTATATCGCCTAGTAGAGTTTCAATACTAGATTCCGGAATTAAGCCATGTAAACAGCAAGCGAAGCAGAAGTCCTGTCTAACGGAATCTGAGAACATGTCATTATTAGTCGACTCTGCAAACAGAGTAGAAAGAGTGGGAAATGCATTAGTATCGACATGACTCAAAGCTTCCGTGATACAAAATTCTGATGTCAGTGGTGGGAAAAAGGATGTTGCGAGCGTTGAGACGAGTAAGGGAACTTTGTTGATCAAAAATGATCGTAGTATAGTTGTGGTTTGTGGTCCTTCGTTTCGGAAAGTTGCATTGGCCAACACGTCAAACGATGCAAGTATAAGATCTACTGTCGTCGATTGGACATCTCCCTTGCCATGATTAGTAAAGATTTTGTAGGATGATTAACCGGAATTACCTGATATCTATTGTGCAAATATGCAAAAATTGCACTATCGTCGACAAGGGGCCTACCAACAAGCTAGAATCGGTTAGTTTACATCGGAGATACTCATTATGAACATCGTGGTACTTACAATAGAATTAAAATAAATATACAGACCCGCTCGAGAGTTGATAGTTGGCAGATCAGCGACCACGATATTGTCAATGTTCATCCCAATTGTGGAATCCAAAATCTCGTTAATCTCAGCATTGGCAACTCGCTCCTTTTTGTCAACGGGTAGAATCGTGATCAGAGTCTGTGTTCGGAATACGTCTAATCGTTGTACATTCTGTGGGGAGCTCTGAAGTAACAAAGGAACAAACCCAGCCATAGCCTTTCCGAGGTCAATGCCGGTCCCTGTTGGTTGGAGTAAGCATTTGAGCGGCACTATTCAGGCACTAGAATGAAGCAGGAATACCTTTTGGGCAGCGACCGTTTTGTATAGCTCCTAAAATCTTTGCATTCCCAACTACTGCGACCATCAAAGTTCCCAAAGCCATACCCACCATCCCGATCTCCTCCACATGAGCTTCGATGTCCAATATCTCGTGCGCCCCTCTACCCATACTGGTAGCGACCATATCCATCCATTGAATACATATCATCAGTAGGTCGACTGCTTCTTGGACATTTTTAGGCCTTATACCAGTAGAGACTGTTTTCGCAAGTCGGTACAACATCATCTCTTCGGCAGAATATGACATTTTCCACCTTCTATTCCCTCCCTTCACTCTTTTGGTCTTATCTGCACCATTATTGGCTTCGCTATGCATGTGCCCATCTTGCATATAACTCCAGAGTGAAGAATATCTCAACAAAACTCGAAGAATTCCGGCGCAATCAATAAATCCTTCTGCTAACAATATTTGTACATAACGTAATACTCGTGGATCGACATGTATATCGTTGTATTTGTCGGGACGGAGGAATATCTCGCATATATATTGAGATGGCAGTGGGTTCCTCGAATATAATATACGAATGTAGTCTGTGAAAGGTTCGAAGTCAAGCCTCGAGGCAAGGCTATTGTTCAGTAATGTTTGCCAGTTTGCGATGGCAGCTTGTGCGGTCATCTTTGAATCGTACAATGAAGTTTAGATTAGTAAATGCCCATTACACCCGTCGCATACACACATTGGAAGGCCTCGTTATCAGACTGCGGTATAATAAGAGAGTGTAATGATAAGAATACAAAATGTGAAATAACGATAAAGTAAGGAAAGGATTTGTGTGAGTGAGAGTGTGCGTGTGTGTGTCAGTGAATCTAGAATTAAAGTTCAGATGTGAATGGAGCGCCCACCGATAATGCACGTAGTTGTGGAGACCAATCAGCGAAGGATTGCTTTATCAGCCTTGTCTTAGCGTCCATAGCCCTAGCACGACTGAACCATTCCCCCCATGCCCTATAATTTACTTTTACGCCCGGAATTACCATGCCTGCAGGTGGGTAGATGCAACGGGGTTTTGAAAATACGATCAGCAGCACGTCAAAACTCTAACATTCGCAAAATGGCTTTCAGGCATATGGATGATAATTTATTGTACAAAATACGAGAGAAGAACCTGCAACTAAACCTGATACCAAAACGTCACGAGCCTCATGTTACGACCTAATTCCTGGATATCTATAACTCCTATTGCCAGCGTGATCTCATGTAAATTTACCACCTGAATGCTCCTACAAAAACAGGCCCAAAGACCTCGACTGAAAATCCTATCTGTGCTGTAACTCTCAGTTATCAAAATCACTCTCCTTCTTGATCCGTGGTGAGTTATAATGCGGCGTGCGTGAACGTGAAGGGGGCATTAAACTTTGCGGTGTTCTGGGACCGATCACCCAATCCTGCATGGCCATCCAACCACTCCAAGCTTCATCCGCGGAGGAAAGCTCTGCCTCTTCGATCTTCGGCAGAGGAATCATGTAAGGCGTTGATTGTTCTGCAGCCAGCGAATCATCGTAGTATTTCTTTACATCAAGCCATTCCTTACTTTTTGATGCGAAAAGGTAATTGCGTCGCTCTAGTTCATGTATGGTCCCTATCCCCTGAACCCAATTTGCACCGAACCAAGTTCCCATGATTCGAGGATCATCGTGACCAGTGACTATTAATCTTCTTATGTACGGGATCAAGGACACCGATTGCGGGTAACCTGGGGGAGGGTGAGGTTCTTCCTCTTGTTGACGGTCGGAAAGATTCTTCAATGACCATGCGGCCGAAGCTCGATGGACTGGGTAGGGTTGCTTTTGATAAGGCAGCTGAATGTTTATGAATGCTGCCACGGCCTGAACATAAAAATCATGTTGAGCTTGGTCGAGAAAGTAGTGATGGCACTGTAGGTAATGTCGGTACCAATTAACAGTATCAAAGCCTGCCTCTTGCTCTTGACCTCTATTTCCGTTCCCACCGGAAGGATTGCCGTAACTTGCGGATCCTTGCTGGTATTGTTGTTGAGCATGAAGATTTGGGTTGGATGGTCCAGCCTGGGAATGATACGCCATCGCCGTTCTGCTATAAGACGACGTGCATTAGTAAAGGTGCAAAGAGTATCGAATGAATGCTGTGTGTACCAAACGCCAACGACTCGGATCATATAAATAATGCAGAACTCGTTGTGAAGAAGGGTATCCGTTATCAATAGAATCAAAGTGAATGATTATGGCGCGACAAGGTCAACAACGTTCCGAATCGGCAACATATATAATACAATCACTGACCCGAGTTGTATTATTTTTCTGATGGGAAAGAGAGGTTGATACTAAATCAAACAGGTCGGCATGCTATGAGACCGTGTCGAGAAGGTCATAATATCTCGGGAAGACCTATGCCAATAGGAGCGTACAGTAGAGTACTTATACTTTTCATGACGGAGGAAGAGAATAAGGTGAAGGAGAGACGGTCGAGAAAGTAGAGACTGCGAGTACAATGCATGGTTGCATCTAGACGTAATAAGTGGAGGTGTGAAAAAAAGAGCACAGCAGCTTTGATCAATTGAAACTTGGACATAATAGCTACCTATTAAAAAGGAATAAAATTAAGATTAGATAAAATGGAAATACAAGTAGAGAGAGAGTATGGAACGAATGAGAAGTGAGGAATTAGGATTTACAAATTAGCAGATGGCTATCTATTTTGCCATTCCTAATAGTATGGGAATAGTCCTCGTAAATGAAAGGACATTACGAAATTGATAGTCGACCGGAAGTAGGTTGATAGGTAGCCTTACAGGTACAATTTTTGGTGGATTGGTTTCTACTTTATTGCATGATTCAGGTACTCAACAAAGATTCAGGGTCTTCTTCAATCAGGGTTTCTCGGTCCGGTCTACTAAATTGAGACACTGTCGACTGTATGGCTATTTCTTCTCTATTTTGGGTGAGTTGAGTGGATTGAGTGGATTGAGTGGACTGTCTGGCTCGACGGAAAATGGGTTAAAGTTTAGAAGTTTAGCTTGGTCTGAGAGATACCTGTTACGTGCTCTCCTCACACGCTCGATACAGTACTTGGTGTGGCCGATCATAGACCACGCCGTCGATAAACCGGTCGACGAGCTCTAGGTCGGTAGGTCTGGAGGCTATCTTGCCTGTTCCATTTAGCACGTCTAGTAGGTGGTAGGTTAATAGTGTTAGTCGTATTCGTATGTGGCCGCTCCTGAGACTTTTCTTTTGTATTTCTTTTGGGGAATTTTGAGCACCGAAAACGTAACTTTCATTGGTTCAATGACATTATCAAGTCCCCTATTCGGTCTATGACATTAATTCTCCTTTGGTGTACCTCACATATGATCTCGTCTATGTGCATGTATGTGTGTATATGGCAGGATCACATAAGAACTACGCATCTGTCCACCTGGTACTCAATATATACTCGGAGCGATACCACCTCTTCCAGATCCCGAACAAATAAAGACGAGGGGGTCCTCGGCCAACCTAGATGGCTAGGTAGTTTGACAGTATCCACCCACTCCGTCGTAGTTTTCAGGGACCATGACATACCTACCATTGACTGGGCACTCCTTGAACAGTGCACTCCTGCTGCACATTGAAATCCTACTCCGCACGTGCTAGGTAGCTATACAGAATCTAATTGGCTATAGAGCTCAGTCAAGGAGAAATCGAGGGGAGGCTGCAGACCTGCAATCTGCCAGCCTGCTTTCTTTGATGGGTGTTGACAAGAATAGTCTCGAGACAAGTTTCCCGCCGTATCCTTTTCATCCCTTTACTCGTCTACGCTGAAGTGTATGCATTGTGCAGCTCGACTAGGATAGGCATTTCTATTAATGATCACTCACCAGGCGCTTATTCGTACTTTTACACTCTCTTCGTATTCACATCCGGAGTTAATAGCCGGTTAGTGGCGGTCACCTTGCTCCTGGTCTCCAGGTCATCTATTCTTCTCGAGCCTGACTAGACCCCCTTTTTCCAGAATTGCCGAAAAATCTCTCATTTTAGTTGGCTCTCATCCATCGAGTGACGAGGTATGTGTTTGAAGTTTTTTGCTATCTATTACCCCTTCAATTACCCATCTCAGTGCTCCCGAAACTCATTTGGGCCACTATGCGTGTGACTCGAAGATTACAAAGACGCCGGGCTGGGTATTCGCGTTTTCCTTCAATTGTCCGCCCAATAATATGAATGCTTTCGTCTGCCTGTGTCCGCGGTATGTTCGGCTCAGACCTAATGGCCGATTCATTGGACTTTGAGATGGGCATGTGGATTCGAAAACAAAACCCTCTCCTTACGCGCAGTGCACATTTGATAAGCTGCCTACATAAGCGGTGAGTTAAGCACATATGTATGTCGTGCAGATACTTTTCACTTGTCGCGCAATTGCAAGGCTGGCATCGTCGGCATTTTGTGAAGCTGGGATTTGTAAAAACCTATGGTTTCCTAGAATTTGTGGCTTCCTCCATTCGCTCAAAATGTCCATCACGGAGGAAGGGTTCACTTCTTGTGCAACGCAGGTGAAGCTCCACAATATTGTTCGCCGTTTTCACAGTGCATTCGCATCTATCATTTTCTGATCTATGGGGAAAAAAAGCCCCCAACAACTCAGCGATTGTGTGCACAATCGGATTCCTTACTGTTCGGGCTACACCCGAATAAACTTTTGACATATGCATTGTCGGCTCGATCCGGATGATGTGCTACTATTTGGTCTGGTTCGGGTTCTAGAACTTCCTCGCTCTATGGAAAAACAAAACTTGGCCTCAAGAAAACAAGTTTTAAGGACACGATGAACCATAGTCCCTTAAATTGCACGAGTATAGATTTCGTTCTGCTCATCCTTCTGTCACAAGAAACTGACTTCCATCCAGCTTTAATCAGAGAGTCCAATAGTCCAGACTGCAGTGCTACAGTCCAAAGCTTTGGAGTATCCAATTTCTTTCAAGCATTGAGATTGCTTTGAATAGTGATATAGTTTCCTTATCAAAATTATTTTACATATCGAATTTGTGGATTTGCTGATGATGTCTTCAGAATCTCGAAACTAGAATCTTACAATGGATTGCAGTCCGGGCTATCGGAAACACTGGCTGCAATGAAACTTGAACTCATAATGGAAGATGGCGTGTTGCAAACTTCGAATGATCGAAGATCTATACCCATCTTGAGAAGCCCAAATTAATAGTCCGCCTCGGGATCTGTGGCCGTTCGAGAGTATCGTTGTATGGCTGTCGATCGCAGATCAAGTGGCCCATCGATTGTCATCTGTAAATTCTTGAAGAGATCTGGTGGCATTCCATCATTGTGCTACATGTATGGTTATGCTTAATCGGACAGCAAGGTTATTATTTCATTTTTTCGAAAAATTCTACGAATTTTGCATCAATCGACGTGATAGAAAATTCTACTCCAATGATTCTTTGCTGGGTCTTACTTTTCTTTTTCTCTTCTGCGCCTCAGCCTTAAACATACGCGTCATTAAGATGATGGCGATCGACCTAATTACAGTATATGTGCGGCCAAAAGGAGGAATTTTCATCTGTCCTACCAGAGCACAAGGTTACACGTTGCACGGCTCTTCAGAATTAATCCGACCTATTCCAGTGTTTTGGTATTCGGTTGGACCAGATTTGGTTGCAAAATTACTTTTGCCACGAGATCTGTGAACCCCTACAGACAATCGATTCTGTCTATCAAGCAATCTGTCGGTCTCATATCTCATATATTCTAAAACCGTGGAAGTCACACGCATGATCACGTCGATCTTCGGGGCCTTTAGACCCAGCTATACATCGAAATTCTTGCCCTTCATAACCATCAATTGAAAGGACTTCATATCCTCTTGACCTTCGTCCAAGTGGAATGATAACTGAGGGTTCTACTGTAAAGCTTTCACATTCCTTTTCGAAATTAAAGGCCCGGAAACAAATAGAAAGCAAGCAAGATCATCGCGGAACCTGTAGCTTCCGGTATCCGATTGCCTAATTGCTTGCTGCGATCAGATTCTACAAGTGCTTTTTCTTTCGGAACTGGATGCCGTTGCCGAACGGCACGTTTTCCGGTTGGCAGCGTGCAAGCATCATATAAATATCTCGTCTATCTCATAATCCCTCCGCACTAGGACTAGCTTTCTCCGCTTGTACAGATTCAATGTACCGTCAAATGCGGTAACTCCGACGATCGTGACGGAATCTCCTCTGTGACTGATATTTAGACAACTACATTCTTTTTGATAGCTCCCCTTGCACTCAAAAAATTACAGAAGTAGATGCTCAACAGTGTGCGCATAGACTGATGGAGAATTGCGGAAAGTAGGCTTTGCAATGATCCTTCAAATATCCGTAGATGCTCTGAAGCACGACGGTGAAGTTCCAGATCTTGACGTTGATTAATCGGAGATATCAGAGGGGTTTATTACACATCTTTTGAAATTTCTACATGTCACATTAGTCCCTACATCCACTGGTAATCATATTTTCAGAATTACCTATCTGTTAACATATGATCCACGACAGTTCAAAGCTCATCTTGTGTCTAAACAATGGGAAGCATGCTGCGCTAGGCGATTGGACGATATTTCAAAGATGCTCAGAATGACAAATTTTTATCTCCGATGAGAAAACACTGCAAGCAACAATTCGGAGACTTCAAGTCATGACGCAACCTGGAATAGATGCGTTGAATGACCTTGGGCAGCTGATAATTTGAATGAGAAGATCAGATCCGCACGCGCTCGATACTTTGGGACTTCATCTTATCTGGTTTCTTCTATGTCAAATCGAAGGGTTCTCTTCTATTAAAAGACTGGATTGTGAATAGTATGTTTAGAGATCCAGTGATCTCTCAATGAACATCTCCCTCAATAGAAACTCTTCTTCAGACTACCCAGGTGATCTACCAAGTGATGGTCCCACGCGCGGAATCTAGATCAACAATCTAGGCGAGCTTTCAATATTTGAAAACGATCCAAAATTCAACATGAATTCGGCACTTCAAACTAGGTAGTATCTGAATCATCTGAATTGGTCAGGGGATAGAATTTTATGATTTTGCGACTGAGTCTAGCCTTTGAAATCTCTGCTGCAGTGTAGATATATACATATACATACTGTATAGCTCTGTATATCGAGATGACAGATTTCATTTTCACAGTTCATCAGAAACTGATTGTTCTAGTGATAGTTCTAGTACTTCATAGTAAGTGTTCATATTTTTCAAACTAGTCTGAAAGATAATCACGGTGCGCAGAGTTCCGAAATGAGTACTGTGCTGTGCTGGTCATATAACTGGTGATATAGTCAGTGACCTAAACCAAGTATAGATGTAGACAATGAGTGTTATGCATATCTTCCTGTAGTATCATAGGTAGTGAATTACTTACACATTACTGTGGAATTGCTCGAGACTAATCTAGTTGCTTATATAGAAGTTAGATTGCTTATGTCGAACTCGAGAGTGAATCACTCCGTTAATACAGAAGATTCAAAGATGATTCAGACGAACTACTTTGGATGTACGATTATATGATAAATGGAGTAGTCATGAATAGATCACACTATTCACATACTATACAGTCAATATGCCTAGTAACTCATACAGCTAATCACTTAGTCAAATCTACTGCATGAAATAAAACGGTGGAAAATCTCAAATCCTTCGAACCTAATATCTTCCACAAATTAGCAGCTAATCTATCTTAACGTCTGTGTGAATCAGCAGTACTGTTCACATTTTCTGCGCGCGATTCGCAGAAATGGTGATCATATGTCTATAGCAATATGAACTATGATTCTCTTGCCGTATCGCTAGATTGCGTAGATATAAGTTTTCTTTGTATCTCTGTTCTTTCTCCTATCTCCGTTGCAATTGCAATTGCGATACTGAAGTTTAAGTTTGATTACCATTCTTTCTCTTTCTCTCACGAATACAGAAACTCGAAAAACTCTCGCGAATCATTTCGTTCATCGCGTTATTCCAGTTCCATCTTTCCAACTCTCCACAACAAAATCCTCTTCATTTTACCTCTTCTCTCCCAACATCCTCATACTCGTATCGAGAAACAACCCATCAACAAATCTCAAGAAGATCAAGATTCAACAATCCATCACAAATGTGCACAGAATACATCACCACCTACACGTGTTACCACCATGAAACCACAAGTCACATTTTATGTCACAAGCCAAGAAGAGGTGAGTGCACCTTTACGGAAGAGATTTATAATAATATGAAGGAGATTTGTGGTGTTTGTAGGGAGAGGAGAAAAGTGGATTGTAGGAGGCTGGTGGATGTGAATAGGAGGGAGAAGGGGGAGAGGAGTGGGGAGGAGGGTAGATAGAGAGATAGGGAGATAGGAAGGTGTGTCAGATGGTTTGGAGTCTTTGAGGGGCGGGGAACAGGGGTGAGATAGTGAGCGGGGGAGGAGATTTGGGGCAATGGGGCCGGTGGGTACTTCTATGCCCGGGGCTAGATTTCAATGATATATCGAGGCTTCGAGGTGATTGCTGAATAGATACAAACCTGAAGATACGAGATATCTGTCTATATATCAAGACTAGACAAGACACACAAAGTGGAGATGAATCGCACATAAGCCTATTTGCTATGTGCCGATATTCTGCACCATCTAGATATTCATTCATGAAGCTCTTTCTAGAGACTTCCATATTAAGAACTTTCTCCTATTTGAACACTGAATGGTTTGTTGCTGATATCATTGTTTATTGTTATGTTTTTGTTGTTGTGATCTAGTTTGTGAGTATGAAAGTGTGAAAGTGTAGTGGTCTCATGTTCTCGACTCTCGAGTGTTTATGTGGGTGCTTTTATGTGGTGTTTAAGGGGGGTTGTGGATTTTGTGATGGCAGTACCTAAATCTTCATCCATGGCAGTGTATGAGGTGGTTAGGTCAGAACTGGAGTGAGGAAATGAGGAAGTGGAAATCGATGATGATAGAGATGTGAGATTTTGATGGACTTTCAGTGAGACAATATCATAAGTCTGTTAGGTGAGAGTAATATGGGTGGATGGTGTTAGTTTGATAGGGTAGTAAATGTGTCTTCATTTTCGTTGATTTTCTTACCGGTGTTAATATCAAGACAATGCTCCAGAGTATATCATCTTAAGGGTAAATATGACTGATGTAAGAAGATCCCAAGCTAACGAGACATTTTTCATTTTCGGTTAAGTGCAAGGTGAGTAAACATATATACTCTGCTTGAAATATGTTGAGATATGATGTATCTCTAGATCAGTACAATAAGTTCAGCGTTTTGAATTGCGAATCTGAACAAGTGTTTTCAAAGTACTAAGAAGCAATACAATATCAAGCTATATTGTCAAAATATAAGAAGTCAAGAGTCAAATTTACTCAAAGATAAGTTTGAAAGCATTGATACGTCAAATTTGTATGTTGCGGAGAGTATTCATTGGTATTTTGATTCAATACAACGCTGGGGGGGTCTCTCTTGCTCATAAATGGTGATTATATTTGGTTGTTTTAGAAGGGATCAAAAACTCTCTGTCTATAGAATTGATATTTTGAGGGAACAATGTGGATGAATGAGTGTGTATAGGGGCTTGATCATATTGTCTAGATGTTATCAATAGGTTAACCGAGGGGTAAATTCAATATTATTTCCTACCAGAAAAGAGGTAAAATTATCTAAATCGAAACAAGAGACATAGGTTGCTTATAGGATATGCATTGATTGAGCTGTGTAGATATCTGTTATCAAGAACCTCTATTTCTCAACCGAGATGGTCGTTGAAGAAACATCCCAAACTCAGATTTGCGTTTATGCCATGGCTAAAATCAAAGCTCGGATTAGTGGTATCCATCTCCTACCTCAAGTATTTGCGGGAAGCTGGCTCAGTACATTGGTATACAAGGAGGAAAAGAATGCAATGCATGAGAGGAAATCATGAGCAACTTGGTGACACATTACCACAAGAACTGAATTATGATGGCCGATTGGCTTGGAACAGGGGATAAATTTTATATTTTAGCGGCAAGCTTAAACCTGTTCATCACTGTCTGGGGAGCCAGGTTGTCATGAACATTGATTTATTTTAACCGATACTTCGAAAAGAGAAAATGCCTTGTGCGATCCCAATGAATACTTTAAACCACCGTGCAGACGATCTTCAAGGAAGATAGACATACAGCATGCTCCGAACTTCCATCACCCCTCAATTATCTCTCATCCGCCAACTTCTCAAAATAGTTATGCTAACAGAATGTCATTGAAAAGCATAAACCAGAAAAATACTGCAGTTCTTGAAGTCCATTCAATGGCCACTAAGTGTTTATATCCCCATCCACTCTCTGGTTGTCTTCCAAGGTAGAAGTACTATGCTCGAATTTTCTAGCAAATTCAACTGAAGGGTGATTGATACCTCCTTGGTTTTCCATGACTGCAATTAAAATTCTGTGAACACCTCCGCGGGAAGCGAATTTAGATTTGCGAGCGTGCAACTCAGCCTTCGATAAGAATGGCCACAGGTAAGCTTCGAGGTGTTGCTCGCTGGCTAATCGACATGCTGAATGAACCTGAACATCAAATTCGGCATCACACAGTACCGTATCCATCTCAGCAAAAAGCCGGAAGAATTCTGCTCTTCTTGGGTCGCCAAAAACGTAAGATAACTGTTTACATCCCCTAGGACAATCATGATGTTCAATCCCATGAAAATTTTTCAAGTAAGATTCTCTGTCATCTTTTCC
Organism: Botrytis fragariae; assembly: GCF_013461495.1. Classification (NCBI taxonomy): domain Eukaryota; kingdom Fungi; phylum Ascomycota; class Leotiomycetes; order Helotiales; family Sclerotiniaceae; genus Botrytis; species Botrytis fragariae. The sequence continues at coordinate 1,069,536 of NW_023500986.1, forward strand.
CACATTCAAAGGGCAATATGAAAGGGTGATTGCTTCAAAAGCTGCGACAGGCCTGGTAAGCCGGACCTCGATCGTTCTCTCGAAAAGATCAGCGGAACAGATAGCGTTGGGATAGCAACTATGGGCGAAAGGAATACCATGTGTGGGCACAACAAATCCGCTTTTGTTTCCAATAAGTGATGGGTGGCGTAGAGCATTCCTGGTAAAACTGTCGTAGAAATTCACGCCTGGTGGCTCTAGGTGAGAAAACGCATTTATGGGGAGATTCAACAATGAGAGACCACGGAGAACGGTAGCCTCCGGTGGGAAAGTATTGTCAGATGTCGTATAATTCTCAGGATCACCAGCTACTGAAGGCATCCAAAATAATATCGTGTCTCGATGTATGACTGTACCAGCAGGCGAGGCAACCTCAACTCTAGCCCAAGTTCCTCCTATAGGAGTGACGCCACTTATCACGCCTGGTTGATATTTTCCGATAAACATTTGAATCTTGAATTGAGAATTGGCTGAAAGAACGGAAGATTCTTTTGTCAAATACGTGTAACCCGCTTTGATTTATCAAGAACGAAAGAGAGTGTAAGCTTTCCTACGAGGTATAGCAAGAAGTAGTTATGCGATAGGAAAGAGGCATAGAAAGATCCATACCGAGAAAGAAGAGCTGAATGATTTTTCAAACATTGGGTTCATTCATTGTTCTAGGTTTAAAGCATGATTTCAGTGGATTCGTCAAATTCTGTCGGACTATTCAACCATTCGAAGTACTGAATTCGATGAGATTATCATAACCTTAAATCATCAAAACGACGAACCCACCTGGAACACTGCAACAACCAAGAGAATTAGAAGAACTTAGATCCTTAAATTCACTCAGAGTATCAGAGTTTGAATGGAATCTCAACTGAAAAATGAAGGTAATTATCAAACTACCTTAAATGTTGATCGCCTCTTGATATCAGACACAGTCGAAATAAATTTCTATTCGAGATACTAGATACTAGATACCTCCCCGATGCTTTCCCAGCTCAAAAATAGACTATCTTTTAGCCTGCTACTTTATCAAGTTTGCGATTTGCCTTGATCGTTCTTGTCCACTTGGATTTAGTTCATCTTAGCCTGACTGAAATTCAAACAACGGAAGGAGGGGTTATGACCCTTCATCAAGACTCCCAAGATCCCATTGCTGCAGGAGCGAAGGAGGGCACCTTGGACGACATGTTCAACTAAACCACTAACAACCACATATAATACCACTGAAGCACAGGTGCAGCAAATAGGGCTTGTTCGAGATCACACCGCAAACATCATCGATTTCTACATACTCTCCCATGAACCTCGTACTCCAACTGAGATCTTCCACCAAGACCATTGGCAATATCACACTCTCAAGCACCAATCAAAACCCAATCAGCTCTGAATATCTTTCGCCATATCAAACACCGGAATTTTCACACCATCTGCAAGCTCATTTCCAAACCCCTGCAAGACGTTTCCTTGCACGATACTAGCACGTGTAAATATTTCCGTCGCGTCGTCTAATGTATCAAAACTGGACTCCCCGTAGATATCGAGAATCTTCCCAGTTCTATTCTCCCAAATAAGTGCATCTAAAGCCCGTGAATACCAGCTGGTCGAACCAAGTATATCTACTTCGGGCTCACACCTGCGAAGAACATCACATAACAGATCTTGATTTTTGACTCTGGCGATTTGGATAATTGTGAGGATTTTCTGGCTTGAGTGACGGAGATGACTTTGGTGGTAGCTTAGACCTACTTGTCCACATTCTGTTGTTGCGACACAAGGACATATATACACCAAATCATGACGGGTGAGAGATTCTATGTCGGAAGCGTTGTCGGTAGCTAAAGTGGAGTCGAATTGGAAGGGGCAGGCGTTCTCGCATTCTAAAACGCGGAGATAGAGATAGTTTGAAGCTTCTTGGGTGGAAGAAGCTTCTTTTTGTTGGAGATCAGGCCTCAGTCTAGGGCATGCAGACATGATGGTCATTGATAATTTTTTAGGAAGTGAGCAGACTCGTTGTTTAGATTTGATGTTCTGTTCTACCATTAAATAAAGAGATGAGGTAGTTGATGTTACAAAAGTAAAAGGGTGGTGGTGAAAAGTGAGGGCTACCTTATATAGAGAAAAATGAAGCACTTGGAACATTGCCTGTTCATTCACAGAGTAATAAATCGTACTACAGCAGAATACATAGATTCAGAACACAAAACTGAATTTGTGAACATTATCATTCACCACCCAAAGACCCAATAGCTTTGATTTTTTTCTGGGATCAAGGCGACTCTACAGAAATATCTTCGCTAAATACACCCGAAGCAAAATGTTTGCATTCGCTGGTCTATACTCCGATACTTCATCATAGAATGAACATTCATAAACCGTCTTGGCTTGATTTCAACATACTGTTGAATTGAAAGAAGATCGACTAGCACCCGTGAATGAAATGATAATTTCAGAGGAATGTGGCTAAGGATCGCTCTCGCATGGTATTGCATCCTATCTATAGAGACTACAGCTGTGCGAAATGGCAAACAGGTCTATTATTCCAACTATAGTTTGCGAAGTTTATGAAAATTTCATTGCATCATCCATATAATATCGTTGCTCAATTTCTGGAGATAGAGGTATCGAAGAATTCTAAACTAGAGTCTCAAAATGGTATCAGTCGTATGCTTCGAAACATACAAAAGGTGATAAAAGTTGGGAAGAATGGCTTCTCCAGGTATTCATAGGCTTGAGCTGATGTCTGAGAATTTCTGTCAATTACTAGACTTATATTCTTGCTTTCGGTCTCCATTTTGCATATGGATGATCCTCCTCTCCGTCTGGAATCAGATGATCTACTGCTCTTGTATTCAGCATGCCAGGGTGTACTTGTGACAAGTCCGTAATGCCCATCATTCTCATTGTTGTCTCCAACTCGTCTTTCAGGACTGTATGTTATTAGCGTATTGATCAAGAACGTAACTGCTTTTGAGGTCATAACTCACTCTCGATGTATTTCTCTACGCCCTCGTGGCCCCAGCCAAGAGCAAACAAAAAGCCCCGACCGATTCCTACAGCTTTAGCTCCTAGGCACAATGCTTTAAATATATCAGTTCCTCTCATAATGCCACCATCAATGAAAACTTCCATTCCGTCGAAAACTTCGGGTGCATTCTTCTGCAATTCTAACAAAACCAGTATCGAAGCTGGACTTGTGTCCAGACTCCTACCACCATGATTACTTATCAATATCCCATCTATTCCATAGTCGAGCGCCATCTTTGCATCGAGCGAGGTTTGTACACCTTTCAGTAAGATAGGGAGTTTCGTACATCTTCGCAGCCAGGCGATATCTGACCATGAAAGTGTAGCATCAATATAAGCCCCCATTATTCTCCCCAAAGCACCGCCTTTCTTATCGTTCTTAGCTTTTGCACCACTCATTGGTGTAGACAAACTCTCATCTGCCTTTACTCTTTCATCCGCTTCTCGCTTTCCAGGGACTGGTGCATCAACAGTCACAAATATTGCCTTGACACCAAGTTTTTCCACATCTTGTAGAAGCTTTTCGGATTTATTTCTTTCCTTGTCAACGTAAAGCTGAAAAAATATGGGAAGCTCTTTCCTCCCATCGGAAGTCTGCGGATGGTCTTCAGACGCGGCCTCAAATATCTCCGCAATTGGAAAGCTAGCGTTTGTACTGACGGTCATTGCCGATCCCGCAGATTTCAGCCCCCGAGCTAGCTCCCGCTCACCTTGTGGATGTACCAGTTTTGCCATTGCTGCTGGTGAGCAGAATATTGGCACTTCCATCTGATTACCAAGCATCGTAGTCCTTGTGCTAACATCTTTGACATTTCTCAGTATTCTAGGACGAAGACTAATATTTGCATATGTGGAAGAATTCCGGCCTTTGGTTACAAGATCTGTAGCGGCAGAAGAATAAAATGCCCAAGTTTTTGGTGTAAGAAATGACTTCGCAGCAGTTACAAAATCGTGCGTGTTTATCAAATTATCAAGAGAAGGCTTAGAGCCAGGAGCTAGAGTCTTTGAAACTTCAGGCGGAGGTCTGATCCATTCTTCCGTTATAGTAGAGGAATCAACTGTTCCTAAGACTTTCGAGGCTGGAAGTGAGGATGATATCAAGGAGGATGCATGGATTTCAGAGTAGGCTTTTGAAGCATCACGGCCAGCATATTGCATAATTACTAGATGAGAAGATCAGCGGGAGAACATGAGCAGGACAAAGAACTTACTTACTGCTGACGCCCCCAGGGTGTTCGGGGGCAAAGTCTGTCAAATCATAAACTGTATCATTTACCACAACCCATAAATCTGAAGGAATGCTGTGCTGCGAAATCTCCTTTACTGATATACTCCGCGGCATTTTGAGATTTACAGATGGTACTTGTTTCTCTTGATGGCCTTCATCAAAATTATAACAAAATATGTGAAAAGAAGAACCACTTAAGAAATAAAAATCATCGAAACACAATGTACATTAACATATCCAGGTTGTTGAATTTAATGCGAGTCGGAATTGCTGCCGCTATTGTAGTGATGCAAGCTCGTGCTAATTGAGGCCGAGCTCAGACAACAGCCAATGCTTGATTGGCCAATATTGTGGATGACATTGTCCAATCGATACTTGATATGTCATACATGGAACTATAACATTTTGCTTCTTGAATCATCACTCGAATATCACTTAAGCAATTAACGATGCGAGTGTATAGATCAATTAATCAGGAAAAACAAACATGTCGACTCTGCTTCAATTTATTCATATTACATTTTCTACAAATTAATACATTGATGTCTTCATATAGAGGTCCTCATAATTTCGACTTCTCTGTAATCATACATGCAGAATTCGGGAGACTCTCAATGCTATCCCTATCGATCTGATCCACACTCTGGTACCCGGATACATTCATTAAGATATCGAAGTCGGCTAAGAGAGACTTCATGACATGTCGAACACCCAATTCACCCTTGATACTTAATCCCCAAACCCATAATCTTCCGACGAAGACGAATTTAGCTCCAAGAGCTAAGGCTTTGAATACATCAGCTGCCCCACGAACTCCGGAGTCGAACATAATATAAGTCTTATCACCTACAGCTAAAAAGAAGCATCAGTATCATTTATAGTTTGCCCCGGGGCATTAAAGATGCAGCTTGACAAGCGCTGGGGATCAACCGCTTACCATGAACAATCTTTTCCAATGCATCTAAACTTGCACAAGCTCCATCGACCTGTCTCCCAGCATGATTAGACACTACTATACCATCAACGCCAAGCTGAACAGCCTTTCTTGCGTCTGCAACATGCTGAATACCCTTCAGACAAAAAGGTTTGCCACCACTGATTCTTTTCCATTGCTCCATGAGCCAAGGCATTTTATCCCAGGACCAAGCACGTCCATGCCAAACATTATCGATCCACATCGCGCCAGCCTCATTCGGTTGCTTTTTTGGATCGATACCAGCTTCTTTCAATCGCTTTTGGAAAACGGGATCAGACAGTCCCAAATCAGCCCCTACGCCGTGATAGAAAGCATAATTCGAATTCGCAGCGTCACGGTGTCTCCAGGCCAATTGCCATGTATCCAATGTCAAGATACAGGCTGTGAAGCCACTATCATGTGCTCTTTGTAACAAGCTCAAGGTCAACTCATCATCATGCGGCATATATAATTGAAAAAATCGTGGCCCAGCACCGTTCGCAGCTCCTACATCTTCAATCGAGGTCGACCCTGCGGTTGATAAACAATATGGCAAATTCAATTCTTTTGCAACCTTAGCAACGGGCAACTCAGCCAATGGATTGTATATCTTGTTGATGCCGATCGGTGCGAATCCGATTGGTGCGCTGACCTTGTGGCCAAATATTTCCGTCTTCGTATCGCGATTGTTTGTATCGACGAGCATTCGAGGGACAATCCGGTGGCGGTAGAACGCCTGGCGGTTCGCAAGATGAGTGTAAGACTGGCCTGCGTTACAGGAAGCGTAATACCTATAAACAATATCAGTATCGAGATGATTTGTAGGTATGCTCAAGCTCAATTTACCATCCGCCCTTTGTTAAAGATTCTTTTGCCAAATCTTCCAGATCTCCTGGATCTGTGCTAAATGGAGGGACTTCTCCAGTGTTGTCCTTCCAAAACATTTCTCGTTGATAGAGTGCCCATTGTGGAGTGTTTCTACTTTTGATATTGGAATTCTGGGGATCAGACATGATGATAGGCAATATACGAGAAGCAATTGTAGGCAGTAATGAAAAGAAACGTGGAATTGGATCAAGAGAGTCTTGATAAAGAAGAAAACATGATACTTAACTTGACCACACTTGTCACTTAACATCTATGATCTCATTGTCGGCATTTCATTCCGGACTTAGAATCTCAGATGTCGTTGGTTCTAAGATAGTTCTCATAGCGAGTGACAAATAACAATCACGTGATTGTGCACGGATTTTGTGGCTTGAATGTGGCTCTGCTCTCCCCGAAAGTTTCAATAACTCATGACATTACGACATTACGAGTATCGGTCAGACAAAATATGGTAATTTTATGAATAATCGTATCGCTCTTCGTACCTCATATTCCTGTTCAGTTAAGGTTCTCACTGCATGGCCTCATGCCTCGGCTCTCTCATGCTCTCCTACGCAGAGCTTACAATATTTCGCCTTTATTACCATTAGTCCTCCGAGAAACACGCAGTCTTTCATCTGCGATTAATGAATTACGATGGCTACGTGAATATGTTGATAAAACGATGAGCCATCGTGTGCCCAATCAAAAATGGAGGACTTTGCTAAAACTCTGCCAAAGACGTGCCACAGGGGAGCCACTGCAGTATATTCTCGGCACCCAGCCCTTTGGGGAATTGGAGATTAAATGCAAGCCTGGAGTACTCATTCCTAGGTAATACTGACAAAGCACCTACTCTCAGACTCATATCTAACAATCAAAGGCCAGAAACAGAGGCATACACAACACATCTAGCAGAACTTCTTATCAAAGCACAGCGTTCTTTCCACGAAACATCGGAAAATCAGCATAATCCACTGAAGATCGTTGATTTTTGTTCTGGGACTGGTTGCATTTCCCTTCTCTTATACTCGCTTTTACATCAAGTATATCCTAGGCTCGAGATCGTCGGTCTAGACATCTCTAAAAAAGCGCTTGATTTATCAATTCAAAATGTTCGTTTTAATTCTCTGAACAGATCTGCACAGCAAAGTGTTCATTTTGAATTTGCTGATGTTCTCAGTGACGAGAAATTAATCCTAGGTATATTTCAAGGCGTCTGCGATGTAATTGTGTCTAACCCCCCGTATATATCAGAAGATGGATTTAACAAGGAAACGACACGATCGGTTAGAAATTGGGAACCAAAAATTGCACTGGTTCCTGATACATCGAGGCGGGAAACCATACACTTCAATGATACTTCCGGAAAGAGTTCTCTATTAAAAGTGGAGGATATTTTTTATCATCAATTATTGCGATTTCATTCCCTTTTGAAGTCAAAAATTCTTGTAATGGAAATAGGTGACGAGGCACAGGCAAAGAGAGTGATTCAAATGGCAATTGGCTTTTCAAATAGAATTGAAATATGGAGGGACTGGCCAGATCAACACGAGTTTGGAAACGAGAGTGCAGAATGCATGTTTCTGGACAATCACAAAATAGTAGTCAAAGGCACCGGGATGGTTAGAGCTGTCGTCTTGCTCTCCAATCAACATTTTGAATCATAATTATCCAGGAATACCATTAATATCATGATCATCATGCGTGGACGGCAGTGTTTGACGGGTCACAAGATAGTGTTGGCGGTCTAAAATAGAGAAATTCCAGGAGCAATCTAGAAGTTCTCTGGAATAATCTTCTATTGAGCGCCCCTTTTGCATTAGCCGAATTCCTCAATTCAACCTTTTCAAAGCTTCCAGAAGACTAGCGAGAGCATTCTAAGACAGCAGCTCCACGCCTATTCCAACTGCGTATATTTTTACGTCAATTTTCAGCCCGGTTAATGGCGAATTATGAGACAGGCTTCAAGTGGTTGCCATTATTTTGAAAGGGAACATGTTTGCATGCAAGATCTAGTGTTTTCTTGTTGTTCCAGACTTGGCAAGCTCGTATGGCATTTCACTCTGAAACTGCCATAAACATTCTTCCAATGGCCCCCTGAACCCCTTTCGCTTTATAAGGACAGAGGCGTTTTGCACAATTGTTTGGTAATGAATTTAGTTTCTTATATCTTAGTCCATTTAGTGTTCGAAAAGCTTCTTATCAATAGTTCACTCCTCGAGGTGCTTCTCAATACAGTCAATTCTCTTCTCTACAATTGTTCAACTCAACTTCCAAACAATCACAAGTTTAAATGTACACTCAATTCTTTTTCGTGCTTATTCAATTTTTGGGGTCTGTCACCTCTCGACCAAATGTCGTAGGACAAGGCTACAGGCCAGCTGCGTTTCAAGGCCCTTCAACTCCTAGAAATGTCAATACCTTCTTCACATTAACTGCCGGTATCAATCGTCGGAAGGGTGATCTTCCAGGCATAGCTCCGGCCAATCCGCTTCAGAAGGTGAGAATATTCCATGCACAAAGATATTTCATATCTGACGTCAATAGGGACACGATTGGTACACCGAATTAGAAGTGGAAGGACAAACATACCCTGTCGTAATTGACACAGGTAGCAGCGATACATGGATCGTGAAATCTAACTTTACATGTTTAGATTATGGTACTGGAGTACCCACTTCACAAAGTGTATGCTTGTTTGGTCCAGGGTATGCCCCCAGCTCAGGCTTCAATCATATCCCGAACCAACATTTCAATACTACATATGCAAGTGGGGAGAACTTAAAGGGAACATTTGGTCTCGTGGATGTAACTTTGGGTGGTATCTCGTGAGTCCCTAGGTCGTCTTCACAATTCAACTGCTTATTTTGCAGCGTTAATGCTCAAATTGCAACTGTTGATACAGCTGCTTGGCTTGGCGATGGCACTACAAGTGGCTTATTGGGTCTTGCATATCCGTCTATGTAAGTAGCTTCTCTCCCCGGATTTGGTTTTTTCTGATGTTGACCCAGCACCGCGGCGTTCAATGGCACCACTTTTGGAAATGACAATGCGGAAACTCAACGTAAGTGAGATTATTGCTTCATTTCTGCAGGACTAATGTCACACAGTTCCTTATGATCCTATCTTCACGACCATGTACCAAAAACACCTCATACCCCCAATCTTCAGTCTCGCCTTGAGCAGACCTTCAAATTGTATCGGCCATGGCAACGGGTATCTAGCTTTGGGCGGTTTGCCCCCCATCGCCTCCTATGGAGCTTGGGCTGTGGCACCAATTCAAATTGTCGCCATAGGAGAAGGATACATACAAGGAGCTCTTCCATGGCCCCAGCATCGTTCGTTCGCCTCCGTCAGCTTCACTTATCTCTTGACACTGCACTAACCTCCTCTCAGAAGTCTACACACTCACACCAGACAATTTCATATACCCCGGTAGTCAACGTCAAAAATGGAGCCCCAAACATTGGTCCCCACTATCCATGCCCAGCAGCAGTTCTCAAGTCCAACTTTTCATCGACTCAGGCACTACCCTTATTTTCCTTCCTAACTCCATTTCCTCCGCTCTCGCAGCACTATACAATCCACCTGCCGTTTACAACGCAGATCTATTCGCGTACTCTGTGCCCTGTAATGCTAAAGTGCCGTATTTTGCTGTCGTTATTGGCGGCGTGTCGTTTCCTGTCGATCCAAGGGATATGGTACAGGATGATAACACGGGTATGGGAAACTGCGTGGCGGGCGTGAGTGATGGAGATTTGTTTGACTTTTATACGCTTGGAGATGTGTTTTTGAAGAATGTGGTGGTGGTTTTTGATGTGGGGGCTTCCCAATTGAAGTTTAGGAGTAGGGGTTTTTATTGATTTATACTGATTGTTGACCCTTTGATCATAGTCTGAAGCGATGTCTATTCAGGCTCGGTTGTGTATCTCAGTGTTAGAAGTTACTTTTCCCCGTTCTTTTGATCGAATTGTTGGTTTTTGCAGTCTATCTGATGTCTGACGAAACTTCGAGAGCAGGAAGTGGTATGATGTGGGCATTTACAGCTCAAACGGAGCTCTGAATGCTTAAATTTCGTGCCAAAATCCTTTTTATTATGGCCATGGTACCTAGCAGTTGGTATTTTTTTTGTCGAGATTTGCTCATGCTATTAGCTGTTGTACGAAAACGACGTATGGGCCTAAAATATTCTTGAATTTGTTTTGGATCGTTGAATTTTATGTCACTTGTCTGATGTTCTTAACATCTCAGTCATTGGTTCAAACGGTAGGCTTTGTTGAACGCCTAGATCAAAATCCGACTCAATTTGTGCTCCTGTTGAATTACTGGCGCAAGAGTTCTTAAGTGCACATCTTCATAATGCCTAATGGCTTCCGTTCGAAATTTTGTTAACAATATTGGCTTTGCATAGCACATAAACTTATCGTTGCCGCATTGGTTTCTGGGAAAGCTTTGTCTTGCACGTCTGCAAAAATTCCATTGACTTTTGTCATTTGAAGTTGTATTTCTCATCAATTTTGTCTGCCACAGTAGCACTACTTCATTAGATAAGAAGTCTTTGGTTAAACGTCTTCAAAATCTAGTAGCTTCTCATCTGTCCTTTCGATCCGTCAAGTGTGTCTTCAGCAGTACCATAACAATTACCTTTTTTGCTGAAGAGTTGCTGGTTGTACTTTTGCAAGAATGCTGGACGGTTTTTATTTAGAGGTTTGTGACGTTTGAATGCTAGGCGTTCGATAGTATACAGTCAGTGATGGTCTTTGTTAGATTATCCCATATCTTGTCATGCAGATTACCAGCTTCCTCGCGAGAGCGCCCGCTGATATCGAGTGGAGTAGAATATTTCCCACTCATGCTCCTGTTGGTTGTGATTAGGAAAAAGTTTGTGGATACTTAATGTCTTCCAAGCATGTGTGCATCTTTATTTTGCTCTTTGAATCGGCTTCATTGTAAGTTTTCGTAATGATACGATGACTGCTTCGTATGATTTTCCTTTGAAAGTTGCCCGGTTTGAAGTGAAATTCCAAATGAACCATTCAGCGTATGTTTTCTGATAAAAGTTCATTCGGCCATCATCTGCTCAACAGGCAAGGAGAGAATTGAGAGTGGGGATATGATCGTCTCTGTTATTTCATGCATTTGAGATGCTAATTCATCCTTTCAAGCGACCTGAGTCATAATGAAACCGTCACTGCATTCTCCCAATGAGAGTCTGGAACATAGCCATGGTACTCACTCCTTGATTTCAGGATCGTATCCTTCAAGGCGTCGCATGGCGGCTTACTCCACAGCGGGACGAATCGTTCATATATCGTTGTGGAAAGGGAGGGGGTGCATCATGAAGAATGAATGACCGGGCAAGAAGTTCTCTGCCGTGTCGACTTCAACGACTATAACCGCATCAAGCAGCTCTCGTTCTTGATACAATAATCTCGTAGTTAATCTTGATTCACGGAACCCCCGAGTCTTGAAGGAGATAAATTGCTGCTGATCTTTGTATTGTTCCTGCACTCGCTCGCCTTTGGACCCATTTCCTGTCAACATAGAGACCCTCTTTTTCTCAACCATTGAGACCCCCGTAATCTCTCGATCAAGGCGGCATAGAAACTTGCACAAAAGTCACTGTTGGCAAGGTGAGAAATACAGTCTTCCAGGTCTCACGTTTCCAACGAGAGTATGAAATCAATTTGGCCCCATGCTATGATCGGCAAGATTGAGGTCAGGTAAGATTTTTCACTTGCCCTGGAGACCCACATCCACCGGGAGAGAGCATTTGTTGATCATAATTCACTCTACTATGACGGTGTTCCGATTCGCCATGCACAACATCAGACCACAATTTAGTCAAACAGGATTTTGATTCTGGCCAACTTTCACTTCATAGGTTGTTAATGTCGCGACTATGGTTCCTCTTCCGGGCTTCTAGCTTCACCCAATTTTATCTTCAAAACATACTAATTAACAATGATCTTCTCTACTCTATTACTGCTTGCTATATCAAGTTTTTTGGTTGCACTGAGAGCCTCTAAAGTATTCCATTTTAACGTCGTCACCCGGCTGCATCCATCCATCGGCATATATCATACAATACATGTACAAAATTCCAAATATAAACTGTCTTTATGTTACTTCACCTCACTATGCGTCAATATTCAGCTGAAAAGTGGCTCAAAAGAGTCGTGATATATACAAGGTCACGATTGAGGCTGTGTTGTAGTATTGTATTTCGAGAATCAAATTCAATAGTCCAGTCCGATTGTAGCTCGGCGAAGCGAACATGGTATTGTTATCTGCATTACAGCCGTACAGCTGGCAGGAAACCGTTGGGGGCGAAATGCGGGGGAAGGGAGATATGGGGATGGGCCGGAAAAAGATGATGAGCTGGCTGATAAGTTTTGGTTGTTACACGGAAACGAGAACTTCGTATGTAGTTAACAGATGTATACAATAAGATATGCGGAGAGCTGTGTTGGGATGAAGATTGGTTGATTAAAAGTACCTAGCATCTGTATCTAAACTCCAGCTGCGCTTTGCAAGAAACCTTGAAATGGCCTGAACTTGGTCGGGAGCAAAGACAAATGGATCCGTTGAAGACGTCAAGAAAAATTTAGGCTGCAGCATTCTCTGATTCTTCGCTGTTGATGGTTGCAACTTTGCAAAAATCAAATGTTCACTGCATGCAGATCGATATCAAGATGGAAACCTTGAAACACGCTTGAAGGATTCTTCCTTTGCGACTTCGAAAAGGGGTCTGCGTTCAAAGGCGCGCGTGAATATAGCTGGACGATGGGATAAAAAACCATGTCGGCGTAAATAGGTGAGAAGTCTACATCTAGTCGATACGAAGATGGCTTTCTTGGAAGAATTAGATAAGATATGCTGTTTTGACTACCGCGTGGATACTGAGGTTGGGATCTGGAAAATTCGAAAGGAAATATGGTGTTGTTGGAAGGGGTGAGTGCAATGAGAACCCCAGAAACCTATGTTGAATTGAAACATGCCGAATAGGAAACGGATATTCTACTTCCGCCGCTGCTATCATTCATTTTTCTTGGTCCCTATCATTATTTTTTGTTTTTTTGCGCAATTATAAACTTTCCAATTGTTTGGATAATTCGGTTGAGCCCGTACCGAACGGATATGTCGGACGCCGGCTGGCTGCCCCTTCATCTAGTCGTCAAAAAGCAATATGGGTTAAATTCCATGTGTGTGGGTGGGTATCTCTTGTGAAGAAAATGTGATAGACATGCTTGCTAGATGCAGTCATCCGCATTTCTGGACTGTGGTGGACAAATCACAAGACTTTTTATTTCAGCGTTTAACATCAATGGAGTCCAGAATGAAAATCAGCAAACGAATTAGTGGCCGGCATATGGCGGTTCATAGAAGTCGTCCAAAAGAAGAATTGTGTGCAGAATATCTTCAATCGTGTGGCTTGAAATAACATTCATAGTACCTAGGTATCGATGTACAGTGCCCTTTTCACAAAAGAACCTTGGGAACATGTACTTTGCCGCTCATTAGAACCCTTGAATGGAACAAGTTTTGGTTTGCTTTATCTCAAAAATGCCTCCCGACTCAGAAGTTCGCACTTGGGTGTAGGTCGATACCAGGCCAGGCCTGCCACGGTACTGTAATTCGATCTGTTGTATCTCCACGCGCTCCTCGTAACTGACATATTGGCTACCTCGTTGTCACACCTCCGACTCGAATCCTCGTTCTTCTTGCATGTAAAACCGTCGAGAATTGCATTAAATCTGCAGGTAAAACCACATCACATCCAAAAACATAATATCGGTCCTTCTGTCCCGGAGTTTCTCGACCAAGCATTTTGTTTTTTCGGCATTTAGGATTTCTTGGATTGATTTCGTTATGAATTACTTAGCTGAGACATTTCGATATATTTCTTCGGATCAATTGGATGCCATCCTTGGACGAGAACCTGGAAGTTCCTGTTACTCTTGTTTAAGGTCTGGGGTAGCAATCCCTCCGTGCCACCCTTGATGAGATGATTGAAGGGATGACGGAGCGCCCGATAGAGGAATCAAGCAGGGCATAAACGATAAAATTGCATATCTTTTGAATTATTAAGTAGCCAAAGAAAAATTTAACATCGAACAGCCTAAATGTAAGCGTGATGATCTCCTGTACTTGGTGAATCCAATTGTAGGAGACAGACACACGTTTTCTCCAGGTTCCAGAATGCTTCCACGGCATTACAATGAAGCATTGCATTTGCATTTGAAGGAGTAGGAGCAGTGCAATGTTGGATTTGCAGTATGTATGGATTTTTGTGGATTATAACGTCCAATTTACGGGACGGGGAACTTTCTGCTTTGTTGCATCGTGGGATAAGGCTGGTCGGCAAGGCTACTCAAGCGTGGTGAAAGTAGTGTTTCTCTTCTACAACAGCGTTCCATTCATTAGGCTTTAGGGCAGAGTAAATTTCCGGAGGCGACAAATGTCGTCGGAGGCTTAATTTGCGGTATCAATGATAGCTGAAGGTGTCTTAGTTGTCGAACGGTTCTTGATTTGAGCGTCTATTCAAACTTATGACAGGCCTTACGACAAGCATCGAAAGCCTATAATTTTAATGTGTTTCATTATCGACTTTTCTTTAACGTTTAAGGCTTTCCAGAGATAGTTGCAATACATACATTATTTACAAGCGTTTATTTGACGGAGCTAGTGCAAACATTCATGCGAGCTTGAAGAAATCCGAAAAACCTCCTAGTCTTCTTAGCCCTTTGTAGATATCTTGAAAGGATTGATGAAGTTTGACGAGCCACCACCTACAAACAGAAGCACATGCTATCATGGTAACACTCCCGGTAAGAGTATCTAGATGCCTAGGTATCTGTCACTTTCGGAGATACCTGCTTGACAGCTAGGTTATGTACCGAATAGCTACGATCTCGAACCCGCTTTTAACTCAATCGAAAGTTGAAAATGCATTGAACAGTACTTGAACATGCCACCATACATTTACGATCCTGGGTGAGCCCCTACACCCTCGTCGTGGGTGGATAAAAAGAACATATCTCGTGAAGCTTATCTAACTTGGGCTTAGAATAATGTTAGCCCCTTCATCTTCCGTAGCCCCACAAGTTCTTTCGCACATTTGTCTCGGGAGAACCAAACCTAATCCAAACCCATGGACATTAACTAGGGATGTATGTATGTTCAGATAATAGGTTGATGTTCGGGATAATGCAGCACGATCAGAGGTAAGATATTTGACAAGAATTCAAATCATGTCCTCGATATCAGCTCACAATAGGTGAGAAATAGATCGTGGATTATTAAGATAATATCGTATGCTCAAGCTAAAAATGTTATTTTTCCGGATATGTAGTAATACAGTATCATCCTTCAATCTTGATGCACCTCGCACTGTCAGATTTTATCGCCGGGTTCGTATTCACATCCGCCGCCGCAACAAGCGAAATCTCACGCGAAGCACAAAAAAAACATTTGCAGAGATGTGAAGCCAAACCTTGGTAATATTTAGGACACCCCAGGATTATTTTCAAATCCACTTACCGAACTATAACTCATTTAGGCCATATCCTCATCTCCGCCCATGGCTGACAGTCCTAGCTACCATTCGTCAGAAGATCATCAAGGATACTGTCTAGGGCCCTGGAAATAATTTATATTGGTTGGTGCTGAATAAGACTTGACAAGACCTAATGCCGCGTTAGCTCGTTAGACACAGAAAAAGAAGTGATTACAAACGCGAGAAAAGGAAAGCCTCAACAAACCAAAAACATAAGACGAAATGACATCGGACAATGTAGGTACTTGGGGCGCTTGGGGGCTTGAGGTATCTTTTTGATCGTAAGTGCTTGTGGAATGGTTGCCGGCCGGATTTATTGACAGGTCAGGGGCACCCGTTGGTCAAGGCTATTTCACCTTATGGGAGCTATACTCATTTGGATATGCCTGTCAGCGGATTCCATCCTCTTTTGAGAGATGACCGTGAGGCGGTACACGGTTCCCCCCTTGAACTATACATCGTTTACAGATTTATCCTTGTCCGTCAACGTCTTTTTCGATATTCCCTCTGAAGATCTCCAATTCGCCATGGTTTCCGATTTTAGGCACTGAGAGATGGAAGCATACAGCTCTCCCCAATAGGATCAATCTAGTCCATATTCTTATACACTATCACTAATGCAGATCACGCGCCAGCCACTTCTACTCGTTCGAGATAATATATGGCATGGGGGTAGTCATATACATTGCCCTTTCGAAGAGGGGAACGGAACACAAATGAGGCCAAAGCAGTTATCCACCTGCCTACTTGACAAAGAATTCGGAAGGACGTTAGACCCATCATGAGGCTTGCTTGCATCCCGCACATTAGTCTCGTCCTTTGGCCCCTTTGGTAGACCATGTTTAGATTCACGAATAAGAGCTTAGCTCTCGGATCTAGGATAAGCTTGTACTCCGGCCTTCATCTTCCCTTTCATCCCATAATACATCATGCTAAACACTCCATGAAGAATCACTTTTATGGATAGATGTTTAACTCTTAATCTTCAATCATTGATCGACCAATAATCAAAACTTCTCTCTTCAGATGCTTCAATGTCCATAACACAAACAACAACGATGGCAGCCATAAAGCCAGAAGAGTCAGAACATTCAATTTGGCAAAGCTATGCTCTCCAACCACCTCATACTTCTCATCAAACGGCGTTCGAGTCAAACTTTCCTTCCGGTCCTCTGGCATTGCCATATCATGCAAGACAGAAGGGAGGGTACCGATCAATGGATATTCCTTCAATCCACACAAGACCTCCTCACAGGGAAGGAAATGGAGTGCTGACTGCTTCACCACCATCACTGAATTCACATCATAGCTACCCTTCTCTCAAACGACCATTTCATTCTACAGATGATTCGCCCTATGGCGAGGTGGTGCAGGATTTTCGGGAAGACCTGTCAGAACATCCAAAACCTAATATTAGTCAAGATCACAGACTGCTTTCCTTTAGTAAACGACAGCCAAAGCACACTATCGTAGACCAACATGGAAGAATACAACAGCTAGACCTTTCAGCGCAAATCCACGGAATGTTCTTTTTATCGGAAATGACAACCCCCACGGGCGAGGGAGTGATTGTCCAGCCAGAGCTGACCTGTTACCGGAGGAACCTATTTCAAATTTCCGGATCCGTTACTACCCCCCGAGGCGCCTTATCAGTGATCACGGAACGCGGAGAACGCATTCCAATTTTGTCCCTAGAAGTAACGATCAGTGCCACGGAATCAGTTGATGGCCATTCTGTCAAACTGATTGTCATCCCATGGAAAACACCTCCACCAAACTCCCCTGAAGTGACACCTGGCCAGGAGCAGGAGCCATCGCCTATTCCACTACTTCCATTTGACGACGGAGCTCCAGATACAAACAATGAGTTTGCTGTTTACCCTATAGCCTACAGAAGACTTCAATTTAGAATCGCGACCGCGAACAATGGCCGGAGACGAGAGCTCCAACAGCATTTCACCTTGCATTTAAATGTTGTAGGGACCTTGGGAAACAACACCAAGATCAATGTTTGCGAGACAGCGACAGCGCCAATTGTGGTCAGAGGTCGAAGTCCAAGGAACTTCCAAGCAAGGAAGGAAATTGCACTCGTCGGATCATCAGCCTCTCGGGCCAAGCACCAGAATTGCAAATCACAAGTAGCAGTACGTCTGGTAATGCTACAATGAAACCAAAATTGGCAAAACCTCAGACCCTTGAACTACCTCGGTCGCCATTCAATTTCGATGCAAGCAATCTTCCTGTATCTCCACATTTGATGAGACAACAGTAAGTTCCTTCACTCAGTGTCATGTTATCCATCCGGATTTTGACTTGAAGTCGAATGATCTCGGGATTGTTTCCAACTTCGTAACATCTGCCTTGACTGTAAGCTGACATGACCAAATTAGAACTCTACCATCATGGTTCGCTCCGCCACATTCATCTGAGCACACCCCAGGACCATCAACTCCAAACTACCAAGGACCCCCGCCGTCGTTATCGATGGATAATTATCTTCAAGGAAACCATTCCAGTTCAGAAAATCCACAAAACCACTCTCCAGCCTCTACAATGCCAGCACCTGCACCTCCAGTACGATCATACACGTACCATAGTACAACTTCACCAGGTGGGGCCCCCATACGATTCATCGACAGCAATCCACGGCCCGCAAAATCACCTCGCCATCAAGCACCCCCCGAACTGAACTCTTCTTTCTCTTCCGATTTCACAGCTCGGTTCAACGCTCCTGCTCCATATAGTTCTGCCAGTGACCCTGCGCATCCAAGAGAATACTTCCCTACATCTATGTCTATGCAACCATGGACCACTGCTCAAGATACCGCGTCTACGTATGGAACTACGCTGCCCGCAGTCACTAGCTCCCACTATGAATATCCTGGGGATCAGCATTACGTAAAAGAAGAAGGCCACTCTCAACCACCACCGCCGCATCAACAGCCCAGTCAACAGCATTACACTTGGAGCGCCGCATAGTTTTATTAAACTCGCATAATTAACGCATTGCATTAATCCAGCATTTCAATGAGAACTCATTTCAATACATACACGCATCAGATATCAGATATCTGGCCTTCTTTGCGAGAATCTAGAAATTCATGCATCACTTCCAAATCTTTCCCTGAAGATCTTCCACTATACTACACGCCACGAAAATCATTTCCTTGCACTGTGTCAATCTCTTTTTTTTTATTTTAATTCTGCACTCCAGTCAGTAACCAAGGGAATTAGCCCCAGTTTCTTGTTTATATGTGCTCTCTTTCGAGATGGAAGGAAACGAAGCAATGGAATAGGATGATATGGGATACATTATGGTATTCCCCAGCGAACTGAAATATTCAGCATAAGCATCATACATAGCAAGCGATGGCGTAGGAAAAATGGTGGTGAATTTTAGGTTTCTCTTGTCTCCTTTTATTTTGGCATCTCTTTCATACTTTTTACACTGCGGATACATGGGATGGATGGACGGATGATTTGGATGATATCAATATGGATGGAACGATGGATGTACTTTTAGAAACTCATATTATGATCAGACTTGATACCCTCATTAATTCCTTAATACTCAGTCAAATGTAAATCAATAAAGATTTTGGGTGAAACTTCGAACCATTTAAACACAGGATTTATTCTTTGAATTCGATCATCTGTGAAATATACACTTTTTTACATAAAACAAAAAATACCAAGTGAAGTCTAAACAGAAGATCGCGGGCCAACCCGTTGCACAATTGGTCATTCTTGGCCCCCGCACAGACTTTATTTCAATCCCCACTAAAAAATATGTCGAGAGCTTCGATGCAGAAACATTGGTCAAGCTTCACAACAACATAACAATAAACATGTTTGACCTCCCGGACGCGAAACGGTGAGTGTGTTATTGCTTCATAAAAGAAGTATATCAGTTTGAATACCGGCTAACATTTTATTGATAGTGTGCGCCGTTCAGATCTATATACTAGATCCTCATCACCATCTCCCGAACCATCTTCACCCATCGACCCTGACGTCTCTGCTCGATTTCACAACCAGCTTGCTTCACTCTATGGACCTATTTCATCTCAATCATGCGCGACCGAGAACGCGTTAAACCCTGAACCCATAAATGACGCTCCACATTCACCACCACTAGAAGATGACGAGGACCAGGCAGAGGAATTTGACTTTCGGCTTTTCTCAAATGTCAAAGAAGGCAAGATAGTCCTCAAGGAGGAGGCAATTGATAAAGGGATTTTTGTTGTCCAGGAAAGAGACAAGAGTTACTACTTCACCGGTCCAATTGAGGGGCAACGTAAAGAGGAATACGCCATTGCGGCAATTAGTGGAGAAGATGTTTTGGAAGGCAGAGAGAAAAGATGTTGGGGCTTGGAAGTTCCGTGGCGAGTCCGGGTTGTGAAGATTGGTGTTAGTGGGCAGAAAAAACTGGGAAGCAATGGCCTCCTCGGGGCCAGAAATAGTTCCAATGGGGAGAAGAAGAGGAAATTGGGCAAGAAGATGAGGATTCTCATGAGAGAGAGGAGAAGGGCAATTGAGGCTCAGGAACAGGCAATGACGATGGAGAAGGAAAGCAAAGAGGAGGCAGACAAAGAGAGGAGAGCTAGAAAGAACAGAGAGAAAAAAGTCAAGAGGAAGGCAAAGGAGAAGGCGTTGAAAGCTGCTGCCGGGGAAATAATCAGACCCAGCCCGGAGTTGACGGAGCAGATGAATGAAGAAGAAAGGGCCAATTCTTTGTCGGTCGCTGCCGGATCGACATTTACGATGGGAGAAGAACAAAATCCTTCAATCTGCGATTCGTAACCCCACTCGAACCTCCGATAACCTTCGGTTCTCCCATGCGCATCTACAAAGGACGATAACCCCTCCAAAGAACCCCTTGCGTAAATGCAACCATAATTTAATATCTCCCCCACTAGATGAATTCTTTGTCGCATCTCACCCACAACACAAACGGGAAGGACACACACTATCCAACCCAACTAAACAACTTTTCCTCGTGGTTTCTAGGATTTAGCATTAAAGTTATGCAGTTAACATATCACAACGGTAATACTTGTACAACACGTTCCTCCCGTCCCGTGCTCAGGAGGAGGCTTAAAAGCCTCAATCACAGCCTCGATCCTTTAGTCGCATCTACGAGAACGCAAAACACCTTCAGAACATTCACGAAAACACATACCCTCTTCCTTTCATTTTTAAGGATTCCGAAGGATCAAATAACGTGAAATGAAGGATTCCTTCTCTCACACCATCGTTTCTCTAAATCAAAGACAGTCAAGCATATCGAGTCCTTCACTTGTACCTATTTGCCGGTCCCTGCAGCTACGCCGTACTTTTGCGACTTTGTACATTTCTGGGAATACCTTGGCCGCCGGCTTGCTAGTATGACAAATAGATTATTCTACGAGATGGCATGTTCCATGCCACGATTGATTTTTCGGATTCAACACCTTCCATAAACAACCAAGTATACATCTATCTACCCGGCATGCAGTTTTAGCCTTGGCCTCAAATAAGACCCTGCGGGCATTAGCACATAAGGTCTAGGTACATGGCTTTCTAGCTTATCCGCTCCACCCCCGCTGTTACGTTGCCCCGCCGTGCCACATCGATACAGGAACAATCTACATGGCCATGGCTGTAACCATGGTTAATCTTCGTCTATTGTATATTTACAATAGTGGATATAGGACAATTTTGTAAGTAACGAAGAGAAAAACAATGGAAATCAAATATCCTTGATTATCCACACGAGGCACAGTCGTGGCGCCATTACGCGGTACGGGATCGGAGGGTATTCCCCCTTTGAGTAATTGCTCATATATTCAGACGATCTCTTGTTGATCGAGCGGAAAAATACCTATGGCCAAGATAGATGGTACTAACTCTTTTTTTTTTTTTTTGCCGGGCTTATTAACGTATTCACGTATTCAGGATTTGTATTACCGGACTTGTACTCAAGTATTTTATTTTGTTTCTGAATAGTGGCTGGGAACATATTGATGGTCAGCGAGACAAAAGGGATGGTAACATGGTGTGCTATGTCAGATGTTTAAATGTCAAATTAATTCACGCTAGTGCGTACTTGGTCACACCATATTAAATGCTGATATTACATTCATAAGATAACTCATTATTCGACTAGGTACTTGCTTACTTAGGCAATGAGTAAATAATATTCCATATTTAATTTTGGCTAAGTGTAGTCAATCCATCATACTATTTCTTTAGTGATTACTATGCATTTATGAAGAAGTATAGTAATTGGTTCAAACCGAATGCTGATAGGTAAGGGTTCACTAGTCGAGGATTTAGTGGTTACTTTCTGCAAAGAACCCCAAGAGCTATCACATACATACAAGTCTTGAGCGGATAGACGGACGAGACCGACGCTTATTTATTAGTGTTGATGCACGTATGTATGTACGGCACCTTTGAAGTTTGAATGTTGAAGATGCTTGAGGGGATTGTTTCGGGTCATCTTTTACATGCGGATTTTACTGGATGGGTTTTGCGGAACGAGTATGGTTAGTGTGGGGGGATGAGATGAGGGGGTAGATTGTTTTTGAGGGTCTGAATTTAGCCTTTTTTTCCCTCTTGGCTCCAAATTTTGCAGTTCAACAGGATACAAATGTTCATTCTTAAATTCAATGATGCATTTTCGGATATAGAATTTCTTGTATCTTGTATTGTCAATCTCACCTTTTCGGCTTATGCATAGATTCGTCTATCCCTCCTCCCTCCCTTACCTTCCTTCGCCTTTCGTTCTAAATTTATAGCATACTTGAAATTCGGTTTATCGCCGAAAGTGATAACGTGAGGATGACATAAGTCTCGCTCTTTAGACCTCGTTCTGGATATGTATCTAGAATTGTGACAACTAGTTGCTTACCAGCATAATTCTTTGCTGGCTTGTTAGTCTGCCGGCTTGGTTGATTAACTTGATTGCGAAATTGGGGTCTACTTACTTGTACGTGTACTAGTGGGGCATCCCCATATAAGCGTTCGATGAGATAATATGGGATTCGCAAATTGGACAGTGGATCGTGAAGACGGATGTGAAGAGTAGATGAGATTAAGATGAAGATGAGTAAGGAATTGATCAGGGTTTTCTTAGATCATTTGATATTGGGATCTACTTGGATAGCGAGCGCAGCAGTGTGGCGAGTATTACAAGGGAGATCGACCGAGGTCTTTGAGGAGTGTAGGAGGCTTACTGTGGATATCGCGTCTGTGTTTGTGAGGGATTCAGTATGGGTACGCTCTAGAGTAATCTAATATGGTTCGTGACTGTATGTCAGGAGGCTAGATTGTGAGAAGGATTGAGAATATAAAGGGTGTCATGATGCGAATTCTGCTGGGGTTTGGTTGTGTAATTATCCTTGAAGCGTGATGGAGTCGCAAGAGCTGCTTGCTCCACACAGCCGGGAATTGAAGGGGAGGATAGAATCCGAGTACGACGAAGTTTAAACGTCTTTACTGTGGGTTTGAGAAGTGAGGTCTTAATGCGGTGGATGTGAACTTGAAGGTACGGAGACGGAGATGGAGATGGAGATAGAGAAGGACAAGGGATTACGGAGAGGGGGGTGGAACTTTGTTAGTGCAAATGGGAAAGGGAGTTTTGTTTTAGTGTCGTAGCGGTAAAGTCGTTTTGTACGGAGTATGGGTTTTGACACGGACTAGGTTTGGGAGACGGGGAGTTAAATTCTTTAGACGGGTTGATGGATGGATGGGTGGGTCTAGTGCTGGAGATACTTGTGTCTGTTATGGAGAAGTTTGCGCGCACGCGCTCAGGATTCAGATGGACATGGAGATGGAGATAGAAAGGAGATAGTGATAGGAATTTCTTTTGCTTTTTTCTGGATTTCGTTCTAAACTTGAACGGGGTACAGGAGATGGGTAGACAGTAAGTAGATGGTAGGGTAGAAGATGAATCAATAATATGGAAGGAATATATCGCGAACTCCGATGTAAATTTCAATACATATGCGTAAAAAGAATCCTAGTTTGGGTGTCTAGATCGAGCTATTGAGTAGGTATGTTAACTTGGTTACTTACTTACTCACTAGGTATTAAGTTTTAACTTCATTGTGTAGATGAGACGTATCAAGAAATCAATCTGTGTCATAAATTTGAAGAAAAACTTGTATATTGTTTGAATTAAAGATGTGAAATTATGTCAAAATCGAATTCAAATTCGAGTGCGTATGTACGTGTATGTGTACGTGAAAATGATTCTATGCTGTGTTAAAACCGAGGTCTACTCGGTTACTTGTATTCGGCGTTTGGGTTCGTGATTTGGATTGTCTGTCTATTTTAGATTGTGAGGATAGAGGTTTTGTTGTGGGGATTTGTCGGGTATAGAGGTTGGATGGGAGGGAAAGGGAGGGGAGGAAAGGGATGGGAGGAAAAGAATGGGGGAGTTATCATGCGGGAATAGAGGGGAGTTGAAAGTGTTGAGTGGGGTCGTAGCTAGATGGATGAGATCGATAGAATGAATGCGTTTAAATATAAAACGAGAGATGGGAGAAGAGAGCAGACAAATTGATGCGAGATCATGATGCTGGGCAGAGGGTGTCAGCTGAACTAGGACAATGAGTGATGATACGAATGAGGTGTTACAATAGCATACTATCGGAATACACACATTAGATGATAGAGCATGCATTATGGTACACAATTAAGTATTGACATTAATGATATATTCTTGTTTCTTTGCCCCTCTTTCTTGCTTTCTCATGTCTGTATCTATCGTTCATTCAATCATTCATCCATCTTGATCAGTGATTCGTGTGAAGTACGACCATTTACCATGATAAGTCCTCAAACTAACCTGAACCCCTCTCCCAGAATTTCCAACTGCTACTTCCACTCCCACTACTACTTCTTTCTCTCTTGGAGACTTGATCTCGTCCGCGAATCCGCCAGTAGTATATCGGCACACCAGCGAGTACAAACGCGACAACAATGAGCGTTTGGATTGGTTCCGCAAAGACTGCTCTGCTGAGTAGGAACAAACTCACACAACAGAAGATTATGGGGGTAGTAATCCAAGTCTTGTAAGGACGTTCGAGATTAGGTTCGCGAACGCGAAGAACAATGAGTCCTAGGACAGTGAAGAAATAGAATGTATAGCCAGCTACACCGTAAAAGGTGACTAGCGTACCAAATTCGCCGACAGCGACATAGACTGCTGTTAAGAGAGCGTTGAGGATCATGGCGTTAACGGGTGTGAAGAAGAGCCCGGTGTCTTCGTCACCGAAGAATCTGGCCAATTTCTTTGATGCCCAATTGCGTGTTCGGAGAGTGTTGGCAGAAGGCTCCGCTTGGTTTCCGAATCCAATTTTGCCAAACATAGCGGGTAGATAACCTTCTTTGCTAGCGGCATAGACTAATCGCCCACTAGTGAAGGCTGTTGCATTTAGAGCTCCAAAACAGCTTGCGCTGACAATAAGAGCAAGTATTAATGATCCAATGGGACCAAATACCTTGTTTCCAAATATAACTGCAACTGTATTTGAAGAATTGATAGCTTTTAGAGGTAGAACGAAGAAATAGGCGACATTAGCGAGGATATAGGAGAGAATGACTAATGGCATGGCTGTATGGATGACTCTTGGCAAGTCCCGAGTAGGGTTTCGGAACTCTCCAACCACGTAATTTGTCTATGGAGGTCAATAAAAGTTTTGGCTAAAAGGCTTGGAATACTCACATTATCCCAACCGTCAAAGGCCCACAACCCAGCATATAATGCAACAGCCCATGATGAGGCGCTACTACTAGTTCCCTCGAACCATCCGTGGTTCTTCCAATCCTCATTCGCCTTTCCTGATGTAGAGAAGCCAGTAAGGGCTACCACAACACCAATGACTGTAACTCCAAGCAATGCAATAAACTTCATAAACATAAACATATCTCCCATTCTCGTGCCCAACTTTGTAGATATACAATTTAAAAAGGTAATGAAAAACAATCCAACCAATGCCACGCTCTTATTAATCCAAACGTTGACATTCTCAGCCTCGGCTCCAATGAATGCCCGTACCAAATATTCTCCCATTATTATCGATACAATGGCGGTCGATCCAGGCTTTAGAACGATGACCGCACACCATGTGAACAAGAACCCAAAAATCTCCCCAAAAATCTTGGAAAGATATATTTGTGCGCCGCCATTCAATGGTATTGCTCCTCCCAGCTCCGCGTAACTTGACGCGCCAGTCCATGCTAGTATTCCTGCTATTGCCCATACAATTAATGATGCGCCTGGTGATCCCGCATTTGCATTAACCTGACTCGGCGAGGAGAAAATCCCGGACCCTATTATCAAGCCAACTATCAAAGACAAACCGTTCAGATATGTCAAAGTCTTGTGTTTTTCCAACGATCCGCCTCCTAAAGCAGTTTGGCCATTTGTCGTAGAAATAGGGGCTCCGATCGGCGCATAACCTCCTGCGGTAGAAGACAGAGGGTAAAGGTTGGAGGAAAAGTCGAAGGCCGAAGAGACAGAATATGTTCTGCCATGTCCTCTTCCAGGCCGGCCATTCGCGGCAGGATTTCGGTCATCCAAAGGATCGTCTTCTTCGAGTGAAAGCTTCCGTGATGAGGATATACCGGCATCTGATGATATTGAATCTGTTGATGATCTCGCGCCTGGGGAACTCGATGCTAAACTAGCCAATTCTAAAGAATCGCGCGCGTGAGGCTGTAAATTTTGATAGGTTGGTGACATTATAATTGTTCGTGAAAGTCGTTCAAAGCCAGCATCGCATGCTTTAAAGCTTCAAGAGGGGCGATCAATGGCAGTCTGTTTGTTGGTTCTCGTTTATGGCAATGCTTGAATCATAACGGTCGTGCAACTTTACAATCGCAATGAACTCGTATGGGAAGGATAGTAAGGAAAGGAAGTGAAATAAAGCTTTAAAAGTCAATCAATGTTTACTTGAATTGAAGAAGGGTTTCAGAGAACTGAGCGCGTAGAATCGAAAGTGCAATGTGTAGCGGTTGTTTTCAATGAGACAGAGAGCTACTCGTGGACAATGGATGTTTTATTTCTGAGGTACCAAAGTAGATCATCTACGTTATTGTCTTTGTGATCCATTAAGGGATTTGAGGATCTTGGCGGTATTCTACTTACCTGTGCTTTCCTTTTGTTTTGGGTTCTTGGTGCTTTGATACTTTGATACTTCACTAGATTCACGACTCACTCACTAATATCTAGCATTTACTCCTGAGTTCTGAGTCCGGAGTCCAGAGAAGGCTGAGATAATATAATTGAGTCCGTGCTCAAATTTTTATGCTTACTTTGATAAAAATATATTATCATGAAGCTACTTGGGTACTCATAGCTACCCCTCCTCGCAATACAACAATTCAGTTCAAGAAGAGGTCATCCCGCGATACAGCCATCTGCGAATTCGAAACCAAGAGTAATCGACTATATCTTGAGTAGTTGGTCCCTGGCATGACATGATGCCTTGAAGATCATGCAGTCCTCCATTCGCAGATGCGCATTATCTCGAACGAGTTTAATTCGGCCTTTATCTTATTATAGTCGCAATTACCCCGCTACCGGTTTCCAAAATGTCAAGCCCATCGTATTTACTCGATACGCTTCTACTTCTACTAACAACCCTTTTCCAAGTTTAGATCTGCCTTCTTTGGATCAGAAATGGCGTGCGAAGTGGACGACGGCGGAAAAGCCGAAATCGGTAAAGGATAATGAACAAGATGAAGGCCAGAAAATGTACATATTACCTATGTTTCCATATCCGTCGGGCGATCTTCATCTGGGTCACTTTCGAGCATACACGATTTCAGATGTGCTGGCACGATTCCACACAATGAGAGGCTACAATGTTGTCCACCCAATAGGTTGGGATGCGTTTGGCTTGCCTGCTGAAAATGCAGCAATTGAACGTGGAATAGACCCCGCAGTCTGGACAAAACAAAATATACAAAAGATGAAGAGTCAGCTAATTACTTGGAATGGACGTTGGGACTGGGATAGGGCATGTCTACAAATGTAATTAGAGATCTGGTAGCTAATAGGAACTAGGAAATCACAACTTGCGATCCCAATTTCTACAAACATACCCAGGAAATATTCCTTCTTCTTCATGAGCGTGGTCTGGCATATCAAGCGGAATCTTTAGTGAATTATGATCCTGTGGACAAAACCGTTCTTGCAAATGAACAGGTCGATGCAAATGGTAATTCATGGCGATCTGGAGCCAAAGTAGAGAAAAGACTATTAAAACAATGGTTTCTGAAAATATCTGAATTTCGAGAGCAATTGCTTCAAGATATTGATCACTTGGCCAAGGGAGGTATGTGGCCGGAAAGAGTTTTAGCTATGCAAAAGAATTGGCTGGGGAAATCAAAAGGAGCTCGAATTCAATTTTCCATATCAGCAGGTGAAGATAGTTCTCGGCAGCCTGTCGAAGTCTTCACTACCCGACCGGATACTATATATGGAGTTCAATACATTGCTCTTGCAGCAACACATCCTATTGTTCAAGGTCTTGCAAAAAAAGATACAAAATTGCAACAGTTTTTGGACAGCATGTCAGATTTACCACCTGACTCAAAGGTTGGCTATCTTCTTCCCACTGTTAGTGCCGTGCATCCGTTAGCATCCCGACAATCTACACCAGAGGCCTCTAAAGCACCTTTACCCGTTTATGTTGCACCATATGTATTAGGTGATTATGGTGATGGAGCAGTTATGGGAGTGCCAGCGCATGATGCTCGAGATCATGCATTTTGGAAGCACAATAACCATGACACTCCACCGAGACATGTAATTGGTCCTGTTGATGGTGCTTCGAAAGCTGTCCCCGCAGACCAACCTTTTGTTCATCCTGGTCATCTTACATCAGAAAATCCACGATCATTCGTTGGACAAACAACGGCTAAAGCAAAGCAAAGCATAATGAAGCTGCTCCAAAATGAAGGTCTCGGTTCAGCTGCTGAGACATGGCGTCTCAGAGATTGGCTTGTCAGTCGACAGAGATATTGGGGTACCCCTATACCCATAATTCATTGCGCTAGTTGTGGTCCAGTTCCTGTTCCTAAAGATCAGCTCCCAGTCAAGCTGCCTTCAGTTGAAGGCCATTGGCTGAAAGGTAAAGCTGGAAATCCTCTTGATGGTGCTCACGACTGGGTCAATGTCCCATGTCCCAAGTGTGGCAGCGATGCTAAAAGAGATACCGATACCATGGATACCTTTGTCGACTCTAGCTGGTATTTTATGAGATTTGCTGATCCCAAGAATTCAACCACACCATTCTCTCCGGAAGCAGCCAATGCAATCCTCCCTGTTGATGTATATATCGGAGGAGTTGAACACGCCATTTTGCATTTATTGTATGCTCGTTTCATATCAAAATTCCTTTCTACAACCCCTCTCTGGCCTGAAGGGTCGACCAAGAACATTCTTGGGGAACCCTTTAAGAAGCTTCTTAGTCAGGGTATGGTGCATGGAAAGACTTATTTGGATCCTTCCAATGGTAGATTTTTGAAACCCGAGGAAGTGGATCTCACTACACCATCGAAGCCTATCCTTATTGCATCAGGAGAAATCGCCAAAATTAGTTATGAGAAGATGTCAAAATCTAAATATAATGGCGTTGACCCAGCGCAGTGCATGACGAAATATGGTGCCGATGCAACCAGAGCCCACATGATTTTTCAAGCACCAGTCACCGAGGTCCTTGAATGGGATGAGCAAAAAATATCTGGTATTACTCGTTGGTTGAAACGTCTCCATGATTATATATGCACAAGTACAGGGGTATCTCAGAAAGTCAAAGACCACATGTTATCTCCCAAAGACTATCTCCTTTCTGCGGTAGATGTTTTAGAGAAAAGCAAAAGGAATAACTTGGAAAAGCAAGATTCGAATACAGGGGCTATTGTTTTGGACACAATTCACGCGGACATCAAACTTTGGCGAGCAGTACAACAGAGTATCACAAATATAACAGAAGCTTATAGTGAAACGCATTCTCTTAATACCATTGTCTCGGATCTGATGAGTCTTACCAATCTTCTCATCGAAACCACAGAAGCAAATAAAGTCCGCCGCGAAACATCACATACAGACGTTATCGCTGGACTCGAGAGCGCAAACTGGGTAGAAGAGAAAAGTGGTTTAATCGAAAATGCAGCTACGAAAATTTTGCTTCAAATGATGGCACCTATTACTCCAGCTTTCGCGGAAGAATGTTGGTCGATTTCTCACGGCGATGTTGAAACATTTTCAATCTTCGAAACGAAGTTCCCAGAGACAGATGGATCGATAAACTGGTTACTTCCCGAAACTCAAAAATGCGCAGTACAAGTTAACGGAAAATTGAGATTTGCAATCGATATACCAATTCCGGAAGAGGGAATGGATAAAGTAGAGTTGCAGAAATGGGTTGTGGATAAGGTCTTACACAGTGAAGATGGAATGAGGAGGTTTGGGGAAAAGGAGGGACAGGTCGATGTGGTGGGTAGAAGTAAGAGAGTGGTGGTTGTGGGGAGGGGAAAGACGGTTAATTTTGTGGTTTAGGGGTTGGGTGGTTGATGGTCTGAAATACCCTGCTCTGTTTTGTTGAATGTATAATATGTAGATTTAAGCGACAGAGCGAATGGATATATAAAATATGCTCAAATGCCAACATGATAGATCAAGATACCTCCACATCTCTTTACAAGCCAGCTTACGAACCAATCATTCAGAACATAAAAATTGAAATTCTAATCTTGGATCCCTGGCCTCAGTATAAAATTTGGGGCGGTCGAGATACTTGAGTTACGCCATAAATGGTTTCCCTTTTTCTTTTCCTATCCAATTTCCGCTGGACCCAAAGTAATCAACGAACAACTCAACCACTCATATCGTAACATCATTTTCCATGTCTGAGATAGTTTAATTCTTATTGTTATCAGAACAACAGACACAAGATAATACATAGTATATAGTACACACAAGTCCTCATACATTTCCTCTCTATCCTCCATCTACTACCTAGCTATATTATAGTCCTTCCTCATACTCGCCTCTCATCGCCTAGGTGTATGCATTCTCGAAGAGAGCCCCCGAAAAATTAATAGCGTCTCGATGATGAGATTGTTATCACTGATGACCCAGAATTCTTATTCAACAAGGCACTGATGCACTCTGCACTCGGATTTATGCTCGCGGCAGCGCTTGTGATAGAGAAACTAGAGTTGGGTTGCAGTGGCCGTCCGGTTTGGTCGAACTTGAGGAAGAAGTTGCGAGGGGATGAGTGGTTCTCGTGCCGTAGATGTTTGTGATTTATCCGTTTAGCGCATTCGTCTATTTTCACGTTTCCGGTTTCCCCTTGGTTGTTGACTTGGTCGCTTGTGATATAGTTGATATTGGTCGATGGCGGCGCGGGGCTCCACAGTCACACGATGATATCGGATGACATGTACAACGCGGGGCCCGAAGCCGCGTGGGAAAGAATCAGTATGCTCCAAGGAGGGTCGTGTACAACCTCAACCCATTGACTCCGCTCTCCTTGTCTTCGCCCTCATCCTCTGGGTATCCTTCGCTTGTTTCCTTGCTTGACTAACACTCATCCTAACCTCCTCCATAACTTTCTTCTCCAAACCATCAACCTCCACCTCATCTAGTACGAATTTCCCCAGATTTCCCTGTCTCCACCTCTGAATGACCCAAAGTGCTGCAGCCTCTACATCCGGCACCCCTCCCTTCCCTAACCGCCCCGTTTTCCTACAAACCGCCTCTAGAAACTGTACGATATCATTTGTTTCCTCGCAGTATTCTTTGTACACGCTCCCTCCTACTTTTAAATTGATATGAAAGAGTAAATAATCCGCTAATGTCGTTGGCGCAATGATCGTATCCTTGACACTTCCCACCAATGCCAGTTTCAACATACTATCAGTATCCGGTACGAAAGGGACAAACACACCGGGAGTATCTACTAAATAGACACCCTCTGTTCCTGCTTCCGGGTCCGGATCGACTATTTTGACACCTGATGCGATTTTTCTTGTGATACCGGGTTGAGCACCTGTAAATGCTGCTTTGCCTCTATTTACACCAGCCATGCGTAGAGCATTTAACAAAGAAGATTTTCCGACATTAGGCATGCCCACTACAAGAATTCGAGAACCGGTTAGGGACTGGTGCGCAAGACCATGTTCTTTGCAGAGCGAAAGAATAGTGTGGATATCGGATTTGGATTTGTGATTTGAGAAGAGAGTGGAGGAGGGCTTATGCCAATCTTTTATAATTGCTTCTCTCTGTTATTTCCCAGTGATTAGTTTATCAAATCTTGCGTCTGTATATATGTAGGAAAATACATACCTTTTTATCCACAGCTAAACCTTGGTACCCTAAATCCCGTTTCGTATACACGATGACTCTTTCCCTTCCCGCGAGTGATTGTTCAAATAACGGATTACGGGATGTGAGAGGGACTCTGTAATCTCGACATTCTATAATAAGGTCGATGGATGAGAGCATGGTTTTCATTCGCGAGAGACCGGATGCATGATGGCCTAGGTAGTACGATCGAGGGAGAGAAAGTTGTTGGGGGAACGCGGTACGAGGTATGAATTGTGCCATTTCGATGGCGGGTTATGAGATGTTACCGGGGGAGCATGGCAATTGCTGAGTTCAGGAGAGTGCTTCTGTTAAATGTATTGGATATCGACATGCTGAAGTTTAAGATAAGGCTGAGAGGTTAAAATTTTGGATTTCTGAGGTTACATACGGCTGACGAATTAGAGCTAGGAATAATCAACGCTAATGCACGGCAAGTCAG
Source organism: Botrytis fragariae (assembly GCF_013461495.1). Taxonomy (NCBI): domain Eukaryota; kingdom Fungi; phylum Ascomycota; class Leotiomycetes; order Helotiales; family Sclerotiniaceae; genus Botrytis; species Botrytis fragariae. Next base: position 1,102,013 of record NW_023500986.1, read on the forward strand.
CGACCCTTGTCAATATGATGAAATTCAAATTATCTGATAAGGCTGAAGATCATGAACTTTCGTAAGAGTAGCCTTCAAGGACTTCAATCGACAATATTATATTTTAAGCTTCATGTCTTCTGAAAATTGATAATGCGATTCTCAATTGCTTGTCATCAGTCATCGATTTCTCTTTCTTAAGCAAGAAATAGTTGAGATGGTTCTCTAGATTCATGTCATTCAGTGATGTCATGGTCTTGTAGTATTCATGTTTCAATGATTGCTTCTTAACTTCAGCATTTTGTTGAACTTTTACCAAGTCGTGATCTACCAAAACATGATCGAATCCGCGATAGAACTACCTTTATGTCGTTTTGCCTCTTTCACCAATCGCGATTCCATCGTCGATGCAGTGTGCACTCTGGTCTGCCTGGTGCAATGGATAGATTTGCCATTCGTATATTCTCTTCCTTAACATTGTTGATTCCGCCGCTGGTTCTCGAAATGTCTCCGGCTTGAGACACTATGTTTTTGCTGACTTCTTGTGTCTGTTCAATCATATTGGATATGCTCATTCGTCTTGTTGCACTATTGATTGTGACCCTCGTTGTTCTACTTATAAAGGAAACTTCCAATTCAAGTAGAATGCGTTCTGGCTTGCATTTGGGCAGTGTTGCTATCGAATATCTGCATCAAAGTAATGTTGAAAACATGAAAACATTATCCCATTTGGATGGAAGAATCCACAGCCATCGTCCTTCTCAAATACAAACATTATGGCATTTATTCCAAGATGTCTTGATCAAATGATCCCAATGTCGGTGTACAGTGCATTTTCGGTCGGATTTAGACTCTCGCTATGGCATTCATCTTGGCGTTATGGATGGATAAGACCACGACGATGTTTCAAGAGACTATTTTCTGGGTCTCACCATGCGTATTTCCCTCAAGCCGATCCGTCTATTACCGCATACATGAAAACAACGATATTAGACGGGCCGTGAAAAATAAACTTTAGGACTTTTTCTAGTTTTAAGACACATTCATTAAATGCGACAACATTATCGTCTTCACCGAACGCGGATGGAAACAATCGTAATCTTGCTTACACTTTCGACTGTATTCTAGACCCGCTCTCGCCGCTTCATCACTCTAAGATTCGGAAGAACTTGGTTGGCTCCGATGGAAAATTAGGTCTCCGGATTACTGGGTATAGAATTGTGGCGACATCGGGTATGGGATTCAAAGTAGACCATCAACACAATAAGTGGGATGTTGACAAAGGAGTTAAGGAAGGGAGTACAGGAGAGAAGACAAGAGAAGAAACCAACAGTTGTATAGAGAAGTTGTTGTTGATGGCCCGAGTATAATTCACTCAATTGTTCGTGAATGTGATGACTATGTAGGACCTGCCAATTGTTCATTCCCAGTGACTTTATAAATAATCGTCGATTTCTTCTTTGATATAAAATACAATTCGACAACTTTCCCCTTTTTCATTATTTCTCAAGCTTCACTCCAACTTCACTCCAAATTCACTTCATTTCTTCCTCGCAAATCATCTATCACACAAGGTGCATGCTTCAGGATTAGTCACCCCCTACGTATTTACCAAAAGAGTGAATTCTCCACTTATTTGACCCCACCATATGACGCCGGAGGGGTGAAGTTAGAAACCGAACCTCTGTCTCAACAACATAAAAACCTTTCAACCTCTTTCTCACTCGAAAATCTATCATACCATTTTCATATTACTTCCTTTTAACAAATTTCAAACAAGATACCCCCAAAACACTCAAATATTATAATCATGCCTTCTTCATTAGATCAACTCAAAGCTTCTGGCACCGTAAGTGAACAATCTGTCTTTATTTATTGATGGCTGGTCGACGGGTCACTCGGGTCCAGCCCAAAAATCTAGGGAGACTCTTGTGAAGTAGATGGAATTTGAGGATATACTTTGGAATATAGTTTGCTAACCATTCCTTTGCCACAATAGACCGTCGTCTCTGACTCTGGTAAGTTTCTAATCCATCATTGCAACTGCTTGAAGCTTTGACTGACTCCTATTTCTCTCTAGGTGACTTTGCTTGTACGTTATCATCTAAACAACTTCTCCTCGCCAATCCTACAATCAACTACTAACAGATATTATCAGCCATTGCCAAATACCAACCACAAGATGCCACCACCAACCCATCGTTGATCCTCGCTGCATCTAAAAAGGCTGAATACGCCAAGCTCATCGATACCGCAGTCGCATTCGGAAAGGAGGTCGACGGTGACCTCGAAAAGAAGACTGATGCCACTCTCGATCGTCTCCTCGTCGAGTTCGGTAAGGAAATCTTGAAGGTCGTTCCAGGAAAGGTTTCAACCGAGGTTGATGCTCGTTTCTCTTTCGACACCAAGGCCACCATCAACAAGGCCCTCAGAATTATCGACGTATGTTGCATGCCTATTCATGTCCATTCTTTGGGACGAATGTACCTCAATTATAACGAATTTGATACTGACGTGTGTCTCATCTAGCTTTACAAGGAGCAAGGTATCGATAAGTCCCGCATCTTGATTAAGATTGCTTCCACCTGGGAAGGTATCCAAGCCGCCCGCGTCCTCCAACGCGACCACGGAATCAACTGCAACCTTACCCTCCTCTTCTCCAAATCCCAAGCTGTTGCTTGTGCCGAAGCAGGTGCTTTCCTCATCTCTCCATTCGTCGGCCGTATCCTCGATTGGTACAAGGCCTCCACCGGAAAGACCTACTCCGCCCAAGAAGACCCAGGTGTCGAGTCCGTTAAGGCTATCTTCGACTACTACAAGAAGTTCGGATACAAGACTATTGTCATGGGAGCTTCTTTCCGTAACGTTGGTGAAATCACTGAGCTTGCTGGATGTGATTACCTCACCATCTCACCAAACTTGTTGGAGGACTTGATGAACTCCGAAGAGGCCGTCCCCAAGAAGTTGATCGCTGAGAACGCTAGCAGTTTGGATATTGAGAAATTGACCTACATTGATGATGAGGCCGAGTTCAGATTTGCATTCAACGAGGATGCTATGGCTGTTGAGAAGTTGAGAGAGGGTATTAGCAAGTTTGCTGCTGATGCTGTCACCTTGAAGGATATCTTGAAGGCTAAGTTGCAATAAATTGCTTTTGAGTCTCAGGGTTCGGTGGATGATTTTATAGTTATTGATTGTCACGGAGGTCAAAATTGAAAGACCGGATGAAGTACCATTTGTATTTACGCGTGGCCAGACATGATTCTAAATAAATGAAACGATTTGATGATTAATTGATTATTTTTAATGCTTGCTATGATGCAAGACGGTGTTGTGAGCTGATGTCGGATTAAAATTGAGTCGTTCTGGAAGGTATGGGGGCATGGATACCTTTTGTTGATTTTTGAGATGTGTACTTGAGTATATTGTCTGGTGTAAATTGTGAGTGGTGTTCATAGCGAAATTGTATGGGGATGTTGAAGATGTATGTCAATATTCCTTTCTTGGCATTAGACGATCGATTACCCAAATTATCAAAACCCATCCAGCGTCCACGTGTTCATGTATGTAGCAAACCGCTTTGGGATGGAGTTGCATGCAAGTGGGACGCATATAAAGTTTGATAATAATTGAGATTGATCATGGTCAAATCGAATTATCAATATAATCATTTGAGTACATCCAGACGAGACATCTTCGTATTTGGCATGCAGGTCGATGATGAGATTTGGGTGATGAAGAATAGTTTGTAATTTGTAATATCTTACAGTTCCAACGAATGTTGAGGGTGATTGGATGAAATTTCAGTTCTGAAATAGGGGTATCGATACCCATCCTAGGAGACCAACATTTTATCCAGCTATGGGAAGTATCAACGCCCTGGGAGATTTTGAGAAACGCGAAGAAAGGGAGATAGCAATAGGATGGGAGAGAAATAAATTGTATATTCATCTGGCGGCGAGAAATAATCCGGGGACGTTTCATTGGAGTTTGTACTTGACGGAGGAGAAACCGGAGAGGGGATGGGTGTATCATGTTTTTGACCCGGTGCCGGATAGGTGGGTTTTGGAGATGTTGGGGGGAGATGGGGAGGAGGAAAGGGTGAAGGAGAAGAGGAATAGGGATAGTAGCGAGGACTCTGAATCACCAGGCCAGGAGTCCGGGGGAGATGGTGACCAGCCCGTAGTTGGGCCTAAAGGGGAAAGCAAAGAAGGACCAGAGGACAAAACAGAATCCAAGAAATGTGAAGATAAACGCAAGCGAGAGTCGGAAGATACAGGACATAGCAGCGATGAAATGAGCGATGAAGATGGGCAGTTGGAAAGTGACAGGATTGTGAACGTGAAAGAAAAAGAAGTGGATAGGAAACGCAAGAGGAACAAGACAGACAATGAGGAAAATCAAGAAAAGAACGACGGGGTACAAAATCTGGAGGATCCTCGCAACAGCAAGAACCGCGACACAAAAGATAACAACTACACATTCGTCGCCTCATCCTCTCTCCTTGCCGCTATTGAAATCGGGACCGATATCCAAGATATGCGAGAGATAATCGAAGAAACGATATCCACCGAATGGACGACGGGCAGGAAGAAGATCGCAAAAGGGGAGAAAATCTGTCGAGAGTTTTTGTTGAAATGTGTTGAGGAATTAGAATCGGTGGGAGTGTTGAGTTTTAGGGATGGGAAAGGGATCGGAGATGTCGAGAGAGAAGCGGAGGAGTTTGGGTTGTTGAGCGATCCGGCTTTGAATGTGGGGGCGAGGAGGGGGAGAGTGTGGAAGAGTAGGGTGGTGGAGTGAGGAGGGGGAAAGGGAAGGACGAGAGAGAGGTGGAATTTTGCGGCGGCAATGCAAAGCTGAGTCATCTGATGTGACCTGGTGTCTAAGATCGTTACGAGTTTGCATGCCCGCTTTATTAAATTTCAAAACATCTAGCCACAATATCCCGTTGTCTTCTTCTTTTCTTCCCTGATTTCTCATGGAAGATCCGCTGAGTTTGATTGCCACCTCTGGCCTGCCTCGTCACAATCGAGAGATCCTTTCTTGCTTCATCAAAGATGCTTCTGAGCCCAAGCACGCATGCATGTCAGTACATCCAAAGCTCGTTAGAGCAGAGAGTATAGTATCTCTCTGGAACAAGTTGTCACTAAAGGTTGGCCTTCCTCCCTTCCCACCAACGACTTCAATGCCCCCACCCCAAAATATTTCCTCATCGACATTCCCCCACGCTCCTCTCAATCTCAACAATATCCTCATCAACCCGTCCTCCTTCCGCATCAGCGGACTCGTATATCAGGTATGCGCGGACTATAAGTTCTACCCCGATTATCGAGAGAAGACTAAATCACTATAGTATACCAGGCGATGCATTCTAGGAATCCCATCCGCAGCGCGTAATCCCCATCTTTGAAGATGAACTAGCGACGCAGATGCGGCCTTGGGATTGCCGAGATCTGTTTTGAGATGGCATGGAAGGAAAAAGAGGGGGAGCGAGGAAAAGACAGTGGAAAAGGCAACTGAGCATAGGAATTACTAAGCGACGGTATCTCTTCCAAAGATAAATATCATCAACCAATCCAATCAAGTCCAATACCTAGATATCCACACGATCCAATCATTCCGAAACCTCAAACCAAACTCCATCATTCACTATTCATCAACTTGGTAAATGCTGAATACTATCTATCTAGGTATACACAACATTTCCACCCGAAGAAAAAATCCCGAGATGCCTCATTGATCATGTCATCACATAACTCAGAGTCTCAAACGATATAGCAGCATCAAACACTGAGCCTTCTAACGCCAAGGGAAACGACATCTCTCTCTCCCCCCTCTCTCCCTTTCTCCTTAGTGAGCAAAGCAAAAAACAGATGTTGAAAAAGAAGAGGCGAAGAGGAATTACGATTCTATACGACATGTTTGAGAAGAACATGTGTGATCGCACGCCCTTGATATATTCTCAATATCACTCCTTTGGCATCTAGATTTGAATATAATCAATCAATCAATCAATCAATCAATCACAAAAACAATTTCTGAAACCCAACTGTCATTTTATGAATGCTTCAATCATATCACATCACATACACACAAATCATTCTCTCAATTCCGCAGGTAAAAGAATTCATTTGATCTAGTCTAGTTCAGTCCAGTCCATTCCAACCAATATAGTTAGGTAGCAAGACCAAGATCAATACCAAGACTCAGATACGTAGGTTGGTAGATAGGTATCAACCCTCCCATGCCAGCCAACCAACCACTCCCTCCCTTCCCCTCCCCATGCAGATCAACCAATCCATCCCCATCCACCCACCTAAGAAAACTTTTATAAATCCCATGCAAATGATCCATCCATCCATCCAGCGTGAGTCATAATGCAATGCCATAGAAAAGAGAACGGATGTACCATCATGCTATGCTGTGTGATGAAATGCCATGCCATACCATGCAAGAAACAAGCTCGCAATACATTCTCAAGAATTATCAAAAGCAGAAATAAAATGAGCCGAGGAACAGTAAGAGAAATTCATGATGTTTAGTAGTTGGTTATTGGCCAGCCTTCATCTTCCATCCACCAATTTAATCTTCATAAGCATCACCATACTCCCACATACCCTGGCGATTCTGTCTAGCCTCAGTTTGACTTTGAGTCAAACTCTTGATAACATCCGCAAATCCCTTCTCCCAACCCTTCAATTTAGTTGGAACCATGCTAAGACCCATAGCGACGATATCATTATTGATGCTATCGTTCAAGTTTTGACTCTTAGTATCGAACAATGTGACATACAAAGTTCCATCTGGCGCTGTATAATCCACATTTGCGACGAGTTCCCTGTCGGCAGTGTTGTGGGTAATATATCTAATTGCCTCATTCATATAATCCTTGTCTGTAGGAAATTGAAGAAGGGTTAAGATAGCATCAACAGCTTGTGGGCGAAGTTTTTGCGTTGAGAATTGTGGTTGTGAAAGTGGTCGGAGACGAGACCAAGGAATCTTCTCGCTGTTACCATAATCGATATAAACAACTTCTGCTTCCTTAGCAGTACGATCATTGGAGCGTATACGACCACGATACCATTGACCATCCTCAGAGAACTTGGCCGCAACGTAATCGCCAGCCTTTGGTGGACCAGGGAGACCAGTTGAGTTGGATGGGTTCAAGTGAAAAGACTTGAATTGAGTCATCAAAGTCTCGAGAGCCGAAGTACCAGTACCAATGATTTGGAGTTTTAACTTTCCATCCTCATTAACTTGGGTGACAAAAACATCTCTGTAATCCTTTTCTCTCTTGATTTGAGTGACTTCTTCATCATTGGCAGGCTGGTATTCTTCTTCTTCCACATCTAAAGATGGATCCCAATCTGCCCAAAGACCTTTTCGAGCCTCCTTTGCACGCTTCTCAGCTGCTAATAATTCCTTCGAGTTTCCGGATTGTTCGGCAGAGTGTTGATGAACAGTTGCATAACCTTCCTCAACCAAGATTTTACCAAAACTCTCCTTGTTGATGTAAAGTTCACCAATGAAGCCACCAACCTTATCGGTATTGTATACATCGATTTCAACATCACGTTGCGATAATCTTCGTGTAGCTAAATCGTGTGCTTCCTTACCAAATGGTTCGCTCTTATCGCTTGGATTTCTAGCAGATTTGGGAGCTCGAATACCAGCAAGAACAAAGTTGAGTTTAATGCCTTCACGAGGCACGAGTACAACAAATCGGCCGCCTCCTTTGACAAAGTCAACAATGGCTGGAATTCTCTTTTGTCGTTGCAAGGATCCAACATGTAGCTTAGCTTTTTGGACAGTCTCAGATGCATCGGCATATTGCTTTGCCTTTGCAGCCTTTCCAGACCACATTCCTTTCTTCTCTTCCTTGGCTTTCTCTTGTGCAGCCAATAAATCGTCGTAGTTGGGAGCTCGGTCGGTGTCATCTCTTCGATGACGGATTACGGAAGCCCAACCTTCTTGAACCAATTGCAATCCAATATTCTTATCATTTAAAGTAACGGTGGCAACTTCCTTTGCGTCATAATCTTCAGTGCCCGGTCTTGATCCATCGATGCTAATTCGGACATGTTTTCCAATCAGGCGTTTTCGAAGAAATTCCTTAGCTTCGTCTCTAAAAGGTGCTTCAGATGACTCAGTAGGTCTAGGTCCACGAATACTACTAATGTTTATGCGCTTCTCAACACCTGCCTTATTCTGGACAAAAATTTGATCGGCGCTGAAGATTTTGGTGACAGTTGCTTCGAGACTTCCACCTGCACCGTTGTTCTTTGCAACATGGTCCTTGAACAGACCGAGTTTAGCACCTTGTGCACGCTTTTCAGCCTCACGTAATGTTGCCATATCTGAGCCAAGGAGCGTTGAATGGAAGTCGGTGCATCGTGCAAGCCCAGCCTCGAGGATAAATTTAGCAATAGTTCCTTTGGGATGGATGACTGAAGCAATGAGTTGATTTTGTGGGCTAAGTCCAAGAATATGGATTTTAACATTTCTTTGCAATAATCTTTCCTCGACGAAACGTCGTGCTTCGTTTCCAAATGGTTCAGCAGGGGCTGTTTGTCCATTTGATGGGTTGACTCGCTCAGTAGCTGGTGCGCGAATACCAGCAACCAAAGTCATAACTAATTATTGTTAGTTTATTATTTCACACACATGAATGTGCTTAACCGACCTTGAATATGCTGTGTAGGAGTAACAATCAAACGCACAAGCATTCGATCACCACTCAATATACGTTCGACCAAACCATCCACTGTTTTTCCCTTCCATGTATCTAAGAAAGACTCTGGGTTGCCCATGTCATGCTGGACCTCAATACGTCCACCATTTTCTTGCCATAGACCCTTGTCTTCACTGCGTGCGGTAGCTTCGTATAAACGTAAGGCATCGAGCTGTTGAAGGGCCGATTCCGAGTCTTCCTTTCGGCCAGCATCTTCTCTCAATTTGAGCCAACCTTCCTTTATCATTTCTTCGGGTAGTTTGGTTCCATCATTGAGAAAAACAAGTCCATATTCGCGCTTAGTATTTGGAATTTGGTACAATACTTGGAATTGTACAACCTTGCCCACTACTAGTTTTCGTAAGGCATCGCGAGACTGAAATGCAAACGGCTCATCGCCTTCCTTTCGCAGATGTGGTGAAGTGCAATAAGCTAAGGACAAAATGCGCTCGAGATCAGGGTTATCAACCGAGGTAAGTACAAGACTGTCGCCGCTCAAGACGGATTTAACTTTTGCTTGGTTGAGAACCATTTTGCTGTAATCGGATGGAGGTACGTTGGCAAGTCGTTTCTTTCCGAGTGGTGGAATTCGGGGACTAGGAAATGGTTCAGGTAGGTTAGCAGATTCCTGAGAAGCTTTTGATGCCGATGAGCTGCTAGAAGATTTGCGTTCATTAGAAATGCCTGCCGCAGAGCCAATCTTGAATGTTTTGACACCCATTTTGATTATAATGAAGGATTCAACAATGGTGTAGGTATAGGTATAGGCACGAGTGTAGTTGGAGTTCTTGTTGTAAATTTGTCGAGTTCGAGTCAAAGAGAGTTGTTTGTCTCTGCGATTTGAGTTGCGGATACTAGGTAGGTTTAAGTAGTCTAGGTGTTGCGGTATGATATTGAATCTCGTCAAAGCAATACAGTAGAATGTTTTCGTTTATGTGTGTTCGAGATACAATCTGCTGGATGCCGTATGAAATGTGGGTTGAATGAAAGTGAATCTCGAAGTAGGATGTGTGCAATCGAAATTGGAAATTAGACTTTCCAAATCTGGGTTATAATATTTTTAAAAGGTGAAGCTCCTTCTCCAGTTTGTGGTTGAGTGTCGAATGAATTGATCATGGTGAAAATCGACAAATTGAAGCTAGCTTTGGGAGAGTGTTGACTAGTCATCAATTTCCCCCTTCTCGTGAATTCACTTCTCTCATCCAATGAATCTACTCCCAATTTCTGATTCTCAATTCGTTCATCCATACCTAGGTAGGTAGCCTTCTCATAACCTCCATTGAGGTGGCGTAGAATGCGGATTGCGGCAGGCAGTTCTTGTATACATATGCGGTGAGGGTAAGGGTGAGGATGAGGATGGAGATGAGGATGAGGGGAAGCAGGAAAAGGGAATATTGTACAACTTACATAAGGAATCCGGTAAAATGCAATAGATGGTAAAAATATGCAGAATACAATTTTAGATTCAATGAGCAAAAGAATCGAATATATCAGGTATTCCAATGCTTTTTAAATAGTAAATTAGATGGTCAACTGATGAAGATGGAAAGAGGTCAAGTGTTCTCTTGGAGCTTCATCATCCATTTAGATGAGGCTACATTTTATATAATTCCATTACTGTAAGGTCCCATTGAACCCTTGATGTGGGGTAATGATCTTGAAGAGATCATTGGTGCATGAAGCGAAGATGTATTTCAATGGAGCTTTGATCCATGCTGTCCGGAGATCATGTTCGAAATGTATGGTTAGCCTTCAGCCAGCTGAGAGGCATATGTAACGTACACTGTCTTGGGTAGGTAGATGAGAAATCTGTTGTCATTTGATGTAATGCAACTGAAGTGAAGATGGAGAATAATGTTCACTTCGATACTCGAGTGTCTCCCTAGCCAAATAGTTATGATAAGCAAACCTCAATGGCGGGAGAACCGGTTAACGGGAGCTTAATTACATATGGTAATTTGTAAAAATCATATACAACAGTATTGAACACTCGAATCAAGCTTACAATGCAATCATCGACGTCGGAGCTGAGATGAACACAGCTTTTTTCTGTTCGGTTCAATAATTCATACATCATAAGTCGATCAAAATCATTGGAGTAAACGACGGCTTTTCTGTTGAAACTAGACACAGCAGGCAAACTAAGCTAAACTATTCATACCCCTTTTCCATTGTCATCAGATCGTATCATTTCGTTGCATACCATTTTGTGTGCTACACCATTTATGCAGCAATACCGATAACACCTAGGGAAATATTAGTCATGTGTCCAACACCTGCATGTTCAGTGAATGAATAACATACCACAAGCTGGTCTGGTTCCAGCGTTACCAGTCTTCTTGGACTCTTCGTTCTCTCCCTTACCGAGATCATCAGTTCCGGAGTGGACAACAACGGTACGCTGAAAGGGCTGTCAGTACTTGTATATCAATGATGCGAGAGAATACATACGCCAATGACGCTCAATGGACCAATCAACTTAATGTGGCTGTCTTGAACGGAACCAGTAGCATTTCCTTGGGCATCAGTCTTGAAGTTTCCAAGATCACCTACATGGCGAACCTCATCGGTAGGAGCACCGTGGGTCTGACCGTGTGGGTTGACTAGAATACCGAGTTAGCCTTATGTTCCGTTGTATGTATATTCCATCCAAAGCTTGAGAATCGTACAATGAGGACCGGCAGATGTGCAGCCGTTAGTGTTGTCACCGAATTGATGAACGTGCATGCCACGCTCAGCATTGGCATCGTTGCCGGTGATGTTCCATGTGATGGTAGTTGGGGAGTTCTCTTCGGATTGCTCGAAAGTAACGGTACCGGAGACCTTGGAGTCACCTCGGACGGTAGCAACTGAAATGGAAAGAACCAGGGTTAGTGTGTATTTTCATGCCATATTTAAGAGCGTGAAACAATGAAAGATAGAGAAGAAATGCAAGATATGAGGATGATGTAGATTAGATGCTTGATTGGAGATAGTTTACCCATCCGGGTATCCCATGGACAGAGGAAATGTGCTCAAAAGCTCTCTAGCTGACCCCGCCATTGGCTACAGCATTAAATATGTGGGGTGGGGACGGCAGAAATCGACATGACAGATGTAAAACGTACCTGCTTTAACCATTTTGATGGAGTATGTTCTTAAATCTGTTGATTTGGGAGTTTTGGAGGTTCTAAATAAGAATTTGGAAGTTGTTGTCGATTGCAAGAAACAGTAGAATAGGAAAGAAAGAGGGGTGGGAACTCGTTGGAAGCTTTGAACATTCCATAACAAAAGTGGGGTTTGGTAAATGGCAATTCATCTGCACGATTATCAATTCAATCATCTTTATTTCCGAACACCGGACGAATCAGTTGCTGTGAGATTACATAATCGTTCGTAGTTGTCCAACACTGACGTCGATGGAAGGCTAATAACTTCACAGTACCAGGTGAGTAGTTAACAACATGTAAATGCTCAGAATTGAGTTCAATCTCGAAGCTGCATTTCTGAAATGTATCGACAAATAGTGTGCCGATCTTCGAAACTCTCTGGCTGGCACAACGAGTCTTGAATATCTCAATCTAATGCTCTGGTGCTCCTTCTCAAAGCGTCGCTCTTCAGAGTCTCCTCCATCGTCGCCCGGCCACTACTTCTTTCTGAGATGCTAATAAATCAACAATGCCCGTATTTGCTTATATCGAGAGCCAGAGGAGAGAACTCCTCCAGCAATTGTATTCCTTGCTGGGTTTCTACCAGGCACCGATATTGTAATCGTCAATAGCTTCGACACCACAGCGCATATAAGTGAAGAATTCCCGTAGCCGCATAGGCATATACCGCCAAATCATACCATGTACAGCAAAGATATGTGCTGCCGCCAGTTTCACGGTAGTTTTCATGCTCTCCTTCTGTGCAGAGAAGCCTGAGGATATCCTTGCCCACATTCAGCCACCGTTTCAAATATGTTCCCATTCATACGACTCCATGCCACTGGCAATCATCAGTATGATAATATGGTATTCACGATAATTGGCCTTCCTTATTGCCACGGCAAGCCAAGGTGGTGAGTACATAGTGACTTAATGTACAAAAAGCAGCGCCTCTTTACCCCTGAATTTCAAGCGCCAGGGCTTTTGTTGTAAGGTTCGCAATTTTCGTGATCAATTGGATTATTATGCCAAGACACATAATACAGCAGTGTTCCTCATACTTCCTTTGTCTGTGAAGGTTCCGCGATCATGGAAAAGTCAACGCTGTCAGTTCATAGGAGGATATCAATAGGGGCTTCGGGAAAGTAAAACGACTGAAAGGATTTCTGAACACCATTCTGCCCAAACCTCCACATAGGGCTAAGTACTAAGCAAGAGCCGTTGGAGAGCTTCTTATCAAAAGAATTACTTGGCGAACTTGGCTACCAGAGCCCACAGATATCTTAAAATCTGACCATGCGCTGGCGAATTGTGAATCAGTGGTGACACGTGTAGGGATACTCTATAGACATGGCTGTAAGATTAAACTGATGAATGGCGAAATGTGGAAGAAATTGGAATGCCAATAAATGTGAGGATAGAATGAAGCAAGTGGTCTTTGTTGATACCAATAAACATTCGATCCAATGTTTTCTCTGTGCTCTGAAATTTGAAATTTGAAATCTGAAATCTGAAATCTGAACTGATACTCAAGTTTGATGTTACCAACTTCTCTTTCATCACATGGGATCCACGTGGAGTGTGACTTTAAGGAGTTCGGGATGAAGAACTACTGGAGACCCTGAATCCTTCTCAAACCTCTTCTGGTACAAGATTGACGATCAATATTTGATATCATTGATCCTGTACTTCCTCTAACCTAAGAGCTTCGGATTGGGGACCCGATCACAGTTAAGAATAACCTTACTTGAGACGATTGACATGATTGACATGATTGACAGAAGTAGGTATGCTATGACAGAGAATCCAACATCAGATCCTAGATTATAGCTTACCTTGGATACATGTATCTGCATTTTGTGCCGTCGTCTTGCATTTTTGATTGATGTTAGCCACACACACACACAGCCCTACCATGAGGCTTAACCCGTTCTTTTTCCTTTCTTTTTACTGTGCCATTCATCATTGATGTAATATAACCCTGGATGGTAATGTGTGAACGGGGCGAAGTCTTTTGAAGTCGTGACCCCAATGGAATGGTAAGAATGAATGAATAGCAAAGACATTGATTGACAATATTCCTATTTGAATGGGAAAAGGGTTGCGATGTATGAATGTATGAAGGCACCTACTTATTAGGTAGTATGTATTTATGAATGAAAGAATGAACAAACGAACGAATGAATACCAAGACAGTGAGCTTCTTGATTGATTGATTGATTGATTGATCGATTGATTGATTGATTGAATTGCTTGACGCGTACAAAGTCCTTTCCCCCCATTGATCAATAATTAAGAAAGGTCTAGATATAGAATTTAATCTTACAATGATTTAGATCTTATTATTATAATTACATCTGGGCACAAATAACCTTTTTAAAAGTGGTGGTCAATCAAACCAATCAACATTCGAGAGCTTGCGACGACACTCAGCTGCTCCAGAACATCTTATAGTACAATGTAATAATACATATTACCTACCTACCTACCTACCTACCTACCTAGTATACAGAGATAAAGACCAAAATCAAAATCAAAATCAAAAGCATATACGACTTCACAGACAACAAACACATAGAACTACATACCTACCTATTCTTAAATAAGACAAAAGATACAAGGCTATACCATCTTCTACTTGACTCACTTGTTACTTACTCAGTCGCTCGCTTTTATTTAAATAACTACTCCCAATATCTTGATCTTTTTGGAAACCTTGGCTTATCATCACAGCATTCCCTTCCCCCGCCGAAAAATCTAAAGGATCAGTTGTTAGTCCCCAGTCGAGATTGCATTGCTTTGATACGGAGACTCCGAATGCCCGTATTGAAATCTCCCACATTGTCGCAAAACCTGGGCAAGCAAGCATTTTTACACGACACCGCGCATAAGCTCAGCATTGAGACGACGACGTTTCTTGATTTTCTGGCAAACTCGACACTCGCTCACGCTCCATTAAAATCGACCGATTAGCTGTCTTCCCCCTAAGCACAATCTCCCCCAACGAGCAGCAAATGGGAATCATCTCGACGGTCTAATCGCGCGGAGCAAGCCAGATGCTCAGAAACTAAGATACGATCATAATAAACTGGCTGGTCGATTCGCAGATTCCCAGATTTGTTACTGTACATACGAATTTATTAGGAACTTGAGGTCTTGCGCAGATTCGGATTATCGCAACCATGTCCTTCCACGCAAATGGTGGGCGACGCTACGGACATGTACCTCCAGCACAATACGGTGCACCAACAGGTCAACCCTCGAATAACTCGAGTCAAGGCTTGCACAGGCAGTCTAGTTTTGACAATGGAGATGATGCTGCATTTTTCGACCCGGGTAATAGCGGATACCAACCTGCCCCGCCATCATCGGCGAGGGCTTCAATGCCATCAGAAGAATTATACATGCCAAATAACTCAATGAGCCCACAATCGCCTGGCAGATCGTCATTTGGAACACCTGGTAGTCCCGCTTTGTCGGGATATCAACATCAATACCAGCCTTTGAACGGATCTCAGTCCCCCTCACTTCCCCAACAGCCTGCATATAACCCTCAGAACTTTGCCAGGTCTCAGTCGCACTCGCAGCCTTCACAATATCGCCCTCAACCCTCATATAGCCCGAGTGTTTCCAGTCAACACCAATACTCAAACTCTACATCTTCTAATCATCAACCGTATAATCCTGCAGCTTATCAGCCCTCGCAATATCCTACACGCGCTTCGTCTACTGCCTCTGCGTACAACAATTACAACAATTCCTATGCGCAAACTCCTACCTCTACATCGGCATCCTATTGGTCATACAATTCTTCTTCTTCATCGCCTCCAGCTCGCGCAAGTGCTATATATGAAAGTTACATGGACTCGCCACCTTTGAGAAGTCCAAGCTATGCTCCTCACTCGGCTCCATTACCCCCAAGGCAGGCTTCATATAATCCACCGCCTTCTACAACTCCATATCCAACTAACGGGGACAATTTTGCTGAAGACGACTATGATTACAGGAGAACTACGCAAATGCCCACATACCCGAATTTTCCCGGTGGTGTTCTTCGAGAGAATTCAATTGACTCCATACCTCAAGAAATCCCTCCTATTCCTCCGCCCAAACGTTCTTCGACAAATTCTTCAAATGCCCCCGTGATACCTATGCCTGCCTCTCCTGGGACCACACTACAGAGACACCCAACGCAAAGACCCTTACCTAGTGCGCCAATGGAACAAGGTACCGGAGATGAAGATGATTGGGGTCTAGGAATACAAGGTAAGACAGATGAAGAACTTGCCCAAGAACAAATCTTTGCGGATATTGGAGATGCCCTTGGAACTTCCCACCGGAATGGAGACCTTCTGGATGGTGAATTACATCGATATGACTCAAGAGCAACTACTGTTCATTCTGGTGCTGGCGTTGACCGTTTTCCATCTACAGCTTCTACATTACATACCGAGGGAACTTCTTACGATGATTACGAAGATGACGAAAGCGATTTGGAAGCAGCTGCTGGCCTCGAAGCTATGCGCATTGCCGAAGAACAAGAATCCCATGGACTAGGTTCGGGGGGCTTAAGTTTTGGTGGACCGTACGAAGGACAACCATCATATTACGAGGGACAACCATCACATCAAACTCAGCTACCTCAAGGGGAAAGTAGTGATAGTGATTACAAAGGTATGGATTTAGGCCTCGCTGGCGGTGGCTACGACGCACATATGTCTTATGGAGATGATTTTGCTGGTATGAGTACGGAGCATAGCAGTGAGATGGAAGATCAAAGTCGACCATTACCGACACCACACCAACTTGGTCGTTCTGATAGTCGCGCTCAAAGAGGTGGTTTGGGAGGAATGGCTGACTACTCCATGCCCGGCGAGGGTGAACTTCATCCCTTCCCTGCTTTTGAAGAAGCCAGGGTTGATAACTACGGTACAGGCGGCCTAGAAAGGCCAACTTCTCATGCCCACCGGTTGAGCTTCGACGAAGGTGATGAGAATTCAATTCAATCTCGAATTTTAGATTCTCGGCAAAGTGGTAGGTCTGGAAGTGATAGCCCCCCGAGAGATGAAATTCAAGATATGTTCTACCATCCGGGGATGACTCCAGGACCTTACCAAAGGCCTCTTCCCGCAGTTCCTCCAAT
The DNA here is from genome assembly GCF_013461495.1 of Botrytis fragariae. Lineage (NCBI taxonomy): Eukaryota > Fungi > Ascomycota > Leotiomycetes > Helotiales > Sclerotiniaceae > Botrytis > Botrytis fragariae. The sequence continues at coordinate 1,118,994 of NW_023500986.1, forward strand.
GTCCGAAAATAGGACACCGCAATTACAACCAGCTGGCTCTTACCGCAATTCGCACGGTTATTCACACTCCTACTCTTCCAGTGTCGACAGCGTGAGGCCGTGTCCTCCCAGTGGACCGGAAGCATACCCACAAAATACACTTCAGCCTGCCCTTCAATATGTTCCCAGATCATCATCTCTTCATAGTCACAGCAATACTGCACAAACCATACCTCCCGTCCGCTCGAAAACAGATGCCGAGGAGCGTCAAGCCAGAGCAAAGGGCAATAGACAATCTATGCTTCGCTCGGCCGCGGGACTAGATGGTTATGATGCATCTACTCCGGCCTCTTTAGGGACGCTTGATCTACCAGCCTTACCAGCCGGCCGTCGTAAGAAGTTTTCACCCGGAAGGTTATCAACAGCCGAATTCCGAAGGTGTACGGAGCCATGGGCTTTGAGTGGAATTGCAGGCTGGATACGAGAGATGGCTGGCGGGGAGACGGGAGAAGGCGAATCAGATCTCCGAGTAAAGACTATCGAAGATGGCCTTATAGCCCTGTTCACCCACATGGTACCAACCATGAACACGGCTGATGCCGAAACCCTTAGTGAAAAAGTCGTAAAGTCTATGTTCGACGCTGGGATTTTGGTGAAAGATGAAGAATGGGTCAAATTTGGCCAAGGTGAAGTATCCGGTGTATTATGGCAATTGACAGGGTCAGGATGCTATGCGCCAAAGGTTCATGAACATGAAATCGAGGGACGATGTTATTCACATCATTGCACTCGCACACTAAAGAAGATCAACTTACAGTCCCAAACTCTGGAGCCATCTAGAAAGTCCGAGGACTGGATCACTTTCTTTAAGCTAACAAAGGAAATCCTTGGGGTGTAACCAAGAAAGAGATTGAGTTACAGAATAACCTCCATGAGATAGTCATGTCGGAGGATATCTACATGGATCAGATTAACGTGTTACGCATATTATATCGAGACAATCTTGCTTCGTGGCAACCTCCCATCATCGCAAAAACGAAGATTACGAAGTTTGTTGCTTCTGTTTTTGGAAAAGTCGAAGCCATTAAAGATGTTAACGAAAATCATCTACTTGCACAATTGAAGTACAGACAAAAAGAGCAAGGACCTTGGGTGACGGGCTTCAGCGACATTTTCAGAGAATGGATAAGGAAGGCCAAGTCCGCATATATCGAATATGCTGCTGGGTTCCCATACGCCACATATCTTGTTCGAAGAGAAGCAGACAGAAATATTCTTTTCCGCCAATTTCTAGACCAAGCTCGAGACAACAAGCTCTCCGGTCGTCTAGACTGGAATACATATTTAAAGGCCCCGATCACAAGGTTGCAGCGCTATGGTCTCCTCCTTGGTACTGTTCTCAAAAATATGACCAAAGAGAGCGACGAGAAAGCAACTCTAGCGATAGCCATTGAAGAAATCAAGGCAGTCACCCTAGAGTGTGATGCTAAGGTTGAGGAACAGAGTAGAAAAGTTGATATGATTGAGCTCCAGTCGAAGCTCTATCTGCGCCCGGGTATGGAGCGTGTCGAGCTCAATTTGGATCATCTAGGCCGTGAGCTTCTTCATAGAGGAGATTTGCAGCGTGCAGGTAACAATCGATTCACCTGGTTGGAAACTCATGCTATCCTCTTTGATCATTACTTTGTTTTAGCCAAGAGTGTTATTCAACGAGATGCCAATGGTCTGCGGAAGAAGGAAGTTTATGATGTATCAAAACTTGTGAGTGTTGACTAATCCCCAGTTACATAGCATTACTGACATGTACTCTAGCCGATTCCAATGCAGCTCTTAGTCCTCGAGAGCAGTGACGATGATCCAGTGCAGAAATCCGCTGTGAAGGGTATTGGAGCCGTCACGACAACTGTCGCCAAGACTGCCCCAGCAAACGCTGCCGAAGCAAGGTTAATGCGTACTGCCACGAATGCTACTAGCGGACTTGAGCGAATGCAAACATTAGAGCATACAAACTCTAATAATTCAGTCTCAACTACAGCTTCCGTGACAAGACTTAATTCGAATAATTTGAATGATAACGATGCAAAGGTCATGTATCCATTCCGTATCAAGCATTTGGGCAAAGCCGAAGTTTATACTCTATATGCTCCATCGGCCGCAAATCGAGACAAGTGGTGTGATAAGATAATCGAAGCAAAAACTCGTTATGCAGCGGCTCTTTTTGCACAAAATGCTGAGCCTTTCCGTCTTAAAGTTGTTGCTGATAGTGCTTTTGCTTATGACAACTCGACGATCTATCAGCAAAGGGCTTTCATCTCTATTTCTGGTACACCACTAGATAGAGCTGTCAGGGATATGGAACACAGTTGTGGATCAAAACCTCGGCCATCTCCGGTATGCAGAGCTCAAGTAAACTGCGCAGTATCGTTTATGTCATATGGGAAACTTTTGATTGCAATTGGAACAGATTATGGGGTGTATATCTCTGAGGCATCGAATCCTCGAGGATGGTCAAGAGTAAGTACAACCTACTACCAATTTCAACAAACTTTAAGCTAATTCTGATAGACTATTCAAATGCCCAAAGTTACACAAATCGCCATTCTCGAAGATTTCTCCCTGTGCATCATCATTGCCGACAAATCTTTGGTTGCATATCATCTCGACGTAATCATTCCTGCTTCAAACTTTCCTGGGACCAATACAGACTCATCTCGACGAGCACCTCAAAAGCTCTCCGGTGCTCGCGACGTATCATTCTTCGCTACAGCTCGTATGAAAGAAAGAACCCTAGTCTTCTACAAGAAAAAGGAGAGTCTTCACTCCGTCTTCAAAGTTCTAGAGCCAGTTGTTCAAAAATCCTCGGAGAAAAAGTCTCGTCTTTTTGGTAAACGTTTCGGTGGCAATACTGAATTTTTCCGTGAATTCGACGAATTTTATATTCCAACCGAGTGTTTCACCATCAATCTCTTCCAATCATACATTGCCATCTCGACTCAAAAAGGATTTGAACTCTTGACCCTCGACAAGAAAGTACCAATGAGTATCCCAGATACCAAAAATCAAAACATAGCATCCATAGCCGCTCGACTCCAAGGTCAAAGACCTCTAGGTATGTTCAGGCTTTCTGATTCTGAATTCCTTCTATGCTATGCGGAATGTGGTGTCTATGTCGATAAACATGGTGAAGTATCTCGATCCGTCATAATGGAATTCGTAGGAAGAGCTAAAACGGCGGCTATGTATGGTGCCTACTTGGTACTCTTCGATAGCGATTTTGTCGAAGTGAGGAATGCAGAGAATGGTAGATTGAGACAGGTTATTGCGGGTAGTGATGTAAGATGTCTTGATGCGGGTACAAACCCTCAGGGAGCAGGCGCCAATTCTATGGCTACTATGAATCCGATGGGTGGCGCGGGAGGAGCTATGAATAGGACGTTGAAGTTGGCAATGGCACATCCGGAAATTGTGGGGAACCAAATTGTGTTGGAGATGGTGCTTAATGAGGGGCATATGGAATAGGTGGACGTTGTGAGCTAGTGCGCAATTGTGTAATTGTGCAATCGAACGAACAAATGAAAAGTCGGCTCGAGGGTGAAGAAAGGGGAGGAGGAAGATTAGATCTTGATTGATGATGACATGAATGAATGGTTGGGCAGGCGAGTCTTGACTCTGACTACTGGACAAAAGGAGATGGGTCTGACGGGAGGGAATGGTTGGGTGGAAGGAGGGAGGAAGGAAAGTGTTTTTATGTGCATATAATACCATACCACCAGTTGTAGCTGGCGTTTTTCCAGAAATTATTGATTGATTGATGAGTTTTAATTTTATGTTTATTCTTATTTTTGTGTCTGGAATCTGTACCCTGAATATGTTTTCGATTCTTTGGATATAAATCTTCCGAAATAGCTTTTGAAGTTGGAAGGAAGTCTGAGGATATGATGTGGCAAGAAGTCATATTCTAGAGAGGATGCAGAAATTCTGGATCTTAGATGGAGTATCTAATTTATAAATTTAATAGGCTTAGATAGAAAATCAGGAGTCGGTTCTTGGTATTGTCTTGGGAGTGGGAAGGTAGATAGATATATGGATTACTTGGAAATCTTCGGGTTTGATTTTTCTTTCTTAACTTCATGGCCCATCTACTTGGTAATGATCGGATTGTCTTGTGCGCGGGTTGGTGAGAGGAGGGAAGTGGAAGGGGAGAGGGAGAAAGGGGGAAAGAGTGGACTTCCATGCTGGGATTGGGATATCTTGTTGGAGTGATCGATATTTGATGGGCAGTTTAGTGGAGGATTGAATGTAAAGAGTGTGGTGTGGTGGATGTATACCATATATAAAATTACAAATACGCAGTTCAAAGTTCCTCGTCTTGGGAGTCAAGAGTCAAGAGTCGAAAGTTTCGTTTGTCTTGACGTGATGACTTGGAGCTTGTCGCGGGATGCTCTCGATTACTTACTGTGGATGGGTGGGATGTTTTGGGGGGGTAGAGATTTGATGGAGATTTAACTTAACTTTGAGGTGAAGTATATGTATAGTATATTAGATGAGAGAAATCGTATTGGATAGACTGGAATGGACTGGGATGGGAGTGAGCCTGTTGCGGATGGTTTTTGGTAAAGGATAGGGGGTAGGTTCTATGTGTTGTAATTACTAATTAGAGAGTATGGAGTGATGAAGAGATCTTTGATATATTGCTGTGGGGGTGTTAGCTTGATTCGAGGGGATGAATTAGAAAGATTGAGAGGTGTTGGATTGTATGGGATGTGATGTGGTGTTGTGTGGCGTGTTGTATAATCATAGATGGAATGCTGTTATATGGAATTTCTGTTATTCTCATTGTGGGAGGAGAGATCTGGATGACTATCATTCTGGGGAGGCGATGTTGAGCATCTCGTCACCTTTCTGAAAACCTCTCATTTTTCAATCTCTATCTCTTGTATACTTCGCTGTGAATGACTTCTCCGCCCAACTCGATTATTCTTCCGTGTCAGTTCTATATCCTCCCGTCAGTCCATGCCCCCAACCTGTACAATCTCAAGAAAGGAGAGAGGAACAGGAACATTAACCAAGATATCACGAGTAGTAGTATCACACTTATTTATGATAAGTGATACTAATTCTGATGGCCCCGAGTTATACGCCATTGACTTCCACATCTTCAGATCATAGTTTTCATTCCACTCCCAGAGACATACTCCGATCCCATTCTGTTCAAAGTCATTATCTCGAACACTAAACGATGTCTTCCAAAGTATTCCAACATGTATGAGAATGGTCAGAGAACACAATCGTAACGTCTACAAGCTCGGTCCTATGTGATCTGAAGAAAATGAATAAAATCAAGTGCTTCCATCTCTATTGTGCACTCTATCTTATTAGGTATTTGGAGTTGCTGAATGTAGAGGAGAGTACGTTGCCAGATCCATCCAATGTTCATACGGTCCCGGGATATTAACAGTCATGCAATGGAGAATTCTGTTGCTCGTCATCTATATGAAGAATGATAAGTTGACAGATTTCAATTGGATATATGGAGTTTTATGTTGTATATAAACACAATGTTGCTAGTTAGACAAAGTTCAGGTTGGTGTATCTTCATGTGGTTACTTACCATTGTTGCATTTAATTCGTGCTGCTTTTGGGATTTATGTTTTTCTCTTCCTTCTTTCTTTGGCTCGTAGCACAATCAGTCGTCTACTTTCAGGGGCTTCCAAAACTGGAATATTACTTTGCAAGTAAGTTAGTCAAAAAAAAAAAGGAGATTTTTTCTCAATAGCATAACATCAAATCTTTAGAAAAAAGAAATCTAATTCTCAACATCAGTTATCAACATTCAATATCATATTCTCACAAGTCTCACGTTTCACAAAAGCGGCGCGTGCCCCACCAGTTTTTTGCACCGGCGTACCAGCCACCCCACCATCAAAAACTTGAATCCTCCAATATCTCAGCCATCCTTCGACTATTTCGAATCATTTGTGATGCAAAAGAAATGGCAAAAGATGAATGATCACTACGAGGGTCGAACTCGCGACCTTGGCGTTTCAGAGACTGAAGTATTCAGGATCTATTAGCACCACGCTCTAACCAACTGAGCTAAGCGACCTGGTTATTTGATGTGAGGATGGTGCTTTTAATAAAATATATTTCCTTGCCACGAGATAAAGAGCACTAAGTGTCAAAGCTTTTCAGCTAGTGGTGGGGCATGGAAAGGCTCCACAGACAAAGCAAGTTTAGGCGAGGCTGTTTAACCTCATCCAAATTTTAGAGTTCATACACAGTGCCCACAGATCCTGAATATATCGCTGTCGTCAAGATTACTAGACTCTGTTTATTCATACGACTAGCAGTAGATACTGACAGAACGGGCAGGTATTCTCATGTGCCTATACCAATCTCTCAATCTTACAACAATAATCGGATTTTTCTCAGTGTTGTAGATAGTTTCCCTTGATACTTCTCGACTTATTCACCTCTAGATTGACCTTCTTGATTGCTTAGGCGATTTTATGTATATTTGAGGTATCAATTCTTGTCTGAAAATATTTGAAGGGACTATGATCCAAGAACTACACGTGTCTCTTTTTTCTGGAATTCAATATCCAGTTCGTTGAAAAGACAACTAAGTTCCCTGGCTTTAGTAAAGTTTATCTCCTTGATGAGCGACCCTATGGCCATTCAATACAATAGCAGTACTGCCTTTCATGGATTTGGGTAAGGATGATACGGTTTAGATAGATCAAAATCTACCAAGAGAAGTGGGGTGGCTGCTGGTGATCATTGGTATGGGATAGATTAGCCAGATGTGCCAGAGATGGTGGTAAGGCTTTAAGTTCGTGATATGAAAGATGGACTCGATTGATAGGAGTGATCAGAGGGCATGTTCTTATTGATTGTCTCTGGCTTGTAGTTGGGTGTGATCTTATTAGCTTGTGAGCCCAAATTCTCAATCCCTTCACGTAGTTCTTATTTCTAAACTTGGAAATTTACAAAGTTAAAACCACAATCTTACAGTTCTGAGGTCTAATCTAAGGGGTGATACACCATTCTAGTCCGCATTTACCACTACTAATTCTCTGAAACTTGTAGTTGAAGTGCATGGTAAAGGTAGGAAAAAGCTTGTTAGATAGAGAGTCTCGGAAACGAATCAATTGAGATATTTTGTCGTGAACAATGATATTCCAGGATGATCAAGGCATCAAACCCACAGTAGACTGGAATACAAGCAATGCCAATCATTGATCTTCAAGTCATCTGAAACTCGTAAGTTGTAAGAAGATAAGTACGCTGTCATGTAATGTACTCAAAATGCCCCGCTCCTGAAATCCCCAAAACTACTAGATATCCTCGTCATGATTGAGGAATTTTCCCTGCCACATTATCCCACATACATCTGCACAATCCCACGCTTACACTTCTCCACTATCATATTTTAATTGTATCATCAATATTGAATACAATCCATCATCGTAATATTCTCAATGAACTTCAAGTTTGCCTATAGCAGTAGATTCGGCAGCTTCTTGGGAGTCGTCAATACATATATTGCTGGTGCTTCATTTTTGACCTGTAAATATTTCTCGCTGTATGTATTTTGTGATGATTTCTTCATAATCATACTGGTAACTTTGTATTCATGTTACTAACTCGACTCGACTTTTCATAGTTCACAAGAACTGAAGTATCAAAGAAAGATTCAAGAGGAAAGACATCAAAAAGAGGCAGCAGTACCAAATCTTGAGGATACACAGAACAGGTACTCAGGAAGGGGGGATCTGATACATGGGAGACAGGGTTGTAGAGATAGAAGTGAAGTGGGAATGAATTCTCGAGATGAAGAGAAGGGAAAGAATAGATAATATATAATCATCGATCTTAACAGATCTGGAGTAAATTGGGAATTCAAGCATGATTAATCATAAAACCTCCATTGGAAATTCGAAACTAAGCACCCTGCTCTTCAGATGTGCAACAAATACTTGGAAGTCACATGAAGATTATTTCATTGGATGACAATAGGCTATTTGGAGATTCACATCCTTGACAGAAAAGCCACATATGCACATTGTAACGACATAGGTTCGATGGGTGATTGAAATCATCTACGTGTTGATGATATATAGCAATATGTTTCCTACATAACTTTTCATAAACTCTCTCTCTCTCCCTGCTAAGCGCAGGAACTTGGTTATGCTTATTTGAGATTCAACTGGAAGCCTTGATTGATTGATCAATTTAATCTAGAATTTCAGCTATAAAGAGTGCTGTTCGAATCCACGATCAACATGAATATATGTCCTCTCAGATCCTAACCTCTCATATACATTCAGTGTCGACAGTGATGTAGTTGGTACTGCGGGTTAATATCTGAGGTAAATTCATGGTTCCATAATGAACAAACGCTTACAAAGTCCTGAGCATGTTCCAGACAAAACGATTGACCAAAGGATCACTCGTTGTGGCAAAGAACTCCACATTATTTGCAAACGTGCGAAGGAAAGATGTTGTCTCTTTCACTTCCTCATGGTGAAGATGTATGATTCAATAACCAATCCTTTCTAGGAGAAAGACATATTCCCCAATCGTCTCTCTACATGTGTGGTCTTCCACCAACCAACCAAGTCCCGCCAATACATGAGCTGTACCATCCACCGTACCATTCACCGTAATGTCATGAATATCATTTCTTGGCCACATACCTACGGCCGACCAGTATCTCTCGCGAACACTAGCGGCGCTTGACTGTATTGCGATTATGCAATTTCGTATATAGCTTTTCAACTCGCACACTGCTTTCTCAAAAATACAAGATACTTTCAGTAACATCTCACGTACCAACATTACCGAACATCCAACCTTACCAAACTTCCAACATTCTACTACCAAACCGAACATTTCTACCAATTCATTTCTACCTTCCACCCATCCAATCTTCCAAATTCCGCCAAGTGAATTGGAAAATTTGACACTTGACGCTACCTGTAGTACTACTGTACTAGCACTAGGAGACGAGTTTTGAGTTTACTTATTAAGATCATCCTCTTCTACTTTTCAACTTTTCAAGTCTTGAAAAACTTCTTCCCCTTCTTCAAATTCTTCAACTTCTTAAGTCCTTCAACCGTCTGACAACTTTCTTAACGGAGACTCAACAACAACCTCTTTCATACACAACAACATCGAAGATTATCTACTACAACCATTTTCTGGATATCATCATAACGAGAGTTCTTTGAAAGTACTTAAGTTTAGGATATCTACTACAACTTCATCCGAATACCGTAAGAACCAGAGTTCTTTAACGAGCACTCAGGTTCACTTCTTGTAAGTATTATATTCAATCTCGTCATTCTTCCTCCTTGCTATCCAAAATCAAACCTTCCATATATCTTTCAAAGTCAATTCTCTATTTGCTTCCACACATCGCAAAGCTAATCATTGCCTACTCAGATTTGCATACGTCATTTCGTATCGTACAAATTAGCTACGAAGCAATCAAACGTATCCACAATTCCCCTGTCATCTATAGCTACAGCTAAAATGTCATACACAAATCAAAAAGTCTCAAGCCCTGTCCTTGGCCAGAGAAACTTCGCGTATGCGAGAAACTACTTTCCCGCCAGAAGCCCAATCCTTGGTGGCAGAGACAGCTCTGAAGATGGATTAGACGATGTCTCTGGAACTGATGTAAGTTTATCTACCTCCATTCCTCAAATAATAGAAGCTAACAGTGTTCAGTCTACTACTCAACATCACGGAATGTCTCGCGGAAACGCAACAGGTCGCTCTTGGCCATGGCAACCACCTCATACCTCAAGAAAGCCACTTACAGCTATGGCAAGACCAGCACCCGAGCGCCAGTTAAGCTCATCTCCTGAATTTACTCCCGCAAGCCCAGCCTTCGCTACTGCAGGCCTTACCAACCAACACTCTCCTGAATTTGCCCCCAGAAGCCCAAGCTTTAACCCAAGCTCTTCCGGTCCCTCGAATGCTCTTTATGCTCATTATCAACCCCAGCCCCAAAGCCCAGCACCGGGCCCTTCTTTTCTCCCCGATTATCAATCTCCGGGAATGAATTATCGAGAACACTTTACTTCGTATAGGGCCAGACCACAAAATTCCTTTGCAACGCAACCACAACCTATGTTGCCAAGCGTTGCAGATGGGTTACTCCGACATATGGGAAACATGAATAACTCGAAGTTTTCATGGACACACTCAAAGGGTTCTAGCAGAAAGCGACCATTGGAAGAAGATGACGATTTCTTTGCACCACCTTCTAAGCGACGTGAGTATAGTGCAACACAAATGTTTGGACTTCACCATGAGACCACTCCTAGGGCAGCAGGCCAGACACTTAACAATGCTCGTAACAGAGTCTACGCCAGTAGAAACCACAGTATCACTCCTGTCGAAGAAGATGTCGAGATGAACAATTGTAGACCTCCCGCAAGCTCAAATCCCTTTGCTGGAATGGTTTATGAAGCAGCACCTTCAACACCGAGAGGACTTGCTGCCAATGAATACAACAGACCTCGAGCATCATTCCCATGTGGGATTCAATACGTTACTACTGAGACGGCGTTTGGATCCAATTATTCAGGCGAACCTGGGTTGGTAATTCAACAGAAGCCAATTGTTGCTCCTGCTCGTGGCGCCAGTTCACTCAATACCGCTGTTGCTACCGAACAAGCACATCGCAATGGAATTTCGGTTGTTTCCTCACCCTCACAGACCTCACCGCAACTTCCGAGCTTTGGTTCTCTTTTCACTCGCCCAAGCCATGATCAATATCCACAGGTCTCGTCAGATACTTCGAACAATGACTATCCCATGGAGCCCCAAAACAACGTTAATAACTATACTAATCTTTTCAGTCCATCACCACAACGTTCCATTCGTGCTGAAGTCTTCCACTCCCTCGAAGCCCACCATGGCTCCGTCGATACAAATACTGTTGATCATTTGATCCTTCATTCGTATGCTCCTTCTCCTGCTTTATCAGAGGGCTCTACTCATGATACAGAGAACCAAAGCTCAAATGAAAATCCTCGCGTCGCATCCCCCCAAGAGAAAAACCCAATCAACAGACATGAAACAGATTCCGTCACTCTTGCTGAAGACACTCCTCGACTCTCTATCGAGGCCACTGATAATTTCGACAATGAATCAGTTGTCTCTCACCATTCCAACAACAACATTGACGATGACAATAACAACCAATTCTCAATTCTCCAAGACCAGGTGAGCGATCTCGGAGTAGAATTGGACGAAGTTTATGAAGAAGTACAACAGCACCGCATCGATTTCGATGATTTGAAGACCCAAAACATTCAACGCGATACAAAACTCTCAACCCTATCTACTGACGTCGAAGAACTAAAACAAGAAGTCCTATTCCAATCCAATATAACCTCACAATTGCGCTCCGAAGTCGACACACTCAATGCAGAAGCTTCCGAGCACAAATCTCGATTTGAAGAATTGATCAAGTTGGTGGTTGAAGTAACCGAACGATCCAATCTTCACGGTGAAAAAATCAAGAAGCTCACTCAGCAAGATGCGGGAGCAGATGATGAGACTGCGAATAACAATAATAATGGCAACAACGTGGATGAAGTTGTGGCTTTGAAGGAAGAAGTTGAGAGACTCCAGAAGGAAGTCCTTACATTGCAGAATGAGGCATTGAAGAAGGAGATTGCGGAGTTGCGCGCGAGTAGAGGTATTTAGGTTACATGGGAGGGGGTTGGTGGGGTTTGGTGTGCGGTTTTATTGCGAGATACCCAGGCGATATGGAGGGATCTTCTATTGGGATGGCGTTTGTGGGCTGCATTGGGTTGCGGTTATAGGTTTATATTTCTCTTCTGTTTTTTAGGCTCGAGAGAGTTTGTACTCTGATGCATTGCTTTTGTTTTCTTTGCTGGTTTACCCGTTTGTAACCCACTCGTTTGAAGGGGAGAGGACTCAGGAATGGCGGTTTTAGTTTTAGTTTTACTTCGTCCATAAAACACATAAAAAGATTAAAAGATAAAATGCAAAAACAAAATATCATTATTCCATACTTGTTGAGATATCAAAACAATCCTGTCCTTGTGTGCATATTGATCATTAATTATTAACCATCTTCAACTTCCATTCTTATCCTCATTCTCCCTTCCAGCGACCAATCCCCCATCTCACCTTCTCTGCTTCCTCGGAAACTTGATTACCCTTTACACCCCTTAAATTTCATACTTTCATCTATCTCCATCTCATCCTCCCGCCTTCTCGGCAAAAGTAAACTTTTCCTTGGACTCATTTTCAATTCGGCGTATCTCATTACCCACCTCCTCCTTCTCCTCTCCACCCCCCTCATCCCCCCTCTCATTCCCTCCCATCACCCCATCGCATAATCGTACACCCAACACATCCACACCCCACCCAGCACTTCAGAATTAATCTGATGCTTACCCATCCACCCATCTGTCTACCCATCCACCCACCCATCCATCTTACCTACCCACCTATCTACAAATACAAACACGAATAACTATCCTTGTGACATCCAAGTATACCATATCGATATCTTGATCTGCCGACTTGCGACTTCGAGGGAGTTGTACTAATGAGCATAGAGGAAGTTGTGGATCGTAGATTGGAAAAGATGTATGCCGAGATGTCAGTGAGATATTTATCACGTGTTGGAGAAGAAGAGGAAGAAAGAAAGGAGGGAAGGATTGGAAAAGAGAAGGGAGGGAAGAGAGGAAAAGAATGGAAGGAAGCAAGAAAATGAATGGAAAAGAAAGGGGGTTCAGTATTCTCCAATCACAGAAAGTCAAAGAAGTAGGTAAATGGAATGATAGAAATGATTGAAAATGATATCATCGATAAACTAATCACGTCTCTTATTCTCGATTTTTTTCTTTCCTTCAAAACTTTGAGTGATACTATCTTCCCTCTAAAGAAATTTTTGGTGTGAAGAAATAATAATCTCATCTCTCATCTCTCATCTTTCTCTCCTCTTCTCTCATCTAACACTTTGAAACCCTATTCCCAAGTATCCTCTCCCTACCTCACCCCAACATCCCCATCTAATTCTCCAACCCCCCCTCCTGAATCTTCTCCAAAATCCCCTTAAACTCCCTCCACTCCCTCATCAAAACCTTACACCCGGCTTTCCTCAACACCTCCTCCATCTCCTTGCGTTCCCCCTCCTCATAACTCCCCACATACCCCACCGTCAAAATCCCCGCCCTCACCGCCGCCGTCGCACCACTCCTACTATCCTCAATCGCCACACACTCTTCCGCTTTCACCCCCAGCTTCTCCATCGCGTGCAAGTACACCGCCGGATCCGGTTTACTCGTCGGCTTGTCCAACGACGTCGCAGCACTATAAATGCGATCGCCAAAATACTTCGCCTGGTCCGTCTTCTCCACACTCGCCTTCAAGCGTCTCAACGCACTCGAGCTCACCACCGCCATTAAATATCCCCCCTCTTTCTCTAGTCGCACCAATTCCTCATCCACCCCCTCGCAGGGCTGCAACGCTGCCTTGAGCTTCGCAATCACCTTGTCTTCTTCCTTGCTCACGTAGCCTTCGAGCTCCGCATCCGTCATGGAATAGTTGTATTTGCTTTTCAGGCTACCAATCATACCGCGGAAATTCTGCCCCACGAATTCCGAGAGGAGTTGCGGCCCGGTGTAGCGGTCGCTGATACCGCGGGCTTCGAGAATTTCATTGGCGAGATCGGCACACGCTTCGAAGGCGAGGGATTCCGAGAGCACGAGCGTGTTGTCGCAGTCGAAGAGGAGGGTGGTTATCTAGTGGGGTGGGTGTTAGTTGGGTGCGGGGTAGAGGGGGAGGGGGAAATGTGTAGATGTAGATGTAGATGTAGATGTATATGTATATATATATGTATATGTATGTGAATTTGATATAATGAGAAGATGAGAGGAGTAAAGAAGGGAAAAACTAACTGGGGCCATTTTTACTATTGAGAAGTGATGTTATTGTATTGAAATCTTGATGGATGAAGATATTCTTGTGTTGTGTGTGCGTGTGTGTGTGTACTTCAATGAATCATCAAGAGAACCAGGTACTATATGAGATATGTGAAGTCTTTTGTAAACAAAGTAAAGTCAAGTAAAGTATCCGTCTTACTTCTTTCCTTTAAACAAATCCAGATTCAAAGTCAACTTCCAATTCAGCAACAAGAGAAGAAGTCAAAAACGAGAGGAGAAGAAGGTGGGATGAGAAACAAGTCATTCCTTCATTGATTGATTCAACCACAATTGTTGGATTGGTGGGGTGCCATCCATCCATCCCATCCATCCATTCATCCATCCATCCAGCCATCGAAAAGCCATTACCATCTATCATCTATCCTCTCCCGTATCATCCATCCCTCCTCTCCTCTCCACCACATGCACTTCATTCCGTGTAACCCCGCCATTTCACCCACCTTTTCGTTTGTTGATGCAGTATGACATTCGTGATACCGATTACGCCAATGATATGGATGTATCGATAACATCGATACATAATAGCGGGGTCTTGTATTACAAACACCCACTTCCTACGCAGTAGTAGAAGGCAAATAAAGAGTGTGAGAAAAGCAAGCAAGCAAGCAAAGCCATAACATACATACACATGAATCTCTCTAACCGCCAAATTTCATATTCTTTCGTTTCTATTCATCATTTCTATCTATACATACATACATACATACATACATACATACATACATACATACATACAGCTAGCTAACATCTAACATCTTACGAGTGAGTACATTTCAACACACCCTCCTCCCCTCCCCCCTCCATCCATCCATCCATCCATCCAGCCTTCCACATGTCCTCCCAACCAATTTCTATTCGATCTCAAAATCCTTCCCTTCTTTCTTTCTTTGGAATTTGTATCACATTTGTATCACATTACCTACCTACATACCCATCCATCTACTTACTGATGTTCCTCATACATATTGTATGTATTGTTGGGCACCAATCTAAGTTAGTTGTATCATCGGCCCGTGGATAAACTCACTCTTTACTTCTCACTCACTCCTCACTCCTCACTCACCATTCTGACTATTCCGTAACTCGGTATTTAAACGAAGAGCGTGAGGTCTCATGAAGGGGTTAGGTACTTTACCCGTAATCTACCTACCTATCAACCCACCTATCTGCTACCTAGCTACTACCTCACAACATCTCAACAACATATTTAGATTTCCGTTTCATTGTCTCTACAGATATATTTCTATATAACAAAGATGCCTTTTCACCCTTCGATCAAATTCCGTCGTTCCTCATCCTCATCTTAACCCATGCTGATGCCAAGTAAAGTCCTCCACCAATTGCTCCTAAAACCCCCGAAGATACATATGCAAGTCATGTCTCCTCCCGATGACATGTGTTGTTCTCATACAATCTGGTACATGTGATAGATGCAATAAATGCATCTTTTCAAATGTACCTGTATGTTGTTTCTTTCCCTACCAATCCATCTACCAATCCAGCACGATATACAGAGACTTTCAAACGGTATCCATTGGTATCGAAACCACAACAGGAGGAAACCAGAAACGCCAATGTGAAATCATCTATCATGTGCCATCCATCCATTTATCCGTTCGTGTATAATGTATTACTCAATTTTTGAAGAATGAAGTTTCTCATGGTTCACCAATAACTGGAATATTACCATAATTCCCCTCAGGAAACTGAGCGCGCCCCGTCCTCGAATTCTGTGATCCGCCATATCCACTCGCACTATATCCGGTATACGCGGTTGAGGCTTCCAAATCATCATGATGAGCCGTCGATGTAGGTGCATATGATCCTCCATAACTCGAAGGTTCGTAATCTGGTGAGTGAACTCTACCTACGAAGTTTCCACCGGGATATCCATCATCGTGTAATTCATGCTCTTCATGCTCTTCTACATCATGCACTGGTGCGTATTCGTCATCGTGGGGAGCGGTGGAGAAAGCTTCTTTATCGGGATCGATCATGGCTGCGTTGTTGGGAGCTCGGGATGCGCCGGGAAGATATCCTTCTCTCTTGTAGTACACCAGACCATAGAATGACATTGCTGTTGAGAGAATCCAGAAGAGCCTGTTGTTTGAGATTAGAAATGTGCTGCTGAGGAATCCAATCAGGAGAATCAGGAGAACCAAGACATACCATAAGAATACACCTAATCCCACCACTGCCTTGCTCACTTTACAACCACTTCCACATTTCCCCGTGGAATTCCAGTTTGCGACCGCTGCAAAAGCCGACAAAGCCATGATACACCAAACGAGATCAATCGCCAACAGCGCATACGGGTTTGCGAATTTTCGCGTCCTGGGGAATCGTACGGTCATGGTAAGATATATGACTGCGGGTAGAACTAAGAATGTCTATTCGATTCACTATCAGTACGAGTCCCTCATCGCATCTGCGAAATGAAAATATACATACATAACCGAAATTCCATCCCAGTCTTCCATCGACCGTTGCAGTTGATCGCATAACGATGATGTCTAACACCCATATGACGACTGCCATAGCTAACTGTACGATGTGTACAGCCAGTTTATATTTCTGTAAATTATGTATTGAGAATTCCATCTTGTCGGGTTATGGATTTTGGGATTTTGGGATTGACGGTATGGTATGTAAGGTGTACAATCAAATGCGAAGGGAATGCTCAAATGCAAACTGTATTCTCAAATGCGAAAGTTGTGGATGATGTTTTTCCAAGTGTTCTCAGATAAGCTAGATAGGTATGGAATGGTGGTATTCTGAATCTCGTATCGAGTGCGTACTCGTATATTCTGATTCTGAGGGGCTGAAGGTAAAACCTTGGAGACTGTCTGATATTTGCTTGGTAGGTGTGTGGTGTGTGTGGTGTGTGTGCGAGCGGGTAACCTTATGATATTCACAATTCGTCGAGCACAGAAAGTCAAAATGGTGTGAAAGTATGGAAACAACAGAAAGAACAGAAAGAACAGAAACAACAGAAACAATCGAGATGTCAAATGTCAAGACAAGCAAACTCTAAATCATACGAAGAAAAGAGGCTCATCAACTTCATACGCGTATCCCTCATTCATTCGTACGTACCCTTCGTAATACAAGAACTGCTCAGCCTTTTTTTTCTCTCTTATGAAATCTTGCTTTTGTCAACCTGGTTGCTCCTTGGTTTCGATGGGTTTTGACGAATCAAGTGGATTCGATACCTGGATGTTTGAGGGTCGTGATTATTTTAAGTAACGGCAGTAGAATCAATCATCAATTTTTGTGGCTGGGCAACCAATGAAGCTTGGGCTTAAAGAGAAGGCTGAGACTTGCTTTGTGAAGGCTGCGTAAGGTGATGGATGAGTGAGGGATGATGGGTGAGGGATGATGGGTGAGGATGGGTGAGGGATGAATGACTAGGTACCTATGAATAATATATGAATTTGGATATACAATCAATTTATTTAAAACGATTGGTGGTGTACATTTCGTATATTTCACACAGAGTCTACTAGGTTTATATAGACAACTACCTACCGACCGACCTCAGTAATATATATTTGAAGTCTTTCCCAAATCTCAATGTGTATGCCGGTATCCATATTCAAGCATCCCGTCATTAGGTAGCATTATTTATCAGTACCTAAGTACTCTTACGACAAAAACTCATCAGCATTCGCGCCATCAAACATGGAACAATGACAAGGACAGTATCTTCCATTATCCACAAATGCAGCACTATCTCCAAATGGTTATCATCGCCAACTTGGTTTTTTATACGAGACATTACAAAACGCAGCATCTGAAAGAAGTTCAATCAACGTTCAATCAGATGCTAAGATGTCGGTGAGTAATTGATTGATTGTTTGCGTGATTTGTGATAAGGTATCTCGGAATATTATTCACAAAACATCAACCTTTTTTCTTCCTTTCTGCTGTATCTATGTATGTTCTGGTGATATATATTTCTATGTATTGTCCTTTCCATGCTCATCCGATCTTCATGCTGCAATGATACATCAATAGATATATAACCAAGAAACCAACGGTACACGACTTTCTCACCCACGCCAAAAATGTCTCCATCCAACCACTTAGATGAAGAAACACCCCTCCTCGCAGACACCACGACTTTACCTTCCCAATCACCACCATTGGAATCTGCAATCCAAGACCCTTCCACGTCCGAAGCAACAATCATCCCCAGCGAACAAAGCACCAAACGTTTGGTAGTCACTCTTGGAGCAATCTGGGTAGGTGTCTTCCTCGGTGCTCTAGATTCAACAATCATCGCTACCCTATCCGCCAGCATCTCCACATCTTTTAATTCCCTCTCTCTTCTTTCCTGGCTCGCCTCTGCATATCTCATCGCAAATGCAGCTTGTCAACCACTTTCTGGTCGCCTCACCGATATCTTTAGTCGGAGAACTGGATTGATCGTGAGCAATGTATTATTTGCGGCAGGAAATTTGATATGCGGACTAGCGGAAAACGAATGGGTGATGATATTTGGGAGAGTGGTGGCAGGATGTGGAGGGGGTGGATTGATGGCTATAAGTACTTTTGTAGGAAGTGATTTGGTTCCGCTGAGGAAGAGAGGTGTGGTGCAGGGAATCGGAAATATATGTTATGGGACAGGAGCCGGGTTGGGAGGGATCTTTGGAGGGTGGATAAATGATACTTGGGGATGGAGAATGGCTTTTTTGGCTCAAGTTCCTTTTATTATCGTCTCTGGAATCTTGGTCGCTTGTCTGGTTGATATTCCTCCCAAGAAGAGCGAGAAATCGAAATTATCGAGAGTCGATTTTATGGGTTCTTTCGCGCTGGTTCTTACACTTGTTCTTCTTCTCCTAGGACTCAATTCTGGTGGTAATATCGTACCTTGGAATCACCCCCTCGTCTATGTTTCGCTCCCCCTCTCTCTCGTGTCTCTTCTTGGATTTATATACATCGAACTATACATCGCCTCGGAACCTGTTATCCCAGTTCGCCTCCTCGCAAATCGTACTGTTCTCGCCGCTTGTCTTACAAATTGGTTCGTTACAATGGTCGTCTTCATGATTCTCTTTTACGTTCCTTTATATTATCAAGTCCGGGGTGAATCAACCACGGCCTCTGGTATGCGTCTGATTCCTCAATCAATCGGAGCTTCTGTCGGATCTCTTGGTTCCGGAATCATCATGAATCGAACTGGAAAATATAAATCAATTAGTTTGATCACACTTACAATGCTCGTCATTGGAACTGGTCTTCTAGCAACCCTCAATTCTAACAGTCCGGATTGGCCAATATACGTCTATCTCTCCTTGACGGGAATTGGCTACGGCGCAACTCTCACAACTACACTTCTAGCTATCATCTCAGCAGTATCGCATGATCATCACTCGGTTATCACATCCGCTTCCTATGCATTCCGTTCCACAGGCTCAACCATTGGTATTACTATTGCAAGCGCGGTGTATCAAAACATACTCAAATCAGATCTGTGGGAGAAATTCGGAGATAAACCAAACGCGGAAGAGATCATTGGAAGAATTAGAGATTCTTTCGACGAGTTGAATAAACTTCCTGAAGGGTGGAAAGAAGGTGTGACGGAAAGTTTTATGGATGCTTTTAGGGGGGTATTTCTGACGGCCTTGGGCTTTGCGATCCTAATGGCTGGGGTGGGGAGTTTGATGAAACAAAATGTTTTGCATGATAGGTTGGATAGGAGGTAGTGGGTTGTTGGGTGGGGAAAGGGTAGATTTGTGGTTTTTGGATTGCCAGGTAGGTTTGGGTGTGAAGAAGTAAGATGCTCTTTGAGGAGGAAGATCACTTGAATCTATCATGGTTGATTTCATCTTTGGCGTGGAATCTATCTTGGATCGAATATTGGAAAGAATTTAATGTTTTGATGTATGGAGTTCGAAGTGAGAATTCAGGGGAATTTTGTGTTCGTACAGAGGTTAAAAGAGCGAGCGACTCAACAGCTCAATTGTCGAAACAATACATGAGAAGATATACCTACACATATATAGATGAATATTATAGGCAGCGGCATATAAATGGATATAGGTCTTTATGAGTATATAGATCAACAACGAATTTTGTATCATTCATATCATCGATCACGTATGATGTATAGCTTTATATTCTTTCTTCTGCATCTCTTTTCGTGCCTAGAATAAGCCGTCTCTTCAGCGCTTTCAACCCCTAAAGGAGGATTGGAAGTCTTACTGCTTATTTCTAGTAGCACTAGTGGTATTCGTGCAAAGTAGTATGAGTATGGCGATCTGTGAGAATCAGATAGAATCTAGAGATGAAATAAGGCGATACCTATCTATACAGATGGCCGATGATGGAATCATCTTCTTGGAACCTGAAACCTGAAACCTGGACTGGATTTAGGGATTCGTGGGTGTGATCTTTTTGATTTTTGATTTTGGGGGGAGGGAGTGAGAGGGGATTTGAGAATGGAGGGGGGTGGGTGGTGATGGGGGTAGTTGGTGGTGAGTAATTGGTAGGGAGTAGATAGATGGTGGGGGGAAGGATATGGAAGGGGAAGGGAAGAGTTTCGTATTCAGATGTATCTCCAAATTTTCGAATCCGCGAAACCTATGTGTCTCACTCATCGTGAGTTTGGAGAATCAAACGAATTTCTCTCCAACTCGTCCGATTGACATCCATGCCATGAATATCTTTGCGTCTTATTTTGAAAATTGCAACCCACAAATACAAAACAAAATTAAATTAAGCATCAAGAAAATTACATCGCAGATACGAAATAACAATAAAACTCGAGAATTACTCGAGTCCTCTTGGGTCATTCTGCGGATGTAGCGGAGATGCTTATTGTGAAGTTCTAATGCTATCTATCTGCCTATGACAATATTGAAGTAGGCAGACTTTCCTTTCATATTACTATTCATCAGAGTGAAGAAATCACTTTTACAGGTGTGGAAGGAGTATGGAATTGGTTGTTAGTATTGTGTATGGATCTGAGATGAGATAATACATGTATCCATTTCTCGATTTATAAAAGTTATCTTTTGTATTTACTTCCAACACCATTCTCCTCCCTGTAGGAATAAGTCTAAAATGAAGCCATTCAGACTCTCACTCTCTCTTTACTTTCTGATCTTGGTAGATCTTTTGATTTTAAATCGATGTTATGCTTGGTTTTCTTTTGTTTTTTGTATCATTATGTAAACTTGTTTGCATTACATCTTCTTAGAATCCGATCTTAATCCTTTCTTTTATTGTGATTTATTGTACTCGAGTAGAGTTGACAATTATAAAACGCATGTTTTTAAATTCGATCTCACTCATGAATCTTTGTTATTGAATCCATTATACTTTTAAACTGATTAAAACCTGTCGAATCGCATGTACCATTATAGATGTATACTGTAGAGTTCAAAGAGGGGTTTTTTTGAGGAGATAAACTCAGGGGTTAATAACATAGGTATTGAAGTTGAAGAGTCGAAGAGATGATATGTTTTTTATACGAGTATAATCTTACTTTTCGGGATACTGAAAGAGGATTCGAAGCGCTAAGCTTTATATTGTATAAATTAGAGTCAGAACCTTTTTCCTAGCATCCATTGCTTGTGTTAAATTATTATGGATGAGTCGATGCTATAGCTGTGGAAAGGGTGTAGATTCTTAAAGCTACGAATCTAAGATTATGTATCGATCTGTTAAAGTCGGGTCCCCTCATATTTGTCCCTAACGGCGGTATTCCTTCTTCACCACTCTCGCTTAAACACCACGCCCGCCTAAACATAAGCCTCCACTATCCACTCCCTCGTCATTGTCTTCGAAGCCTCACTCAGCACTCTCTCGTTAGCCACCCCTCCTGTCGAACAAACAAAAGCCACCCGCCACGTACTATCCTCCACAGTTATCCCATCATGATATGCAGTCAATAGACTCGTATTTGTTTGGACAGTATATTCGTGATTGTTGAGACTCCCGTCAATTCATCCTGTAATATCTGAGTTCCAGATCTTTTCACAGAGGAGTGTGGAGTTGTAGGCGCTGCTGATGTAGTAGAGGTTGATCTGGAGTCGAGTTCACAGGTTGTTGAGTCAAGTCAAGTGAATCTTGTATGGGGTGGGGATAGGGGATGGAGAGAAGAAAAAGAAGAAAAAGAAGAAAAAGAAGAAAAAGAAGAAAAAGAAGAAAAAGAAGAAAAAGAAGAAAAAGAAGAAAAAGAAGAAAAAGAAGAAAAAGAAGAAAAAGAAGAAAAAGAAGAAAAAGAAGAAAAAGAAGAAAAAGAAGAAAAAGAAGAAAAGAAGAAAAAGAAGAAAAAGAAGAAGAGAAAAAAAAGAGAAAGGGAAACAAAAATCTATTCATACACTCACATCATCAAACGATCCCCAAGAAACAGCAGCAAGCCGAGTATCAGGCTTCGCAGCACCAGCAGGAATCAGAACTAATCTGGTATAGCCAGAGCTCGTGGGGAAATTGAGACGAAGTTCGATAATGGAACTGTCGAAGGCTTGGTAGTAGGTGCGGACTGCGCCAGTAGGAGATTCGATGGTGGTTGCGAGGCTAGAGGGAGGAATGAGGATGGGCGTGGTTGAGGCTTGGATGGCGAGGAGCATGAGGAGGGTAAGGAGTTTGATGATGGGTTATGTGAAATAGGAGGGTTGGAGATGCATGGCGGGTGGCGGGTTGATCGATCGAGTGGGATTGATAGGATGAACTTGATGGTAAGTTTTTGCTCGGTGTGAAATCTGGTAAATTCATTTAAGCTTGTTCTGCAGGATGACTGTATAGTTTGTGGCAGTTGAGGCTAGTTTGAGTTCTGTGTTCAATGTAGATGTTCAAGTCATTGTATATGAAATCTCTGCAATAAATCAAAACTTAACTTCATGAAAGGAAAGAAAACTGCCAATGTGCCACAAGCGATGCCAACTTGACTGTGATAACCTTCCATGCTGTAGTACAAATCCAATGAACCCCAAATTGAGGTGCTAAACGGGCCTTTATCGTATGTTTATTCGAAGTATCACCACGAGCCATCTTGGGGAACCATGGCTTGATAATGATAAACAGTAAAATCGTCTGGTGCTACGATAGAATGGTTTGCATGTGAAGTAAAGACCATGAGCCCTAAACTACTCAATGCACTGTATTCTCCATCTGTTATTTGTTCGCAACTTGGATGATTCTGTGAAAAAATCACCACGAGATTTGAGTACTCTAACGGTCAGGATATTTTAGCAAATTATAACAGAACATACTTTTTAGACAGAATGTGCTCGTCGTTTAAATACAAAGTAAGCATCGATCGTGTGCGACGCCACGAGGGACAGTGAAGCCGAGAGAAGTATACCAGGTGCGTTTGTGAACGCATAAGACTTCGTATTGGTGGGCGAGGAAGAATCGAAGCTTGATTTTTAGGATGACATTGGATTATTGAGGTCATGCGGTAGGACAATGGAATCATTTCTAGCTTGAGTTAACACCTGGGACTTTCTTGTATGGAATGGCAGATGTCGTGATCAAGAGATCGTTGATTAAGCTTGTATAAGTTGTGTTTCTCTTCTCCGGAAGTGAGACGATCTTTTCGTAGGGTCGTTCGAAGTTTGAAGGACCCGAGTCATCATATCGAGATAGGGTGAAAGAAGTCAGGGTCGTGATTCTGCTAAAGGGTTATGCTAATAAGTAAATGTTTGCATGCTAGTAGACATAAGTAGTATAGATGATATAATATCGTAACGAGAGGAGAGACGGATGAGTTTAGGTGAAAGATACCGAGTATATTTCATCAGGGGCATTACATTGAAGTGTATGGTATGACGGACGAATACTCAATCTGTTGAAGAGCTGTAAAACTCAATTGAATAGATAATTTTGAAGGTATGGGGCTACTCACTGTTATCATTACACATGATATACGGTTGCAAATTCTTAGACTTTTACAATTTGCGATTGATACTAATCGTAGTACCATTGCGACACGATCAAATTCGATAAAGAAGAACGAAACATCGTGTCAATGAGAACCAAAATTACCAGTAGAACTAAAAGTTTCTTCACTTCAAGGATGCTGCAGAGGAATTATCATGTAGTAGGCCAGTCACAACAACGAACTCTTCAACTCCCCACGAATGCGCATTTGCGATTACTGGGAGGGATTGATCTGCTACTTGATAGCCTCTATATTGAGTGAAAATGAAACACTTTTACACATCACTATGAGCTCATGATCAATGCAATTTGTTCATTCATCACGGTGCTTCTACGGAACAAGAACAAAATAAAGGATGATAGCAATAATATTAATGGAACTAGAAAGTAGTCAGCTGAAGTGAGGAGTGATTGTGGCTTGATGTGTAAACTTCAAAACGGAACAGCTCAAACGATCTTTCGTATTCCTGCAGAAAAAGAGTCGCCAATAATGAGCACATACAGGAAGGGCAAAACTACAAATGACAAAAGTCGATCAATCTTAATCAACTAAAAACACAATATGCAGAGAATACAGAGAATGCATCTGAGAAATTGAATATCTTTGAAATAAGTGGGTGGGAATTGTATGGTTTCATCGACCTCGCTGTACCGTCGACCCTAACTATACAAAACCCTGTAGTGACATCTTCAATGACATCGACGAATAGATATTCAATGCAAATATCCATCTAAATTTCTTTCTGGTACAAATGTGACGATATCAAAACTTTATTGGACATTAACTTAGAGTTTTGAATAAGCATAATGAGTTCAAGAAGCGACCCAGTTATTCTCTAATTTTAATAAACAAAATAAAGTGATGAGCTCCAAGAAAATCTAGACGTTTCGGCAGTTGAATAATTTGGAATGTCAAAGCGAATATTGGTTGGTGCCGAGGTACGTGTGAAAGAGGGGGAGCTAAGTGAGGTAGTAAGAATCTAGAATTAGGGGGAAAGCTGGTTGGATCAGACTAAGGGCGGTAGATTGCTTGGCAAGGTTTGAGTCGAGTATATTACTTGAAGTTTTTAATTGGTTTCAAGGGTTCTGCTGTTGTATTATGTAACGTACTATACGTATAGAAGAACAGAAGTAAATTGATGTATGTATTGAATAGACCGTTGTAACCTTCGCAAGAGCTTTCAAGAATTTCAAAGATTTAGAAAATCTCTTCGAAAGATGATTAAATCCCTCAAAATTCGAAAGTCTTTTGTGGGGTAGGCATATCTTATCCGTTCAATCTTGTTAATATTTTAAACCTCTTCTTTTTGATATTTCGCGATGACATCAAGAATAAGTTAGTGGTAAGTAAGTAAGTAAGTACAAAATAGCCATTTCGTAAGATATAGATGGAATATGTGATCATAGGAGATGTAACCGTGGTAGTGTTGAACGGAGTTTCCTGCACACGTGAAAATTCTACAATGAACGACAATGACCTGAAACCCCAAGGCTGACTTTATCCACTGAAGAATTCTAGAACTATAGCAGAAATGGATCGTTCAGTTCCTACAACTCTTATGACCAGGAACAAAGATTGTCCTAGAGTATTTTTTATAAACAAGCGAATCTTAAAAAGGGGCCTCCCCACATACAAATCAAGCCTGCGGATCCACAACGAACAGGGATCACCAAAATAGGTTACACAAGTAAAAAAATATATATTCAGATGTGAGTAGAATAGAAAAATATAGCAATAGGGCGGAAGAATGCAAAAACAAAAACGACACCTGAGTGATTCGAACACTCGCTCCCGAAGGAAATGCCTGACTCTGGATTAAACAGTAGCAGGGCATCGCGTTAACCACTCCGCCAAAGTGCCAGGTTATACTAATTCATGCTAGTGACCCTGAATTCTAGATATATATTGCATTAAAACAATACATTGAAACAATAAAAAGCTTAACCGCCTGGATGAGATTGGCTGCCCCTCTAAAGAAATAGTAGCTCGTTTGATAATATACAAGAGGTTGTGGTTGATACAATCGTCTCAAATCTTATTAATAAGATTATCATAAACTCGATTTGCGAGCATATACTACAGGCTTCACCCAGGAAGAATTACTCTAGAAGCGTTTCAATCTCTAATAATTAATATACCAAAAGCAATCATCGGTAGTGAGTTTATATGAAATTAATTCATTTTGACGCAAGTAACTAGACACCTCATATAGTCGTTGACGTGCCATGCCCACCTTGGCAATCCGCCAAATCGCTACACACGCCCCGCTAACCTTAATTGTTGATGTTTAAATTGACAACAACTATTTTGGTTTCACCTTATTCCAACGACGGGGGTTCCATTACCTGTTATGCTCCCATACATTTTTATCGTTTTGTCCATCTCATAATTGTCATCTGGATGCGTGCTAGTGAGAGATGTCAAATTTTTGAAGTTGTTTCTAATACTTCGTATTCTTAATCAAGAGGAGAGAGTTTGCCACACGGGTATCTGATTCCTGATCACATAGTCCCATGAGCAGATATATGGTCTAAACTATTTTTCTGATGTCAAGAAGTCTCATCGTACTTCTCGTTGCATTTTTTATTGCATCTTATTGCATGTTGGAAAAGGATCGCTACACCGCAGAGTCATGAAATCACTGGTAGCATCCACTTCATGAGTTTCCCTGCAGTACGGTGCTACTCTGGCATCGGCACGTTCGCATTAATGACTCTAGCGTGATGTGATAGGCTGAGACGAAGAAGCTTATTCTTGTTATGTACTAGATTAACCTTAATACTTGACACCTGCAAAAGTTTGCCGATCAGCTATCGTCTACGCGCATTGTTTTCTTAATCCTTCATGCTTGCAGGCTCCTAAAGTCACAAATGACAATGATCAACGTTGTCAGAAGCAATTTAGAAGCTTTTGGGTGCAGATTCTATCGCCAGAATCTCGGCCCGCAAGTCCCTTCGACATCAGCGGCGTTTTGGCTTTCTTCATTCGAGTAAACACTGCAATTGAAAACCCTCTTTGTCAACCTTTTTTTTTTCATTGCATATAACAATTCACGTCTAAAGGAGATTATGTTTATGCTTTCTCTTTTGTCTGACAAACACTACCATTGCAAGATCTGATATTCTCTGCCGTTGTGAATTCCATGAAGCTACCCTGAAAGTGGAGCGAGATTGCAACTCAATGGTCGTTTGGTCATTGCCGGTACTTCTCAATTGTTCAGACGAAGCAATTCACAATTCGTATAGAATTGGTCATTTGTATAAACATTGGGCCGATTTAGAATATTGCCAAGGTCGACACGATCTATCGCGTACTAATCGGTCCACTTCAAGAATCCCCTGCCGGCGAGCAAGCCAACTTTGACAAGTGGTTACCATGTTGGGAGTTTTGAAACAGTATTGCCACTTTTCTATATATGCAAGTAAAAAGCTTCATTTCAACCCGTCCTTACGTGAAAACAATTCTATAGTGGCCAACAATATAGGTGTGGAAACCGGAAAGCGAGGAATAATTCAGCTTTGTCATAGCTGAGCCAAGAGTTCCGAAATGAATCTATATAAACTGATCCAGGCGTGATAAAGCACTGTACTCATGCCCCTTGGATGCACCCCATCTCTCAATTTAGGCTCTTTGCTTAGTGTATCCTTAACTAATCTTGGCATTTGCGGGGTGCTTAACAGCCGGGCCGCCCCTTGAAACGTTGAAAAGAACATTAATCTCAAGATCACGAGTAGTTTTATGTCTTAAATTCATAGGGCAGATACTATAATGCTTGATATTAGCCTATAAGCCTCGGAATTACGGGAGAAGTAGTTTTGCTTAGTGCTGATGATTTCGAAGGTATGGATTCTCCAATATTTGTGTTTAATTGCTCCTTTAACCCATCTTGGCTGACAAACAGAAGATGATATAGTGGAAATTAGGAGTATATATGATCAAGTTTTTCGCCTTGATTATTCTTCATTATCACACATTCAGACAATTTCACTTCTTCTTCTTCATTCATTCTATCTTTTTACTCAAACAACAATATGTTTTCAGCTTTGAATGTTGCAGCTTTGGCTGCCATGCTCGGTCATATCAATCTCGCTTTGGCCCAGAGCCAAGGTTGGGCTCAATGTAAGTTGACTCAACACAACAAAAGCACATCATGATTGACCATTTTAGGTGGCGGTAATGGCTGGACTGGTGCTACAACCTGTGTATCAGGATACACTTGCACATTTTCAAAGTGAGTTTAACCCCATTCAAAACTTTTGGATGAAGCTAACATCGTTATAGCGATTGTATGTTAAACTTTTTTTAGCAACATTTACAGCATTTGCTCATTTTATTAGATTACTCTCAGTGCATTCCTGGAAATGTCGTTCCTTCAGCTACAGCGACATTAGTTACCCCGACGACCTTGAAAACCGAGATCACAAGTCCAACAAGCACCGGAAGTAGCAGTAGTATTAACGCCAAATTTGTTGCTCATGGAAAGAAATATTTTGGTCTTGCCACAGATCAGAATCTTCTTTCATCTGGAAAGAATGCGGATGTCATCAAAGCAAACTTTGGACAAGTGACACCAGAGAACAGCATGAAGTGGGACGCTATTGAGGGTATGGATATTCACATAGGTCTTGAAGAGTATATTGCTGACTGCAGATAGGATCACAAAATAAGTTCAACTTCGCTGGTGGCGATTATTTGGTAAACTTCGCTGTTGAGAACGAGAAACTTGTTCGCGGCCACACACTCTGTTTGTCATACCAAATTCGTCTTTGAGAATGATAACTGACATCGATAGGCTGGCATTCTCAACTCCCTAGCTGGGTTAGCTCTATCACGTCCAAGGACACGCTCACTAGCGTCCTTCAAAATCATGTCACCCAAGAGGTGACTCGCTGGAAGGGAAAGATTTACGCATGGGTATGTCATCGTATCCTGATTTTGCTCATATAATTAACCATTATAAGGATGTCGTCAATGAAATCTTCAATGAAGATGGTTCGATGAGAGACAGCGTATTCTACAAGGTCCTTGGCGAAAGCTTTGTGTCCATCGCCTTCAAAGCCGCTCGAGCAGCTGATCCAAACGCAAAGCTCTACATCAACGATTACAAGTAATTCTATCCTTCAAACTTTTACATCCAAAACTAACATTTCATGAAGCCTTGATTCAGAGTCCTATGCCAAACTCACAAAGGGAATGGTCGCACATGTCAAAACTTGGATCGGTCAAGGAATCCCCATTGATGGAATCGGTTCGCAGACCCATCTCTCAGCCGGTCAGGGAGCTGCTGCAAAAGGCGCTTTGACTGCACTTGCCGCTTCTGGTGTCAGTGAAGTTGCGGTCACAGAATTGGATATCGCTGGTGCAGGTTCTACTGATTATGTCAATGTGAGTTTAAATTTCTGAGGAATTCCCTTCGAGATGAAGTAAGAACTGGCTCTAATTATTAAATAGGTCGTCAATGCATGCTTGAGTGTCAGCAAATGTGTTGGTATCACAGTCTGGGGTCTCCGTGATACCGACTCATGGCGTTCAAGTTCCAGCCCATTGTTGTTTGATGCGAACTTCTCTCCAAAGCCTGCATACAACGCGATCTTGGCAGCATTGTAGAAATATCTCTACTGTTTCAATGGAGGGTATTGGTACCCCAAAACTATTCAATGTATATACTTGAGTTTGAGGGCAGGCCTGTTGCCAAGGAGTATGTTTATAGTGTTGTTGTCATTTGTTGTTTTCAATTCTCTAGCTCAAAATTTTACAATATCATGCACCACCGGTGGTTGCGCTCATTTAAATTACTTCTTAGACCCTTTGATTATTCTGAAATCTAGCTGTCCCACATCGTGTGATATCCGGCCCGAAAAGGAAACCTCCAACCCCGCAATAAATGGAGTCCAGATATTTTGAAACATTTTGCTTGCTTTGGTTTCGCTATCAGTTTGAAGCTCGCAAAAAAGAAGCGCGAATCTCATTGATATATCATTGAATGATTATAAGGCCAAGATATGGATAGTGCAAGTAAAGTATACATTGTGAAAATCTCTCGGCAAACCTCACACTTAAAATCCACTACCTCCTCTCACAGGCTTTGAATTCAAATCAACATATGTTCTTCCCAGCATGATATCACTTATTATGAAATTTCAATTGCGGGAGAATAGACTGCTCAATTGCTACATCATTTTTACCACATCAAGATATCGAGATTCAAAGGTATTTTACTTCGATTGTCCATGTGAACTTCATGAGATGTTTGAGAGACGCGAGCATATTTTGCAGGACTGAAATAATTTTTCTATGCGCCTCAAATATTTCAAGGCTCTTATGGCGCTCCCATTTTGGCGAGGTTCAGTAAAGGGTAGGTAGAAAGTATTTTTGGAGTCATGCTTCAAGGCATAGAACTTCTTCATCATGAACAGGCAGTCGCGAGCGTCAACCTTCAATCATCATCAACAAACTACCATCCATCAACGCTATACTTCATTGACTCTATGGTATCTAATGTTTCTTCTGAGAGTACCCAGATATCACTCTTTGCATGCCTTTATTTATTCTTGTTTCTGGTTGAATTTTTGTCGAAATAGGTACGATATAGCGAGCTACTTATGTCTGGATTTGATTTTTTTATATTCAAAGCCGAATACCATTCTTTTGATGGACTCAGTGGTCTGTTAACTGACAACTATCTTGATTAAAGCTTAGAAATAACTCACAAACATCTTCTGGAATTTCCTTAGACACGGTTTATCACTATCTCTTGCTCTGCACTTTGATTGACCAGTATGCTTTTACTCATCCCAAGCATTGTTCATTGAAGTTAAGTAAGAAAAAGCGAAACTCGTGGAGGGAGCAGTAAGTAATCACAGCTGATCTAGCGTGAAATTGCCAAAAAAGAGTCGGTAGTGAAATATTGCTAAAACAACATCTCATTCACTTGCAATATTTCGAATGGGATCCCTTGGAGCTTAGCGGGATTTTTTGCAAAATGAAGCATAGGATAAATTATAAAAGTCATGTATGCAACCAGCTTTTTTAGATCAGCTTCGATTCTTTCTTTGACTGTTAAGCAAGTGTCTGTTTCAATCTAGCTACCCAGGTCTCAGATTGAGTTGAAATTAATTTAGTAAGGCACAAAGTGAAGCAAATAATCTTGTAATAGAGAGTAACAAGAACACCACATAATGCAATATCAGTTAGAATATTGTCGAGATTTATTGTATTGGAGAAGAAAGATAATATCACGAAGTGATTACGACATCAGAAGAATAATTGTGATCTTGATTAGAAGTTGTATGAGCTTGAGATGTAGTCGCTCTCTTGAATTCGAGAATTTGAAGATAGCGCATAATCTCTCCATCTTCAGTTTTTATGCAACATATAAACATGGAGCAGCCAGACACAAGTAGACATTAGCCTCATAGTTATTCCAAACAATTAGACATCCCTGTAAAGCCTGCAATAGTGAAGTCGAAAGAGCATTCATCTCAAGACTGTACAGCAGCTAACTGTCCTTAAAAACAAGGCAACAGAAGAGTCATTGGTATCAACATATATACATCCACTCCGTGAATTTTTTTTTTCCAAAGCCTGCCAAGCGGTATACTAGTCAGTTGTATAGATAAACGCCATTTTTGCTACTGGTTGAGGAATAACTGACTCTGAGGAGTGGCTCTGGTTGGATAACTGCAGCACGTCTAGAGTAACAGTGAACGTTCCGAACATCAATCAGCCTTTTAAAGGCCGTACTGGCGTGGACCTATAATGTGGGAGATTGATATTGAAGTGAGCTTATTATCTTCTTCAATCCAACAGTACAATAGTTTTGCTCGGTTGAGGCAGGTCATTGATATTGGTATCAACAAAATGGGTACGGCTATTGAGCCAACTACAATCAGATGTTTCCTTGCTATAATACTGCATTGACCGTATGAGCATAAACATCAAGCTGATTGGTAATTTGAGTTCATGTGCAACAATGATCGCGCTCTGTACGGCATCAAGAATTGCCATGATTTGTGGTCGAATACGGTTTTTGGTAGTGAACATGCGATATTCAATACAGCCAACTCAAACCGTAGCAATATTTTGTCGCCGTAAACGACATATAGTTTTACATATAAGCTTCCAAAAATCCATCCTCAAAAATATCTCGACATCCTCTTCTTCCTATTCGACAAGAAACTTCCAGGCCCAAGACTTCTTTCAAGAATACTTTTTTGATAGCACTTCCGTTATCTTACATTACAACACAACAACAACTAGACTACCTGTTACTTCCTGAGTAATACTAATTCCATTCACATACCGGTTACCATTACTTCATCAAGTAATAAAACTCCATTCACGATGCCTCCTCAACAAAGCAACAACATGGTACGTGCTATGACTCCAATCAAACTCTACCTCTCATTCGCTTCTTAAGTCAACATCGATCAAGAAATAGTTTAAATGCTAACTGAATAGACTAAACAACAAAAGATCAACGCTGGCATTGAGAAGCTTAAGGCAGCACGTGCTGAAGCTGCCGAGAAGAAGGCTCGCGATGTAAGTAATTTCCCTTTCTTTGCGCTATAAAATAATATCATGTGTATATACTAATGTGATCCACAGGCTGCAAACCCTCCTGCAAAGGCTAACTCATCCAACGCCGCAACTTTTGTGAATCAAGCTCCTAAATCGGTACGTCATCGTAGTTAATCTTTATTAATTGATTTGTACTGATCATAGTATACAGAGCACTCCCAGCTCCATTTCATCTCTTCCACGTATGAAAAAGCGCCCAGGAAAATCAACGGTCGAGGTTGCTGAGAAAAAAGCCGCCGATGAAGCTGCTACTGCCGCCAAAATCAAGCGCAAGATGGCAGAGAAGGAAGATGGAGAGATTGATAGCGACGAAGAAGATATAGTTTACAAAGGCCGCATGAACAACGGTAATCAAAACCGGAAGTTTGCCCCAGTCAATAATAAACACAACAAGACCAGTGCTTCAGTCCCAGCTTCTGGCCATGGGCCATTAAACAACAAAGGCCAAAAGATCTTTGGCCGCAATGAAATCAAGAATGAGGCTAAAAACACCACCAAGTTCAAGCCCGATATTCCAAAGCTCCCTCCCAGAGCTCAAAGGTCCCAGGACCTCAAGAAATCTGAAGAGAACAAGCAATCTTCAGTCAAGCGCAAGTATTTCGATACGGACTCTAGTGAGTTTGAAGAAGAAATCGCTAAGCCTACCAAGAAGCCGAAGACCACAAAGGCAGGCATGAACTTTGAAAATGTTTCCACCAAGCGCAAGCATACTGAGGAGGTAGAAGCAAGTGGTCCTGTAGAGAAACAGAAGATCACTGGACCAAATAAAAAAAATGTTGCTGTAAGTCTACTCACAAGCTGGTTTATATTCTAAAATCATAAGCGAAACTTACTGACCAATCAAATAGGCTCCTGCAAAGCGCGCCCCTATCAAGGAGACGAAGGTTCGAAACAACCCCACAAAGAACTCGTTAGGTTTTGGTGGTTCCAAGTCTACCAAGAAGTCAACAGCACCGAAGAAGGATCCCATGCAGCCTAGGTCGGTCTCTGAGACGGTGAACGAAAATGGCGAGAAATCTACGGAAAACGTCTTGAAATCTGTTTCCGCGCAAGTTAAACCAAAAGTTGGGGCATCACAGAGCGAATCAGCTGCTCCATCAACAGGAGCACCATTAAAGCTTCGATACCTTCCCAATCTTTCTATGGAACAGCTTTTCGGTGAAGCACCACCTGCCGCAGCTCAATCAGTCGAGAGCCCACGATCAGCCTTTGATAACATTTCCATGGAGGAACTTTTTGGTGAAGCACCAAGTGTGGCAGTTCAGCCAGTTGAGACCCCACGATCAGCGTTTGATAACAGCCTCCCACGATCAGCTTTTGACAAAGTCCCTATCAAAACTAAATCTAGTCGTCGTGGCCCAGCTCCTGCTTCAAAAGTCCAAGTTGCAAAATCATCTGCTTCGTCTGTATCCATGTCTACCACAGCATCAACTAAAGTGGCACAGCCTAGTCGCCGTAAAGTTGCCCCTGCTTCTCATGCCGAAGTCGCAAAGCCATCTACTTCGATTCAGAAAATATTACCAGCTTCCACGAGCACTTCTGATAGGGCTCGATCTAGTCGCCGTGGCGTTACTCCTGCTTCCAAGAATGAAGTTACCAGAAAGATTCCTTCGTCAATCCCATTACCCACCTCCTCATCAAGTGAAGAGGTACAACCTAAAAGTCGTCGCGCCGTTCCAGCTCCTCATGTTGAACTCAAGAAGCCATCTGTTTCGTCAAAACCATTGAGCGCCAAGACACCAACAGAAGAGGCTAGTAGATCTACATCATTCAGTATTACACAATCAGTTTCCACCCCAAGAAAGGTGATCAAGAAGGGAAACAAGAGTGACGGAGTGGTGCCCAATCCCAGATCTTCAGTTGTTGACAAATCTGAGCCAAAGAAATTGGAGATCTCAGAACAGCCAAAGATTATGGCTGAAATTAATCGTTCTCTTCCAGCAGATTTGCAAATTAAGGCTGAGGTGGTATCAGAGACAAAAATCAACAAAGATATTGT
Source organism: Botrytis fragariae (assembly GCF_013461495.1). Classification (NCBI taxonomy): domain Eukaryota; kingdom Fungi; phylum Ascomycota; class Leotiomycetes; order Helotiales; family Sclerotiniaceae; genus Botrytis; species Botrytis fragariae. The sequence goes on from NW_023500986.1 coordinate 1,153,444, forward strand.
TAGCCTCGATCCCAAGGCTGAGCCGTCAAGCCAAACACAACGACCAATGCCACAATTTCTCCGATTTCCTGGACTCCCAGATGCAAATTCGGATAAAGGGTCTGTTTTGAATGACTTTTTTAAATTTGAAAATGCCACGGAAACTTTCAAGACTATTACTCCGAACGCAGAGCTCTCTAACACAGCGAAGGATAGAGATGCCATGGAACTTGAGCTTGAGCGCGATATACAAATCGAACTTCAAAATTCCTTCCATGCTGAGCAATTGCGAACAGCTCTCGAAGATTTGATTGTCCTTCGAGCTGAAGATGGTGAATCATCTGATCAAGATTTATCAGATGACGATAGCGATGAATATTCTTCCGGAGATGAATCTGATGAAGAGCAATGTGAAGTTCCTCAGAAGATCCCTGAGCCAACTGTCTTGCACAAGGGATATAATGGTGTTTTACAAGAGGAACCCTTCTATGCTAGGGATCGGGGTTATGAGAGTAGTATGTCAGATGCCGATGAAGACGAGGAGGAATATTACCCACCATATTACCTTGATCTCGCCTATAAGCTCGCTCACCCGTGTTGGGAAAACTCTATCTTCAATATACCAATCACCCGCAAACCTGTCTCTAGTGAACCAGCCGTTCCCAAATCTGTCCTTGATGAATTAGAGGCCGAAATGGAACGTTGTCTTGAAGCTCAAATGGCTGAGGACGCAGCTGCTGAAGAAGAGTTCTCACCACCGGTCATTCCTCGCTCTGCCTTCGATAATTTCGAAGCAGAAGATGATTTTTCCTCTGCTGAGAGACATCAACAGGATTACTCGGAGAAAATCGCACCAGCCCCCATTGGGTCTTCAGTACTTTCTCTAAAGAGTTCCACCGATTTTGAGGGTGATTTCCATGGGGCGTCCTTCGAATCCAATGAGGCTTCAGGTCAGGGGTCTAGACTAACAGAGGAGGACCCATTCTCCCTGCTAGACACATCGTTCAATTTTTCAAACGAGACGCAGATGCCAGTAGAACAATACTTGTCCTCTGAATATGACGATTCTGATTCTACCAAGGAATCCAGCGATATACCAAAAGAGGAAACCCCTCGGTCCGAATCACCCGAGGTAAGCACTGGGCCATATGTTAGTCTAGAAGGTTGCGTTGGTTTGCCTCCACTTGAAGATTTTCCTGTCGATTCTGAAGACTCCGATGACTGCGATGACTGCGATGAGTCTAGCGACTCCGATGTTGAGGAGTCAGAGATGTCAGAAAGTGATGAATCCGAGATCATCACCATGGATGACACCATACCAGAAGAGTCCGATGAAGATGGTGATCTCGAAAAGTTAGACGAAGATGAAAACGCAGAGCTTTACCGAAAGCACAGGGTCCCAGCAGACCTCGCAAATGTCGATATCACAATGGAGCCAACAGAATTGCAATTGCTGAAGGCCAAGACATCATGGGAATTGTTCAACCTTCAAAAATGGGAGCAGGAGAATGAAGTCGAAGTTTATGCAACATTTGACCGCGAGCTTCTCCTTCGCAACTTGAACGTCTCCAAGAAACGCATCGCCAAGTACATGAAGGTGGTGAAAAAATACGAGAATCGCACTGTCCCAAAAGCTGAGGCTGTGATGGAGGACGACAGCAGTGATGATTCGGATGACGAAGATTGTTGTCATCCCACCAATCTTAATATACCTCAAAGTCTTGAGTTCATCGACGTCCCAGACAGGTCCCCTGTCGTCGATCTTGATATTGAGGTTGACAGCAATGCCCATCCTTTCGGACCCATCGATTGGTAATGGTTGGCAGAGACTTCACCTCTACCTCTTTCTTCGGGAAATGAAGGTGGCCAGATTGCAAAAAAAAGGAGATGCAGCTGACCATCCTCCTGCTTCATGATAACTATTTATCATCTTGAGAGAAAAATTGCATCACGATTACTGCCGCATCAAAAACTGCAAACGAAACCCCCCCCTAAAAAGCCAAAAAAATCAAAAAACCCAACAAAAAGCAACCCTCCCAAAGACAAGAAACAATCTCACTGAAAAAAAAACATTTAATTTACATTGTTCGGCCCGGTATCTACGTCCCCAAAATGATTGATCATCTGGGCCAGGCAAAATTCAAAATCACTATGCAGCGCCGCTTCCTCTCCATAGAAGTTTTTCCTGCATATGTTTAAAAAATCATTCTCTCCTTGATTCCCGGATTCTTATCGACATCGTATCAGCGACGATTTTGAAGATATATTTGGGCATATCGTCTAAACCAATATACTTTAGGGGGTAGTGGAATATCACATACAATCAAAAATACTTAGTTTCGGATTATATGAATCAATTCATTAGCTCGACCCTGTGGTACTGTGGGTGGGGCTTTTGGATGTGTGTTCTGTTCATTACTGCATTACCATTATCTCCAGGGTTCTCAGAACTTTTGGGGTACGATACCTTTTACGAATCTTTATTCCTTCGATTATGGCGATTCTGCCATTTATATTTTACCATCACGACTAACGATATACCACGATTCCGTCGGAGGACTTATCCTTGACTCCGCATCCATTTGATTCTAGCAATAGTAAAGTGCCATTTGCGGGTTACGGTTCTCCGGTTTACGATACGTGCGTTCTGGTGGATAGAACATCTTTGTATTTTGGGGTTGATCTTGAGATTGAGATTGAGATTGGGATAGAATTCAAATGTGTGTTTTGAAATGAGGGGCTTGGTTGATTCAATAGTCTAAGATTTGGTTGAAAGAAGAAAGGAAGGAAAATGTCAAGGCGATGGATATGAAGAGACAATAATATGCGAAAAGTGCTGGTGGGGGGATTTTGTATGGTACTCTTATCTTCGGGATCTTGTTTGGCGGCAAGGTTTCGAGGTTCGGGGCCAGAATCTTAGTGGTGTATTGAGACAGGAATGACAGAAGGACTTGCGGGGGCAGGGAGGCAATTTCATTACACGAGCAAGCAGGGGAGCAGTCGGAAAGCTCAACGAGATTCCAAGAGAGCCAAGAAGCCTTAGGTCTGGCCAACCCAAGGTGGATTCGGCTCTTAAGGATGAAGTCGATTGAGTTTGAGCATTGCGCAAACAAGATAAGCGGGAAGTTTTAGATAGATTCCCAGTCGATCTCCAAGGGGAGTCATATTATGGAGGAAATTGTTGAGAAGGGGGGCGGTTTGGGACATAGAAGATGTTGATGTGGAATATTCCTCTGAAAAAGAGTGGTTTATATGCAGCAAAAAGTGATATTAAAGACTCTTTATTCTAGGTCTCATAAATGGATGATTTTAAATTCTTTCTCACCCCTCGCAATTGAAACCGTGAGAATTTTTGATGTTATTTTTACTCTAAAATATAGATCCTTGAAACCCTACCCAGAATCTGACCCATGTTTACCCATTCCAATCCCTCCGTTCTCCTTTTAAATTTGTATTGACCCGCAATATTTGAATACATCTGGTTTGTGGTGATCCTCCAGTCTCTTCCTGCAATCTTCATCCCTAAGGTCTGTCCAGTCTTGATCAGCTTAAACGATATGACTGTTCTTTTGTCGCTACACCAGTGACTTCATCTACCCTCTCTATCAACATGAGGTTTTCATTGGATTCTGAAGTAGGAAGTCCCTCCGGTACAGGCTTCTTCCAATCTCTCTTCAACTCAATCATAATTTCCTTCCAATTTCCAATCTCCTCATCTGTTCTTATCCTTCTCCTGAATCCATAGCCTCTGATTTCTACTAGCCAGACCATCATCCAATACTGATTGAATATCAATGCGAATATGGCGGCTATCCATGAGCTCCCTAGGAACGCACCCCCAACAGAAGCTTCGATACCTAGAGCAGGCCCTACTAACGAGACCATCTGGTTCACCATGCTGGTAACGGCTGTTAGATTCAGCGTAACAGTCATTGTGAAATTAGATGCGAGGAAGGAAAAGAAGAGAGCGCAGTAGACGATGCGAGCTGTGGGTTTGAACATATAGATTGCTGATAGGAAAATTGTAGCGCCCGATCCGATTAACGCTAGCCCATAAAGAACGAGGATGGCAATGGTGCCAATGTTCAGCATTCCGGCAGTAAATGGCATTGCGGTGGTAGCAAGACCAAGTAGTGGAACAGTAAGAGTAGTATTGACGATACGGAAGGTAGATGGAGTAGATGAGGTGAGTTGTGTCAAGCCTTTTCAATAGATTAGCTCAGTGTGTCAATCTCGCGTGTGGGATTGAGTCGTTGAATTTTTACTTACCTTTCAAAGCTTGAGAATAATTCGAACAGCCATCAACGACCCATTTGTCCCCTGTTGTAATAGTTCCTCGGCATATTTTCATTACATGTAAACTGTAGAAATCTGCAACTCCAACAGTATCTGTGATATTCGAGACCAAAACTTTCTCGGCTTCGTTGAGACCATCGTTATCGCCAGCTTCAATCTTCTTCGCGATGTTCTTGACTTCTTTGATAACATTACCGAATAATGCTGTGGCGAAATCGGATGCTGCATCTCTCTTTTCTATCGAATCTGACGATAAAGCGCGGGTGTCCAGAGCAGATATATCGATTATGCTTGTGGTATTTGCTGTAGTAGAATTGACTGCTGCAAATTCTACCAAACTTTGACCGAGATTGGCTGTTTTTAACTATTCAACATCAGAGGAGTTTCTATGAATTTATTGGGAACGACTTGCCCTCAAAAAATAATAACCTTCTAAAGCCCCATTATTTGAACCCGAAAATATTGTGATGAGGCCCAACGCGAATGATATTGTAGACAGAATCAATGATAGGAGCGCATGCCAGCGAATTGGTCTGCCTTGGTTAACCTTCATTTTCCTTTATTTAGTGATTTCAGCTATTGAAATAAGATAGAGCATGTGAGTAGATAAATCGAAATCAGCATTCTCCTCTGAGAATATATGAAGACTCGAGAAAATCCCAAACGTACCCTGTATGCAAGGATTAAAAGTCGAAACCCCCGATATAGCTTCCAGAGATGCAGCAAAACCTTAAACGAGGTTGTGATAGCCGCATACTTCACCGCAAGCATGGCTATGCTAGACCAATTCCTACTCAAACACACATTATTATGGTGATTTTCACGAAGAAAGCCTCGGATGGGAATAGAGTTTGGAATCTTCTATGCAAGCTTCTTCGTGTGGGGGTAAATTTCGTGCCTGATGCGGAATGCCTGAAGCGAATACCGATACGACAGGACCTAAAGCCCATAGACGCCCTCTAGCGGTAAAAATCTGGATCTTCACAGGGGTAAACATACATTCATAGGGCTGTGTTGTAGGGGCATAAGTGCCGATAAAGTCCGTGTCACTGTTCGGATGTTTTTCAAAGAAGACAATGTCCGAGAACCTTCAGAAAAGCTTAATAGTAAAGCTTGTCTCACATATTACCCTTGCCGCACGATGAGTTTTATCTTCCTTCCCCGTAGATCGTCCTTTCCCGGTGTGAATTGATGCGAATTATTGTGTAATCATATAACCCTGAGATAATTTTGCGTAGTCAAAAAACTATAACTTTTTACAGTGTACCAAATCCGGAAAAACTTCTGCTACCTTTACATTCAATAAATACTCTCTATCCCTCTTAAGTCAAAGCCTGGTTTGTCGTACAATAGCCAAAATTATCAGTTTAGTAATTGTTTTCCTAATATGGAGGAGATGGTGTCGCTTTCCCATTAGCACTCTGCACAGAAAATGTTGTGATGTGAACCAAAGATTTTGGTCCTCTACTGATGGGTGGTGCCGCGAATAGATAATTACACTTCACTATGATAGAAGAGTTGACGCCAGTGGCGAGATAATCGGGATACTAGCAAATGACTGGTGCAATGATATAGTCAATCCCACTAGTAGGCCACTGTTTATGCAGCAGATAGAATGATAGAGGAACAAGTAGACTGAATAATAGTGTGAGGACAATCCACTCTTATTCATAGCCAACACCGAACAGATATTTCGAGAGTGCGCCAAATGCGACAGCCTTGGAGTAAAATGTCATGGTCTTGTAATAATTTTAGGAAAGGGAAAGACTTATATTGGAGTTGAACGACGTTTGAGTTGGCTAGACCAGACATGAGTACCTTGAGTTGAGAGCAGCATCTCACATTGATTGGTCATTGTAACACTCATCAAGATGTAATTGATGAAAGCGCCAAGAATGGTGCCTATAATTTGGAAGTACACTTGATTTACCATACTGCTCCAACTTTAAGTTTTGGATAAGAAGAATTGCTTGGCTCTCAGAACTGGCTCCGAAAAGTAGGAAGTACCTGTTGGCAACGAATTTGCCTATATGAAGATAGCCACCAATCTAATGACTTGAATTACACTGGCGATGGGCAGTTCGAATCAAATCAATTCGGCCATAGCCCCTAAGGACAGTGTGCAAAAGAAAGACAAAGCGCAGACAATGCAAAAAACCCACCGGGGCAAGGTTGATTGGAAGATGTAGATGCGGGAGAGCCTAACAGCTACCGATATAAGCCCAGTTAATATATACTACCAAGAAGGCACCCCCTTGTACAAAAGCATCTGCTGGCAATGAGGATCTAATTCCACTTTCTCGGAGATCACAATATATTAGCCTTTTCGTTGGACGCTTGCCCATTGCAGCAGACGAAATACATCTTTTGTCGCTTTGAAGTTGAAGAAAAGCACATGGATAATAGTCACAGTAACGCTTAGGTTTGTGGTAAGAAGATACTCGTGTGGTCAGAAAGTATGCAACTTCGACGCTAGATGCACATACCGTAGGATGGTAAACTATAAGAGGACTGATCTAGTTTTCATAGCGCCGGAGTTGCATGCTTTCTGACCGCATGAGTAAGCAACATTTGTAGTCGAGAAGAATGAAGTCTTTTCAATTACACTACCGACTTTCGTTTCTTTTGCTAGCCCTACCTAGATATATTATGATATCTATCATGATCTTTTACACATATTTACATCTTTTGGGGTCATTTCGAATTATCAAAATCTTCCATCAAAACTTTGTACATAGATTTGAAACATGGCAATGTTAAAGTGCAAGTGGCTTCCTTGACTCAATTCTCGGTACACCACCGACCACCACAGACACTAATAAGTCAGTGTTCGTATTGCTAATCCTTCCATTCCATAGTTTGTTTAAAGCTCTGCGAATTGGTCGAGCTCATTATCACTATTACTTTCACCACTCCCATCGTTATACTTAGTCTTCAAACTTTTCCAATCGTATATCAGAGCGCCCACGATCGATATTGCTAACAGAAGTCCAACGCATGAAGCTTCTTTGATTGCAACACTATACACTGCCCGCAATTCTGCTGATTCCTGAGAAGATGAATCGCCAGGAAGAGCCGTCATTCCGCCGCCTAGAGCCGAGTGAGGGTCAGCATGAGTGTAGTGCCTGCTTATGTTCCGGCAGATCCAAGGCCTGCCAACGCCTGCTCAAGAATGAAAACATGAGAAGTCAGCGAAGTAGCACATACAATACTTCCAATCTCGAATATTAGCAGTGATGCTAGAAAGACAAGTTTACTAGAGAAGAGTGTGTAGATCTTGCCGAAAAACGGCTGGAATGCGCAGGACGTCAATGGATAAATTCTATTCGGTCTCTGTTAATGTCCAATCATCGTTTTAAAGAAAATTGGTTATGAAGGTACCTACGCTGCATACCAACCCGCATCGTCAATGCTGTGGAAATCTTGGGTGATTCGAACGACAGTGGTCGAAGTTAGTGTGTTGTCTAATGCTATGCAAAAAGTTGCTAAGCACAGTACGATTGAGATCAAGACCACAATGGAGAATTTGGTATACATTTCCGCATCTCTCTATTGTTGGTTTTCCTCGCGTCTCGTCGGCTCGCTGATATCGGCCACAGCGATTTCATTTTCCAAAGAAGGGCTCGGAGAAATTCCCTCGAAAACCTGTCGTACACTTGAGCGAGAGGTTCGAGAAGTAAGTACAGAAAGATGATATCGGAAATGACTTTCTAAATAAGAAGAAAATGTCAATGGTAATTCCGATCTTCTAGAGTATATCGTAATCACGTCGTCGCCTTGTTTCTCGTCGTATCCTTTGTTTGGCGTTTTTAAGAGCTACCATCCTTGGCTTTGTTGGAACCCAAATCTTCCTCCACTCGTCACAGCTGACAAGTAAAGGTGGCAGGTCAACAGTTGGACATGTCGGATTGATGGATTTCACTATAAGAAATCGATAAGAATCATCCAATAGAATTCAAACGATTTATCGACTCTTACTTTCTTAGGCAATCCCACTTTCAGGGGTCATCTAGCCGAGTTTAGGCTCTAAGCCACCTCCAGCCTAGCTTTATCGTCAAATCAGAAATGTGGGAAACAGCATTGCTGAATCAATAGCATCTCTGGGATTTATCATGCCAAAAACACGATTTAATGGACGAACTGGGAAATCGGATAATGCCCGAGTTCAAGGACCCTTCGGAGCAATTCCAAGGAGAGAATGGCATGGTACGGGCAGAATTGAACTTATTTAAGTCAGGAGGTTAACCAGCGAAAAATATGGAAGGATTCGACCCACGGAAAACATAAGCCACCGTGCCTCCCGATAGGCTATAAAATTCTATTCATCGTACCACATACTCAATCTCTGGCTTGAGATTCAAACCCCGTAGTCATTTTCGGCATGTTCCCCGCCACGGGTATTGTTTTATTTGCGCTGAAAGATCACGAGTTATCGCTTTTGGAAAGCATTGTACTACACTCCAGGAATATATAAATCGCAATGTTGCCCAAATGATTCATTTGCAGGATTCAAAGCTCAAGAAATGCCTCCTTTGTCATCAATCATTTTTGCGACCCAGGGCTGTTTCAATTTCTTGAATGGAGCCGCCCCTCTTTTATCTTCTACAGTCGCAAGGAAAAATGCCGAAATGTTGCTGACGGACTCGAAACACGCTATTCATGTTTTAGCTCTATCATGTCTGTCAATAGGGTAAGAACACTAAAATTTCTTCATCTGATCTTGAAGATCGGAATTCCTCTGCTATGCTGATCATGGCAATGCACAATAGCTCGCTCTACATCGTCGCTGCAAAGAGAGGAGACAAGCTTGCCATGTGGTTGTCAGTTGTTGGACGCACGATTGCTGTTGGGATCTTTTGGGTTGACGCTGGACCGTGGAGAAAAGTCGCGGTCTTTGAGGGTTTGTGTGCAGGTCTGCTGGCTGGGAGCTTGATTTGGGAGTCTCGAGGTGAAGAGCTTAAGAAGAGAAATCAAGAGTAAAGGAGTTCGACATCTCACGAGAACCAACCCAATATCCAATGAGCAAGAAAAAGTCATTACTTTATAGCTACAAGTCCCACAAACCCAAGTCACCGACCTTATACTTTACAGGGTATCATCTTGAGTTTACAGGAGAGATAATTTTAACCTTCCATGTTGATTATGCTATTCTGCAACTTAATCTTAGCTTCTTCAGTATTTATCCCTCCGAATTTGCCTTTTAGAAACTCGCTATTCAATCCTCGCAATCTCCTGAAGGTAGTTTTTGAAGCCCTTGAAGCAATTTCCAATCCATCTTGAAATGATAGCCTGAAGAGTTATCTCAAAATGTGTAGCACATTTGAAGCAAATTCGAAGCGAATTGTAAACCATGGGTTTGTTTTCGTGACAGAAAACTCAGTATTGCGTGCCCATCCATGCCAAAATACGGCAGAATCTCGAGAAAAGTTGATCTGCTCTTTGGTCGCTTCGAAAGAAAGAAATGTCTCATGTATCATGGTAATCACGATCCCCCGTAAGTTCTCTGAGTACTTGAAGGCGAGAATCGTATGCTTTTTTCTGGACTTGGTTAGCTACAACAGCGAGATTATCCGAAGCTTAGCTTACGATTCCACTGATCTTCTCTCTGTCCTCTTCAGTTGAATTCGAATCGAGACATGCTTCTAACAGTCTAGATGTTTCAAGGTATGCCTCTTTGGCGGCTGCATAGTCTTGATTGGTGTCATGCTCAACTGCTCTATTAGAGCATTCAATAACACAATTCATTCGTTCCTTCCTCAGTGTATTTATATCAATCGTCGTATTCGCACTCTCAGCTTGTGGTTTGTATAAACACTCTTCTTCTGAACGCCCCATGCTAACACAACTACCGCAAGGCTTTTTGCCGTCACACTAGATAGATTAGTCTGTTGTAACACAATTTTAATGTTATGAAATACTTACTTTTGTCAAACTCTTGCCACATCTCTCACACGTAGGCAACACAGATTCAGCGCTGTTTTCCGGCCACAAATGAGCCAAATTTCTATTTTTTGCATCATCCGCATTGACTTCAGGGTGGTCGGTGTGTGTTTTTATCTGCGCGTCATTTCCGAATTCATCTTCTGTTGAATCAAGGCCGTCATGATATGAGGGTGATGACTTTGAGTATGCGGTGTGAAGCTCTTCTTTCGATAGCTCTAATTCACCATTTTTTCTAGTAGCATATGTAATATCTTCGGGGCGGATCGGGTCAGAAAATCTTACATTGTACTTAGCCTCGAACTCTGGCTCTAGCTCACGATCTAAAGAATAATCAATATCTCTGAAAGTTAACATGCATTGAGCATCACTTACACACTCCCTGCTTAATACGGTTCTGTAGTCTCGCGCTTTCTGCAAGATCTGATACTTGTGTCCAACCTGGATCTCGGCCACTGGGCGCAGTATCGTCAAGTTCGACTTCGATACTATTTGTGGGAACTTCTAGCTCTCTTGGAGCCACGCCACTGTCAACAGGGAGCCCGGGAGACCAGGTGTCAATAAGGCCGCCATTGCCAATTTCTGTTGATTTTACGACGGAAGCCGATGATTCTTCGTAATGTTCTTCTTCACTCAGGCTATTGTCCTCCATTGCATCTTCATTCATAGGCAATGCAAACAAAGCTAATTGCTCCATATGTCGCCCTAAGTGTCTTCTGAACTGCCTACTAGTCCCATGAGATTGAGATGGTTGTCCCTTATCAGGAAATAATCGTTTATAATCATACTCTTTGTCTTCAATATTCGTTTCCCATTGATCGCAAAGTCGGCACGCCGTGGCAGATACTTTATCCACTGGTTCTTCGCTTTGCAGCAGCAATGCTTTGAGTTGAGACCCTTTGAGCTCAACCTGATGACACGAATTTAAATGAACTTCATATGCTGATGAGGATGAGAATGGGGCGTGTTGACATTGTTGGCAAGCCCATTCCCTTCGGTGATTTTGAAGTTCGTGCGCAAACCATTCATTGCGGCTACTGAACATTCTCTGATCACAACCTTTGAAAGTACATACGTAAGGTTTCAGATCTCTAAAAACGTGTCTTCTGTATTACTGTTAGGGTTTAAATTTTTTTGGAAGATAATCGGAAATCGAGATGCTTACTTCCACGCAGAGCGGTTCTTGACCACCTGTTCTGTCAAACAGTATGGGCATTGAAAGGGGCTACCAAACTGGAACGGCACGTCTTCAAATCCCATTTTTGGATGAGATGGTACATTTAATACTCCTGTAGACTCCCCCATAGTTGTAGCCTCATAAGAAGTCTGCGAGCCGAAAGAGCCACCTAAATCCGATCCATGTGTCTGGACTGCCGTAGTGTTCTCAACAAAAGTTGTTGCTTTGGTTAAAGCAATTGTTTTGTCTTCTTCTTCATTGATCATAACATCGTCCCAGTCTCTCGTAAGTTTCCCATGATGATCATTACGATATTTCAAGTATTGGCGTCGCCGTGTAATGGCCTTTCCAAGTCGCACAATCAGCCAATCAGCACTGTTCTTTGCAGAACCGTGCTTTTCTCTCACGTGCCCAATATCATAACTGGCATCAAATCCATATCTCGTAGCAGCTTTGAGGTAGTCATCCCGATCTGGGGAGTTTCGAATAACCATAGAAAGCTTGAGAAGATTCGTATTTGCATCTCTCATGGCTTTAAACAGCTCCTGTAGCTCTGAAGTCTGTTCTGGCTTCGAGTCTGGTTCCTCATTGTCGGAGTCACTATGTTCCTCAGCAGGCCATGACTCATTCGGTTCCTTGCCAGTGATAATCAAAGCAGCTGGGTTTAGTCAGCTAGATTCATAGGGTCCATGGTTCTCCTTACCCTCGTACAACGACACTTGAAGATTAGCTAGGATTTTCAGAACTCTTTGTTGTATCTCTGTAGCTTCTCTTAGGCGAAACTCGAGCGAGCTTCGAATCATAACGTTTTGGAACGCTGCAATATTGTTACCCCAAGCTTTATAGTGTGCAAATGTTTCCCGTATCGTAAAAAGCGACGAATCGCGATCAAATTGCTGGTTGAGGGCCTCGGAAGGACTGATTTCCTTAAGTATCTGGATACTATGCTCAAAACGTTTCCTACAGTCCACAGCACGGAAATGAATTCCTTCCGATTGACCAAGTGCTGGGGCTTCAATCACAGCCCCCATTTTGACACTGTCATCACTGGAGGGACGTCCTGCCGTAGCCTGTGCGTAGGAAGTCAACGTCTCCATGTGCTGTTGTTTATGATGGCAAACTCTACTCAATTTGCAAAATCTCTGACCTCACCATCGTTGTAGGTTTCTGGAAGGCTCTCAAGATTATAAAAATCCCAGTAATCACGCAGCCTTGGAATGAAATCTTGAGGTTACCCCACCGTGGACAAGGATATTGACATGGGGTAGAAGCTGACGTCCCCATTCTTCATTTTTTGCGCCAACGTTATCAGACAAATTCTTTACAATGATCGTGAGTCTGGGGACATACTCTCAATATCTGGCTACATTCAATTGCCTGCTTTCATTCGGTTGCTCATAGCCAATTGTCAGTATGTCCGGAATTGAGATTGCAGGATTGGTTCTCGGTGGCTTCCCTCTCTTAGTTTCTGCTGCTGAGCACTACAAAGAAGGCTGGGAGCCTTTGGTGAGATGGAAAAGATTTCGCACAGAGTTCCTACGCTTCATTGATGCTATCGATATTGAGAAACAACTGTTTGATCAGATGCTGGAGCGATTTCTTATTTCGGCCGAGGTTTCCCAGGATGAGCTACACCATTTCCTTACGGACCCGAATTATCACGGATGGCACCAAAAAGATCTAGCTATGACCCTGAAGTCGCGTCTAGGCCATTCCTATGAAGCATTTGTTGGTTCGATTAGGACCATGAACGAACTCATGGCAGAATTGGAAAGCATGTTGTCACTGAAAGATGGAAAGGTGAGAAAAGAAAACTATTCCTTGTCCAGAACACGCGACACACCAGATTCACAGAATAGATGTGAGCTATCAATTCTCGATGAATGTCCAATCATTGAGCAGAATTTCATGTTCGAAAAGTTCTTTATTTTTCGTATGGAAGTTATCAAATGTCTGAATCAAATGCAACACTCGAGAAGGATTCAACAATTCTAACGATTTGAATACTTCAATCGGATTCGGCGAACTGAAAGCTTGTCATTACCAAGCTTCAATTCAGATAATTGAAACTCCTTCTTACAGGAATGTATACTAATATAGCTACAGTTTGACTGGGCAGACGAGGGAGCCAGTAGCTGGGACTATCAACTGAAGAGGATTCGCCATAGCTTTAGTAAAAGAGGCACGATAACTGTTGAGGCCCTTGAAAAGCATAATCGGAAACTTCGGGAGCTGCTGGATTCTAATGATAAATTAGACAGTATGAAGTCCGTCAAGAGAGATACGGCCTTGGCAAATATATTTGGATGTATAAGAAGGCACGCGCAAAGTCTACACACGGCTCTCAAAGACGGTTGGAATTGTGATTGTCGAGAGCCTCACAGAGTCTCTCTTCGATTGCAGCAACGTACCACGGGAGACTGGTCGTCGTTATTTAACCTATTATTCGAATATCCGGAAGATATCGAAAGGTCTGCACGAAAATCTTATGAGCGGCGGGAGCTTGTTGTCAGTGCAAAGCCAGCCAGTACACAAATTGATAGCTGTGTTGACCATCTTCTACACCCTTCTGCAGCGGTTGTTGGACGGGAGAGACTGCGGCGAAATTTCGAGTCAAACCCAACCCCAGAGGTAAACATTACTACGAAGTCAATACTTATTCCCACATCTCCTTCGTCTTCTACAATATCTCAATCTAGCTCTCAGGGATCGCTCTCGATTCATCACTCAGCAGCACTCACATCCGTTTCAACGAACGTGATCATAGAAGAAAACCATACAAAGTAAGTTATCGCTGGGATCTTCTTTCTCTGAATTCCAAAAATAGCGCATGCGTTTTCATGACAGTACGCTCAGTTGCTTTTGGACAGAGATTCTCTTTGAAACTCTCAACCTATTTGGATTTCCTACATGATTTCGATCCTCAGATTAATTCAATCTCTGAGATGGCTTGATTATCTCGGGAGGACTCACTCGAAGACCTCATAATGGACATATATAATCTTTTCGTTTTTAGGTTCAATACGTTTGATTAAACATTCGACCTGAGAACGCCCTTACTAATACTGGCTTTAGGAAATGGTTATCTGGACTCAAGTCAAAAGCGAAAAAGTCCGTCAGAATTCATATACCCCCCGAGATTTTGAACCCCACGCCACTTGCGCCAGCAATAGACCTTTGTATGCGAACTAGCTCAATCGTCTCGCCTTCGATCCCACAAAGTCTCACAACGCCAAAAGACATCAAGATAAACGACCTATGCAAAGTTATTCACGATTCTCGAGGTACATCCAACTGTCACTTGGGGTATCTGTCCGACGAGCATCAGAATTCCCACGTATTCCGCATTCCTGAAGATAACCCCGTAGCTCGAGGTCTCTATGAACAGAAATTCATCAGCCTTGAAACTATTCTCTCAAAGCCCGATAAATTTTCTCCCCTCAACCGCTATGAAAGATACAAAGTTGCATACATACTGGCCTCCTCATTACTACAGCTTCAGAACGCTCCTTGGCTTACTAACAGCCTGCAAAAGCGCTACATCCTCTTTCCATGCGATTGGAATAATCACAAAGTTCTAATCGACCAACCGCATCTCACTCACTCCTTTCTCTCCACAAAGTCCCAAACTATACCATCAGGACAACTTCCAAACTTCAGCAGTTCCACCACCACCGTCAAGAAATCACTCAACGATCTCGGCATTGTATTACTCGAACTATGTTTCGGGGAACGCATCGAGGAGCAATCGATCCGGCAAGCTTTTCTCGTCGATGGAAAAGAGCATGCAAGCACAAACTATCTCACTGCTCTAGAGTGGGCCGACGCGGTATGTGAGCAAGAGCCAGCATTGGAACATGTTATAAAATGTTGTATGTTTTGTATCTTTGAAGAAAAAGCGAATTGGGATAATTTGAGGTTTACACAAGCGGTGTATGCAAGTGTTGTTGAGCCGTTGGAGAAAATAGTCAAAAGCTGGCCGAATGCATTCTGAGCTACAACTGAACATGTCCGAACATACAGGCGCCGTCAAGCAAAACCATCATCTTTGAATAATTCTTTTTTAGAATCTTGATAAATTTACTTTTGAATATATCTTCATATAGCTCTGAAGAAGAGAATTCCAAATGTAATAATTTTTTCTCCCTCGAAGAGTATTTTGAAAATAAAGAATAAAAAATCCTAGAAATCGAGTTGTTGTAAATATCATCAAAGATGATTTTTGGTACATCCAATCATTTTTTATCCCAGTAATAAGCTCGTTTCATATTGATTCTAATCTTTTTGATATATATTAGATGATATAACATTAAGTATCTTAATTTTATATAATATCAAAAGATTGAGTGAAAGCTTTTCAACAGAGATATCGTCCTTTTTCTCGTATAAATTCGATTACAGAGCGATTACTATCTATATACAACATTCTATTTTATATTCACAATCTTCGAACTCAAAGATATATATAAAAAATATACTCAAACGTAAGCCTATCAAAATTCTAAAGAAATTGATGGTTTTGCTTGACAGTACATCTGTAGCAACCTTATGAAAAAGCTCTCGTTCTTTTATTAAACTTAACTCCATATATACCTTTAGATAGCTGTAGATTTCGAAACAACGACATGCGAGATATCTACATACACCATATTTCACCCCACTCTCATACACAAATTGCGTGTGTGGTGTATTCTTTCGCACAGTCGGACGGGGAAATCAGGTAGTTTAGCATTCCTACTTTGAACGAAGAGGTCAGAGGCAATGAATACAACCTTTATCCGCACACATGGTTTATATGTACATATCTTCACAATCGTCCAAATTTAAATGAAGGGGTTGTAGATAAAACAACTTACTTTCTATATTTCTGAATGAAGCATTTCGGAAATCAAATAAAGGAACAGAATTTATAGAGAAATTATTGGAGTAATTATCCATTAGTCTGTAAATTGTTTATATAGATCTGAGGACTGTCCTGGACGATCAGAGAATTTATAATCTTAATTGCTTTCAAACTTGGGACCATGAATTTTCTCAAGATGTCAAGTAGACCTTGAACAGTTTAAAAAGTTGAAACGTCGACACTCTCTGAATTCGTGTCAAGTCCTTCGATTAGAGCTTCATATGACCAACTTTCATACTAGGAGGCAAATCCTCCATTTTAGTCCCCCAATCGCTCTCTGTATCTCCTAAGAACAATTCCAACGTCTGTCCCTCCGTGAAGAATTCATGTCCACTATATTCACGCGAAATTAGCACATCACACTCTCAGTCTTACATCGTTAGGGGATAACTCACATCCAACTCTTATTCCACACCACTCCATCCACCTTCGCACTCTGTACAAAAACATTCCTCACACCTCCATCCCATCCAACGTTCTTGATCGTACTCTTTTTCCCATTCTCATTTGTAAAACTCAGAGACTCGAAAAAGGGCGGGATGATTAGATAGACATTTTGTCCAGGGTTGGGGAACAGTCCCATCATTGAAAATGCAGCAAAGGAGGCCATAGCGCCGGTATCATCGTTGCCAGGTAATCCAGTGGTTGACGTATTAAAATAGGCGGGTATGTACATATGGGCACGGGATGCTGAGAGGGCAGGACGACCAGCGTACTAGCGAGGGGTTAGCGAGGTATGTAACGGGTAGAGGGGGAGACGAACGTGGTAAAGAAACACTGTCAAGAACGAAGGTTCATTTCCGATGTCTGTTAGACCGCTTGTATGCAAATAATCGAGACGAGCGATAAAGTTCTCTGGCCCACCAACCCGATCGATTAGAGTCGCAATATCATGTGGCACAAAACTTTTCAATTGTCAGTAAAAGATACCACACCAAGAGAGAAAATACCTACAATTGATACTCCCAAATACTATCCTCAAAAGTCTCCTGTGGATTACTTGTTAAACTGCAAAAGGAATCCAACGGACTACAAAGTATCGGATCCTGATACCCCCATGTCCCGTTCAAATATTTCGGCTGGAAGAATCCTGTAAATCCTGTATCCACACCATTAATAGACGAAATTTGATCTTCTTTCCACAAATTCTGCCAATTTGTCGCGCGATACAAATATTTTGTATATTCGGTTTTCCCTAAACCTTTCCCGAGAGTCGAGATACAGAAATCGTTATACGAATACTCCAAGGTCCTAGAAATACTTCTAGAGTTCGTACCAAAACCTGAATAGTCATAATCGAGGTAGGGTATATAGTTCAGAGCTTTCCATGACATGAGACCACCACGGCCCTCGTTGGACCATTCTAGTGGTTCGTTTTCTGCATCGTTTACCACAGCTTCGTATGCTAGTTGCCAGTCTATACCCGTGAGATTCTTCACATATGCATCGGATATGACATTATCGGCGTTTGAACCACCTTGAGTAAACCCTTTACAGAGACTCATACGACAATCTGGAAGCCAGCCAAGGTTCTGGTAAGTGTCGAGAAGACTACGGATCATTTCTGATAGGGCAGATGGATCGACGATAGTGAGAAATGGGAGCTGAGATCTGAATGCATCCCATATACTGTGAAAACATTAGTACTTCTTAATTCAACCTAATTAACCTGACCTCTTACCAGTAGAAAGAATCAAAGTATGGTTCGCTACTTTCCCATAAGGGATTCTCCCCCGTATAGTTTTGCGGGGACATCATAGTCCTATAAATTGCACTATAGAAGTTGGTCAATAGTGAAGTGTCACTACCATTGCCAGGATCTATGGTCACAACACTCAGTTTCTTCTTCCATGCGTTTTCGGCTGTCTTCTTCAGCCTAGCAAAGTCCCAATCAGGAATTTCATTTTCTGCATTCTGACAAGCTTTATCCGAGCTGATGAGACTAACGCCCACTCTAGCGCTAATAGTTCTATCAGTTGGTGGTTTAAAGCGAACAAATCCTCCCGCTTGAATGTAGAAGAGATTTATACCTCTCGTGACGAATAATTCCTTTGGTTGTGTTCCTGCTCTATTGTTGACCCAAATTCCTGTGTCCAGGATACTTGACCCGGAAAAGTCAACGCAAACATATGACATGTATGAACCGCCACCGAAACTTGGAATGAAAGTCCCATTTGCTTTTATACGTCCGTCGTCAGCCACGCTTATGGTTGCGTTCTGTCTACTGGCACTCAAATCTGTCAGATCCATAAGAATGAGCGGGCTTAAAGCCGTCCCATTCGAAGACTTCTCTACAGGATAATTGAAGTGATAAAGAGCAGCATGCTCTGAAACTGTCATTTCTGCATGAATGCCGTTGGTTAAATTTATTCCAAAATATCCCGGCGTGGCCACCACAGAATTCAACACATATGGTGTAGCTCGATCTGTGATTAAGAATTTGCAATTGTCAACCACATCATCGGGACAGTACGACGGAAACAAGGGGAAGTTGCCCAAGGAAGGATTTCCTCCTGTACCAGAATCATGCATATGTGAGAATCCAGTTACATTGCTGCCATCCGTTGAGAACCCAGCGGTATTTTGACCATTAACATCAGCGACCGCTTTAGCCATTCCATATGGAAGGGTAGCACCGGCAAAAACATTTCCACCATTGTCAGTGCCGATGAGTTGGTTAACGTACTGGAGCGGGTCAAATGTACTCGAGATTGACGTTGTGTTTGTGGTGCTCCATTGAGCTATTGCAGGAGATGACAGTAAGAGGGCAATATAAGCTTCCAAGTATTTCTGAGGTTTCATATTGAAGAACAACGACAAACGATAATGTAGGCGTTCATAAAACTGTTGGTAAACGGGTGAAGACATGCCACTGTTATAAAGTTCGAGTACCGGTACTTGTTTTCAACGCGGGGTTATCAACAATCACATTCGTATCATTGATGCAGTGCTACATCAATCAATGCGAGAGCCTAGCAAGTGCATTGTGACATCAAAACCTTCCTATAAAGGGCAGGAGCGACAAGAATCTAAAGATCATCATTTGAATTTCAGGTGTAGCGTTTGACATGGATTGGCACGCGTATAACATGTGATGTGTACAAGTAACGATCCATGAAGAATGTGGTTTCATTCCCAGGGACCGCAAGGAAGGCTTTTATTCATTCCTCAGAATATACGGATTGATTAGATAGTAACTCAGAAAGCAGCATTGAATTCAAACGTTAACATCTAGTCGCGTTCAAAAGGGATGCATGGCTCTAACTTATGCTTTAGAGTCTGTGAGAAAACCATCATGCCGAGGTTTTGCTGTAAACTTAAATTTCTCCAACATTACGTTTATATAGCAACATATCTCATTGATATCACTACCAGAAAGTAAAGTATGATTTGATGTTCTAATGCTAAGAAAAAATGAAGAGTTTCGGCTTCATTTTTTCCATTGATTGAGAGAGGATGAAAAGAGAAAGATATACTCGGAAAAGAGGAGGAAAAGCAAGGAGAAGAAAAAGGAAAAGGCAGGTTCCAAAACAAGGTAGGTATGCAATGAATCAAGAACGTTTAAAGAGCTCAAGACTACCCACGTACTTGCTACTCTGTATAGATTCATTGCTCCAAAGGAATCTCGAGAGCTTTGTTGCGGGCCTCAAAATCTTAACTCATGTGTTGAAATTTTCATATTGGAACCAGAACCCAGAGTTGGTCCAAACATTTTCCAGAATAAATTGCAGAGCAAGCAATCGGCCCAAATGTTCAACATCTCAAATGAATTAATACATATTCGAAATCGATAAGATATCCTTATTGAGTTCATGGATTGAGGTAAATTCATCAGTGCTTTAATATTCTATCAATTGATTGTCTCAAATCGTGTCAAAGTTTCGACCTCTAAATTATTTGAATGTTTGAGATCATTTGATATTGAACGTCACAAATATCGAGTATTCAAATCGGTCGTGAGCTTGATTGAATAAATTCATATTTATGGATTTCTCTACATAAAGAGTCGCATAGAGATGGGGATACAGACTACAGGATATGGGCTGGGGAGTACAGGGCATACAACATATCAAGTACTGATGTGACATGAGACTACCCGATGCCAACTGCGGAAAATTGCTTTCAATAAGCCAAAGACTGATGAATTTACAAAACTTTGTAAGCATTTTCAATACCAATAGTTGTGATTGAGCGAAAGTTAGGAAAGTCACAGGTTCAAAGCGTTGATTGATGAGATTCAAAATGATACTTCCTTCACGTCCACGTTAACCGTAATAACAAATGGGGTATAATGAAAAGCAAAGTGCTTTAGGACGAGCTTTTATTTATATGTGATACACCATATAGCCCAAACCCCGTAAAGATTTCCCATTCCCAGACCATGATGTAAATAATTTACTCGTCATCCTCTTCCTCATCGGCCTCAACGGTGGTTTGTGCGATACGGTCCAAATCACGTTGTCCGGATTGAGTGATACGACGACCTCCCTTCTCCTCATCTTGTTCCAAAACACCGATCTTCTCGAGGGATTGCAAAACGTGACGGTCGACAGATCCGGAGGCGTTAACGTGGTGGGATGGTCTGGAACCACGGTTCTTGGTGGAACCGTGGACCTTGGTGAGACGGCCAACACCGACGGTTTTGCGGAGATAGATGTGACGGGCGTTGGCAGCAGCACGAACGTAGTACCAGTCGATAGATTGAGGTGGGAGCTCGTTGGATGCGCTGGTCTTGACGGTATCAACCCAACCTGCAGAAGAAAGTATCTTCGTTAGTGATTTGTAAATATCGAGCGCAGGTCTGCGCGAAGGTGAAAAATTGGGATTGAGATGCATAAATCAGTACGTACCTGGAATTGGGAGCTTTCCTTGTCTCTTCAAGAAAGCAGCATATGCATCAATGAACTTTTGTGCCTGAATTAACCCGTCGAATCAGCATAATTCCGTCAGCGGAGATCTTTCGACCCCCTCACACCTGCTCATTTATCGACGAGAGAAGGTAGTTTGCGAAATTCAAGATTGATCAAATGGGTTGGTGTAAGTGATTGAGATTCTAATTCGCGGTCGCAAATCGAGTTCTCAAGTTCATTCCTTTCCAATTTCACAGCTTGTAGAATTGTGTATACTTACGTCAACATCGCGAACAGTGACACCACCCATTTTTGCGGTATTTGGTAATATGTTCGAAGGGTTTGTCGATGAAGTTCTTTGGGCGGAATGGAAATTGTCGTGGTTCGAAGTTTCGAAAAGAGATGTTGAAAATGAAAATTATCCAAAGTGCGGGCGACAAAATTACGCGAGGAGAGACTTTACCAAAAATAGACTAGCTTGGATATATCGGACTTTTCTTTCTCGGCTTCCCGATCCCATCCATTGCATCTCGTATGGACTTTGCTAAGTTTATCCGAATCACCCGAGCCGGGAACAATAATTAGAGTTCGATAGACTGAATTGTGATAAGAAAAACTCGATGTTGCATTAACCTTAATCTTAATATACAAACTTTCAAGGTTGATTTGAACGATCAGATCAAATCCTGTCGTATCTAAGACACAAATTGCAATATCATGCTATCTAGAATCTAAAATGGGTTCGATATTCTGTCAATATTATTCTTTCAATGTTTTGGCTTGAACTGATGCTTCAAAATGTACAAGTTGTATGGCGTCCTGAAACCCTATGCAATCATTGCCCAGAGCCAAATGCAATGTCATTAACTCTAGCAATGAATGTTGGATCTTCCGAACCATTGTCCAACCCAAAGTACGGCATCGAATCTGGTCAACGTTCATATCCAACTGCAATCTTCAGAAGCCCATGTTTGAAAGATTTCATGAAAGTCGAATATCTGAAATCTACGACGCAAGTTGTGTTATGTTTAAGGTCAAATTATTTGCTATCATGCTATCATGAATATAAAACGAATTAAAGTTATTATACCTGTTGTTTTGATGTAAGTTTAAATGTATCCACAGCTCAGGCACTCACTAGCCCAGGGACTGACAGTGAGTGACAGTTCTTATCAATATTCATGTTCTATTGTCTTGTTGAGCATTTTGGAATGTTTCACTTGTCGGAGAGTGAACAAAAAAATCTTCAAGTTATGCTATGATGTAGCCAGTGCATAAAATCTTTTTACATGTATACAGTTCCCAAAAGTTCTAAAAATACACGTTGAAGAGGAAATTATGTACAAAGTTCCTTCGCATCCATATAGATACATATCCTTCAAGGGCACTATCGTGTTTCTGGACAGATTCGCATGTCTTGTATCCTTAATCAAGGATTTATTTGAGCGATACGGAGTAGGCAGTCGTCTTGAAGACAGCATTGCTTCCTGTTTTACATGAGTTAATCACCCATCCAGATGAGTTGAGGAATGGACTTACCAGTGAATGGTTCGGTACCAGCTTGAATCGTCGTGAGGTATTGGCTGGATGGGTATGCTTGGCTGGAGGTCAAGTATGTAAGGAATGTCTTCAAGTCACCGGAGAAGCTATTGACTGTGCTGGAAGCGACAAAGGAATAGACTCTGGTGGCACCGTTGAGTCCAGAGAAGAGTTTCCATGACACTCCGGCGATTGTTGGGGTTGCAATGGGCGTTGATCCGGTGGATGAAATTGGTCCTGCACCACCCTAAAAATCGTTAGTTTCCGCAACCTAATCAAATTCAGAATAGCAATGGTGATGGAATACTCACAAGGGCACTAAGCCAGATCATGATCTCATAGTCCGCGCTGCCAGTACCAGTAGATGAGGAGAACAAATCGTAGGAAACGTCAGCAACGAGGTTAGTGCCAGTATAGCTAGGAGGGTTCATGATCAGCTAGGTTCATTGAACAAATATGAAGTAACTAACCTCCATTTCCAAGTACTTGGGATGGTCGAGATAGCAGAAACCTGCTTAGCTGCCATATTAAGCCCTACATTTGCATAAGACTTGACTTGGGAAGACCCTCCTGCCCATGACCAACTAGTGGACCAGACAAGAGAATTGCTCGTGTCTGAAGTGACAGTTGAGCATTGAGAACCGGTGAAACCGGTTATATTCCAGAGATTTTGGAAAACGGTATAAGTGCCAGTTGCAACGGTATCCCATTGGCCACAGATTGTTGTAGCCCGCTTCTCAAGAGTAGGAGTAGGAGTTGGAGAGGCAACAGCAACTGTTGCCAAGGCTAAAGAAACCAAGGACTGGGTGAACTTCATGGTGATGAGTGAAAGGTAAGAGAGTTAGAATAGTGTTGAATGCTGAGTGAAGGAAACAGAGAGCGAGCAAGTCTTATATTTATATAGAATCCATTACAAGTATCATGGTACAAGCGCTCACTCGTGGAAACATTGAGCGGAATAATAGGGAACGTTGCCCAGGTAGACCCTGCGCTCAGTAGATTGACCATACCTAAGAAAATCGCAATATGGATTTATCTGCACGAGGACAAAGATTCTAATGTAGTATAGCTTCAGGATCTAAGGTCCTTCGAACAAACTCCCTGATTTACGGAGTATATCTAGGGTGGTTTGTGGCTGCTTGACAGCCAAGATGCTCTACCCACTTTTTTGCCAATGAACATTTGAAATTAGGCGATTTGTAATTATACAAAGTGTAATAATGATCAAGAATTCATAAAATGAAAAAATACGATACTAAATTTAAAAATAGAAACCCCGGAAGATTCCTTGAAGACTGACTGGCCCATTTACATGTATTCCACTCACTTAAGTGGTTGAAAATCACATAATAATATCTTAGTATAATAATCTATAATGACCAAAAAGCATTAGACCACACAATCATATAATTTGCTCAACTCAAATTGAGTTATGGATTAAACTATCAATACGAAAAATCTTCGGAGGAAAACAAAAGTAGAAGAGTCAAAAGGTTATTCAGTTCACTAACCATTTAATGTTCGTTAAAATGGGTCTCATTCAACATCCAGGGACCAGAAGCTTGAAGCCGCACTTTGGCAATTCTGGCTAATATCACAGGAAACGTGGATAAAGTCGTACAACCTTGACATTTACTAGGGAACAGATCTCATGACTTACCCCGGATTCTTCAAGAGAGGCGAATAGTAAAGATTATGCCTAAATTGGACTGACGTTTATGATGATGAATGATTCCCTTCGTGGTAAAATTCCTCCATGTCTGACGACTGCAGTAGTGCAAGAACATGAGACGACCCATTCTCGAATCCTTACTTACTCGAGAGAGCTTGATTTGGCACAAAATACATCTCAATGTTCACATATTCTGGTAAACTGCACTACTGGAGCTTCTCAACGAAACATAATTTCATCCTGCCTGTCAAGCGATGTTCGCAGATCATGAACTCAGCGCGAGAGTAATCCGAGATATGTCCTCCAATTACAACCTCCCAAAGAAGTTGTGCACTCGGGACCATGCTTAGATTATTTTTCATAATTCTTTTCTTTGCTGTAGATTTAATTGAACAATAGATGATCTGTTTAACTCATACGTTATTGTGCTTGAAATTGGAGTGAGCTGCTTTCAGGCGTTCGGTTGGTCCAAAATTTAGATGATGAATGTCGATTTGGGTAAGAGTGACGCTTATTAATGCTGTGGAGTTGTCATTAAACAAAGAACGTGAATGTGGCATGAAAAGGCGGTGGGGGTACTATTCATCAGGTGACATAACCTTATTCACACGCTTGGGACTCTAGCGGCTCTGGTCTCCACACCTCACCCCAACTTCCCCTCGAGGAAATCATCAGATTCGATATCACATTGCATCATAGGAGCGCGATAATTTTCCTTTCATATCTTCCTAATTGAAGCATAGAAGAAAGTCGCATCTCCGAATACATCAAATTACTCGAGAGAATCTATCGATCGTATTAGATGGAAAAGGTCAACGAAGCATCGATATCGCGCAGAGTACAGTGACCATTGCGACAAGTTGGATAATTTAGCAGAAGTACATCTTGCTGAGGTTTCAACATCAACAATGGCGCCTGCGGCATCGGTCGCTCAGGCGACTAATAAAGTCAAACGGCCTATGTCTATTCAAACAAACGGCATCAATTCATCGACTTCGTCCCCGTCCCCATCAATGTCCGCTGGAAGACTACCATCCGGTTCCAAAAATCTCCAAAACTCAACTACAACAAATGGCACTGGAAACTCTTCGGGAGCTCGATCTGCGAATCGAAATCGTTCGGGGCACACACTTGGTCGAGGAATCAAAAATAATAGTGCAGGTATGAGATCAGGCAGTGTTGCAGAAGAATTCGTTATACAACAAGTTGCGCAAGCACAACCCTATGGTAAACCTCTTGTTACTGTCAGTGGCTCATACACATACTAAAATCTCCTAGTCAAAACTGAGCACTATATTCTTCATAAATACCGCAAAAGCCCCCCTCCCTAATCATACACCTTTACGCGACGCATTTCCGATTCGATCAACAACAAAACAGTTTTTCTTATACTTCTCCAATGAGAGTACTCCTGGAACACCTCAGACAGAAAACCATACCTCATGAGTTGGTGGATTATTTTATACTGAACGAAGTAGCTTTCTACGAAGGTTGCATGATTGTCCAGATCCTCGATCACAAATCTGTTGCTCCCCAACAACCCTCATCTCAACCGAAGGAAGGAAGCAAGGAAGGTGTTTCGATTCATACACTCAGTAGCTATATTACACCGTCCCCATATGCGTCGTACCCTCGACCCGACCTAGATAAAAGTAGACCGTCAAAAGAACAAAGTAACGATGGCCTCACGAAATCAAGGACATCTGCTCAGCAAGATAAGGAGAATATGCCTGCGCCGGGCACCTCGATCGATTCCCAAAAAAACAAAATAGTCCCTGCACCAGCAAAACTCAAAGTGACAACGTGCGTGCTGTTTCCAACACCGATTAGTACCTATGTCGAAATTGCTCGTAATTCTACTGCACCTCATACACCAGATATGGACAAGCGCCAAGAACGTTCCGATGGAAGTGCATCAGCTACATTAGCGCAACCACCTACACCACTTGGAACTGTCCCACCAACTCCCGGCTTAAATATGCCACCAGCCGCAAAAAGATTGAAAATGGCTAAATCTGAGTTTAATTGCGGCAATATATACGCAGCAGAAGCTCAGATCATCCTAGCCACTACAGCCCCCTTGGCTCTTGAGCCTGCAAACAGTGCAACAGAATGTTCACGGCTACTAGAATCATTAGCTCACCCTATGCACTTAGAGAAGCCTCCTCAGCCCAAGTCCCGTAAAAGAACAGTCGCAGAAATGGCTGCTGATGAAGCGCTTGCTGCAGATGAACAACGCTATATGCTCATTCTGGACGAACAACGTTTTGCAACTGTTGCTCGGGGCGCCGGAGGTATCAATGTTGCTGATGGTGCTGGCCAGGCTGGTGGTGGATTCGAAGCCCGATTTGAGAAATTTAATGCTCTCACAAATATCAGAAAGGATATCGAAGACAAGAAAGCCTTGAAGAAGGCAGCAGAAGCCGAGGCCCAGCGAAAGTCTAAGGCAGAGGAAGAGATTCAAAGGAAACAGGAGATAGCTGAAGCTCGGCAAAAGGAGATAGAAAGACGTCAACTTTTGGCGGCAAGACAACAGGCGCAGCAACAAGAGGCTCAACGACGCGCCGTAGCTCAACAGCAGCAGCAGCAGCAGCAGCAGCACTCACAGGCTTTGCAGGGTATGCCTCCTCAAACGCAAGGCCCCCATGCACATCCATCTCAACCCAATGGAATTGTCTCAAATGGTATGCAGGCGCAACGGTTCCACCCTCATCAAGGTACTCAGGCCCAAATATCTTCACCAATCGTTCGGAATGGAACTCCGCATAGCCAGGCATCGCCGACAGTCAATAACGGTATCGGCAATAACCCAATGCAACACTCTACGTCGAGCATGGGTGGCAGTCCTCCTCGTCCAGGTTCTGTTGTTCACCAAAATCATCCTGCACCCATTGCAGCTCATGGCATGGTGGCTCAGAGAAGCCAGCAAAGCCATGCAGGAACACCCCGTATGCATAATGCGACTCCTAACATGCAATCCACTCCTTTGAGTCGAGGACTCACACCAAGGATGAGCCAAGGGAGCCCACTGCAAGGCGTGATGGCCCAAGCACCTGGAATGGGCCAGATTGGAATGAACTCGGCTCAAATGCATGTCCAAGGTATAAATAGCATGTCGCCTGTCGAAACGCAACAATATTTGATGGCGTTACGAGCTCAACAACAGCAGCAGATGCAAGCTCAAAGTATGAGAGTAATGCCTAATGGACAGCAATTGACTCCTCATCAAATAATGCAGCACCAACAAATGAGGCAAATGCAGATGCAAGCGAATGCTAATAACCCAAACCATCAATTAGCTCAAGGTTATCAAAACCAATTAGCTGCCATGCGACAAGCTGGCATGCCGCAGAATATGAACATGAATCAACAATTCATGGGGAATAATATGAACATGCAAAATATGCAGGGCATGGCATTACAGCAGCAGCAGCAACAACAACAACAACAACAACAACAACAACAACAACTGCAAATGCAGCAACAGCAACAACAACAACAACACCCCCAACAGCAGCAACCGATGAACCCACAGACCATGGCACAACAATACATGCACGCCAACCCGATACAAACCCATCAGCAGATGGCCGCTGTATATAAGCAACTCTACAATAGAGAGATGGCATCTGGCGCACATCCTCAAGGCCTATCGGACCTTTCGAAAAAGAAATTACAAATGCAAGCCCAGAATATAGTACTCCAAAACTTCAAAGCGAAGATGCAAGCGGGTGGGCAGCAAGGTTTCCCGCCAGGTATGCAGATGCAAAATGGTATGGGTATGGCAAGACAACCAGGCATGTAGGAGGTGTATTATACAGGTGTATTATTATGGGTAGATTCGCGTTTGGCCTGATCAAGGGGTTTGAGTTAGGTGCAGAAAGGGCAATACTTTGGTTTGGGCAAGGCGCATTCCGGGGATGATTATCACGGGGCACACGATTGTATATATTACTCTGGTTCGAAGATTGGAAAGAATAAGGCGACACAGTGGGATTGGCTAGGTTCGATAAAGGATTTGCGCAGCTGTATTCCCGGAATTTGAAGGAGGAATTATTATTTCTCGTTATATGGACAGTTATCTAGGTACTACTAGAACAATAAGATAGTTTATGACTCACTACCAAAAACATTCAACGCCTTCATGAAAACCATAAGCTTTCTTTCCGAATCAATTCCCTTCCTGTTACACATCAAGACATTTCATATGTCTGATTCAAATAATATTATACTTGTATTTTGAGCTCATTTCACAAATTACTTTTTTGTGCCTCCCTGTGTTCTTTCTCCATCCTCCTCCATTCATCGTCACTTCCTGTCCATTTGGGTTCTTCCACACAAAATGCTTCTCCCCATTCTAACCTCTGCTCTCTTCCCTTCCACACATCCTCACTGCTCTTCCCCAACTCCCTATTTTTATCACTCGGATCTCCATATTTTCTCTTCTCCTTCTCAATCCATCGTGCTTTGATCAGTTTGGCCTTCTCATTATCGGCATACGTTCTTGTTTTCATACAAAACCAAAAGTCAGACCATGACTCGCTACAATCTCGCGCAGAGCCATATCGATATAAATTGTTAAACTGGCCGCCAAAAGACTGGCAATAGAATGCTGCATCGAAGGCTGTGCGGCAGGACATGGTTGTGGGAAGGAGTTGGATAGAGAGCGGTTCCGAAGAATCACTTTGGGGAGGAGCTTGAGTGGAAGTTTGAGAATGGGAAGGCTCTGGTGGAGGTATCCGAGGTACACGGTTATATTTTGTACTAGAAGGATGGGTGTCGGCCTCCAATTCCCGCAGAAAAGAATTCAGTTCTTGTTCTGCAATTTCATCGCGAGAGAGAGTTTTCGTTTGAGGTTTGGGTGCGGAAGATAGGGAAGATGAGACTGGATCATTTGAATTTGAGGAAGCTGGCTTTTCCGCAGAGGGAGCAGATGATGAAAACCAGCCCATTGTATAGGCTGTTGTCGTTGGAAATTCGTCTTTTGAGGACTACGAGGCTGAAGCTTGTGGATCTTGAAAACAAAAATTCAAACACGCGGGGAAGTTCCAACCGACTTTCACGTGACAAGGCTGTCAGTTCTTTTCGAGGTATGACGACACTGCTTCCCGCCTTTTGTTTGGCTTGGTTTGAGCCTTCTTCCAACTAATGCTCGAGGGAACCTCATTTCTCTCTCTTTAGATCTATCCCTGTATAAATGGTACGACAAATCATGAAGATATACTTTCAGAGGTAGGCGCAACTATGAACAGGCGCATCTTGTTCAACCCTACGAGCGTACCGGCGTTACGTACCCCGCGCTCTCCCAGGCTTCAAACGCGTGCTTTTGGCAATGTCGGGAATTTTGCTAGAGTTGGTCTGAAAGGACTAAGGTATGACGGATCGAAGGGCATCAAAGGTGTGAGGAGAGAGAGTACGCAAATTGGGGAGAATGAAAGTGGGCACATTACTGCTGGAACTAATGAGGGAATCCTGTTCTTGGATAGTGAGTTCTCATACTTCTTGATAGGGTCATGAGTTCAAAACAGCTTGCTGATGTATTTTTTCGAAGACATTTTTCCAATAAAGCTCGGATGGCTTCTTCGAATACCTTGGTATGGAAGAATGGATTCAGGCCTACCAGACATTCTTTATCGGTTCAATAATAAAGTGTTTTCCAAATACGATCCTCTGAGTTTAGTGGAGCGTGCGATACCCCCCAGCGTCCCCTTAAAAGTAACCGAGATTCTACCTCGACTTAAGGAGGGGGGCGCATTCATCAAGTTCTCACACGATCGCAGCATAACGGCTCAGGAGATAGAAGGGCTTATCTCAGGATATTTGAAGGAGAAGCCAATCAAGCCTTGGTTCAATCCCTTTCGACAAATGCGAGCAAAACTTGTACGTGGGAAACCCTGGCTCGAGGATTTGTATAGATTCCCAAGCACTCGGATCCGTGTTGAATTTGTGCCTTCCACCCCTGGCGGCGAAGTAGCCGAACTATCACAAGAGGTTATTTACAGCTTGTTCCGGAAATATGGAAAAATTGCAGAGATCTCTTCACAGCCTTCGGATTCCAAAGTGCTACCAAAGTTTGCTATGCTTGATTTTGCTAATATTAGGCACTCGATCATGGCTAGAAATTGCTTACATGGCTTGAAGGTTACTGAGGAACTGGGTGGTGGAAAGTCTGGCACCATACTTCGACTATCATTTGAGGCTAAGATGCAAGCCCATCATATTAGAGAATGGCTTACCAGTCACCCACGTGTCGTTATTCCAGCTGTAGCCGCAATCCTTGCTACTGTAACCGTCGCGGTTTTTGATCCGATTCGAACCTTTTTCATCAAGGCACATATCGATCATGCTTTCAGTCTGAAGGACAATAAGATCTATGCATGGTTCGCAAGTCAAGCAAAGGACGTTTTCTCTTTTCGTGTGCACAAAGCAGAAGAAGCAAGTCTTAGTGCCATTTGGGATGATAGAAAGCAAGCTATTGAAGATTTACAAACTTGGCTTATGGAGACTGCCGATACTTTTATCGTTGTACAAGGTCCAAGAGGATCAGGCAAGAAAGAGCTCATCATTGATCAAGCTCTTAAAGGTCGACCAAATACCTTAATTATAGATTGCAAACCTATCCAAGAAGCAAGAGGCGACTCGGCCACCATTGCGGCAGCCGCTGCCACTGTTGGATATCGTCCAGTTTTCTCCTGGATGAACAGTTTCAGCAGTTTGATCGATTTGGCTGCACAGGGTACAATTGGCGTTAAATCTGGATTTTCAGAAACGTTGGACTCACAACTTGCCAAAATTTGGCAAAACACTGCAACTGCTCTAAAACAGGTGGCTTTACAAAACCGAAAGAAAGACGATAAGGACGCTAATCTAGCTGACGACGATTGGCTTGAAGCACATCCAGAGCACAGACCTGTGGTCGTCATTGACAATTTTCTACACAAGAATGAGGACAGTAGCATCGTTTACGACAAGATCTCGGAATGGGCAGCTGGTCTCACTACTTCTAACATTGCTCATGTCATATTCCTAACAAACGATATATCTTACTCTAAGTCCTTGAGTAAAGCGCTTCCAGATCGAGTTTTTAGACAGATAGCGCTTGGTGATATCACACCTCAAGTAGCCAAGAAATTCGTTATCAGTCATCTAGAAAACGATCCAGAAAACCCTAAAGACAAGACAGAGAAGCTTTCGGAATCTCAACGCCGAGAAGATCTTTCAGAACTGGATGAGTGCATCGAAGTCCTAGGTGGCCGGTTGACCGATCTAGAATTCTTGGCACGTCGATTGAAAACTGGACAAACTCCAAAACGCGCCGTAGCTGAGATTGTCGAGCAAAGCGCCTCAGAGATCATGAAAATGTATCTATTATCTGCTGAGAAGGGAGACAGGAAATGGTCAGTCGAACAAGCATGGTACCTGGTCAACTCTCTTGCTGAGAACGATACTCTACGATATAATCAGGTCTTGCTCTCTGATACATTCAAATCATCCCTTACGTCATCGGCATCGAACGGAGAAAATGTTCTCGAAGCACTCTCCGCAGCGGAATTGATTACGATCAAGACCTTCAAAGGTCGTCCACAAAGCATCAAAGCCGGGAAGCCAGTATATCAAGCTGCTTTCAAAATGTTAAGTGAGGATCGTGTATTACGAAGCAGACTTGACTTGGCAGTACTTACTGAGCTGACTAAGATTGAGACGAAGAGTATTGATAAGTACGAGAATGAATTAGTCATGCTCGGTACTTTACCTAAGCAGCCTCATGAGGTTGGTCCTCGTATCCAATATCTATTGGACAAATTAGCGGCGAGTCAAAGAAAGGTTGAGGCTTGGGAAAAGGAAATGGGTTCTTTGAAGAAGGTTTTGATGGTCGAATATTGAGATAAAAGAGCATTATATTTAGCATATACCCAACTCAATTAATGTATAAGTATCTCAATTGCAATATGAATTGCTGTCTAATATCCGGGTGATGAGTTAGACTATAAAATATTGTAACTTTTGAACCAGCAATATATAACTTGCTCTTGAATCTTCGTATGATTGTAGCATTCCATCAAATCACTGTGCTCGACTTTGATTCACTGGAGTGAGATCACCTCAAAAATACAAGATCAATTAAGGGCATTTGTTAAGAGTCCTTCGTCAGGTCTACTCCATTAGAGGATCGCTCCAAATTATTGAATGTATTTTGACCAACAATTTCAAATACTGTCATCATAATGGTTATAATCGTACCATAATGTGATTTGAAGTCGAGCTTGAATTGGAAACTGTTAGACATGTGTAGGCAGAGAGTATGGCTACTGGTGATGGTATTAAATTTACATAGAGCTTTGACTGGCTACCGCCTGTTATTCACCTAAACGATCATACCACTTATGTAATTTTGCAATACAAGTAACAAGCGAACACTACTAGCGGGCCCTTAGCGAGGCAACTTTGCACTTGCAATCTTCCTCCTTCCTTTAAAGTCGCCCGTCTTTTCAGTTTGGAATAATTCAAATCATCAACTCTTTACAACACACAAACATTCACTGACTTCCAACAAACAATTCATTCTATCTTAATACAACAGTAATGGCTTCCCAAGTCAAATTCTTCGTCGCCTTGTGCTTCATTCTCATCAACGTTTTGGTCAATGTTCAAGGCTACGAATTTACTATTGGTCCTCATGCCGATATTGATATCACAAAAGTAAGCTAGAACCTAGCTCATTGATCATTTGAGCTAGCTAACAAACCTAGTTTGAGGCCTCACTCACTGTCCCACCATTTTCTAAGGATGGCAGACATCAGTTTGGAGCAGGTTGCACCAACCAAGCTCACGACTATGCTCATGAGAATCGTCTCAGCGATCACAACCCCGGTAAATGGGAAGTTGATATGATGCAGTATGTACTTCTGTCGTTGCACAAGGCTTTATGAAACTGACGGGTAGCTTCGCAGCGGTAGCGGTGGTATTGCCACAGATAACAACATTTTGCCTGGAGATAAGATTCACAGTACTTTTGAGTATAATACTGCAACTCATGTTACTATCAACAATGTCACTATCGTACCTGGTTCCCAAAGCATCAACGCTGGTCAGAAGACTAGAACAAAGATTGACGTAGTAAATATTCGTAAGTAGCCTTGCAAGTATGCTAGCAGTACTAATCTGGAAACAGCACAAGAGGTTCCCACTGCTGGAAAGTTGAACGTTGTAAGCTTGATTAAATCCTGTTCTTCAGATAATCAAATACTAATTTAATACTACAGGTCAGACTTTACTTCCGTCCAAGTGGTGGCGCTGTTTGGGATTTTGGACCAATTGTCTGGGAGAATGTTATCATCACTTCTCGAACAACTGATGCTTCGTGGTGCAGTGACAGGTAAGCTCTTTGATCCCTGTATTCACGATTTGGGACTAACATATTGATAATCTAGTTGGAAAATCAGTGATGATCTTAGTGTCACTGGTGGTAACGTGTATTGGGGAGAAGGAGACCAAACAATATGCCAGACTGATCGTATGACATGGGAACCTAAGAAAGGTAATTGATTCACGAGTAGGAGTATGGTGCACAATATGGTGACGGTGATTCGAATTTGCGGGATAGGCAATATTCGTTTCGTGAAATATTCTGATCAAAAGCTCCTTAAATTGTGTATCAGCGCATTGGCTTTGATATCTTGAGGGATGTCTAAGTCGGATGAAGTAGTAATACAATGATATGCTCATTTGATATCTGACATCTTCATATTATAATGAAATTGGTGATCTGACTTTCCAAACATCTGCTGTCTCTCCTTTCCACATCTGAGTACATACATATACTCTCCGCTCAAACTGAACATCTGCATTTCAACGAACCCTCCCTATCCTGATAATCTCAGCTCCCAGATCAAACTTACTGATATTGCAACATGCATTGCATTAGTAGATATCTGACACGTGTATACGAACTATTTTCATCCAATTTTTCAAATATCCTTCGGACAAATCAAATGAGAGGATACTCATTCAAACTCTTGTAGTACCAACATTATTTTGCCAGCTAGTCATTACCATTCAATTCCTTTTTAAGTACCAATTGAAGTGTTGCATTTTCGTTAGGAGCATTCAGCTTGCGTTTGCCATGGTCAAAATTATTTGTATGCATCCATATTTAGTCTACTCAAGCCAGAACTCCTGCCCCTCGTTGTCACCAGCTTGATATGCTTCCAGTATCTCACCTTTCATGATACCTTCAGCGTAACTGGCATCGAATGTTAGCTCTGTTTATTTGAATAGAAAAGGACATTCTCACCAAGCCCCAATAAGCTTGTACCGTCCTCCTGATGGCCCAGGTTCAGCTTGTACACAATCAACTTGGATTTTCCGAAGCAAAAACGGCACAATGCTGCCAAATAACACGACCACTAGATCTCCTCTTCTAACACTCTCCGGGCCAAGACATCTTACGTATCGTCGGCAATTAAATGCTATGGTTTTTCCCCTTGAGCTTTCCCAGTATATATTGTCAGAAAGCCGCAGTTCTAGGTCGCAATCTATGACGGAGTCAATGACAACACCCCATACTTTTAAAGTCTTGAGGTCGCTAGAGAACGTAAATGGGTGATCGTCTAGAATATAATTGCCTCCAGCATTATATGCTTGTGATGCATCGTGTGAGTCTTGCAGTGTGCTTTGCTGTATGGCATCACTAGATTCATGGACGATTGGTCGGCGGAGCGCATATAAATCTAGGGTCCACGATGACAGATTCTCAGAATTATCGGCTCCAAACGAACTCTCAAGTATAGTGAGATTTTGATACTTTTTTGAAACATACACTGTTAGTTTGTGGGCCATCTCCGCTGGAGAAAGACTATAATCTGGATGCAAAAGAGGATCTGATCGCTCTTTATCGCCCAGTAAACTTAAGAGCGCATATAGTTTATCTCGATAGTCGGATGAAATATGCCGTCTAGACAGAAAAAGTAAGGTTGCCAGTTCGAGTTCCATCCTACCATTTTTTCTATACCGATTTCTAAGAGCCTGAACGGCGATTACGGCATCCCACGCGGCTTCGTCCGCTTTGAAACGTTGATTTGACAAGAGGCGGGGTAGCCGGCACTCTGAGTCTAGCTTTTTGCGACGCAATTCTCGTATGTCGTGCCAATGATCAAATGATGAAGCGTATTGGCCACACATTACTGTTAGTTTTGTCGCCACAACTGACTCTTGTATCGTCCATGCTCTAGACCATAGACTTCGTCTGAATAAGGCATCTACTGAGTCCCAAGTCTCCCAATAAGGAGTCAGGTTCCCGTCGAGTGAGGTCTCCATGTTCAGCACGCTCATGGCTTTAGCTTCGCTAGTTATTGTCTCTGAGCTATTTCTCGACTCACCAAGCCACATTATGACTTCCTGAGCCTGACTATAGAGTCGTGCCATTAACCTTATCTGGAAGCTGCGCTCTTCAAAGTTCTGCATATCGATACAGATTGCGTCTATCCAGAGCATGCGAGGCTCAGTTTCCTCTCTCAAATGTACTAAAGCAGAGTGCAAATTTGGCCTCAGACGTAGAGAAAATCCATTGCCGTATACTTTCAACATTAACATTTCCTCATTATATTTACCCCATGCATACGATAAAGCAACATAATCTGGATTGTTATCAAGCGAATCAGTACATATGCCGCACCTGAGCGGCGAGTCAGGATTGTTGGATGGGTACAAAATTACAAGCCTAGTAGCGTCTGGACAGTGTCCTAGAATCGTTTTGTAAGGTGTTTGCTGGGAATTAATGCTTCTCTCAGATACACCAGAGTCGTCGAACGGGAATTCTAAATCTTGAAGGGCAACCAGAAGTTCTGCGTACATCTTTGGAGTGAATATATCCGCAAAGCTTCTTAAGCGCGCAGCCTCCATAGACACAACCTCTGAGCGTCGTTTGTAAAGAATAGGGTTCGCAATGCTATTGTGCAAGCGCAAAGAATCCGCCGTAGTCCGTGCTTTTAAATCATGCGAATCTGTGGTCGCTGTCATATGCATGGACCAAGAATACCAGCAATACTCTCGTAAATGAAAAGCAGCAGTGCGCCCATCTTTACTTTTTAAGCAATGGAGGAGGTAAGAAAGACAGGCTTGTGCTATCATTTGGTGCTCCTTATATATATCTGTAAATCGAAACAATCCAGGGGGACGGTTGAAGTCGTGAATTGGGCACAAATATTCTTGGACTGAGAAATGAGCAATGCTGAGTATATGGACTCCTTGGGGCACGATCTCCACATCATCTGCTATTGGCGGTTCTAATTTTACCAGGCCAGGAAGGCTTTCTACAATATCGAGAGCATGGCGACGACTTCCGATACAGGGTAGTCCATTTATGATAGGTCGAATAGTGCAAACTTCCACGATCTCCTCCACAAATAATGGTCGAGCTGCAAATATGAGCCATTTCAAAACCGTCTCGAGTTCTGATAGCAAACTATTTGGCATACGACTTATGATCAAATCATAAAAGGTATCCAGGTCTCTAGGTAATGAGAGAAAGATATTTTCAAGGTCTGCCTTTTGAATCACTCTCAAGTTCCGAGTCAGGTACTCAAGTTCCTTCATCTGAAGTGCCGCAAGTCGAAACCTGTACCTATTAATACATTTATAGGAGAACAATGCCGACAAACGAAAACTTACATTCCCTCAGAACCTTGACTAAGTCTTCGAGAAATCAGAGTCTTGATCTCGGTAGATTGAGAATTAAGTCTCCTATGATTGGAGATACGTGCCTGAACAAATTGTTCAATGTCAAGTGTTACGTGTGCGGTATCTCGTATGAGCCATCTCCATCCGTAATCTTTAGAGAAGGATGCTTTCAAATCACCCTCCTCGCGGCTCACGACGACGATTCTGAAATTCAGATCTTGGATAGAAGACAGCTTCTCAATCACCTGAAGATAGCCATCCCGTGGCTTTCCAGGGGGACCTCATCCAATCCATCAATGACCAGAGTAGTACTCCGACAGGCTTCAGTTTTTTCTGAGTTTGTCAATGTGGCGGTGGAACTTTTGAGGGAGCTAACAATTGACAGAAGCAATGTTGTTAGCTGGACCGTCGAAGGAGGATATGGCTTACAATTCTCATATAGCTCTTTTAACTCAGGCAAAAGACCATATTTGTCGCAAAGCTGTGCGATGATTGATCTTTGAAAATTGCCAACATCGAAGGTAGAATTGTCGCTGAATGAGCAGTAATAAAAGGCGACTAAGTGAGCATTGTTTGAAGTGACTCCCGGAGAGGTAATCCTCAAGATATTTGGAATATTCTCAATCAGATGCGAGCTGCAGTTATTAGTATTTTCTCTTGCTTTGAGACATCAAATGTAAGTAATCACCATATCATAGTTTTTCCGGACCCAACTATTTACTATCGTCAGTACTTCGTATCCCCTTCATTGATCAGAATCGGATCGAATGGTTGAGATGAACATTGAACGAGTACAGTCTGAAATGCTAGAACAGTATAAATCTATTGTTCAGAACTATTTTGAACATCTTCCTTACAATTTTTGTGCTGGCTTGAACAATGCAAAAATCCATTTAAATTGGGTTATATAAGATACTGAATATCGAGGATTTGTTTACGAAGTTGGGTGAACGTACCTTGTCCTCTCAACCATAGAAATTTCTTGTTCGAGGACGCCCATTTTTTGAAATCACCGTTGAGAAAGTCTTCCCCTGTATCGTCTGCTCGGTCTTCACGATACCTAGTATGCTCTTTGTATTGAGAGATTCTTAGATCTTCTGGATCGAGCCACTTCAAGATCTCATCTCTTATCGGCACTGGTAATCAAACGTCAGAAATTCTGGACATATCAATTTGAGCTCGGGGATAGTTACCTGCTGCTTCGTATGTTATGTTCGTTCCAACGAAGAGGCGGGAGCCTGCTTCAGCGTTAATGTGGCTTATATCTTGTGTGATATTATGACGCTCGTGGGATCTGGTTTGTCCATAATTCATGAGTCTATTCGGTAATACCCCGTGAGAGTCCATGGCGACGTCGACGTTTATTTACGTGAGTCTCTAGCAAGTTCTATCAAATATGTCTTTAGGACTAAACATAGACTTTATCCTGTGATCGAGGCTCTGAGCTTTCTAAATATAGTTCAGAACGCCATGCTGACAGCCTAAATTATGTGCGCTAGGCTGCAGTGGCGATTTCGCAAAACCCCTGTATTCAGCTATCTCAGCCGCAATCTGAACATCACTTGTATATCATGCAAATTCACAATTCATTCCATTTACTCGATTTACTTTAATAATCTCTCAAATCATCAAGTCTCAAAGAATGGCAGACGTTCTTGCTACCGGCAGTGCAGTTGTTGGCATTATCGTTGCTGCTTTCCATAGCGCCAGACTCCTGCGCGATGATTTCAGTGCTGTAAAAAATGCGGGGGAGACCATCAAGCCTATTGTAGATGATCTCAACTCTGTTGTCAATGTTCTCTCATCTCTAGACGCCACTGCGAAAAAAAGCAATCAAGCCCAAGGAGTTCCAAGCGAGATTGACAATGACAATTTCAAGACCGCGGCTAAAAATTGCAACAGGATATGTACGGCGTTTCGAGAAAATTTAGTAAAGTGGATAAGACACCCCTCGAACAATAAAATGGACTGGAGAGATAGGTTCAGGGTTGGGTTTTTGGCTGAGAAGGAACTTTTGGAGTTCAACAGGCAATTGGTGGCATGCAAAGGGACGTTCACAATTGCACTGCAAATGGCTACGTTGTAAGCAAAGAACATTAGTATTTCTAATTTTTCGTATTGACTAATCTGACTCTCAAACTCTAGTTCGGTTGCTTTGAGGCAAACCCATAAAACCGAATCAGTCATCGAAAGATTAGACGATACTAACAAAAGGATAAACCAAGCGGGTCTTGTCGTTAGAGATCGCATCGACAACCTTGAGTATCAATTGCAAAGGGTAACCATTGAAGAAGTGTCTGTATTAGATGAAGATGAAAGTCAAGTCTTATCACACTCTTCAGACAGAGAAAAAAGCCAAGCTATGTCTGATTCAACAACTAATGAAGCATCACAATCTTTACCGCAGCCGTCTTTACAAGAAATGATGGATATCTTCGAAAAAACATGGAAAACGGCACTAGCAGAAGTTGCATCCCAACGGATTAAAATTGGTAAAGTGACTCAAGCCTCCAACGCTAAAGCAGTCGTAGGCGTTCACGGATTGAAGAATGTCAACGAGATGAATGTAGAGATAGACGATGTTTCCGTAGGACAGGGAAGTTGGTCGCTTGTAGGGGTTTCAGATGGTGTTGATTTGAATGCATTTTTCAAATAACATGATTGTTGAGGAGGATGCTGGGATTTGCTGTTTATCCAACCTGGATACTGGAACTGGGAATAAGCGAGGGGGAATTGTCCGACGAGTCCGTCCCTATGCTTGAAGTCCGGATTATATTCGTGAAGAGTGAACCTCACGTGCAGAAATAGATACAAAGACGAATCAGAATTGATATTAATAAAGCTTTGTGAACGAGCTATCTCACTGAATTATAGTCACATTCAATAGCCTCATCAATATTTCATAATTCATTACATGAACTGTTTCTCTCCCTTTCCACATTTCTACCATAGTCAAAAATTGACGACCTCAAATCCGCAGGTGTTGAAGAAGCCGGACAAACAGTCGATATATTGGTCGTTGTAATCAAGGCGTAACAATGTTGAAATCAGCAGTCGGCAATTTGATCAAAGCTGTGATCTTCGTCCAAGCATCTACGTCTCCAGCAGTAGTGAGAGCGATATGTGGATTATCCACAGTAACTGGAATTCTTCCCAGAGCCGTTGCTCCAACTAATCTTGCAAGATTCACATGATCTAACCAGATAGTCACGTCACTCCCCGGATTTGGCTTTTCTGAAGAAGCTACGTATGGAATGGCATGGCCTGTCATCGCAGCATTGCTTAATCTCAAGTGCCAACCAGCACTCGGCTTACTGATTTGTTGGACATCGGAAACCATGGAATCGATGGTTATTTCTTTCTCTAAATACACCTCTGCTTTCTTGAAAGCGGCGAGTCCTTCAATTTTGATGGCGATTGTGTCGAACAGCTCAATGTCAGCAATACTTCAGGTGACATGGTAAGATCTACTTTTTGAGGCCCGAACTGCAGTTCATGAGCGCCTGTCAAATGAAAATTACGCCAGGTGGCATTTTCCGAGCCCCATCCCAAAGTATTGTGCACAGAAGCCAGGGCTGCCATTGCTTGCTTCGCAATATCACTATCTTTTCCACTGAATTTTGAGTTTTGAACACGAGTTTATCCAAAAGCGTAGCTGCGAATCGAATATTCTTATTCATAATATATTCGTGGGCAAGGTCAAGAACGGCTTGACGTCCACCCGTACATTTGACAAACCGGGTTGGAGTGGCCAGAGATGGGCTGGGTTGCCATTGAACCAACCCATATATTTGTCATAAACACCTTTCACATTATGGCTGACGGAACCATATTAGCCTTGGAGATACGTTTTCGCACTCAAGTTAGGAGGCACCTGGATATTCTCTGCAATCTCCAAAGGAGTTTGTCCATCATTGATCTGACGAAGCGATTCATTATGAAGGTAGGCGTAGTAATCACGTTGCTCTGATAAAAACTGGAGGACTAAATTCTCATCGTCATTCCAGGTTGACCAATGGTGACCAGCAAACACCACATCTGTCTTATCGCCAAACAGAGTAATTGACTCATCAAGGTATCGCGACCAAAGTCGAGCATCGCGCACCGGAACTCCTCGGAGAGTGTGGATATTGTGTAGAGTATGCGTGGCATTTTCCGCCGCACACAAGGCCCTATAGTCGGGAAGGTAATAGTTTACTTCGGCTGGCGCTTTCCTTCCTGGAGTCAATTGGCATATGATCTGTAGGCCTTCGATACCATCTACAAGATCGCCATTCTGGGTGATGTGGTGAGCTGGTGCCACAAGTGAGATCTTCCCGGTAGATGTGCACAACCAATTTGTCCAGTGGGAGATTTAGGTAATTTCATACTGTACATATAGATTTATCGACTACACAACCCGTATTATGAATAGCAAAGAATGGAGTATACCGCACAGAAAATATTTTTCCTCGGACAGTTTTATCCATTGTAGAAATCTCGAATCTATCAATAGGTTTATCCCTATTCTGATTTGACCACAGAGACAGGATTAAGTATGGCTTTCTCGTACATTTCTCCCTGGAATTGGTGAAAGAAAATTTGTTTTATGTCTATACACGAGAGATCACGAAGATCATGTGCAACGAGGTTTCCTTCCGTATATTGCACTGGGCGGTCGAACCAAGTACGGCCATTTATCTTGTTGATTCTGTACTTGCCGAGGCGAGCCATCTTCTCTCGAATTTCCCACCCGGAGCATAACTCTCTCGTAACACCAAATTGAGTATTGGCCGATTCTCTAACATCGAAAAGTCTCGTATCATTTTCTCTGTTGCCACGACACGACAGCATTTCCAACACCCGAAAATCAAAATATAAAATCAAAGTATGAATTTACTATGAAGACAAACAAAAACAAAAATATTCTTCCCCCGAACTCAAGTCTGAAAAATCCACCTAATATCCTCATCGTTTTTCAAAACTTCATCTCCTACCTCTCCACTCTCTTCTCTCCTCTTTTTCTCTCTATTTTCCTTTTCCAAACAAATCCACAACGTCCCTACGACTACCAAATTCGCCACCAAATATCCCAATGCAAATCCATGACCTAAAAACCATCTAGGACTCGTCGCCGGCCTATACAATTGCGTTCCCAAAACCGCCCCCAGGTTTCCAATCGTAATCGTCATCGCAGTCGCCGTGGCCCGTTTAGTTTGTCCACTTACGTTTGCAGCGGGCCAGGAAAGTACGATAGCGGTACTCGGGTAGATTCCACCGGCTGCGAAAAAGGTTCCGAGATAGGAAATGCCGGGTTTGCTGTGTGGAGTTGCGAGAAGGATGATATAGCCGATGATTGCAAACGAGGAGGAGAAGAGAATGAAAGGAGCGCGTTTGTGAGTTTTTTCTGCGAGGATGGCGATGATCACTGTAAGGACTGTGGCGAATGCGTAAGGGGGGACAGTGAGAAGTTGTGCGGTAGCCGCTTTGTAGCCGAGGGCTGAGATGATGGTAGGAAAGAAAAGAGAAAGGGTGTAGAGGGGTAGAGACATTGTGTGGAAACCGAGACTGTAGAGCCAGCATTTGTAATCTCCAAAAGCGGCGCGGACGTTGGCCCAAGTGAAGGGTTCATTATTGGTTGCGTCAGTGGAAGACTTGAGACGCGCATGGATAAAAGAGCGTTCTGGTTCGGTGAGGAATGGTGCGGTTGAGGGGTAATTGTGGATAAAAAAATAAGCTAAGAGAGAGACAACGACGGTCAGAAGTCCTTCCTGTTCATTGATTAGTACAATCCTTTTCAACCCTTAATCTCAGAAAACTTGCAATGATAAAAATCCATCTCCACCCTTTCAATCCTCCCACT
Organism: Botrytis fragariae; assembly: GCF_013461495.1. Lineage (NCBI taxonomy): Eukaryota > Fungi > Ascomycota > Leotiomycetes > Helotiales > Sclerotiniaceae > Botrytis > Botrytis fragariae. The sequence goes on from NW_023500986.1 coordinate 1,196,320, forward strand.
CCATCCATGAACCCAATGCCATAAGCCAAGATTCCACCGAAAGCACCAGCCAACGAAGCTGCAGAAAAGAACAATGCAACTCGATAATGTGTTTCCGTCCTCTTATACCACATTGACAGATAGAACACCACACCAGGGAACAATCCACTCTCCGTAACACCCAAGAAGAATCTTGCAGCTAGAAATCCCGCATAGTTTGTAGAAATTCCCATTAAGGTCGCGACGATTCCCCATAGAAGCATGAGTGTTGGAAGCCATATTTTGGGTGTTGTGCGTTTAAGTATGATGTTGCAAGGCACTTCAAAGAGAACGTATCCGATGAAATAAATTGTCAGTGTCAATAGATATTGGTTCCCGGTGATGTTTAAACTCGTCGCTAATCCATCAAGTTTCGCATTTCCGACTGCGTGTTTGGATTCCGGTCAGTATTATTCTGATTATCAATCCGCAACTTCCAATTGAACCCTGGTTCTGAAGAAAGAGAGAAGATCAAAGCAAAGAAAACGGAGTGAAACATACTGTTACTCCTATCCAAAAAACTCAACAAATAAAGCAATGTAAGCGCAGGTAATAGTTTCAAGTCCAACTTCCTGACTAATGCCTTCTCATTTATCCCCGTTGGATTCGCAAAAGATTCATCGGAAACCTCGCTCTCATTTCCAATCCTTTCTTCATTTTTGTCCATCCCACCATTGCCTTCCGTTTTCACTGCGATTTTCTCATCATACAGTGCCTGTTGTGGCGCTGTGTGCGACATTACGGAAATTGCAATGGATCGATTGTATGCCCGATGTGCACGAAAAAATACTTCGACGTCGAGGAATGAAAAAGGAACAGGAACTCTTCGAAAGCGATAAAGAATGAGGGTTCGTCAATATACTTATATCGTCATCCTCGTCATATGTGGAAAAAACATCAAGTGGTGTCAAAATTGCATGAAAATGGATCAAATCACATCACATCACAATGACTAGGATAACTTCCATCTTATCAAGATGATAAACCTAGGATCACAGCCGTTCCAGTTGCAAGAGGATCGCTATGTATAATACCAAATGATGTAGCACGCAATCACTCAGCTTCGAGCCACTGCAAGATACTCATAGCTACATGTTACATCATGATCCTCAATCCCCTGTTCACTTAGAAACTCTTCAACCTTATCGTTTTTCCGTTTTCGAAGCCAATGAGACGAAAGCCATGGCCCAGATAATCATATCGGGAAGCTGATTTCCATAGTTTGGCCTGCCATTTTAGTTGCATGGAAAAAAAGGTTGGTGCTCACTGGTACTTAGCGCAATGATGAAGTTCTGGCTTAGATGTCGTGATTATTTGGTGTCGGAATTGCCGCTTTCAGTAGTTGTGTGCGATGATCATTATGGTGGGTGGGGTTCTTCTAATTTCTGGGGTATTGCATTTTGCTTCTTTCGCGTGGTCATGTGTTTTAACAAAAAATCAATAAGACATCCCATCCCGTCGAGATCAAATAATCAGACTGAGCAAGCAACTTCATAGATGCCATGATATCCCGAAGTCAACAACATATTGGAATCAGATTGATTGAAAAGTAGTAATAAATTAGTCAATTATTATGCTATGAATAACTAGCTAATTCAAAGGATAAACTTCGCAGATTTTTATCATTCAGTGTCAAAAGGAATTTTATTCCAGAATACACACTGGTCGCACCCACTGGATGCACTCCCCCAGGTCTCCTTTTTTTTTCATCGGACGGGGTATCGTAGACTTGCCACAAAAACACCAGCTTTTCCATGCAACTCCATCCATGCAAAGTCGTTGTCCATTGATATTTCAGGTCTGAAAAAAGAAGATTTTGAAGATAAATGGTCCAACAGAGTGAGATTAGGCCATCTTCGGCCTTCACACCAAAAAGGAAAGATTATTTAGCATCGATACCAAGCCTGATCAGGTCTCTGGCAACAGTATGTGATGGGGAGAATGGGCTGAGAGTATTACAAGTTCAGGGTCCAAGCCGCTGTAGGTAAGTCGTTTAAAGTGTCGTGCCTTCGAGGCTGAGTACCTTTGATGAATCGCCCAAGAAGTTGGCACGATGTGCAACAATCTCCGAGGCAATGGCATCAAAGTCTTTAATTTTTCTTGCTCGCAGGCCCGAGAGTACTGATTTCAAACCTTCAATAAACCTATCTCGTTGTTCTCCTTCGAACTCGTCTGGGGATCCCAATTTCGTAAGAACGGCATCGTCTGTCGGAACAAAAGTTAGCAAAGGGACGAAAGGGATACTCAAGGGTGAGCTCAGAGCATGCTGGCTGGAACTACCGACGCACCAGGCAGTCCCATTTCTCTAAAATGCTGAAAATCGCAAGTATTGTCATTGCATATTCCTCCCATCAATTCGTATCGACACAGTTCTTTCTTCGCATCAATCTTGTTAGTATAAGTGATAGACTTCAGCCCACCCGTAATTTGTTGCTTATATTCTGGATGAAACCGAAATGCATGAAACACTCTTAAAGGGCTTTCATATGGTGTAAAAAAGCTTGAGCTATTAGGGTCGCTAGAAAGGGGTTTCTGGGCTTGGGTCAGCCTGGGAATTGCCACCAAGAATGGAGAAGACTTTTACTTCTGTTAGTTGAAGGACACTACCATCTTCTGCCGGCAGACTTTGTTCTACGCCATTAGAGATAACTTCAAGATCGATCGAGTTACCGTTTGACAACTCTGGCAATTCGCCATCTTCTGCTGCATCAATGACTGAATCTGGTGGAGCGGGGCTAAATGGAGATGAAGCCACCGACGAAGTCTCATCAGCAGCAGGAGTTGCCTCTGGGGGCTCATAGTTATCCGAATCTACATCAGCGATCTCCGAGGCATCTACCACATCAGGAATGTTAGGGGTTGATGAAGTTGCAAGTGGCTGAGAACGCTCAAGGACTGGTGAATAATCGGAACTTGCTTTCTCTTCATCGGGTGTGGCAGTTGCGTCGTTAGCTTGCGTAGGAGGCGCATCACTGTCTTCCATTTCGACTTCACTGGGACCAGCAGAGTCTGCGTCCGCGCGCACAGCTTCTTGAAGCGCAGCCTCAAGATCTTGGTTGGTTTCGGATGCTTCTTTGACCTCAGAAGAATTGTCTCCTATTGTGTCATGTGCCATATCGCTGATACTATCAAGTTGGGTCGGAGGTATAGAAATTGGGCAGGCAGCGGTGAAATCAGTAGTATGGGATTGCTCAGGCTGTTGTTGTTGCTGCATTGCGTCGCGAGCATCATCGCTTTGGTCATCTAGTTCCATAGGAACTGATGCAGATTTTGGCTCGGATTCGGCGAGACTTTGTGGTTCTGGCTCACAGTCTGGCTGAGCAGAAGCTAGAGTAGGTTCGGCTGTGGGATTGTGAGCATCTGCTACTATGGGCAGTCTGATAATTGTAATTTTGCACCTACCTGGATCGTCTTTTGTCTCTTCACGGGTGAGACTGTCCAACTTTTCTTTTTGCTCCTGCAATTGTTGATCGGTTTCCTGACCTAGTCTTTCCATTTCCTCAACCAGCCTTCGTTTGTCCTGAAGGTTCTTTTGCACCGCCGCTTCGATTCTGGCGGTTTCGGCACGAAGTTCCTCAAGTCTCGCTTGGTTTTGTAAAGCTTCAGCGTCCACACGGGGAATGGCGCTCGCAATTCTTTCACGTCGGAGTCGTTTGAGTTCGG